>NC_079558.1:12500000-13142500 GCF_015846415.1 Triplophysa dalaica | reverse complement strand
TCATGATTTCTTGATTTGGCCTTTAGAGTTATTGCCTTTGTCTGCACTAAGCAAAATATATATGTTTCATTTCTAGGGGAAAGTTGAACGAGGGTTGGAGGCACTGCCAGCCACAGAGAAAATTAGGGCTTCGTTTAGCAGGAAATTACAAATCCACCTTTCAGACTACTGCATCCTACCTGTATATCATCCAGCCCTGCAGCACGGGATCCCGAAGGGAATTTCACCATGGTCTAGAACAATGACAATCAACTTACCTAATTTATTTTTTGTTAACATTATATTAATGTCTGCCATACACAAATGTGTACATGATGCCCTTATTAAAGAGCAGATTTAATTTGTCCATTCACTTGCAAAATGGAGAATTTCCTTAATCGCTTTAAAACACACAGTAGATATGCTCAGGTGTACAATCACTCATTTCAGGGTCTACCTTCCCAATCCTCATTTTAGGGTGGGAGTTTGATGAGGATTCAAGAGAATACAACACATGGCTTATAAACTACAGGCCAAGTGACAAGGGACTCATCAGAAAATCATCACTACATGAAGGCCGTAACAGTGTGAGGAGATGAAAAATGAAGTTTTATAGTCTATGTCTTCCATATGAAGGCTGCAACCCCTATGCCCTTGAGGACTGATAGACGCTTACAGCTGTGGGACACGGTGGGAGAAATGATTTGCATAGCCATAGGTCAACAGCTGTTAATGTCATTAGGCAGGGGTAAGGGGTTGTTTGGGGGTGGAGTGCATTATTTATTGGTTTCCCCTAATGTTAGAGAACCGGTCTCCGCCTTTGTTGATTGGCTCTCTTTCTGTTTTGGCTTAGGGATGCAGTAGTATTCCCAACAATGTCTTTCCTGTAGCTCAATGGTAAGAGCATTGCGGTAACAATGCAAGGTTGGGTGTTCAATCCCAGGGGTTTGCACATACCTATGTATAAATCTATAGGAAAATCCAATGTAAGTCGCTTTGGATAAAAGCGTCTGCTGAATGCATGAATGTAAATGTCTCTTGATACGTTAAAACAAAAATAACAGAACACTTTTTGTGTGTATTGAATGTTTGTTTACACAACAATGTCATTTTGGGGGCATGAAAATGCTTCATTTTTAAGTTAAATGTTTTTGAATACGATAATTTTCTGCAAATTCTACACCTAAATCTAAGCTTTACGCTGTGAAAATATCCACAAAAATAGGACACAATATACAGTGTTCATATAAAGGCGTTAGTAATGGTAAGAATTAACAGTTTCATCTGTATTTAAACATTTTCACAGATTTTCACATTTGAACAGAAATGTTCTTAAAATTACAAATAATATACTGTTATAAAATTACCAGTACATTTCTTGCTATCTTTACTATCTTTGCCATCTACCTGTACTCGTACAGCTAGCGTAAAAATAATGAAGTCTTCTTTTGTAAACTTTACAGTTATCCTTCTGCCTAGTACATGATAAGTCCTATCCCTGTAGGGAAAAAGCATATTGTATTATAATGTAAAAAATATCTCAATTACTCCAGATTTCAGTTAGAAACTGGTCTTGCGTCACTGAAACGAGACGAGTGTAACCTTCTGACCAGATTTTGAAAGCGCCATTTACCAAAGGGAAAAAGATGGAAGATTATTTGCAACTGGAGAACTTTCATTGTACCATTAACAGTTACGTGTATGACATGTACAAAATAAATGCAAGGATAGTTGCGCAAATGAAACAAAATGGCCCCTTATTATGAGAAGATTTAATGTGGGTAAAAGCTTGTTAGACCCAAGAAACTAGAGGAGACACAATGAATAATGGCTTGCCTCAGTATGTTTGTTCAGTCCTCTGTAATCTGTGTCCCTGTGCTCACTGTGCTGTTTATCACACACTCCCAGCTGGATAACTGACAGTGCCCCACCACACGCCCTTCCAGAATCCCCCTACTCACCCAGCCTGAACCTATTTCTGCCATATTTTCAAAAGTGCTCCACCTGACCCGGCACAGTGGCTATTCCCCCTGACATGTAGCAGCAATAGCCGCCACCAGCCCATCTCAATAATTACTCACAAATGAGAAACAGGAAAATGAAACTACTGGTCATAAAGAAATAAAAAGGTGAAGAAAAAATACCTCTCTACATTTCAGCAATCTGCAATATCATGTGAGCTGCATTAATTTCCCACATGAAGTAGTGTCTAGCCTCTGAAATGGTAAAAAAGGTGAGGTGACTCTTATAAGGCCTGGGAGTGGGAAACGTATCAGAGACTTTCAGACTTTTGGCACCAATAGGCTGTTTCACTCTCTCACCCACTCTTTTTTTCTCTCTCTCCTTTTTTCTGTCATTCTTCATCACCCTTTCTCCTCCCACTTCTGAAAACTGGAAAAGAGACCCAAAGAAGGTTTGAAGAAGTTTATTTTATGTAATGCTTTAGGTGGAGTTGTTTAAAAGCAAAACAAGTAGCATGTGTATCATTATTATAAAAAGATAACATCTATGAGCTGCTCGATAAAAATGCACCATCTAACAAAATCTATAATGTCCTGAAAGTTTTCTACTCTGGTTTAATTTACTTCTATTCTCATCTGACTCTCTTGCTGTTTTCAAAGGGACATCGCTGCAGGATTCTCATTTCATACAGTCTCTGCCAGCTGACTCATGAAAAAATACAAATTAACAGTGTAGTGTCTTACTGCATTTAGCATGAAAAACTAACCAAACCCCATTGTTATTTTATCTCAATACTGATAAATATAGTGCTTGCCTCTTCTGAGCACCTTGCTTGTTTTTTTTATAGGAACAGCCTGCATTTGTTTATGTTTGGAAAATGAGCCCTTGCAAATATAGTAATGGACACAAACTTAAACATGCTTAAAATATTTAAATATAAGACATTAATATATGCAAACATGCAGGTACAACAAAAACAGGGGAAATCTATTAAACGACAATGAGATAAGGAGTGGTCAAATTTAAATAGATTTTTCTTTCTTCATTCTGACTGTATTTGAGAGGGGTTAAATCCATCATCTGATTTATCACTGTGCCCATTGAGCAGGAAGTCACCATCCAAACACTTAATACTGGCATCGTATATACCTGTTGTCTAGATCTTGTGACATTGATTTAACACTGAAGGAAGCAACATAAAGTGTGCCTATTACATACAGAAACACTGGCAGTTTGGAAATAAATCAGTGAAAGGAATAAATAAAAAGACAGAAACTGAGAGAAATGAAAGACAGATGGGCCTGGGATGGGGAGAAGAGGTCCAAGTTGGCCCACTGAAGTGTTGCTTATGTAATACCACACTTATACTTGTGTGCCAAAGCTTTTTAGCATGTTTGTGTAGACATGTCTAAAGCACAGCTTTGAAATCAATATTTGTAATAACTGAAAAAAACACTTTTAGACAGAACCGATCCTGGCATATCCATTTTATTTCAACAATTGATTTGTTGCCTAATTAAAACAGATACATTCTTTCGTTTATGTACTAGACTGACTAAATATTCCTGTCCGGTTAGTGAAAGTGAAATTGGTAATCTTTCCTAAGTAGAGATCTGTCTGGAAAAGTTCAAGGTATCCACAGCAACAAGCAGATGTGTGTATGGAGAACAAGTGGTATTTTGATGAGTTATTGTGTGCTCTTATGACTTTAACGGCCAAACAATAAAAGAGATTCCAAGACCTATGCAGAGTTTAAAACTCTAGTGCAACTGATAAAATTAACTTAAATGCGCAAGATAAAAAAGTGTGTGCTAAATGCATTACATGTAAAGTTATTATACATACATCAGTAATGTAATTTTTAACAAAACATTCGGCAATGTTGCATTTGTGTAAGGATCATTTCCCCAATAGCCGCAATGACATAGGGCTTTGCATCTTACCACCCACCATGTTTGCATTGGCACAGACCCAATGCCTATCTGTCAGCAATGCCCACTACTGTTTGATTACAGTGTGCCTCTATGAGTCAGTCAACACGTGCTGCAACACACATGTGTATATATGTGTTTGGAGGCAGCTGGGGAAGAGAGGAAGTATCAGGTGTGGGATTGGTTAACAGAGGGCCTTTCCTCTGTCAGTATGCACCTAAAGAGAATTCTCAGAGGGCCCGTGGTCATCAGGTGATGAAAACTTGGCTGCAGGGTGCCGGGAGCGGGGCATTTAACCTCACTCTGAACAGATGTGTATGAACGAGCTTGAGTAAAATCTGTGCTCAGTTAAGAGAGACAATACAGTGTGAAAATTTTAAATTCTATCATTATCCTCATGTCATTCAAAATCTATATATGACTCTTCTGTGGAAAACAAGTGAAGATATTTTGAGACTTATCCTAATGGTTGTGTCCATATAATGGAGGTAAATTGGGGGCCAATGTTGCTGGGTTACCAAAATTCTTCAAAATATCTTCTTTTGTGTTCTACATTAGAAAGATAATCAAGTTGGTTTGGAATGACATGAAGCTGAGTAAATACAATAAATACATTATTTTCATTTTTGAGTGAACTAAGGCTGATGATGTGAATTCACTTTCACTCCAAATCAATCCTATGTTTACATGTAACAAACACTCACCATCTTTATGTCACAAAGCTGTCAAACATTGAAACATTTTGTTATGTTGAAGAGGCAAGCCTATTCTTCTCTCACTTTCCTAGCAATTAGTGTGTTCATATTTAATATTCCCATGCCTACATTAATTAAAGCTCTGCATATTTTTAGGAAAATTAAAAAAATGTACACACATACACACACAAATTTGTTTATCGCTTCCCTGCGATCCCATTTTTCAACCTTTAGTTAGTGTGTAATGCTGCCTTTAGAGCATAAATAATACCTGCAAAATGATAAAGCTCAAAGTTCAGTGCAAAGCCAGATATTGTCTTAAACAGAATTTGCTTTTCAAGGACTACAGAGAACGGTTGGATCGGACTACAGCCCTATACTTCCCGGATACATGATGTCACCATTCCAAGTGCTTTTAATAACCTCCGCCTGAAGGAATACGCCAAAAAATGGGCGAGATCTTCCTTAGAGAAGAGGAAGACCCACTGGACTAGTGTTCGGTTATCAGAGATTGTGAACATTTGACTGAGCTACACGCTAAACTACTTTAACTTTCCTCACAGTCCTACAGCTGGTAATAAGAATTACGATACACATTCTAAGATAACCAACGGTGAAATAACAGCTTCGATGACTTTAATATTGTCTGTTATCCAACTTTGGACTTTGAAAAATCAGTGGCCTCATGATTAATACATTGACTAATCTGATAATGAAGAGTGCAGTAACTTCAACTCTAGTTCAGATTGAAAAAAAAACACCAACCCTCTTTCCTTCTCTAAACAGGTAGTAGTCTAGCTTTTGTTGAAACAAGTAACTTTGTACTAGCACCTATTGTATTATAGCTCGTGTATGACATATTGGGTATTACTCCCTGAACTCACTGTAAGTCATTTTGGATGGAAGCATCTGCTAAATTACTAAAGGTCAATTAATGTTTAAAATATTTTATCAATTTCATAGAATTCATCCTAAAATCATATATTTATTGCCAGATTATATCCCTTGTGCGTTAGTTAATTTTGCATATTTAAAATATCGTTTTGTATTAATCTACTGTCATGATTCTGCCTCATCATGTCATGTCTTTCTTGATCTTGTGGCAGAGTCATGGCAAAGCCTTATGTTTTATGTGGAGAGAGACATTTTGGCCAATTGGCCTTCCATAGACTGTCTCCGGTCTCGTCTCTGTTCCCGTCCCTCTCGTTCCTTGTTTAGCTTCCTGCCTGTTTCTTATCACCCTCCCCTGCCCATTTTTAATTACCCTTTGTTAGTCTCCTATATAATTTCCTTGTGTTGGCTATCCTGTGCTGGTTCACTTTGTATTTTCCACTTGTTGTGTCCTCCGAGCAAAAGTCTAGTTTTGTCAAATTATACCAGAGGCTGCCTAGGTGAGAAACGCACAACTTGTATGCAGATATTTGGAAACGTTTACATTTGGCAGTCAGCAGATATACTGACGTTTAATGTTTATAGCATATTATTAAATCCTTTAACGAAAGCAGCCTTGGAAGAAATTTAATATCCAAGTAAAAATAACACCCTAAATGTGTCTGTAATCTGTAAAGAGATGACTACAACAGCCGTTTGGTCTTAAACACTTCTCATATGTTAGATATTTATGGTTCTGTTGGTTTTCTTCTTCTTCTTACCCAATGGGAGTCTATGGCGGCCCATAGGAAAATGATCAAATTTTGCACATGCATAGTGGTGGTGCTCAACGGTCCTGTGACCAAGTATGGGGTCTCTAGCACTCTCTTTATAGCGACACCAGCAGTTAAAACATTCACTTTTAAAACGGTTTAACTTGTGAACCCATTGACCTACAGAAATTCTACTCAGCACGTCATCCACTTGTCACACTCATCGCATTCCATGTTTTACACTAAAACTCCGCCCATTACACTAGTGTTAAAGATTTTGTAATTATAACAATCAATTGTTATAAAAGTTGGCTCAGACGATTAGACAAGCCGCAGTGACTTGACCCAACAGAATTGTGTTTTGCCGTTGTTCAAAAGTTATGACGTAGCAAACTTTTCAAGTTGACCCAAAACCTTAACTGTATCTCGAGCATTCTTCGATCTATCGTTACGAAACGTTTTTACGCTTCATCAACAATTCGGACTGCATTGAAGAAATGCAGTCTGGCTGCTGTTTTGATCAAATTAAAATCTTTACACTAAATTAAATTTCTTATATTGTAATATTTTTATTTTAAGATTTAGATTACCATATGAAGGTTTTTAATTCTTAGTAGAAGCCAAAATACACATTGCAAAAAAATCTTGACTTAAGTTGAGTTTCTGAGTTTTGTTTGCAATGTGTATTTTGGCTTCTACTAAGAAGAAAAAAAAACTGCATATGGTAATCTAAATCTCAAATTAAAAATGTTTGGAAAATACATTTTCCAAATATATTTCAATATATTCAGCAGTGTCTTACATATATGTGAATATATGACATTTCCGTATGGGCAGATCCACACAGAAATGGCCGAATTATTATTTTGGGGGGTATTTTTTGAGAAATACCTCTTTAAAGTTGACTGTGCCCGTAACATTGGATCTTTCTCATATTTAACTATTCTGGATGTACTGTTTTGTGCATTACTATGCAAAATTACCTTTTTGAGTTCATTTCCACTTATGCTATTTGTTTCTCTAATACATTGTCTGTTATGTCTGCTCTACCCTCTCATTTCAGCCCCTTTGGGGATTGGCCCATGGCAATGTTTGAAGCTCTGAATGCTCTCCTCGGCATCCAGGTTCAAGCATGACATCTGAGTGGCACACCTGATAAACTGCAAACCTATAGTCTCTAATGTTGTAGGTTTCAATCCAGTGTGGTGCGACTGGAACATTTATACACAAGTTCTTCAGTTAGATGTCATTCTCACTTGTGCTTATTAACCTATACGGTTTCCCGAAAGTGCAGTTTCTGTGGTTTTTGCTCTTGTGCTCTGCAACCGTATTGGCTGCTGTAACTTCAGGGTGTATTCTCACTTATCCCGGTTGCTCTCAACTGTGCCAGAGCGCAATTGTCCCCCCTCCCAGTCCCCCGCTGGCCTCTACTCACATTACTCTTTACCATCCACACCCGGGTACTTTTTCATCATTACGATGTGACTGCTTCGAAGCAAACGTTAACAAAGTGAAATAAGATAACTAGTTACAGACTAGTGTTAGCTTACATTTAATCACCATTAAATCAGTGAAGAGAAATGTTTAGCAAGATATTCAAAAGAATGTGCAGCCAGGCAAAAAAATCAGCTGTTTTCATTGTTTTAAGAGGAAATCATGATGCGGGAAGGTGTGAATTTTGTGGGAAAGAAGAAACTGTGGAACATGTTATGGTATACTGTCAGAAATATGAGTGTGAAAGAGGGATTCTAAGGCAAAATCTAGGAAAATTAAAAAAGCAATTTATATTAGGAGATATTTTACAAAACAATTCTGGAAATGAATGTTATAAATTTATATTTCAATATCTTAGAAAAACAAATTTGTGGGAAAGGATATAAAAAAGAAATAATAATAAAAAAGAAAAAAAGGAAAGTCTTTGTGATCCATACCAGTTGGTGGCGGGATTGTCTGAACGGATTGTTTTGTCTGTGCCGGTTCCATTGATGCCTCGTTTTTCATTGTCTAACATTCGGTTCCTAAATTATTGCAAAGCATATGTTTCTTTCGCTGCTTATTTGACAAAAGTTGTCTATTTTTTCAAAGCTACGCTTGTATGATCTTTGGACCAAACGGCAAATAAATGGTTGAATAAAAAAAAATTCTGGACACTGTAAAAGCTAATATCTCACCCTTACTCTGTGCTTTGGATACAGAAATCTCATAGTGTTGAGCAATCAAACACAAGTCATCCTTCCGACATATTTCTAAACCCTCAACATTAGGTTGATCTATAAATTTCTTTAAATCAAAAGTCGCCATTAAGGGTATAGTGGAGTAGGCGGGGCGAGACCGTGGTTCGAGACCGGTGAGTAGTTGTGAATGAGCACCAGCTGTGCACACACCGGGTTTGAATCACGTAGGAGATTGGGAGCATATAAGAGAACGAGCGACCGGACCGTCGAAGAGAGAGGACCGGGCCCGGACACATGTTAAGTTAATATTTATGTTTGTTTTGCCGACAGTCATCCGTGAGGGGCTGCTGGCTGTTTATTTACGTTGTTATTATTTAATTAAAGTCTGTTTAAATGTTTGCCGGTTCCCGCCTCCTTCCTTCCCTAACTTGAATCGTATTACAAAGGGACAATAGACAGTGTGAGCAAACAGGAGAAAAATGAATAAAATCATGCACTCCGGACCTACACCTAACCAAACAACTAAATACACCCTAACTAGTCTTTGTAGGGACACGGTTTAAGAGAATACTCTCTCCCTCGGAATACCTCCAAACTCCATTCCATTCCATTCCATTTTCTACCGCTTATCCAAACTACCTCGGGTCACGGGGAGCCTGTGCCTATCTCAGGAGTCATCGGGCATCAAGGCAGGATACACCCTGGATGGAGTGCCAACCCATCGCAGGGCACACACACTCACTCATTCATTCATTCATTCATTCACTCACGCACTACGGACAATTTTTCCAGAGATGCCAATCAACCTACCATGCATATCTTTGGACCAGGGGAGGAAACCGGAGTACCCGGAGGAAACCCCCGAGGCACGGGGAGAACATGCAAACTCCACACACACAAGTCGGAAGCGGGAATCGAACCCCCAACCCTGGAGGTGTGAGGCGAACGTGCTAACCACTAAGCCACCGTGCCCCCCACTACCTCCAAACTCAACAAACTAAAATAATAAAGAAAAACGATAAACAGTAAACTGTTGTCAGAATTGGCGCTAAGCATAGTCCTGCTTGCTTACTTTAACCTTCTTTAATCCACTCACACCATACCAAATCCTGGACAGGTCCCCATTTATGTTACACTTTTAAAAGTACTCGTTATGAAAAGGGGTAAGCAACATAAATAAGACATGCAGTGCTGAGAGCAAATTAACTCTATTACTGAAGCTATGCTGCTTACGTGTCACCAAAGACTAACAAACAGAGATAACAAGAAGATTCAATATAATAGACACCAGTCAAAATGATACAAAATAAACAAGAAATTTAGATCAACACAACAAAAACAAGAGAAAAGATATGAGGAAATTCAACTTGAAGGCAAGAAACATAAGGACACGCACAAAGCTCTCGGCGTCTCATCAGCTGTACCTGGAGCACAAAGAAGACGCTGACGGATAGAACTTCACCACCAGTGCGAGTCTAAAATGCAAACCACGAGGGCACAACAAGAGAGAGTGCGAGAGAGTCTGCGCTCTTCCCTCATTATTCAGCCCGGAACCTCTTCAATGAATGAGCTGCAGGTGTGCAGGAGCAGACCCAATCCTCAAAAGGGAGGAGAGGAAAGAGACACTGATGTCAATACAAACAATATTCACAACATCATAGACACAATTTTGTCCGTCACAATATGCAAAGCATCTTGGGACATTTTTGGTGGCAGGAAAATTCTACAATAAATATTTGTATGCTGTGAATCATTTTAACAGATTGTAGTACACATCTGAAGTATTCTTAAAAATCTTGACTTCAGCAAAGTAACTTTTCTAATTTGTATCATTATGTGTTCCTATTCTTGTTTATTCAGTGCAGTTTCCTCTTGTTGGGTTATCCGCGCTTTGTATATGAGTGTGCTAGGAGAGATAGCGGGAGAACAACAAAGACATGTTATGACAGTTTAGCAAAGAATTAGTGCTGCTGGATAAAAAATTGTCCGGAATTGTGTCTGTATGTATGTTATTTTTGTGTTTGTGTGTAGCCAAGTAAAGGAAACCAATACTTAAGTGTGCTGAGCTGAAAGAAACAAATTACATGTAAGACTTTTAAAGAGTTTTAATGGTTACACATCACATGTTCTTTATAAGATTCAATGCAGGGCAAGCTGCAGCAACCAATGTCTGACAATAGCGGGGGCTTTGGGTAAAAAAATCCTCAAAATTTAACATAAAAGGACAAAATATGTCCCTAAATAATACAAATTAAAGAGTTACAACTGTCACGATTCAAATTAAATGTGAATGAAATGTTTGATTTTATGTGTTATTTACAGCGGTGGGCCTCACAACCTGTCATAGACGGCGTATGAACGTAATGGCCATCCGGAGGTTTAGATGAGTCACTGCTTGCTTAAAAAAACAACAGGTTGAAGATAAGATGTAAGTCAGATTCATTTATTATAATGGAAGTTTAATGCAGTCAATTTCTATTCATTATAACACAAGATTATAATGGCAGCCATTTACTTTTTCAGTTGTGAGTTTCTAAATTTTGTTTATTCCCAGTTGGAAAAAGTTGTTATGCTACTAAAAGAAAAAAATGTGCACTGCAAACAAATTACTTTCTTTCATTAGTCTTTTTTTCCTGTTTACCTTTTTCATAGTCACTTAATTCAAGATTGTTTTTCTTACCCCATTGGCAGATTTTTTTGCTAGTTTTAAGCACAAATAAGCATATTTTTTTACTATAAACAAGACTTATTTTCGTAGGGCAGTTTGCTCATCAAGAAAATGCTTCTTGATTCTAGAATGTTAAGACATTTTTACTGGAATACAAGACAAAAGTCTAAGCAAGAAAGTAATTTTTTGCAGTGTCAAGATGTGTTAATGCAAAAACGTCTAGGTTACGTTTGTAACCTCAGTTCCCTGATGGAGGGAACGAGACGTTGTGTGGAGACGACAGATGGGGTTCGCCCTTGAGAACCAATCAGCTCTGACTACTATAGAAAAGGCCAATGAAATTTGTCAAATGAAATTTGCAGCATTCATTTACCTATTGTTCTGAAGTGCCTGAGAGCCTCACGACTGCAGCAGAGGACGATACATGTTTATGGCATAAGGGACACAACGTCTCGTTCCCTCCACCAGGGAACTGAGGTTACAGACGTAACCTAGACGTTTCCTTTCTATCGGTCTCTCCACGTTGTGTCGAGACGACAGATGGGGTTCCTATGGAAAACGGCACAACGCTGTATCGTGTCACAATCTCTTGCGAAGCGACGGTAACAGGCCTGGGCGTGTCAGCACGAGGCATTCAAGAAACTGTAACCTTCCAGTATGGTGGTCGGGGGGTCTCAGTGCTTTCTTGGAGAAAGATGAGTACAGCCCTGACCGGTAACCCTTTACGGAGGGATGCCTTTGCTCTCTACTGGCGAGAGGCCGTCCGGATCGGGTTTACACCGGGTGAGCGCGACTTCCTTAATTAGAGATGCGCTGCAGAGGCTGCTTCCTACCCGGGGGGAGGAATACAGTGGCAATAGATATGGTCTCGCATGGAACGTGCGGACTGAGTTGTTAACCGCGAGGTGGAGATCCACCTAGGGGAATTCATGGGTTACCAGGAGTGGGAACCATCTCATGAGGATACATCGGACGGAACAGCCCACGGAGGGGGTTTTACAGAAGTCAGGTAGCACCAGGCCTGGTTAGAGTTGTCTGCTCGTCCCAGGCCTAAGGGGGAAGGCTGCTCTGCCCAGCCTTCCCCTTCTGCTGTCCTCCAAAACAGAAAAAGAGCTGGTCAGAGCTCCTGAAGCTCTACGTGCGGTCCAAGTATAGGCGCAGTGCACATACTGGACACAACACGGATGGGGTTGGGTCTTCCTCCCCAACGGAGCACCTGCAAGCTCACCACTTGGTCCCGGAAGGGAGTAGTGGGAACTTTGGGCACGTATCCGGGCCTTGGTCTCAAGATAACGTGAGAGTTGCCAGGGCCGAATTTGAGGCAATCCGGGGATGCAGAAAATTCTTGAAGGTCCCCTACCCTCTTGAAGGAACCGAGCACCATCAAGATGGCCGTCTTACTCGTAAGGTGAGGAAGATCGGAACCTCTGAGGGGCTCAAACGGGGGCCCAGAGAGGCCCCCCAGGACCACATTAAGGTCCCAAGAGGGTATGGAGCGGAAACGAGGCGAATTCCGCCTTCTTGCGCCCCTTAGGAACCTGGCGACCAGGTCGTGCTGCCCTGGAGATTTTCCATCCACTGTGTCATGACGAGTGGCAATAGCGGCTACGTACACTTTCAGTGGCGTATAACCGCCTAGTGGATAGGGCCCTAGCCTGTGCAATGGTTTCCGCCACAGCGGGGGGTAACCTGCTCAGGATCTCCTCGTCCCATCCAGAGTCCAAAGCGGACTTTCTCTGTGTCACTCATCTTCGCAAGGTTAAGCCAGAGGTGCCTCTCTTGGACCACTAGCATGGACATCGTCCGACCCAGATCCTGCATCACACCTGGGTCGGCCTCACCCTCGTGGATCTCTCTCAACACCTTGGCCTGGTGGACCTGCAGGATGGCCATGGCGTGAAGAGAGGAGGCATCCTGGCCCGCAGCATTGTAAGCCTTCACCACCAGAGATGCCAAAGTCTTACATGCTTTGGACGGTAGGATCGGTCGATTCCTCCAGGTGGCAGCCGTCTGCGGGCACAGGTGCACCGCAACCGCACGCTCCACCTGGGGGATCTCGACGTAGCCTTTGGCTGCCCCACCATCGAGGGAGGTGAGGAAGCTGGAGCTGGTTTGACTGGAGCGAGCCGTGAGTAGGGCGCTCCAAGTCTTACACAGCTCCTCATGCACCTCCGGGAAAAATGGCACTGGGGGTGGGCGCGGTTTGGCACCACGCTCCGACCCCAGGAACCATGTATCCAACCGCGAGCGTTGGGGAAGAGGCGGTGACGTACACTGCAACCCAATACTCGTGGCTGCCCGGGTTAGCATGGCCGATATCTCTACCTCTGCTTCCTCCTGAGCTCGACCTCCATTGGGGGGGAGCTCCGAGTCATCAGGGTCGGATGCCAGCAAGTCTCCCTCCGATGCTGCGAGCGACATCTCATCTGCGTCACGCATCGTTTCCGAGTGCGTGGCTGAGGATACGGACGGTGTGCCACCGTCGGTTGGGGAGAAATCAGAAGAGCGAATCCGGGTGCGATCGGCCCGTGAGCACTTGGTTGGCGGGTCTACATTCGCAGAGGTCACCACATCACTAACGTTGCTAACACTAGCGGACATCGGGGCCTTATCCACCGATGTCACGGCCCGGGTAGCAGAAGAAATGGTGGCTGGTTCCCGGAGGAAGACAGCCACCCGTGACCGCAAATTCTGAATGACAATCTGCCCACAGTGTGGGCAAGATGTGTCAATGAACGCTGCCTCAGCATGCTGGACCCCCAGACACCTGACGCAGTGTGTCCATCCCCCTCCTCGATGAGGGTGCCACACCCAAGAGAACAGCGGGACATGCCGCGCTGTAGAGTGCTCAGTCCTCAAAATGACTTTGTGGAAAACTCTGACACCACTGGAACCGCCGAGACGCCCAGAGGAAGGTCGCTGCAGGTAGGGACGATCCACTGCTACACGTCGTAGATCCGGTAATGCAGTCGTAGATGAATTCTTTGAATTCGGAATTGTACTCATGAACAAGATTCTGAAGAACAAAAGGTAAATGAATGCGGCTTCCTTTTATACCGGATATCTGGGGCGGAGACCGGCATGCAAATTCCATTCGCCAAATTTCATTGGCCTTTTCTATAGTAGTCAGAGTTGATTGGTTCTCAAGGGCGAACCCCATCTGTTGTCTCAACACAACGTCGAGAGACCGACAGAAAGTGAACAGCAATATCACCACAAACCATTTGTCTTTATAGTCAATAAGAATGAACTGTAAGAATGACATGTTAAACAATTTCAACATATTCTATTATTTGAACATAATCATGATTAAAATATCAACAGTAATATTAAGATAATTTTTTGATATTTTATTCTACTGTAATAAGTGCCTGTTTATTTTATTTATGACATGTGATATGCTCAGTTTAAAGACAGCGTCAGCCTAATTTTTTTTTTTTATCTAACACATGGATTTAAAATGATAGTAATGGTATAACAAAACCCAATTAGAGGTCTTTAAAATTGCATGGAAAGAGAGTGCAAGCTGTTACAAAAAGGCACTAAAAGCAGCAAAAGCCGAGCACTTCCGTAACCTCATAGAAAATAACAAAAACAATCCAAGGTTTTTATTTAGTACAATTGCTAAATTAACAAACAAACAGACTCCACCTGACCTGGGTATTCCGCCGTACCTTGGTAGCAATGAATTCATGAATTTTTTACCGAGAAAATCGAAATAATACGAGACAACATAGCTAAAACCAAACCTCCAAGTTTGTCGGAAGAATTAGTTTCAACCGTCACCCAAAAAGAAAAGCTAGAGTGTTTTTCTCCTATAAATCAGGAAGATTTAATTAAAATTATTGCAACATCCAAACTGACGACATGCTTATTAGACCCCATTCCGACTACTTTATTAAAAGAGTTACTACCTGCTGTAATTGAGCCCATTTGTAACATAATCAACTCGTCTATTAATCTAGGACATGTCCCAGGACCCTTTAAACTGGCTGTAATTAAGCCTCTTATCAAAAAACCAAACTTAGACCCAAATGAACTTGGAAGCTATAGACCGATTTCAAATCTCCCGTACTTGTCTAAAATACTAGAAAAAGTAGTGTCAACTCAACTGTGTACCTTCCTACAAAATAATGACATGCACGAAAAGTTTCAGTCTGGCTTTAGACCGCATCACAGCACTGAAACTGCGCTCGTTAGAATTACAAATGACCTTCTTATTGCTTCAGATAAAGGTAACATCTCACTATTAGTCCTGCTTGACCTTAGTGCTGCTTTCGATACTGTAGACCATAAAATACTACTAGATCGTTTACACCATTATATCGGTATTCAGGGACAGGCACTGCAATGGTTCAGATCTTACTTAACAGACCGATATCAATACGTCCATTTAAATGGGAAATCGCCAAATCTTACGCAAGTCAATTATGGATTACCTCAGGGATCGGTTTTAGGACCCTTGCTTTTCTCCATATACATGCTGCCCCTCGGCAACATTATTAGAAAACATGGAATTAGCTTCCACTGTTATGCAGATGATACTCAGCTATATATCTCATCAAGACCAAATGATTCCTTTAAGCTATCCAAACTGGCAGAGTGCATCGAGGACATAAAACATTGGATGACTAGTAATTTCCTCCTTTTAAACTCTAGTAAAACAGAAATATTACTTATAGCACCAAAATCAAGTAAACAGAATATCTCCGATTACAGCCTGCATATTGAAAGCTGCACTGTTTCTCCAACAAATACAGTTAAAGACCTAGGCGTTATATTAGACGGCAACCTGTCATTTAAAAATCACATCTCAAATATCACAAAAACAGCCTTCTTCCACCTTAGAAATGTTGCCAAATTACGAAATAGTTTATGTGTTGCAGACGCAGAAAAGCTTATTCATGCATTTGTGACCTGACGGCTTGACTATTGTAATGCTCTACTTAGTGGTTGTCCTGTATCATCGATAAACAAACTACAGTTAGTTCAGAATGCAGCTGCCAGAGTTCTTACTAGGTCAAGAAAATACGATCACATAACCCCAGTTTTATCATCGCTTCACTGGCTACCCATTAAGTATCGCATTGATTTTAAAATTATTTTAATTACTTACAAAGCCCTGAACGGTTTAGCACCTACTTACTTAACCGAGCTTTTATCACGTTACAACCCATCACGCTCGCTGAGATCTCAAAACTTAGGACTTTTGACAACACCTAGAATAACAAAATCCACCAAAGGTGGACAAGCTTTCTCATACGTAGCACCTAAACTCTGGAATAGCCTTCCTGATACTATTCGAGGGTCAGACACACTCTCCCAATTTAAATCTAGATTAAAGACACATCTTTTCAGCCAAGCTTTCACTTAATGCATAGTTAATGAACAGCAGCTACGCTAATTATTCTCTTTATTCTCTTTCCGCCTCTGCCTCGGGATGCCCATCCCGAGGTAGGAAGAAGTTCCACCATGTCCAGGCGACCGACAGATGCCCATCCCCAATTTGAGATTACACCAGATACAGCTGCAGACTGACTGACCATCCCAGCTCCATCTAAGGCAATTCCACCAGCTGCCAAGAGAAATATGACCATCGGACCATCCCAGCTCAGACCACTACATCCCCACCCAAGAGCAAAGACGGACTATTTGTCTTATTAATGCTGAAGTTACAATATTTGGTATTAAATGCTAAACCTAAACCACACGTCAGCAGTCTGAGTGCAGCTATGACACGTCAGAGGGGATCTGGCCCTCCCGGTTGAGCCTGGTTTCTCCCGAGGTTTTTTTCTCCATTAATCAATCATTGGAGTTTGGGTTCCTCGCCACAGCAGGGCAGTGTTGGCCTGCTCACCGGGAGACTGCATTCATTCATTTATTTATTTATTTAGAAATTAGATGTTATTTATTAGAATGAACTTACTCGTTGTATAAATACCATGCACTGTGCTGTGTTTTAACTTTTCTGTTTTTCCTGTTTGCCCCTGTAAAGCTGCTTTGAAACAATACACATTGTGAAAAGCGCTATATAAATAAACTTGAATTGAATTGAATTGAATAACATCATGGAGTTGTGGTGTAAATTACAGCACATTCGAACAGCATTAAAGGAGCCATTATTTTGCTGTTTTTGATTCTTTGATTATGTTTTGGGGGTTTTTAACAATGAACGTTCAGGTTTCTAATAAAAAAAAATTGTTGTTGGCTATTTCATTTATTTCAAGTCTATTGTTCCCTCTTCTAACAAAACGACTGGATTTCTTCTGGTCTACATAAAGTCCCTCCTTCTGAAATGCACTGGGATGCATTTCCCGAACAACGACATAACTCACTGGTTAACATACATAGTAAGATGCATAGTTTGGGAAATTAAAGATGAAGTTATGATTGTTTCCCGAAACCCAGAGCCAATGAGAAAGAGAGTCGTGTCTTCTTCGTTGACTCCAATGGAACATTTTTTTCACAGTTTCAATAGTTCCCGGAAGTTACCAGTAACGCATGGAGCTTCAACTAAACAGAACAACTGAGGTAAACTTCTTAAGATTTTAAAGACAAAAGCCATTTAATTAATAAAAATAAAAGAAATAAAGCATTTAAAGAGAAAACATAACTACCTGGAACAATCTGAAGGCTCCATGAATCATGTGACAAGGGCTCTCAATAGTTCCCGGAAATTAATTGTTAGAAATTAATAGGAAATTAATAGAGCAGCAACTAAACAGACCAACTGAGGTAAACTTTTAACTAATTTAAATTTAAAGTTTATACATGTTTTATGTATATGGTGATGTGCTTCTGCCTGTTTTCACTTGGATTATTAAAACTACTTTGGAATATCTGCGCTCCTCGAGTCTTACGTGCACGTGCCCGTTACAACCATGTGCAATTGTCAATCTTTCTTAGAGATTGCACATTTTTTTCCTACTATGGAAAGGCCATCCTTCTCAATGGATGGCCTTGACATTTTTTTGCCGTATTCCTTTGGGCAGAGGTTATAAAAAGCACTTGGAATAGTGACATCATGTGCCCGGGAAGTGCTGTAGTCCGATTCCAGACGTTCTCTGTGGTCCTTGAAAAGCAAATTTTGTTAAAGACAATATCTCACTTGACACTGAACTTTGACCATTTATCATTTTGCAGATAATGTTTATGCTCTAACAACAACATTACACACTAACTAAGGGTTGAAAATGGGACCACGGGGAATGGGATCTTTAAATACCGGTTTAATAAACCAAATGCAGTTTTAATTTTAATTTTACAAAATATTTACAAAATAAATTATGTTAAGGCTACATGTTTACAATCTATTTTTTATGCCTTTATGCTTGTCACCACAAGAATGTTGTAAGTCAATAAATGTAATTTTTTTGGTAAGAGTGTTGTCTTTATTTCACAGTCCACAACAATAAATGCAGTAATGTATGTAACACTAGTCTAATATTCGCTGTGATAAATTACACAGCATTCTAATACTCTAATTGCAATTCCAGAACTGTGATTATTACTTTAATAAAGAATTACAGTATTTAATAGTTACTATGATTAAAATTACAGTCACCATATACTGTGCCAATTGCTGCTTACAGTGCTATTCTTACTGTTTGTCACGTGTTGTGCATTACTATACAAAAATAAAAATTTGCGTTCATTGTAACTTCCTTTATCTGCGATGTATTTCTGTTATTTTTGCTCTACGCTCTCATTTTATCCCCTTCGGGGATTGGCCCATGTCAATGTTTGAAGTTCTGAAAGCTCTTATTGGGATCCTGGGGCAAGCATGTCAAAAAGGTGGCACAACCAGATAAACCGCAAGCCTTGGGTACAAGAGGTTGAGTGGTGCGAGTAATAAAGACATGAACTCTAAACTACATTTCATTCTCTATGACTTGTCTACAATTTAATTTCATACTCACCTATTCTAACCTGTTTGCTTCTCATGTACGTTCTATATATCTGATGGTTTTTGCTCTATTTCCCCTGTGCTTTGACAGTGTTTATTTGTGCAGCTGTGTGGCGCAGCTTGTTAAACCCCACACCCTGAGACATCAAGTTTCGAGGCCCGTGAGAAAAGTGTAATCATTTATATGTTAAGTCTATGTTTTGTTCTCAAACTGTCCTATTTTTCCATGTATACTCCGTTTCTGCCGTTTTCGCTCATGTAGTTCTGCACCGGCATGGCTCTATGCTGCACTTGCAGTGTCTTCTGGGTTTGACCCTGTATTGCTGCTTGCAGGTATATTCAAACTCTGTATTTGACAAATAAGTGTAATTTACTTTAATTTAGAGAATGGTTCAGAGTTTCTATATGACCATAAGGAGAACCACTTATCATACTAAAACATATACTGATTCAATTAATTTGCCGTTTAACATGTCAAAATTGGGAAAGAAAAATCGAAAGTGTCTGCTTTGGCTTACAGTATGATGAATCACAGATACAAGGATGTTATATTTGTAATATCAGTACCAGCTTTATTTCATTAAGTCTGCGATGAGTTCACCATCTTACCTGACGTACCCTTTCTATTAAGACCTATACCCACATATGCCCTATAATGTTTTTTTTACATTCAACTAAAATAACTGTTGCAAAATGTAAAGCATTTGCAAACAAACTAACCAATTAATAAGCATAACAAGTTCTCACATGAGGAAATGGGAAATAAGTTGCAGAGATGTGAGAAATGAAACAGCAGCTCCTGTAAACTACCAGGTCTCCCTCCCCATCATTAACCTAGACACCTCCCTAAACACTTCACCCTCAGGTCAAAGAAAATTAAATCATTTTGAAAACATAAAACACCAGGGCTCCCATAATCCCCCAGTGGTATGTTTCCACTTTAGCAATAATTGTATTTTCTCTTCAGATATCTAATAGAACAGCAGCAATGGCTTAGTGCTCGTTTAATTTCTTCCATCTGTTCTCTTTTGGACCCAAAGAGATGTTGAACAAAAGGGGGAGGAGAAGAGTTTACAGAAGCGACGTCAGAGCCTGTACGTTTGAGCTGGACAAAGCCAAGAATTTCACATCATACTTTTAGCCAGAAAAATCCTTTCTACGAATCCTCAAAAGACCTGGAACAGATTATTCATCTTAAAAATGTATAATCTAAAGTGTGTTTCTGCATAAATATACCATAGGCCTAAATACTTGTCCAAATGTTTAACTTTTAACAAAATGTTTACCTTATTTAATTGTACTATATATTTTAATTATATATATAGGGAATAATTAAAGTGTGCTCTCAGTTTGTAGAATTAAAATAGTTTAGAGAGATAAACAACCTTCTAAACCCCCTAAATGTATCCGCTCCTTTTCTTTTCCAACCACAGAGTTTAGAGGTATAACAGATATTTCTGTAAGAGCCTTTGAGTATTTGATAAAACATTGCACTGTGCAAGTTTTGTGCTTTCAAACATTAGCCAAACAACAAGTATTTGCAGATGTTGTAAAACGAATGTTTTCCCTTAGTCACTGTTGCCATCTAGTGAAATAAGAGAGCCTCACACCCTACAATCACATTCGCATGATCTGAATTTTGAAATAATAATACACGTTTACAGTTCTTTACATATTGGCATTGCAGTATTTATTAACACACTTTTAAATCCATATCCATAGAATACCTATAAAGTAATAACCTATGTATATAACATGACCTTAAACCTTTCAATGGTATTATTTAGAGAAATAACTTTCAATTCCACCTTTTCACCATACATTTCTAATTCCTGTGCTGATTGTGGGCAACATTTACTAAATTATGTAAATAAAAATGTTAATTGGAGCATGGCCCCCATACCTTTTAAAGAAATAATGATGATAAGGTTAACAGCTAAAATGCCTTGCATAAATTATTTTATTAAAGGCAGAGGGGCACAGGGTGAGAAACCCTTCATTGCCATGTGCGTCATATAATGTCACTGCGTTTACTTCTGTCACCATGGGGGGACCTGGCTGTGCACAGATAACAGTCAACTACCTGCTAAAATCAACACGGACCTGTAGCAATTTCTTACATTTGTCTCTTCATGTTCCATTGATGTCATAATGGCTTCTATAAACCACCTGCAACACAGCTTCTGCTTTACACAAATGAATTCATTTTTTTTATATTTAAGATACGAAACATAGTATGAGAAAAAAAAGAGCACATACAGTGTAATATCTAAATGGCACAAGCAGTGTCACCTTTTTAAAATGAATGCATTTAGGTTAATGGAAAGGTGGGATCTGATTAATGTATAAGTTTGATTAATTACTGCAATATGAGCCAGACAGTTTATTTAACTTGAGTCACGGTGTTTGAATTAAACGGTTGCCTGTTCACTGTTATCTCTGCGTGGTGAGCATACAAACCCTTGTGTAAACTCAGGTGTGAATTTATAGTTCGTTTGAATGCACTGTTATACCACTCCATTTCAGCTGCATCTCAGTTGGTGCAGATACATATAGGTGAATGTTTAACGTTGATTCTGACCAGCAATGAAATTCTTGAGCATTTGTGTCTTTGCGATTTTTGCTTGGCATTTTCTTTATGTGTCGTCTGATTTCACCTCAGCAGATCTAAATCCGCAAAAGGTAACAAACGTTAAACAGCGCAGCTCGAATGAAATATTCCAGTTAAAGGATTTGAAAGGTAATGTTGCGTCATATAGGAAGGCGCCTCATCAGTTCATGATGGATTTATTTGATGCTGTTGCCGAATCAAACGGAACGCTTAAAAACACACACGTGGTGGAAGGAAATATTGTTAGAAGTTTCGAAGGTGCGTAATTGTTGCAAATTGTATGGCAGGTGCGAATGAAAGTTAAGCACTTGTGTATCTGAAACGTTTTTTTATACATAGGACAGTCCAGTGGTTCATATCACTTCTTTAATTTAACATCATTCAGACCGAATGAGCGGATGATCAAAGCAGAATTCCGATGGTTTGGAAACACAAGGCCTTTTATGGGGCGACATCATTTTTACAGAGTAAGTTTGAATATAAAATATGTTAAATGTATGTTTAAAGTTTACTAATCGTTTTATTAACAAATCATATAATATTCTGTCAAATTGTAGGTTGACTTTTATGAAGTGCTGGACAGCAGAGCAAAACCTTGGCGAGGAAATTTGTTAAACTCTAGATTATTATCAGTCTACACCAATGGATGGAAAATATTCAACATAACACAAATGGTAAGTTATTTTCCAAAGAATAAACTAATGTGAAATTTATTTGTTTCTTCTACAGTCTGAAATTATACAAATCAATACAGGTGACTAAATGGATTATTAACAGTGGCACGAATAACTGCATCCTGATTGTTACTTCTTTACCATCCGGTAATTGGTTTGAGTCCAGTATGCAGGTGGATGGGCAGTCAGATGGGAAAAACGCATATTTGGTGATATATTCAGATGACAGACGAGAGAACTTCCGAAATCCACTTTTCCACAAAGGTAAAACTAATGATTATGATTGTACAATATAGAATACAATTATATGTCGTAAAGATATTAAATATTTCTTATTCTTGAACCTATTGTAATATATTTATCATTTTCTGTATAATCCTGTAAAACAAATGTGTCTTCAGAAAATAAAATTGATTTTGATATAACTGTTTACTCTCATTAAGGACGAATTATCAACCAATCTCCTAAATTCCTCTAACTGTAACTTTTTTTTAAATAACAGCGCGCAGGCGCCGGAGTGCGCGCTCGTTTACCACTACATGCCAAAGGAAGAACCTCTATGTGGACTTCACTCAAATTGGCTGGTCTGGGTGGATTATATCTCCAAAAGGTTACAACGCATACACTTGCGCGGGTTCATGTCCGTTTCCTTTGGGTGAAGGTCTACGGGCTACTAACCACGCTACTGTTAGATCGATAATGAATGCATTGAAACTAACGCAGGAAGCAGGTAAACCATGCTGTGTACCTGATGTGCTTCACCCCATAAGCCTCCTCTTCTTTGATGACGAGGAAAATGTTGTTCTAAAACAATATGATGACATGGTTGCAGGCAGCTGTGGCTGCCATTGAGATATAGAATTGCAAGATGTCGTTCGATGAGTGTAAATTTTGACGTAAAAAAAGTTTATTTAGGTGTTTATGTGTAGGTGTCAAAAATAGAAATAAAATTGTTTTAACAATGCAATATAAAATTGTTTTTTATTCTATAGCCAACTTCATAAAAAAGCGCATGCAAAGCTCCTAGTCATCAAATGGCGGCGCCATAATGAGTTTAACACCTTTAGTCGGATGTGATTCTATGGATAAAATAATAATGCAATGTAGACCATACTAAAATGCTTGTTAATTATTTTATTGGAATGGTTCTTCTTTTGAAGCAAACTCCCTTTATTGTTTTAATCACTCCAAAAAAATGTTTCTCCTAAAGTGATGCAAACAACATTTGCCAATGTTCAATATGGCACAAAGTAAAAAATTATCTCTTTATTAAACACTTCAACAAATTAGTGTTTGCTTTAAAGAGTAAGAGAGCTACAGTAGCGTATTGCCTAACTTTAATAAAAATGAAACATTTACAATCTCCTTCTTATATTAACAATGAACAGCATACATACAAAAACAAATCTAGTTGGACTATATTGCAAGTTTTGATGGCACATGATGCACTCTTAAAACAAAAAGGGACTTCATGATGCTATAGAAGAATGATTTTTGGCTGAACGGTTCCATAAAAAATCTTTAACATCCAACTTTCTGTTTCACAAAAGGTTCTTTGTAGTTGGAACGCATCATCTGGATTATAAAAATAAAAAAATGCTATTTATGACCTTTAAGTAAATGGTTCTTTGTGGAACCTAAAATGTTTATTTAATGGCATCGTAGTGAAGAACATATTGAAGCACATTTTTTTAAGAGTGTAAAAGCTGTTTTAGTTTAAATTTAATGCAAAGCCCTAAATTCAGCCACAATTAATGTCTGGACCATCCACCGGTCCATAGTGCTTTCATCTCACACTATCAATTTCTTGTTCAGGTGTGTGTTCTTGTGATATATATGCAGGCTCGATGTAAGGATGTACCTCTTGTGTCTGAAAGAAGTCCCCCTGCATTTGTTTCTTGCCAGTTTCAAAGTCATCCAGGTCATCAGGGATATTCATAGATCCTGTGGTCCTGATAATAGATTTCTGTGAAGGTATGGTTGAGAAAGGCACAGGAACAAAGCTATGATATAGCACAAGTGGTGGTGTGTTCATAACCTCCAATGGCGGTCCTTGGCGTATGCCATCCTCGGCAGACTGTATCGGCAATTGCACATAACCTTTGGTTTCTGGGTCGAAGAAAGTTTTTGATTTGACCTGTACTGGCATGTCCACCAGGAAGTACTGTCCTGAATCAGGGTCCTGTAAAAGCTTCCGCTGTGTGATTGGAAAGGACTGTGCTAAAATGTTGGTAGCAGGTGCATAAGTATGTTCAATGGTGTTTTGTGGCAAAGGTAGTGCCTTTGAAGTAGAGTTATGCAATTCACCTGTCAACAACTCAGAATTAACTTCCTCCTCAGTTTGTTCAAAGCTGTTAGACTTGTCTTCATGTTTATCCCTTAAAAATCTATCCAAACTTTGAGTCCTGCGCTCCTGTTTGTTGGGTACATATTTTTCATTGTTTCGACTCATTCGGTCAATGTTATTATTTTTATTACTCTTCTCCAAATGATCAATGTCGTTTGATTGTTTATGTTTTTTCTCAGTGCTGTGGCTCTTTGAATCAACAACTTTGTTGGTTTGTCTGTCTTGACCTTTATTAGAAAGGTGTCTTAACTGTTTCTCACTTCTTTGTGTTTTAGGCTCAAGTGTGTCCTCAAGATAATGTTCGCTGTGTTGACTGCTGTGTCTGTAACCGCTGATTGACCTGCGTTCTGATCTGTCACCTTCCGTTTTGTCAGTGCTGTAATGACTCCTCTCATTTTCGTGTCTGATACCTTTTTCACTGCTCCTGCCTCTACACTCATATCTGCTCTTGGCTTCGGATTTATGCATCCTCCTCGTGGTAAGCTTCATGGCACGGCGCATAGCTTTCTCGGTTTTTGGAGGAACAACAGGTGGCTTGTTCTGACCGTGACTGTCTTTTCCGCTGCAGACTGATCCAGATCTTTCACTGGGTGCCTTGGATCCCTCTGTATCTGTCAGTGCAGTGCAGCTGTCCACGCCCTCAGACAAAGTGCTCACAGCAGAACATTGTTCCTCCTCTTCAGACACAGAGACACTTCCAATCGACAACGTTCCCTCCTTGACTGAGGGAGGCTGAGTGGCTAGAGGGGACATGAGATGCAGCGCTGCTGGTTGGTTTGCCTGTGGGCTCTTGTCTGGTATAGAAGACAGGGCAACTTTAGAATGAACACAGTTCTTGAAGCGTTCCAGATTTTCTTCACCATTTCTAGGCTCATTTAAGCTCTCCCTCAGAGACAATGGTTGCGTTGTCTCAGGTAGCTCTGTAAGGGACATATTATTTGATACTTGTGTTAGATTGCGAGCAGACAAGCAGTGTACACATCCTTTTTTCTTCACATCAGTGAGAGGAGACACTACCCTGTTCGAGACATCAGACTCACTTTCATGGTTGCCAAAAGTACAGGAATCCTCCTTCTCATCTAATTTATGAACCTCCAGATTGCTTGTCAAAAGCTCTAGATGTGACTGTGACACCCGTTCTGATTCATGCGATAAGAAAAGTTCCTTTTCCTTTGGATGCAGACTGCTGTGAGGTGTTTGTTTACCGTGTAACGACGATAAGGATGGAGAGTGTTCAAGAATGTCATGTACTGTAATGCTGTCCTTTCTGCTTTGATTTGCATTTATAGCCTCAAAGAACAAATCAACTTTAGTAGGGTTTTCATCATGTTCACCCACAATTATGACTTTTTCTAAATCACAGTTAAGACTTTCTTTTTCGTTTGAAAGTCCAAGAAGCTCACTTATAAACCCTTTCACGTAGTTTTGGCATTGACCTTTGTATTTGTTATAACTGTTTCCTGGCTCCTTTAATTTGTCAGAACCCTCTTCCCTTTTCTCTGTTCCATTTACTTTGCAGTCTTGCATTTCTTGTCTGTTGTTTGTGAGATCACTGACGGTGGTCTTTTGGAAGTCTTGTGTGTCATTGTATTCTCTCTGTGAATCACATTCTGCCTTCCTTTTTTCTGATGCTTTGGATGGACTTTCAAATGTTCTTTTATTCTCTGAATCCATCTCCTTGTTGAAAGATTCACTTTCCGTGGAACTGACTGTGACTTTTGGAATAATTGTTTTATGTTTTGTTTTATGTTTTGGAGACTGGTCATTGGGCCTTTCGTCTTTAGATTTTTCTGAACTAGTATTTCCAGCAAACTCATACATCTGAACATTTTTGCATGGCATCCCACTTTCTTTGTCATATATTTCTTTTAGAGCTGATACATTTCCCTTCACTTGACCTCGATTCTTTGATTGACTTTGACAAAATGTACTGGCTTCTCTACTTTCCATATCCTCAGTCTTGAATGATGTGCCACCTTCACTTTTTAACTCTTTATTTTTCATTGTCTTCTCAGCTACTCTGCTATTACCTTCAGAAGTACTTCTTCCTCTTCTTGGAGGTACCTCAGGTGTATGGAAAAAACATAGTTTCATATTTCCCAACTCTTCCTCACATTGGCCAGAACTATGAATATTTCTACTTTCCAAAAGATTACCTATATTGGTTCCCACCTTTGGATGACCTATATTTTTAGCCAACTCTTTTTCTTGGAGTCTAAAAATATTATTACCGTTGACTTTATATCTGTTACTTTCTTCACTATCATCATATTTGGTTACCACATCCTCTGACATCATTTGAACAGCCTGCTTGTTTGTTTTAAATGCAGATGCATTATTCTGACTTTTTCCATCTTTGGTGTTTGTACCCCTATTTCTTTCAAACATACTTGTCTTTTGTTCATGTTCATTAGTAGATAACTCACAACCAACTCTATTTCTATCCATGACTACAATTTTTTGATTTGAAACAACTTTACTTTTCAATTTTCTTTGCTCTCTATCAGCAATTACTTTCTCTAAAGCCATTTTAGCCCAGTCATATTTATCTATGACAGTGTTGTCTTTCTTGAATGTTACAGTTGTCTTATTCGCCACCTGTTCCATTGACACAAATAATGCTCTTTTTGCATAAATATTTCCTTTCATAGACATGGACTCATTTTTTACTTGTTCTTTTTGAGTTTCTGAATTGCTTATTGATATGAAACTGCTCTGTTTTTCAGTAGTAGTTTCTTCTTTTACATTAGCACTTTCTTTTAATGTTGATGCGCCAATCATTCCTTTATCTTGATGAAAACCTGTGTTATATTGACCCTGTTCTAGCTCTTTGGTTTTTGCCTTTTTGGAATGCCTGGACAATACATTAATAAAATGTTTATCCTTTATAGCCAACAGCACTTTGTCTGCACTTGAACTATTATCATCATCATTGTCATTATCATCATCATCTTTGCTTATAATTCTTTGACTTTTAATGAAGTTGTTCTGTCTTGCCGAAAATAAGTGTTTTGCTCTGTCTTCCTTTCTATTAGATTCTTTCTCTTTGACAGGGAGTTTCTGCATGCTGACTGTTGTGCTAGTTTCTAGCTTGTCCTTATTGTCATCACATTTTGTTGAATTTGCGTATGGGCTTTTTACAGACCTGTTTTTGTAAGCCCTTTCTCTAATTAAACTAAGAATGGGTATTTTTTCCTGCTGCTCTTCATTAACACCTTGAACTAATATATTTAGATTGCTGTGTGTGTCACGATATTTGATGTGCTCAGAATTGATGGCTTTATCTGTGAAAACCTGCGAGCTGGTATTTACCACAGTTTGACAATGTGCTTTGAAATGACTCTCCTCAACACTAGCCTTTCCATACAGCTGTAATGAGGGGTATGCCATCCTGATTGCTAAAGGATTCCTGTTTGATTTTAGAGGTCTGTTTGCTGACCCACCTGATTGAAGCAGACTTAATGCCAAATAGTCATCTGGCACACCTCCTTTAGCATATCCATGAGGAGAACAATTCTGGGTGTCTGCAGATTCTAAGAGAGGAGAGATAATGTTTTTTTGACGAGCAGGTGAAATAGTTGTTGCTTTTGAAACTGGAATTTTAAGCACATCTTTCGAACTGGGTACTTCAGGCAAAGGCAACTCTTTGTTTTGACCTGTCAAATCTAAACCTTTAAACTTGGGTGGGCTATACATGGCCTTAACTCGTTTTCGATTGTCCTTGAGACTAAATAACAAACTTGATGCCATAGATTTGTACACCTCTCGCTTAATCTCAGGTGATGGATGCATCTCTCTCTCCGGAATCCGTGGGACATCCAGAGCAGTAGGTGGGAGCACAGCTTGCAATATCTCTGAGGTTCCTGTGCCTTGTCTCGAGAGTATCACTGGTGTCAACAAATGTGAAATGCTGAAAGGAGTTGAACTTGAGGAGGTCTGGTCCTCTATTGTCTTTACCTCTTTTTCAATTGGCTGGGCACCTTCCTCTCCAGCTTTTGTCCCCTCGTAGACTGGTAAAGTAATTAGAGAGAGTCCCAAAGGAATGGCACTTTTTGCCCTAGTTTTGTTTTTTCGCCAGGGGACACAAGATTCCACCTTTTCTGAATTACATCTCTTTTCGGTGGTAAGCAGAGGAGCCTTGGAGACAATATCATGTTGACCCCACTGTTTCTCTTTCTTTGGTTTTGGTGGTGTACTGGTTGATGTGGATTGTACAGAGTCAGGTTGCACTTTAACCTGATGAGTCTCTGTTTGTTTTGGACAATTCTCAACGTCTTTGTCCTCTGTTGGGGTAACATGTAATTTATAGTGTTCATGTGCAGCTGTTAATTCCTTGTAAAGAGGTGAGTCGTACCATTTGGATTGTCTGTTGCTCAGCATAATCTCTGAAATGTGATCCTGCCCCATATAAAATGTATTTAAATCTCTCCATGACAGGAATGGGCTGAATTCACTATGAAGGAAAACGTTTTTGGAATTTAGTTTTTTCAGTTTGTTGTTTTCATGTTTACACTTAGAGGATTTTCTTGAGGGAATTGATGCATCCTTGCTTGATTTCTTGGCATATCCTTTCTCGTCTGAATAAACTTTATTATTGGCTGAGGAAAACTGTTCCACCGTTATACTGTGATAATCTGAGGAAAGCTCTGAGAGCTCCCTCTTGATACTGAGAAAAGCAGATTTGTCCCATGATTCACCATTTATCATTTTAGTGCATTCACTATTCTTCTTGGCAGAAAACACAGCAAAATGTGATGTGTCCTTGGATGAGGTCTTTTTTGGTCTCCCAAGTGCATCATTTTCTCGATTTAGCAGGTATGAGTGAACTTTATTGACAGCAGAACATGAGCTCTCTTGGGTATTTTTTGAGACTTCCTCCACTCGTGGCTTGTGACAGCTGACTGGGCAAGGGGAGAACTCTGAGTCGTTGTAGATTGCTTCATCTCCAATGCACAGACTCTTGAAAGCTCGATCCGTCAGGCTCACTACCTCCCGGTCTATTTCATCCATAAAACTAGCAAGATAGCGGAGGTGTAGCATGCTTGTTCTGTGGCCTGTATGGAACTTATCCTGGTTGCTCATAATGAATGTCTATGCCTAGTTCCTTCAGTCTGATGCGGAATTACCAGGCATTGTCATCGCATAACAATGTCACATCACATTGTGAAATTCTAAAAAAAAAGATAGTGTGTCAGTTTTGACCAACATTATCAAATAAACAATTTACAGTTTAACTTCATTAGCATCACCCTATATTGCAAATATAATAATTGTGAGATATTATTCAGGCAAGCAAATGACCAAGTTTAACGTGTTGATTGGGCCAAAGTTGCTGTATCTGCCTGGTTGAAGGTATAGAGCAATATTTTGATACTATTGCAGAGCCAACCAACATTGTTAAGGTAATACAGTTGTGCTCAAAAGTTTACATACCTCTGGCAGAATCTGGAAAAGCTGAAACATTTGGAAGAATAAAAGGATTTTTGAAAATTAAGGATTATTTTTTATTTAATCCTGCCCTGAGCAAATTATTTCACTAAAGGAATGTAAACAAAGTTCACACTAAAGAAGAATAACAGAATTTCTCAAAATAGCCCAGGGCAAAAGTTTACATACCCCTGGTTTTTAGTACTGTGTGATGTTACCTAAACAATCAATGACAGTTTTTATGTTTACTCATTGTTGTTTAAGGGTTTCTTGTTGGTCATGAGTCATTAGCATTTAATGTGAGGTGTGTGTAAAACCTCTGAAAATATATTTTTTTACAGCAAAACCATTTTCAGAGGTTTACACCCACCTGACTTTAAATGAATCGTGTTGAGTTTGTGGGCTGCTATTTCTATCTATTGTAATAGTTGTGTATGATTCTCTTGATTGTCCTCAATGTAAAAAGAGGAATCTCAGCATCATATAGTTACTGCTGGACATTAGTCAAATATCCAGAAATGCTGAAAAAGCAAAGATTGTGGAGGACATGGGTGATTGTTTCGAGGATCATTGGATAGTCTAATGACTCATGACAAAAAGTAACACTTAAACAACTTTGACTAAACATAAAAACTGTCATTGATTGTTTAGTTAACATAATACAGTATTAAGAACCAGGGGTATATAAACTATTGCCCTGGGCTATTTCGAGAAATTCTGTTATTATTCTTTAGTGTGTACTTTATGTTAACATTTCTTTAGTGAGATAACTTGCTCAGGGCAGGACTAAATTAAAAATAAACCTTAATTTTCAAAAATAGTCTTATTCTTCCAAATGTTTCAGCTTTTTCCAGATTCTGCAATGGGTTTGTAAAATTTTTGGCACCAACTGTACATTACATTAATAAGAATAAGTCAAAGTAAACATAAAAAAGTATGTATCACACATTTTGACCTTAAATGTTGAAGGTACGTCTGCATATGACTATGTACAGTCAAAAGAGATACACATACACCATGCCAAACACATTATTTTTAGAAGACAGATGTCTGTCTGCCCTTTCACATAACCCTTAGCAAACAAAAGGATATTTAGAATATATTTATGACTATACCATGTTGTGTTAATCTTATCAAATAAAAAAAAACAATAGGATTTATTAACCAGTGTACAAGAGATACAAAAAAATTCCACTATGTGATATAGTGGTAATAAAACTATTCATAATTGACCTCAATAATTATTTAGAGAACACAATTATCATTTGTGATTTTTTACATTGCAGCTTTTGTGATATGTGGGTGGGTCAGGAATAACTCATTGCCCCATATTTATCCTCTGACACGTATCCATTAACCAGCACCCATCACAGCAAATAACTAACAAAATAGAAATGTGTGGCAATATTAGACATTTTTGTTTACATCCTGATTTATCATGTTAATTTAAAATAGTTTATATGCTGAGCAAGGATCAATCTCTATAAAGATAAATTTATGAGCATACAGTAAGTGGCCAAGAATGTTTGGATAGCACAACATGTTTCCACTGCTGATTATTCCATATCAACTTGCAGTTGTGGTAAATTTCTCAAATCTGTTATTTTATTTATGATACAGTATGGCGATAACGCCCTGTCTAACCTCAACGAAATAGACACTCTGAATTTTTGCATTACTTTTTATAGGAAAATATTGTTTACATTACAGTATGGATATTACAAACACAGCTGCTGTCATAACATCAAGCGCATTTGTTGAATGATTTAATATGAAGCATAATTATTTTATATTCCTTACCTTTTTAAAAGTTCTGTATTGAGTCCCAAGACAAATCCAGAAGTCAAAAGTTTAATAAATCCTGTATATTGCAGTACATTTCCCACAGGTCACTTTTTGAAGATGTCCGAATAAAAACACAATGACCCAGTCCTTTAGTTAAAAAAAGACAAAAGTTCATGGTACAAATCCATGTTCATATGTTCGCTTACAAAACTGAACAACACCAACAAAATAGCTGCCGGTAAGGCCAGAGTTGTCACACAGGAAGGAGTTAGCCATACAACTCTCTGGTGTCTAGTGAGCGACAGGTGAAATAGAAATGGTCATCTACTATTTTGGTACTAGAAGCATGAACACCACAGCTCTCTATACCTCTCAGAACCTACAGACTGCAACAACGTTTCATGTTACCACAGCAGCGTTTTTTTTTACTTCTTTGGATACATGAGACAATGCAGTATGGTAGTTGGGAGGACAAGTCGTTTGCCTCTCTCAAACAGGGGAGGCAAATATAGCACCTTGCATCAGACCGCAGGAGTGTCACCAAACCTAAAGTGCAGAATGAGTGGTAAATGGAATCTGATTACCATGACAGACTTGACCTGCTTATCACTCATGCTGTCACAGTTGTTAAGCAGATTCTCTTTCTAGTACGTCTGGGCCTGCAGTTGGTCAAGCTAAATGAGGAAGCAGATTTGTTTTAACAGAAACAGTGGAAATGATACAGGAAGTTATCGATTGAAGTGATGGAAGTATCTCATCAAAGCTCAACAATGTTTAGATTGGAATCAGATTTTAAAATCCTTTTTGGAAATGAATAATAAACCATTGCAGCCTTTAATATTGTTTTGAATGTCTTGTGTAGTTTGTGGTTTTAACCTAAGTAGGCTTGTACATTTCCTTCTTCATTATGTACTGTAATTTAGGTTATCATGTAGCTTTAATGATAGTGTGTGGTGCTTGCTTGACACCAAGGTTCAAAATAAACTGATGAAATGCGGAATTATTGAGTGCAATTTTCTCAATGAAATGTGTACTCATTGGCCATGTTCTACGTAACCTAAACTGAACCTTGAGTGATTTAAGTCACTCTATTTGGAGCAACTCTATTAAATAAAGTAATACAGTGCCTTTCTTCTTGTGACACCTTTCATATCTCAGCTTATCTGTCACATGTCAAAACAAAACCTGTTTCAACACTGTATCAGGCCAGACTTTGAAGACGACTATCAAGAAGAAAAAGCGTGTAAGTTAATACTTGAAATATTTATGATAATTTGCATTATGCTTAGTATTCAGAATTGCATTCATGGTAACATTTACAACAGAATATTGTCTTTTTTATACATTTGTGCAAACTAATACAGCCGTTTTATTCATATATTTCAAAACTAAAGCAAGTAGGAGTGCTAAAAAGTCAAAAATCTATTGTCCTCTTGTGTCCTGTTGTCAGCCATTGTTGTTTTGGTTATCTTTAGCCTAAACCTGCAATAGACTGAACCTTTAATATGCATTTTGTCACCGTTTTCACAAATTTTCATTTTTGTTCACAGAAGCATGACACATGACAGTATAATTTTTAATAACGTACACTTTGAAACACATTTTCAAAGGTTTGCGTTTTCAGGCTCACATATGTCATTGCTGTGTGAAACAAAACACAGATTGTTACTGTATGTCCAGTTTATACATTTCATTCAGATGCATTACCTCAGGCACAAGTAAACAGTAGATTATGCTCTGTCCACAAAACACCATGTGTTTTTCCTGTATGTTATTTCTGTATCTCAAGCCATGTGATCATATGGGGAAGTCCCTCCCTAAAAATATTTTTAGGTATAAGACTCTCTGCCTGTGTCAGCAGTCAGAAAACTGGGTTGAACTAGACTGCATTTTCCTTTCACTGTCCACTACATGGCCACCTCAAAAGTATGAGAGAAGGAGAGATCATACACGTTCTTATCCTTAGCAACGCAGTCTCACTGTTTCCAAAAAGCTCTCATGTCCACTTTACCCTCTTATTCCAACTGAGCAGTCAAGGCTATAATAGGACAACTGGAGCGTCAAGAGTCTTTACCTCTCAGGGGGAAGTCATTGTTGTGGCAGAGAGGAGCATGGTCTATTTGAGGTGATGGGCGTCCACACATGGACTGGCAGTAAAGCAGACACGCTAGCTATCATTTATTGCTTGGGAATGGAGAATGCTTAACCATCATGGCATCCACTTAATGCTGGCATGTCTTAGTCACAAGCTCCCGCTGCCCACAGAATGCCCTGGCTACCAATGGTGATGGCTCAGCTGGTGGATCAGAAATTCATGTTATTGTTATTGCCATCCTGGATACAAGGGGGGTGAATGGCAACTAAAGGCAATAATTTTGTTTCCCTAACATTTAACCGTACATTTAAATGTACACAATAGGCCTTAGGGTACAATAATGTACTCAAAAAGGTGGTATATTTTGTGTTTTGTATACAGTACCTGTAAAGCTACAAAGAGCAACCTTTAAAGGGATAGTTAACCCAACTTACTCACCCTTAAGTTTTCCAAACCTGTATAAATGCATTTGTTCTGTTGAAGACAAAGAAAGATATTTGGGAGAATGTTAGCAACTGTCTGTTCTGAGGCTGTCATGATTCTCAATGTGAGACATGGCGTGAGAACCCAATTGCAGGCAGACACGGACGGTATAGATGGAACAAGGGTGTTTTATTAAACATAAAACATGAACAAAACTAAACAAGCAAAACAAAACCCACGGGGGGGGGAAAACAGACAGGATGAAATATAAACTTTGACAGGAAACACTGACTAACTAAACTACGCAAACAAACACTGGGATACAAACACTAAACTAAGACTTACTAGATACGGGGAACAGGAACACGAGCAGCATACAGCTTACAGAGCATAACATCAAACAGCATAAACACATTCAATGCACGAGCAACGAGACAAAGAAACATGAGGAGTCTTTATAGGGGAGGTAATTAACACTAACTATGAAACAGGAGGGTTGGGAAATGACGCGACTTGAGGAGAGTATGGAAGACCGCAAGGGTCAAAAATATCTCTCCTCACATGAAACAGAGGATTCTGTATGATTCCACCTCAAAACCAAGAAATACCTGACAAGGAGAGGTGGAACCATGACAGAACCCCCGCCTTAAGGAGCAGCACCCTGATGCTCCTCAAAGGCACGAACAAGACAAGGCAGACTGGGACAAAGACAAGACCAAACAAAACATGGAGAACAAGACTAGGGGCAGACAGGCAAGTACAATCAGGGGATTAGGGTGACTCAATAAAAATAACAAACAAGGGAGGGGGGGTGGGGGCAGACAAGAAAACATGGGAAGTCCAGAAGGGGCAGGGCTGGGTGGGGAAGTTCCAGCCCTTGGGGACGCGCCAGAGCGCGGTGCCCCAGGGGACTTGACATGGGAAGTCCTGGGGGGAACTGCTCTTGTCCCCTGCAGGACTGCTGGGCTGGACCATGGCTGGGCAGCCGGACTTGACGGCGGCTGGGCAGCCGGACTTGACGGCGGCTGGGCAGCCGGACTTGACGGCGGCTGGGCAGCCGGACTTGACGGCGGCTGGGCAGCCGGACTTGACGGTCTCTTCTGGACCGGGCTTGGTGCCGGTGGCTGGACCGGGCTTGACTCTGGCGGCTGGGCAGCGACCTCTGGCGGCTGGGCGGCGACCTCTGGCGGCTGGGCGGCGACCTCTGGCGGCTGGGCGGCGACCTCTGGCAGCTGCTGGGCCGGGCTCGGTGCCGGACGGACCGTCACCTTCCCACAGCGCCCCCCCAAAAAATATTTGGGGTTTGACACCACCGGACTCGGGACCACAGGACTCGGGACCACAGGACTCGGGACCACAGGACTCGGGACCACAGGACTCGGGACCACAGGACTCGGGACCACAGGACCCGGGACCACAGGACTCGGGACCACAGGACCCGGGACCACAGGACTCGGGAACACAGGACTCGGGACCACAGGACTCGGGAAGGAGGTTTCCCGCGACGTCGCCCCCAAGTCTCTAACCACCCACCCAACTCGGACTCCACCAGAAGAACCGGCGGCCATGGAGCTCGAGCCAGAGGGTACTGAGTCCCCCAGGGCAGCGGCGGCCAGGACGAGACCCTCCGCAGCGCTCGACCGTGGGGTGAAAGTCCCATGTGGAACCTCACCCCCGGGATCGCTCCGGTTGGTCACGTACCTGACCATGTCCGCAAACCCTAAGGGAGCCAGCAGCCTCTTCTCCGACGGTGTGAGGCGCCGGGTGAGGCAGCAGTTGAAGATCGTCTTCAACTCCGCCTCACCAAACTCGGTCACCTCTGCCACCGCCGAGAATGCCCTGGCGAACTCCCGGTCACCGTAACTCCCCTGGCGGAATCCAAGCAGCAAGTGGGCTTGGCGAGACCGCAAGGACGACGTCGTACCGTCCATGCTGCCTACTGGGTTCGATTTTGGCTCGTGCATTCTGTCATGATTCTCAATGTGAGACATGGCGTGAGAACCCAATTGCAGGCAGACACGGACGGTATAGATGGAACAAGGGTGTTTTATTAAACATAAAACATGAACAAAACTAAACAAGCAAAACAAAACCCACGGGGGGGAAAACAGACAGGATGAAATATAAACTTTGAAAGGAAACACTGACTAACTAAACTACGTAAAACAAACACTGGGATACAAACACTAAACTAAGACTTACTAGATACGGGGAACAGGAACACGACTAGCATACAGCTTACAGAGCATAACATCAAACAGCATAAACACATTCAATGCACGAGCAACGAGACAAAGAAACATAAGGAGTCTTTATAGGGGAGGTAATAAACACTAACTATGAAACAGGAGGGTTGGGCAATGACGCGACTTGAGGAGAGTATGGAAGACCGCAAGGGTCAAAAATATCTCTCCTCACATGAAACAGAGGATTCTGTATGATTCCACCTCAAAACCAAGAAATACCTGACAAGGAGAGGTAGAACCATGACAGAGGCATAACACAAAAGAAGATACTGTATTTTGAGGAATTTCAGAAAAAAGTTCTGGGGCACCTTTTGGGTACGATTTATTGTTTTTTTACTACTTTTCTTTTCTACTATGGCATGCAACACATATAAACATTCTTCCATATATCCTTTTATGTATGTTCAACCAACGAACAAAATTCATAAATTCAAACTAGAGAGTGAGTTATTCGTGACAGAAACTTTAGTTTGGGCGAACTATCCCTTTAAGGGTACCACCTCAGCTTCAGTAAACAGTACAGTTTTGGCGAGACGCCCATTATCTTACCAGCGTCGCCAGGGTAACCCACGCAATCAACCCCTCACACCTCCCTACCGGGAGACTTTCGGGGGTTGGTGAGCAGGAGCGTTCCCAGCACATATCGGGAGTTACTGGACGAGGTGGAACGGGCTGAGGCGGCGGACACCTCTGCAAGGGTGAACGGACCCGTGGCCCCCTCTTCGTCGGATGAGCCCCAGAGGAGAGGCTTGGCCGGGCCCGAACCCCGGATATGGCTAGCCGGCTCCATCGTACACCCACCCGACCCACGGATATGCTGACGAGGATGGTACGGGTCAATGGTAAGCCAGTCGAAGCTATGCTGGATTCCGGTAGTGCGGTGACCCTGGTCAGGTCCATGGTGGTTTGAGCCCGGCTACGAGGAAAGATGTCCATACCACTCGGGTGTGTGTACGGAGACTTCCAAAGGGTTCCAGCCCGGAGAGTCAACGTCACAGCATGGCCTGGCTCCTGGTCGCTAGATGTTGGCATAGTACCCGACCTACCAGCACCTGTGTTCCTGGGAACAGATTGGCCGGCGTTCAACCGGCTCTTAACTCAGAGGTCGCAGCTGGCTGGAGAGGGGAGCCGCCGACGAAGGCGACGTCCGTCGAGACCCAAAGACACCTATCCCATACTGAGTACCACAGGGAGCGCGCGAGAGGGTGAGTACGGCGGTCAAGCCTCTGAAGAGTGTTCTAATTTGTGTCTCCAGGTGACCATGGGTGAGAGAACAAAAGGAGGTCAAAAGCGTAGAAACCGACAACGGAAATGCTGACCACCCAGACCAGGAAGTTCGCCAAAACGCCACGCACCCTCTCCCACACGACGTGGTACCGGACGGTCTTGTCTACAGCGCTGTGCAGAGACGAGGATAGGAAAATCACTCAGGAGGCTCTCTAGTCAGGGAACTCCCCCCCAACTCCCCAACAGCCACTTAACACCCCGGATAGACATACACACAGTACCAGGACGACGCTTTGGGGGGGGGAGTGTAGCGAGACGGCCATTATCTTATCAGCGTCTCCAGGGTAACCCACGCAATCAACTCCTCACACCTGCCGGTCGTCAGCACCTGCAGCTCGTTCCCGGGCCATATAAAGGCGGGAGAGAGGAACGAGTCAGAGGGGCTACAACTCCGCATGTTTACACACATGGCTAGTAACTGTCAGGATTGCTCACGGAGCCCCTGAGGCCGTGCTTTTGAAAATTTCCCCATTGCACTTTAAAATAAACTGCCCTCTGTGGACTTATTGCACTACCCTGTGGTTGTTTCGTGATTTGCCCGTTACAACAGTTTTGAAGTTTTTGACAATGTAGAGCACACAAAACCATAATGCTGCCATGTTGACAACACAGACACAAATACATGCCACGAAAGTATATGCAACTGGAATCAAGATAAACAAATCGGCATGTCATATCTAAAAACAGCAATGTAAAACGGTTCTGTAATGCAACTTTAGGTTTCTGTGATACTGCCATTCTGTTAAGCAATGGCATTGCTACATTAAGCCTAAAAACATATCTGGTTACAAACAAATGTGTCCACTAATAAAGATTTCATCAAACCTTGTTATTTCCATACCATCACATGAGAAAAACTACAGATGGGATCTCACAAATCTCTTAGATATACAAACATTGTCCTGGTACTAGTTATATTTGTTGTGCTTGCTATACAATATTGATGCTTTAATAAAATAAAATAAAATGATCAAGCAAAAGATAGCATGGGTCAGAGCTGATATGAATAGAAGTTATGTAATAATCCTCTAACATAACATATCATTTCTCTAACACCAGTGCTAAGTCCTGTTAAATTTAAAAGATTATAACTTTGATTAAAAAAGCACATGTGGCTCTACCAGAGTTTTTCCATGTCTTAAGTAATACTGTATTTTTAATGAAAATGTAAATCTGCTTAAAGGAACATGGTTCAGCCAAAAATGGTCCCCATTGACTTGACAATAGTCATTTTTATTCCTACTCTGTGTAAACTTTTGGGGATGTACTCTTCCTTTAAATGAAGACCTAAGTTTAGAGACCTTGGACATGTCTGTGTTAAGATCCCAACAGCAGGAAGAAGGGAATGGAACGACTCTGAAAACCAATATTTATGTTAAACATTGATATTTGTTTGAATTTTTTTGAAACAAAATTAAATATAAATTGCTGGCACCGGCAATCTAGTCAAGCCCCTTAAGAGTGAGTCAGCATTCTTTCCAGCGAAACACTTTGTTATTTGTTTGTGGAAAGACAACCTGTTAATGGTCATCACTCTGCTCTCTTCAGTCTTTTAAGTATTTACCAAAACTACTCTCCTTCATTGTCAAAAATACAGCAGACCTATATAAAAGCCATTTGAACAAGTGAACAATCCTTTGACCTGCATGATGACATTTTGAAGATCTACTGGTTATAGATTCTGGGTGCATTTGATTCTGTGGTCTAGAAGTGCATGCAATAGCAGAAATGATATCGCATCAGGAATCCTAGTTAGTGAGCTTTGGTTTCAAAACAAATTTGTGCAAATGTTTTCATATGCTTTGCAGCGGGACTTGGTATGGTGGCTTGTTCTAAGCTCAAAGGTGAAAGTAACAGACAACAACATATAGTGTAAAATTTGGGTAGCAATACTATCTGATTGATACTATCTAATAAACTAAAATACTATCTGACTATCTGAAATTAACTAATATAGGGCATAAGGAGTGGTGCTCTGCATATCTTAAACAAAGTTTAAAATCAGAATTATGGATTTCATTGTCCGTTTATAGTGGTAGTAAATCCACAGACTAATGCGTTTTATTGAATTTTTGTATTTTCACTTAACGGAAAGAGCATTAAAGAGCTGCAGGCGTATCTACTTGATCTTATCTAGAAACCATTTTAGTGTGCATACAGGAAATGAAATCTCTGAAGTAGCACACCAGCACATTAATGTGAAAGAACAATTGTTAAAGATAGACATGCATGAAAAGACTTAGAAATGTTTGACCATGCAAGGTACTGCTCGGCCATCTTAATCTTCACCATTGGTAAGCATTTACTGTTCCATTTCTAAAGCTTAAAATCCTCTTGAATTCTCTTATTTCAAAATATAAGTTATTGCCTTTTTTATTTATTGTAAATCCATGACATCTATAGCACACATTATATTATACTATATTATATTATGAAAAGAGAAGAACAGGACTGTCTGTTTTATTACAAGATGTTTTATAACCCTAACTTTCTAAAGTGTTTTTTATAACAGAAGAAATTTTACCTAATAAATGGTAAATGGTAAAGAAATTGATAAAACGCAACATTTCCTTGAAACGCTGAAGATAAATAATATCAAGGAGTAATGCGTGATAGAATTTCAGAGTTCTATGATTTTTATGATTTTCATTCACTGCAATGTTGCTGTTCGTGGGCCATTTTAGAATTAGCGAGGTGTATATTTTACATGATGTCTTAATGTAGAGAAAAATGAATGTAGAGATATAATCTCACTTCCTCTGTGCTGGTCTTGACTATAACTGTTTCCTGGATGCTCACACGTGCTTGGTTACCTAAATATATAATTGTGAAGCTGAAAATTAGACATGCTTTAAAATGGTCCACACATGTAAAAAAACTGCACATATTTCAAGCTAACGTATTTTAAAAATTATGATTTGTAAATGCTATGATAGGACAATGCTACTAATATGTTCACCCATGAACAAATCTTTTTATATTCAGTAAAATATACTAATATTACTTTATAAAAGTAAAATAACAACTTTGCTGTTGTTTTGCAGCAGGTTTGCCAGTAACTGTACATTTAATTTACAATTTGGTTTTAACTTAAACTTACCTATTTCTTAAATTTTATTTTATAAAACAAGACTAAATATCTCAGGTATTGTAGTTTAAGAAGTTTCAAATATTTTTACTAAGAAACAAGACAAAAATCCTTGAGAAGATTGTCATTGATTGCAGTGTTGCTGTGCTAATTCCAGTCTCTTTTTGAATCTCAAAAGTCAAAGTATTTTAATTAAGTAAAGTTTAACTCAAATTGAGAACAGTACAGATAGGAAAGTAATTAAGTCTACAGTAAGTTACTGGCAAACCTACTGCAACACTACAGCAAAGTTTTACAGTGTAGGTCATATTGTACTTTGAAGGTCAACACACTCAAAGCTTAGCAACTTAGCATCTCATCAAACATATAGACATTCTGTTCCCTCTTTATAATGTAATATAATAAAATATAACGTAAAAAACACAAACATAATGCTCTCAATAAAAATGTTAACATTTTATAGTAAACTGAAAATAAAGTAAATTGACCATGTTGAATAAGGACACTTAAATCTTACAGATTGCTTGCTGTTCACACATGTAAAGGGCCAAAACTCCACCAGTGATGAACCAGGTAGGATACTACACAGATATGGAACCTGTGACATATATGAAAATCTATGCAGAACTGATACTGTAGCCCTCCTTATGTTTTTTCTTCCCTCTGAGCCTCAGAAATCAAATATGCTGTGATAGGAGTAGGGATTGGATTTTTCTTCTCCATCTGTTTTCTAGTAATAAAAATATACATCATCAGGAAGCACATGCATGAGAATGATGAACTAGGTAAGAACTGTAGTGCATTAATATAATTAAAACATTAAGCAAAAGAAGGAAAAAAGATAATAAAAAATATATTTGATTAAAGGGCCACAATCCCAGGTGTTTTCTGCAATGTAAAAATAGTCAGAGGTATCCCCAGAATGTGTCTCAAGTTTCAGCTCAAAATACACCACATATCTGTCATTACAAGATGTTGAACATGACCATTTGTGGCTTCAATGGAAAACTCGCCGTTTTTGTGTGTCTCTTTAAATGCTAATGAACTTCTGCTTCCCTTTCCCGTATGCAAAACAGGGTTTCTGCACACACGCTGGCAACACAATTTAGGGTAGATAAACATTTAAAAGTGCATTTTCTGGGATTGCGGCTCTTTAAATAATCATATCCTTTGATGTAATATTAATATATATTAATATTTACATTTTTAAAGCACTATCATCAAGAAGAGCATCTGTACGGTAGGTTGTCTTAATGCAGGGTATAACACTACTCAAATACAGCCATGGAAACATTAAGAGAGCACTCTATTTTTGTCTTTAATCAGTGATATTGTGACAATTTCAGTCTAGTTTGCAAACCTGAAGAATGAAATCAAATAAGAGCAATGTGAAAGATTGGGAAAATGCAGAAGACAAGAAGGGGGAAAAAGGGCTTATTTCATCATATATTCATTTGTGAACTGATCCAATGTTAAACATGAATATGATTTTTTTTCTTTGCAGTATTCAAGATCTGCAAACATTGCATCTGTTTGTCGTTTGGACCAGTTTGTGTTTTTTGCAAAAAAAATTATATATATTTTCATTTGGAATTTGGTAAGAATGTTGTCACTATTTTCACAGAATAAAAACCAAAGATAATTTTAGATAAACACATATGTATAAATAGTACATTCCGAAAATATAAAATAATTTTGGAGTGTTCTTCTTTTTGTTTTCCACTGCTGTATCTTCCAGTTTCACATCTACATAGTTATAAAAATTTTTGACAAAGTGAATATCATAAAATTCTGTTTTATAGGAATGTGGATGTGGACAGGTGAAACGATTGTGATATCCAGAGAACTTACAAATTAACAAAAAGTTAAGCTCTCACGAACTATTAAGAATTTTAACAACTGTTTATTTGTTCATGACCGATTTTATATTCATCTTTAACCAAGAAAGTGGTGGTCAAGTGAAGTATCAAAATATCAAAGCATTTTCTGTTAGTATTTTATGTTATTTAATGATTTTGATACATTATGACTGCAATGGAAATTACATTTCCTCAACGCGTCCTAAGTGAATGTTACACTCTTCTCGAAGAATAATGCAGTTGGAGTTATAATACCACATATCCTTTTACTTCCAACGGTAAAATGAGAGTGAATGGGGGGCAATTTTTTCAAACTCCAAAGAGTGCATCCATCCATCAAAGAACTGCTAGACACGGTTGTGTGGTCTTAACAAGGTCTTCTAAAGCGAATCGATGCATTTTTTTAAAGAGAAATATCCATATTTACAACGTTAGTAACGTTGATGTCTAACATCCACTGCAGCCGAACGAGAGGTTTGTTTTTCACCTAAATGATGGTGACGAAAGCTACCTCCCACAGGATGCGGTGTTTCTTTTGGCTGAAAATGAAAAATGCTGTGTTCGTCACAGGAACCAACACGCCTGCATCATTACACAAGTTCGCCTTGAAAAAAATAACTAAAGATGGAGGACGGATATTATGCGTATTTAGCGTGGAGTCCAGGGGAAAGGGCTCCGAGCTCATTGGTTCCTCCGAACTCGGAGCACCAGCCCCTTGTCCGGGGAGAGGGCCCCGGGTCCGGTGTGTGCGCGGACTCAGGTTTTTCTCCTCTGTTATGCTATGGTAAAATAGTCTGATGGTGAGCAGTTGGGGCAGAGGAGGGATACTGCGAAAATATAGAGAGAATGTGAGTAAGGCGTCTTGTCTATTTGTAGGGGTTTTTCCCCGGGCTAAAATATGATTGGCGAGATTGGTTATAGGAAGCCAGCCGGGTTAGTAATCTGATTGTGAGATTGGTCATGGTAAACCAGGCGGGTTAGTTATCTGAATGGTGAGATTGATTGTCAATATGAATATTTCTCTAAAACAAACGCATCGATTGTCTTCAGACAATCTTTTGGAGCTTTTGTAACAATTGCCACCCATTCACTCCCATTCTACCGCTTAGCAATTAAAGGATATGTGGTATTGTAATCCGACTGCATTATTCTTCAAGAAGAAAGTCACCTTAATTTAGGATGCCTTGATCATGCATTAAAAAATGTTGAACTTTGATTCAGGCCTGAAGTATCAATTTAAGTCATAGACTGAGGGCAAACTAAAATAGGAATGGAACCTGTGATCACCTGTTCTTCCTCTATTTTGCAGTGATAAAATTAAATCTAAAATCCAAAGTATGATCAAACAAATTGTTGGGGGAATAAATAATAAACTCCTTCCAGACATTGTCAAATGAAGCAGTGTCAAATGCTTATTTTTTCTTTAGAATTGTGTAAAACTATTTATAATAGATCTAGATAGAATAACAAAACTGAATAACTAACTAGAGTGTATATGTAACACTCAAAAAGACATATGTGACCCTGGACAACAAATCAGTGTTATGGGTGAATTTTTCGAAATTGAGATTTGTACATCATCTCAAAGATGACGAAATTAGCTTTCTATAGATATATTGTTTGTTAGGGTACGACACTATCTGGGGGAAGAACAACTGTTTACAAATCTGGAATCTGAGGGTGCAAAAAAAGTTAAATATTGAGAAAATCGCCTTTGAAGTTGCTAATCTAAGGCACTGTAGAGAGGTAAACTCACAAAAATATTTTTTTTATACATTTACAGTAGGGAATTTAAAAAATATCTTCATGGAACATGATCTTTACTTAATATTCTAATGATTTTTTGCATAAAAGAAAAATCTGTAATTTTTACCCATACCTTGTATTTTTGGCGATTAGTAAAAATGTTCATGTGCTACTTAAGACTGGTTTGGTTGTCCAGGGTCACATATCTTTAACAAAATTTAACTTTTGGGATTCTTTAATATACAGTATATTTGTTTCTAACAAAAAAGCTTCTTATGGAATACTGATAATAAAACAGTAGATCTTAAAGCATTTTGGCATCTGCCAAATAGAGAAATGTAAATTTTATGCAAATGTATGTCTATAAAAGACACAAAAGCTGTCAATTAGAAGCCTGCAATGTCACACCTTATCCACTATATGGCAGTCTGCTCTTTCCTGCTGTTGCACATACATTTTCAAAATCAGCTGAAAAACAGGTGGCCATCAGTAACTTTGTAAACAAATAGGCCTATGTTTATTTATGCTGGACCCACCAGCAACTCCACAGACTTAGAGAAAAGACTAAATAAACAATTGTCAAAACATGTTCAAAAATGTCTTGTTATCACACTTCACAGACCGAAGGGGCTGCTTCTGTTGGTATTATTATTCTTCCCCAATGGGAGTCTATGGCATTCCTATGAACGTAGGAAAATTATGAAATTTGGCACACTTGTAGTGGAGCCAAGATGGTTTAACTCTCGCACGTGTTAAGGACTGGGTCTGTCGCTATCATGGCAGAGGCAATGAAAAAAATCTCAGCTAAGGATGTTGAATTTGACGAGGATCTAAGAATGCACGACTATGCAAGACGTTTGGATTCGCTATTTGTATCTGCTCCTGACATACCGAGTAAATCGCTCACCATCAGGACGCTAACGCTTTGTCCCAACATCACGGAAAAGCTCCAGGATATGGTCGTCATTGCTCATAGTCTTGGCCCTAAATCCAGCAACACAAATCCCCGTCGGATCATCGTGCATTTCTGATTAGGCATGGGCCGATTACCGGTTTTTAGGTTAAAAAAACAGTGTCAAAACCACTAAATTTTCCAGTTATATTGTTCCTGCGGTAGTCGCAATTTTTTAATCATCCCCAAAGAATGAAAGTGCAGGAATCTCTCAGGTTGTGTGCAGTGAAGAGCTAAACGAGTCACTTGGCCCCTCCCCCTCCGGTTGGTGCAAGCAGTCAGTGATTGAGAGTCACCTGTGTGCAGGATTTCCCCGACGAAAAAAAAAAAGTTCAATATAAATGCTGGCATCGTTTTGTTACAAATAGCAGGCGAACGCCATGACTTCAGAGGTTGCGTCTGTGCATGAAGGCAGCCCAGAGGAACAGATAGGCATTCTGACAGAAGTCTGTTTGAATTGTAAACAGAGAGCATCTCTGCAATAACCAATCACATGTTTAAAAACTACAATACTAATTTCTCGCTATAAATGCATTAAAAAGTTGTTGAAATTGAAAATTACACCTATTTTGTATAGAAAACTATGCTTATTTTTCGAGCCTGGGCCTTCTCGAAGAATCAAGTCATGTTGCATGTTGTTATGCAAACGACAGGTCTCTGTCATTGGTTAGCTGTGAAAACGTCTTGGTTACGTATGTAACCTCAGTTCCCTGATGGAGGGAACGAGACGTTGTGTCGAGAACGACAGATGGGGTTCGCCCTTGAGAACCAATCAACTCTGACTACTATAGAAAAGGCCAATGAAATTTGGCGAATGAAATTTGCATGCCGGGCTCCGCCCCCGGATATCCGGTATAAAAGGAAGCCGGCGTGCAGCATTCATTTACCTCCTTGTTCTGAAGAGCCTGAGAGCCTCTCACGACTGCAGCTGAATACGATACGTGTTTGTGGCATGAGGGACACAACGTCTCGTTCCCTCCATCAGGGAACTGAGGTTACATACAAACGCTGCATCGCGTCACAATCTCAGCGAAGCGACGGTAACAAGCCTGGGCGTGTCAGCTCGAAGCTTTCGTGAAACTTGTAACCTTCCAGTGTGGTGGTCGGGGGGTCTCAGAGCTTTCTAGGAGAAAGATGGGTACAGCCCTGACCGGTAACCTATCACGGACGGGGCATTAGCTCTCTACAGGCGAGAGGCCGTCCGGCTCGGTTTACACCGGGAAAGCGCAATTCTTAATCAGAGAAGCGCTGCAGAGGCCACCTCCTACCCGTGGGGAGGAATATGGTGGGGATATATGTATGGTCTTGTCCTTGGAGGAGAACGCATGGAACGTGCGGACTGGATAGTTAACCGCGAGGTGGAGGTCCACCTGGGGAAGCTCATGGGTTACCAAGTGTGGGAACCATTGTCATGAGGGTATGGCAGACGGAACAGCCCTCGGTGGGGGTGTTACTGCGTCTGATAGCACAGGTCCGGTTAGAACTATGTGTGATAGGTCATAAGGTATCCCGGCCTAAGGGGGAAGGCTGCTCTGCCCAGCCAACCCCCAGGAGGTGCTTGCTTAGTGATGGATGGAATGCCTGTTCTTAACCAGAGTCTGGGTAAGAAGGAAGGTTGGTGAGGTACCAATTTTCTTAGCCATGTGTTTGGGTAAGAAGAAAAGGGTAGATAGCACACTGACCCAACCTCTTGGAGGGTGGGAAGGTGCTTTCGCAGGCTTACGCCCCCCCGGATGCCAGTCCTACATGTCGCCACGCAGGACGTGGGCTGACACCGGGTTTACGCGAAGGCTGTTAACCTTTGCGAAGGTGTTTGGGCGTAGCCCAACCCGCAGCTCTACAGATGTCTGCTAGAGAGGCGCTTCTGCCAATGCCTAGGAGGTGGCTAGACTCCGAGTGGAGTGAGCCCTCACTGCCAAAGGGCATGGGAGATTCTGAGATTGGAATGTCGTCGTAACATCATCCACGACCCAGTGCGCCAGCCTCTGCTTGGAGACAGCCTTCCCCTTCTGCTGTCCTCCAATACAGACAAGGAGCTGGTCAGAGCTACTGAAGCTCTGCGTGCGGTCCAGGACACAACACGGATGGGGCTGGGTCTTCCTCCCCGACGGGGAGCGCCTGCAAGTTCACCACTTGGTCCCGAAAGGGAGTAGTGGGAACTTTGGGCACGTATCCGGGCCTGGGTCTCAGGAAAACGTGAGTTACCAGGGCCGAATTTAAGGCGATCCGGGGACACAGAGAATGCTCCGAGATCCCCTACCCTCTTGAGCGCCAACAGGGGAGCCGTCTTACTCAGGTGAGGAAGATCGGAACCTCCCACGGGCTCTTGGACCCACATAGGGTCCAAGAGGGTATGGAGCAGAGATAAGGCGGATTCCGAGATAGTTTAGTACCCGCAGGGACAGACCGAAAGGGAGGACTCTGTCCTGATATGCCCGCCCCTCGAACGCGAACCGTGGAACGGGGCGGTGTCGAGAGGATCGAGACATAAGAGTAAGCATCCTACAGGTCGATTGCCACGAACCAATCCTGACACCTGATAGATGTCAGGATGCGCCTCTGCTTGAACATCTGAATGGCAGCTTGTGAAGGTGCTTGTTCAGGGTACGCAGACTGGTGGGGCGCAACCCGCCGTCTTTCTTGGGAATGATGAAGTGCCGTTAGTGACCCACTGAACATCTTGGTTTTAGGGACGAACTCAATACCTGTTTCGCCAGAAGGGTGGTGACCTCTACCCGAAGTACGGAGGCGTCCCTGCCTCTGACAGCGGGAGAGATGATGCCTTGAAACTTGGGCGAGTCTCTGGCGAACTGGATCGAGTAACCAAGACGGACCGCCCACATTGGTCAGCGAGACAGTGTGGGCAGCTATCGAGCTCCCAGGGACTGTGACAGGGTGACCAAGGGGACGGTCTGCTTAATCATTCCCACGGGGGGGTTCGTCGGCTGGCGGAGCTAACCATCTGTCACGGGGGTCCTCGGAGGGAAGGTTGGCTCTGCCTTTTTACCTGCCTGGCGGGACAACGGCACGCACTGTCGGTTTGAGAGTGGTGCGGGAAGATGTGTCAACGAACGCTGCTTCAGTGTGCTGGACGCCCACACACCTAATGCAACAATCGTGTCCATTCCCTGCCGCACCAAAGTGAACAGCTGCGCTGGAGAATGCTCAGTCAGTCCTGAAAAGGACTTTTAGATCAAATCTCACACACCTCGGAACTGCCGAGACGCCCAGGGGAAGGTTGCTGCAGGTAGGGACGATCCGCTGCTACACGTCGTTGATCCGGCAATGTAGAAGAAGAAGAATTCACAGAATTCGTTCTGTTCGTAGTCATGAGCGAAGGCTCTGAAGAACAAAAGGTAAATGAATGCTGCACGCCGGCTTCCATTTATACCGGATATCCGGGGGCAGAGCCCGGCATGCAAATTTCATTCGCCAAATTTCATTGGCCTTTTCTATAGTAGTCAGAGTTGATTGGTTCTCAAGGGCGAACCCCATCTGTCGTTCTCGACACAACGTCGAGAGACCGACAGAAAGGGAAAGGGCGTTTTTTCCAGAGAAGTTGAACATTTTTCAACCTCAACAGACGCTCTCTGAGCTGCAGAAAAAGATGCCGACGCTGAAGTTTAAAAAAGCGCTCAGGATGTTTATTCCATAGGATTATAATGTTAAACAGATGCTAGCAGCTTCAAAAAAGAAGTCAACTCAGAATAAACACTACTTGGCTTTCTACCGAGGCAAATAACATTGGCTAATCAACTAGCCCAACATGAACTAGTTTGAACTAGGTGAACATGTTAACATTCCTGCATTATAACTTGGACTGAAAAATAAATGTGTAGAAAGAAAACTTGTCTCCAAAATATTGTTCAGCTGCAGGTTCGATGAATGCTTTTTAACAGAATTGTTTTTAATTGTAGAGATGCAGGTTGAGGCTCAGTTGAGTGAGTATATTTTTTTATTAAATTAAGAAGAACTCAAATATTTATTTGAATGATTTTCAGGTGTTCAGTGGAAAAACTTTGTTTTTATTAAAAAATAAAAACAAAGGTTGTTTTGCTCAAGGTGGTTGTTTTGCTCAAGGTTATCACACCATCAGAATCTCATACCCGCCCATCCGAGAATCTATATGGGTAGTGACCTAGCGATCTGAGCTCCTGAAACAAAAGAGAATCCGGATTATGGAAGACTTAACACAGGATGACAAAGAAGCGAGAAATAAACTTTGGCCACTGGTCGAAAAGGCTAGAAATGAGGGAAAGACGGCTGGCTTTAGCGGTTCTGTTGCCTTCATTAACGGAAAGAAAATCTCTGCTAATGAAATTTGATGCAAACTTTAAAAGGTACGGAACTTCATGTATTGATATGCACTGCTTCGGGATGGGAGGTTAAATATAAGGTTATAAATATCCTTTACAAGGTTTTTGTTATTATCTTACGATTGTTATTGAATCTTGTTGAACATACACTCACCTAAAGGATTATTAGGAACACCTGTTCAATTTCTCATTATGGCAATTATGGTGGTGGTGTAATGGTGTGGGGGATGTTTTCTTGGCACACTTTAGGCCCCTTAGTGCCAATTGGGCATCGTTTAAATGCCACGGCCTACCTGAGCATTGTTTTTTGACCATGTCTATCACTTTATGACCACCATGTACTCATCCTCTGATGGCTACTTCCAGCAGGATAATGCACCATGTCACAAAGCTCGAATCATTTCAAATTGGTTTCTTGAACATGACAATGAGTTTACTGTACTAAAATGGCCCCCACAGTCACCAGATCTCAACCCAATAGAGCATCTTTGGGATGTGGTGGAACGGGAGCTTCTTGCATCCCACAAATCTCCATCAGCTGCAAGATGCTATCCTATCAATATGGGCCAACATTTCTTAAGAATGCTTTCAGCACCTTGTTGAATCAATGCCACGTAGAATTAAGGCAGTTTTGACCTTTGGAGTTCCTAATACTCCTTAAGGTGAGTGTTTTTTGTTCTATTCTAACGTCTTCCTTTAAGGTTTCTTGTTTTTCATTAAATGTTCGGGGGCTACGTGATCTAAATAAGCAAAAAGCTGTGTTTTTGTTTTATAATCCAAGAAAAGAGACATATAGTTCATCTAATTCATCAGCAGAGGTCGCTGTTTTCCTTGATAAATGGTTTAACGGTCAAGTATCAGAGACTTACTCCTCTGGAACAAGGAGATGGATTGTTCTAGTAACTGATATAGATATAGCATCTTTATATTGGCTCACATTATATGGATATAACAAATCTTCATTGAATGTAAATCTCTCAGGGGAAATATTTCCTATTATAGCTAATTTGAGAATTAAGTATCCAACTGCCTTTATATTACTCGCTGGTGATTTTAACAAAGATTCCAGATCTTCTTCGTGATAGACACCCTCAAAAAAAGAGTCTCTAAGAGTACAAATCATATTTTAAAAAATATCTGTGATCATTTAAATTTGGTAGACCCATAAAGGAAGTCTAAACCGCAAGCTCTGGGTTAAAATCACGGATAGATTTATGGTTGATATCAGACTACTTAATGCCCCACTTAACCTCTGCGGATATTTCTCCTTCCCCTTCAACAGATCATGCCGTTATTGATATTGTCATTTCTGGTAAACGATCAGAGAAAAAGGTCTAATTTAAATCCTGGCTATTGAGGTTAAATTGCTCGTATATTTTTTCAGATGTATATTGTCAGCAGATTAAAAAAAATGCTGAGAATATAAAATCTTTGGAGGACATATCGGCTATCTCTAGATGGGAGTTGTTTAACTATGAGTGTCGGAAATTTTCTATTAAATAAAAAAAACAAGATATCTGAAAAATATGTAAAACTTTCTAATATATTACAAACAATGAATAAGACTCTTATGAAAAATTGCCTTAATGATAACGATAGAAATTCTCTTTACATTTTACAAAAAAGATTAGATGACTTTTATCTTGAAAAGGCAAAGGGTGCATTTATACGCTCAAGGGCTAAATGGATCGAGTTAGGTGAGAAGAACTCTGCTTATTTTTTCAAGCAAGAAAAGAAACATGAAATAATAAAAAGATCTCTTCCGTTTATATCAATAACATCCTGATTTATGATCCGAATTTAGTCTTTCAATTTGACCATAAGTCATATTCCCACTTATACCCTTTTGCTTCAACACTTTTTTTTTCAAAATTGAGACTGTAAATCTCTGTGATACTCTTTTTTTTCTAAATCAGATCTTTATAAAGCAGTCAAAAGAATGCCTAATAACAAATCTCCAGGACCCGATGGTTTACCTTTTTAATTTTTTTAAAGTATTTTGGGACTCTTTTGTAGTCCTTCTTTTCAATAATTCTTTTCAATGCCCTTATAGAATGAGCTAACAATGGGGAACTGACTGAATCAATGAAGCAGGGTCTAATAACATTGATTCCTAAACCGAAAAAAGACTCTCAGTATTTAGATATTTGGCGTCCTATCACCATCCTTAATTCGGATTATAAATTATTGGCTTCGGTTTATGCTGAAATATTTAAAAGTTGCTCAAGGGATATTATTTCCAATACCCAATCTGGGTTCTTAAAGGATAGACGTATCCATGGGCGCCGTAAAGGGGTGGAATGTTAGGTCGATTCTAAGGGCCCAGGCTGATTTAGGGCCCAGAAGAGCAGACCCCCTTTTTATTTTCCTATTTCTTTTATCTTTTTTATACATACATTAAATGTGCTAGGGTCCCTCGTGCACTAAATGTTTTTTTTTCTCTGTTTTGACCATAGATTTAATATTTAAAAAACAAATAATGTATTTACTTTTTCAGTCACACCCCTCCCTGCTCCCTCTCACAATGGTTCATTCCACCTGTGCTGTCCGAGCTATGATCGCTAGTGTAGCGTCTCTTGCTTATTGGACTTGTTATGATGCAGCGCAGACAGTGACACATGCAGACATGTCACATCAAAAGTCAGGGCATCAAAAACGGAAAGAAAAGAAGGAAAGAGAAGACAGAGAACGCCAAAGTCGACAGTATGTCACACAGTTTTTCTCCCTTTTATGTAAACAAGTACATATTTCTATATTTTTTCTTGTTTTTGTAGGCTTTGTACTCATCTTTAGACATTTGAACTATGCAATGTGCTAAGTATATTTTTTTTAAGTATACAGGGCATGTTTATTGGATTAAATTTTATCTGTAATGATGTGGGGGGCCCAGAAATTTTGGTTTCCAAAGGGCCCAGAATTTCTGGCGACACCCCTGGACGTATCTCCAACAACGTAAGATACATTTTAGATATACTAGACTATTCTGATCTAATTAATAAACAAGCTCCTATTCTGTTTATTGACTTTTTATATGGCCTTCGACACATTTGAGCACTTGGATAAATAAAAGTATGAATTTAGTTTTGGCAACTCATTTATAAAAATTATGCGAACTCTATAAAATGGTATTAATAGCTATGTTTCCCTAACTTCTGGCACTTCTTCCCGTTTTGCCGTTGGTCGTGGTATTCGTCAAGGATGCCCTATTTCCCCTTTTCGTTTTCTTCTAGCTGCAGAACTGCTTAGTTAGCATATCAAAACTCTGCTATTGAAGGTATAGAAATTGATGGAAAAACTTTAATAATCAGCCAGCTAGCTGATGATACATGTCTTTTAAGAGATGAGTCACAGCTATCAGTTGTATTCTTGATTAATTCTCCAAGGCCTCTGGGCTTGTGGTGAATCCCAAGAAAAAGTAAAATTCTATTTGTACATGACACAGAGAAAACTTTAGTTTGTGGAATCAGTGTAAAGAAATGTGTTAAATACCTTGGGTTGACATTTGCAGATCTACCATTGCTCGCCTTCAAAAAAATCCTTTCAAAATTTGATAAAACAAATCAGATTTTAAATTGCTGGCTTCAAAGAGACATAACAATGTATTGTAGAATTCTACTATCGAAAGTGGAGGGCATTTCCCAATAAGTCTACCCATCTCTCTCTTTTTTGTTGACAAGAAAATAATTCAATCTGTAAAGTTGAACGTGTTAAAAGAAAAATATTGACAAAAACATTTAGGGAGGGCGGCCTTAATGCTTTAGATTTTCAAGTGACTAATCAAACCTTTACGATTAATTGGATTAAAAATGTGTGTTTGAGGATGATTTGCCCTGGTTTTGGATTCCAAAATTATTAAAATCCCATAATTATTAAGAAGTATGGTGACCTCAAGTTTTTACTATCCTGTAATTTTAAATGCAGCAAATTACCAGTTAAACTATCCAACTTTCACAAACAAGCCCTTGATTCTTGGAAGATTGCCTTTAAACATAATTTTTTTTTCTGGAAACAAATCTCTTTTAATTGAGCATTGGGTGACACAAAATATTTTCTTTGTTTCTGATTTCTTTAATGAACAATTAGATCTTCTTTCTTTTGACGAATCCAGTTGAACAAAGGGCGTTGTAGACCCCTTAAAATAATTTATAAAAGTGATGAAAAGTATCCCTCTCAGACTTAATTTATTTAGGGCTGGCAAATGGTGTATATATTCTTGAAAACAAATCTATAACTTCTTCATAAGAAATGCCCTTTTTTTATCTACAGCAACCTCAAAATGGGGTACACTCCTTTGTAATCCCAAATTTAAAAAAATGTGGATTTATCCTTATAAATTTTCGACCTCAAACAAAATTAAAGAACTTGATTTCAAAATTATTCATAAGTATTACCCCTGTAACAAATCTTTAAAAAAAATCTCTGAAAGTATTTTTCATTTATTTTCCTTTTGTCAAATTGATGAGGAATCTATCTTACACTTATTCTAACTTTTAAACGTGATTCTTGGAAATATCGTTTCAAAGCTGTGACTTTATAACATAGTTTGGTTATGATTATGTGCCCCTCTCTTCTCTTCTTTTTTTTCTTTTTTTTTGTATTGTAATATTGTCCCTTCAATTACTTTGTCTTTATGTTTTTTCTCTGTTTATATTAATGCATAATGTTTATTGTTACTTGCAATAATTGCAATAGAACAGGCCCTCAACAGTCATGTGATCTATTATGGGGGCCCTAGCTCTCACTCTATAGTGCCACCAGCAGTTCATAAATTCACTTTTCAAACAGCTGTAACCTTTAAAACCATTGATCTACAGAATTTCAGAGCACATAATATACACTCATCACGATTATTGCTCTTGTGCTGCTATAGCTCCACACTGCACTTAAGTGTCCAGCTTGGTGGTGTAATTTGTTAAACCCCATACCTTGAGGTTGAATGTTTGTAAAGTCTATGTTTTGTTCTCACCTGTTTATCTCAACCTCCTTTTTTCATGTATGTTCCGTTTCTGCTGTTTACACTTCTGTGCTCTGCCTCAGCGTGGCTCTGGCTGTGTTTTGCTAAACAACAAGTCTGTTGTCAGTTGTGGGTTCGAATCCAGTGTGGTGAGAGTGTTGTGCTCGTATCTTCATTCTGAGTTCTTCTCAACCAGTCTGTTTCACTTACATTTTTGTTACAGTTTTTCTCTCATGGCTCTGCGGTAACTGTGCTGCACTTCCGTAATGTATCCATATTGCTACTTTCTTTGCTCTGATATGTCTCCACGGGAAACTGAATGCAACATGCTTGCTGCTTAGTGTGATTTGCTTAATCATGTGCCTTGAGTCTTTGGGGTCGTGGGTGCGAATCATACGTGGAGTATCATGTATTTTAAGTCTATGTATCGTTCTCCCCTCTGCTTATCAACCTGTCTGTTTTCCTGCACGTTTCGTTTCGTGGTTTTTGCTCTTGTTGCTCTTTGCTGTTGTAGGTCCAGATGGTGCTAAATTTTTCAGTTGAGTTGTGCAACTCGTTAAACCCCATGCCTTGACACTTTGATGTTGTGGCTTCAAATCTTGTGAGTAAGGCATATTATGTTTATAAAGATAGCCTTCATTTTGAGTTCTTCTCAACTGTTCCCATCAAGATGTATGTTTTTCATGTACATTTTGTTCTTGTGGCTGTGCACTGTAATAGGAGCAGCGATTGGGCCATATTGCTACTTGCCGCTCTAACACATGCCCTCAGGAGCCTGGGATGCAACATGGCAGCTGAGTGGTGTCATTTGCTAAAACATGTGCCTGGCATCTCAGGTTTGAATCCTGTGTGGAGGGTGAGGGATGTTTAGTCTAAGTTTCGTTTTCACCTGTTCTTCCTAACCTCTTCTTCCTAACCTCGTCTTCTGTTTTATGTAGTTCCGTTTCTGTTGTCTTTGGGTGTTTCTGCAACTAAGGGTACTTTTTTTTGAAATACACATTATAAAGTCAATAAGATTGCATGGAGTCATTAAGATTATAATCTGGAACATGTTTATTATTATATTTGTTATTTGATATTCAGGAAACCTTGAAAATGACATTTTGGAAATATTGTCACAAACACAAAGGAGAATTTAGAAACGAATGTGAAATAACAATATTTATTGGAGAACAGTCCAAGTCAGGCAGAGTGCAGGAGTCAGATGGATATGGATAATCACTCTAGAGACACAAAAAGCAGCCGTGTTTCTCAAAAGTAAATCCAGAGATAGTACGCAGCAGCCTGGAAAATGTATGCAAAGAGGCAGCAGAGCTTTCCACACTGTGTGTGTGGCTATGAAAGCACATGTGGGCGTCATCTGCGCACGGGATGCTCCGTTCATCCTGTATACAACAGTCAAGAAATCAAATTAAACATTTTGCGCACGCGCGCATAACATCTAACGAATGTTTAAATAAATACTTTTAGGCAGACTAAATTTTGTGGTGTAACGCATTATGACTATCAACGAATACTTAACAAAATAATTAAATAAAACGAAAGTGAAACTAAACATTAACTCGGATGCATCTACAGTCCTATCTTAAACGAGATTTAGAGATCGTCTTTTAGTGCAAACTCTTTCTCAGCTTCACGTCCGCCCTCCGCTATACCCGTTTTCGCTTCACGTATGAGCTGTGAACGGTCTCACAAAGAAATATGTCGTCAACTAGAATTTATCGTTTATGTCGCGGGAAGACTAATTCCTATCGTGTGGGGAATTTCTACCGGTATGTCGCAAACGATTTAATATCGCCCATCCCTAATATTTCTTAAATATGACACCCTTCACCCAACCAGCAAGCAAGTCGCCAGGGGGTCTACCCCCAATCTGCAACTAACACCTACACTGTAAAAAAAAAACCGTAAAAAAACGGCAAATCTCTGGCAGCAAAGTTTCCAGACGGATTCCGTCAAATTACAGAAAAAAACAGTTTCTCAAAATTACATGCAAAAACCGTAAAAATACAGAGAATATTTTACAGTCACAATTCATTAAATTACAGTATATTACTGTTAATAATTGTTCTTTAACTGTATAAAAACGTAATGAGTATGTGAAAATACATTAAAAACAAGTACATTTCAGGTTAATCTCTGTAAATGTATGGCTTTTATTAGTTACTTTATTAAGTTGCTCTGTATTTATACAGTAATATTCTTTTAAAATATAGTTTATCTTTGTAAAATAACTAAGAAAAAATGTATAAAAACGTATTTAGTATGTGAACACATTAAAAACAACTACATTTCAGGTTAATCTCTGTAAATGTATGGCTTTTATTTACTTTTAAAATAGTTTACCTTTGCAAAATAACTAAGAAAAATTTATAAAATCCCAATTAGTACATAAAATCAACAACAAAATGTAATGGGTACCTCCAATAAAACAGAAGTCATTAGTGAATTGCAAACAATGTTTAATGTTAATTGGACAGTAATACAAGCAGAGCATGGACAAATAGCTACATTAAGAGGCAATATAATAATCTATACATTTGTCAAATAAAGTGTTTTACTGGAAAAATAAAAACAAGGACATTTAAAGGAATTAACAATATTTTGAACTCTGCATGGGTCTAAATAATGTGTTTTCATTATCCGTATTATTAGAAACTAAGTTCCTAGCTCCCTACTTTGTATGGTAACACAGGGAAGCCCCACACCTGCACTAGCTGTTAAACGATGATGAATGCTTTTCATGCTATAATCATAATCACAACGAGCAAGAGAGAGAAAAATCAATAGTTGTGTGCTATTTAATGGTAACTTTTTTTAAGACATATCTGCTAAATTTATTTTACACATTTACTGACACTGGTATGATTTAACTGTGAGCATCACCTTACAAAGCTACTTTTACCATGGTTCTCAAAGATGTGCATACCCATAAAGTAGGAAAGGGCTTCCTGCATTACCAGACAGATGGAGCAAGGAGTATGTTTTTAAAGCAATTACAGAAACATTTTCTTTGTCCAGAGTTCAAAATAAATTTTAAAGGGTTAGCTAAAGTGAACAGGTGCATTTATCCATCATAAAAACAATCACATGGCTCTGGGGGGTTAAAGGATTAGTTCATCTCAAAATGAAAAAAAATCCTGATAATTTACTCACCCCATGCTATCCAAGATGTTCATGTCTTTCTTTCTTCAGTGAAAATTAAGGTTTAGGAAAACATTTCAGGATTTTTCTCCACACAATGGACTTCAACTGCAACCCAAATGTTAAAAGTCCAAATCAATGCGGTTTAAAAGGACTTTAAAGTGCTTCAAATGTCTCTCCTAGATCCCAGCTGAGGAATAGGGCCTTATCTAGCGAAACAATCTGTTATAAATGTTTCTCAAAAAACTTTTCCACTGAAGAAAGACATGAACATCTTGGATAGCATGGGTGAGTAAATTATCAGGTAATTTTCATTTTGAGATGAACTAATCCTTTAATAAAGGCCTTCTGAAGCGAAGAGATGCGTTTGTGTAAGAAAAATATCCATACTTATAACTTTATAATCTAAATTACCTAGCTTCTGCCAGACGACCGTATGCATTCATATGGTGTCAGAAGAATCGTCCATCTTAGACTACACAAATTTAAAAGTATAAACAGTATCCTATTTCCACACCTGGGTTGCCATGGTCATCTGATGTAGATCCACAAGCACAGGTTTTTCTAATCTGAAATCACAAAAGAAAGAAATGTTTTAAAATACTATTTAAATTTAGGGTTAGGACTACCCCTAACCATGAATAACTATTGCATAGTGTACCTTCAAAGTGCAATGGATTAGTTTAAGCATTCTTTTAAATTTCCAAACTCATTATGGAGGAAACATTGAAACGACCTGTTATTATGATTGATATCAAAGGGTTAGTTTACCTAAAAATGAAATTTATCCTGTGATTTACTCACCCTCAAGCCGTTCGAGATGCAAATCGATTACACATTTTCAGTTATTTTAGAAAATGTCTTAGATCTTTCAGTGGTTATAATGTCAAGTTATGGAGTCCACCTCCTAAGTCCGAAAAATGTGCATGCATCCTTCACAAAAGTAATCCATCCGGCTCCAGGGGGATAAACGAAGGCCTTCTGAGGGTAATCCGTGGGGGTGAGGGTGAGTAAATCATGGGTTTAATATCCTTTTTGGCCAAACTACCCCTTTAAGGCTTGAACATGTAATACGAGAACAGATTTGTGATCTCGTTTTCAAATGGAATATAAAAATAAAACATTGGTGAATTGATTGGATGATTTTTTTTTCTTAAATAATTGTTTTCTGTACTCTTATCATAGGAAATAATGTAATAATCTGACCTTGAGTAATTACTAATTAGAAAATTACTAAAACAGTCCCCTCTTGGGACCTGGGATGCTGTGGTCATCTGCTTTACATCTCCATCAAGCACAGGCTTTTCCACATAACCTGAAATGAAAATTAAATATTTTAAAATATTCTTTACATTTACATTCAGTATGCATATCTTTCACATCTACTGCAGTCAGATTCACAGTGTTCACTCAAAAAAATCACTTCACATTGCTGGGCACTTGTAGCCTAATAACATTTCGAGGGTGTTAAGAGGCTAAAAGCACGTTTACATCAGGCCTCGTTTTAGTCAACTGGGTGCAAATTTTTAAAGGAGGATAACACTGTGTAGGCAACGATTGTTCTTCAATGCACTCCAATAGTCTATAATACATTAGAAGTAACGTTATATTACAATATTGTATATACTATATTACATTCAAGTATGTTTATTCAAATTCAAATGATGTAAAATACTAATGAAACAAACAATTACAATGCCATTAGTAGCATCCAAATGAAACATTCACTACACATTTAGCACCACACCACGTGCAGGCCTCACCACGTCACGCACATGGCGAATTATTCAAATGTATTCTTAAAACACTATGTAGCCTACAATACATTTAATAACAGCCAAACCGATATTTTCTTTTATAAAACATAACTAATCAAACAACATACTTGTAAACAGATCAGCAGTGGATCAACGGGGCAATGGCTTCTCTCACTCTCTCGTGTAGACACTATGAGTAAGCACATTATGAATTTCATAACAATCTTATTACAATTAAACACACTTCATCACAACCAACACGATCAAAGGCTGCGATCCCTTAAATCACACTTATTGAACAAAAAAAAATATGCATTTAGACGATACACAGCATACCAGAGAAACGTCCACGAGAGAAGCAACGTGCAGGTGCAATCGCCGGAGAAACCCCAGAGAACGTTCCACCGATGACGCTCCAACCTTAAACGAAGACCCGAAGAAAAGTTCCTCTATTTTAACGTTATATTCTCTTACTTGTGAACAATAATATGAACAAAATTGTGTGAGCTTCATTAAACCATTTTAATTATAACCGTTGTAACCGTTTGTCCTTTTTCAAACTTCTAAAACATGTGGCCAATCAGACACATTCGCCGTTGTGGGCGGGAATTGGCGGCAAATTTGAATTTGTGTCGCACACACACACACACACACATACAAACAAGAAGATGCATCTGAATAAAGTGTGCTGTTGAATAAAAGTGTGAATGTTAAATAGTTTAATGGATTTGAAATTAGTGAATTCAGTGCAAATATTTTGTTCTTCGTCAAAATACAGAAATCTGAATAGGCAACAAAAGTTACAATCACACACATTTATGCACATACATATGTAGTAGCAATATGTTATAGCAATATGTCTTTTATGTCTTTTATGTAAAAATAGTATGAATTGCTTTTAAAAAACATAAAACATTTACAGTAATTTTATGTAAAAATAAATTTTTTAATCTGTAAAAATAGTATGAATTGCCTTTAAAAAAACATAATTTTGATCTAATTGCTAATTACAATGAAATACTGTCATTTTAATGGTAAAACGTTAAATTACAGCAAATATCTGTAAAACAACAGCATTTTAATGAAAAAAAGGTGAAATTCTGTGAAAAAATACAGAATATTACCTGTAAAATAACCCTTTTTTTACAGTGTAGGTAGGACCAGATCTCTGGTGACCATAGCAACTAGGGGTGTGGGAAAAACTTGATGCGTAGATGCATCGCGATTCATTATCTACCGATCCAGAATCGATTCTCAATAATTCAGAATCGATTCTGTATTCAATTCAAAATGCCACTGTGAGCAGAATAGAAATATATCCGTTGACAGATGAACATGTATGTGCAGACGAGGCTGAATCCAGCTTCTTATTCGCAGTTTCTTATTGACGCTATCCGTTCCACCTTAAAAACGCGAAGCATCCGCTTTTCCAGTTTCTTATTCACGCTTAGCTTAGGGACCATCTCGCGTTTCTCTTCTTTTACGTTTAAAAAAAAAACTTTTTGTGTGTGAGTGTCTGTGTGTGTGGGCGTGTGTGTTTGTGTGTGTGTGTGTGTGCACGCGTGTGTGTGTGTTTCTGTTTGTGCGTGCGTGCGTGCACGCGTGTGTGTTTGTCTGTTTGTGCGTGCACGTGCGTGTGTGTGTGTGTGTGTGTGTGTGTGTGTGTGTGTGTGAGTGTGAGAGTGCACAGAGGATGGGCTGCTTGCTGTCTAAGTCATGACATGCTGAATTCCCCTTGAGATGACCGTGAACTTCACGTGGAACCTCCATCACCCACTCCGCTTACCATCCTCAATATTACTTTGATAGAACCGTTTTTTAGGCAGCCTATCTCCACCATGAATATTAATCACATCCAAAAGTACCTACATGTTTGAATGTGCAATATTCTAGTGCACAGCATGCAATACGGTTTATGCATAATTAAGTCAATTACGTGTATATTTGTAAAAAGCATAGTACACACAGTTTTGTTATACTTTGCATATCTATAATTAACTGTCCCTTTTACCTCTAATGTAATTTAATTATTCTCTTCATTGATGTATTTTATTTTTATTCTATATATTTATTTTTTTCCAATTCCTGTGTTTGTCTATACTGTAGTTTTTCATTCTGAGCTTGTGAAACCACAAAACGTTGCTTGTCTTTGTGTGCACAATTGGAAAAAAAGCTTATTCGAATTTTCTTCTGATCAATTGCTCTTATACAATTGATTATACTCTTTTTGGTGTTATCCAGTGCGTTATACACATATTACTATATCTATTACATGTATATATATTTATGTAAACTTTGTCACTTGTTTTATGTACAGAAAATGTCTAATGTCAGAACTGTGTTTTTTTACAAGTATATCTTTGATGGTGCATTAAAAGTTCCACAGCTAGGTTATACCTTGTCTTGATGTCTACCGTCATGCACGAAAACAGACAGTTTTACTGTAGCATTTTGGGAATCGGCATATGTCACAAAACAGTACGATGGCCAATAAACTTTTGGGACATTTTGGGGTGCCATATCTCGAAAACTTTTAAGGGTGCGTTTAAAGTTCCACATAGGGGTTATTCCCAGTATGCTTGACTATCACCTAGCCAAAAAGAATACTTTTTTACTGTGGCATTTTTAAGTTATGGACCCCTGAAGTTGGCATATCTCACAATACTGTTCAAAGGGGCAATGGGACATTTTGAGGTGCAACATCTCAAAAACCTTTAAGGGGGCGTTAAAATTTACACATAGGGGTTATTCCCAGTATGCTTGACTACCACCTAGCCAAAAAGAAGACATTTTTACTGTAGAATTTTTAAGTTATGGACCCCTGAAGTTGGCATATCTCACAATACTCTTCAATGGACCGTTGCACTTATGTGACATTTTGAGGTGCTACATCTCGAAAACTTTTAAGGGTGCGTTGAAATTTACGCATACGGGTTATTTCCAGTATCCTTGACTACCATCTAGCCAAAAAGAAGACATTTTTACTGAAGCATTTTTAAGTTATGGACCCCTGAAGTTGGCATATCTCACAATACTCTTCAATGGACCGTTGCACTTATGGGACAATTTGAGGTGCAACATCTCAAAAACCTTTAAGGGTGCGTTAAAATTTACACATAGGGGTTATTCCCAGTATGCTTAACTACCATCTAGCCAAAATGCAGACATTTTTACTGTAGCATTTTTAAGTTATGGACCCCTGAAGTTGGCATACGTTTATGTTTATTTAGTTAGTTTAAATGTACTAATTTACCAACGCAATTACAGTCACACTATAGTTCTAGACGAAAAAGAGTGAGTTCGAAAACACGCATGACCTTTTGTGAAATGATGATCTTCGGGGTCATAATAGTCTGTTGAAATGTAATTTTGTAGTAAAAGTAAATGTCGCCTCCAAATGGACGAACCACCAATTGTTTCATAGATTTTTTGGGCTCATTTAAAAAGTAAACCATTTTTTAGGCAGGGAGGAAATTATGTATTTCTTTTGACAATGCCTGCACTAACTTCCTTTTGCCCTGGACCATCAGTGTCCAGAAAGGGGCGCACAAGGGGTCTCTTGCACGAGTAGTATGTTTAAGAAGGTGCTATGTGTATATATCTATACTGTATATGTATATATATGTATGTACGCGGCTTACTTTTCTCACGCATTACAAAGATTTAACGCCACTAACACAACATCCGTTTTTTCTGTAAACATTGTCAAGCGCTAAATTTCACAAGGTTTCATGTAGCTCAGTGGTAAGATCATTGTTAACAACGAAAGGTTGTGGGTTCGATCCCAGGGGATTGCACATACCTATGTATAAATGTATAGAATAAAGCAATTTAAGTCACTTTGGAAAAAAGAGTCTGCCAAATGCATAAATTTAAATGTTATCACACTTTTATTCATTTAAAGGTTTTTAAACTATTAAGTCAAGCTTTGAAATAGTTGTATTGACACGTCCAGTATATTGACAGTTTCTGGCTGTGAATTAGCAGTTCCGTCTGGTAAACTAAAGGCTGCGTCAGAATCTTTCAGACAGCGCACCAGTATTAACTTCTCTTTCGTCCTTGAATGAACAAAAACAGGCAAGATTATGCCAGAAAGCACATTTTGTATTCTGAAGTATTAAATGAATATAAAGAGTTATAAAAATAGGAAGCGCATTAGACCTGCTTAGGGCGGCAGTTCTTAAAGGGGCCGCGTTGTTAAACCTACTGTAAAGTCACTAATGTTAATATAAAAAAATCAATGTGATTTAGATGCTTAAAGAGGATTCTACTGCATTTCATATATTTAGAAATAAAGACTGTAAAGTGTTTAAGAACTTAATTGTGACCCTAGACAACAAAATCAGTCTCATGGGTAAATTTTTTATTTTACAAATTACGCCTTGAATTAATGTATGGTTGTTGGGATAGGATAATATCTGGCAGAACAACTTTTTTTGTGAATAATGATAATACCAGAATAAATTTTATTGATATTGCATTTTTTTGAGGCATTCTAATTCTTAATAGCCATTTCAGCACTTTGGGCATTGACATAAATCACCTTATCTCCTGCACAATCAACACTAAAACTAAAAGTCTGCTTTCTTGCAAGTTGGTAGACAAAGAGACATGGTATAACCCAGCTGTGGAACATTTAAAAATTTTTGGCTAGATGGTAGTCAGTGATACTGGGTATATCCCTTTTGTGTAGCACCTCAAGATGTTCCATTGCCCCTTTGAACAGTACTATGAGATATGCCAACTTCAGGGGTCCATAACTTAAAAAAGCCACAGTAAAAATGTATTCTTTTTGTCTAGGTGGTAGTCAAGCATACTGGGTATAACCCCTATGTGAAACTTTAAACGCACCCTTAAAGGTTTTTGAGATGTTGCACCTCAAAACGTCCCATTTCCCCTTTGAACAGTATTGTGAGATATACCAACTTCAGGGGTCCATAACTTAAAAATGCTACAGTAAAAAAGTATTCTTTTTTGGCTAGGTGATAGTCAAGCATACTGGGAATAACCCCTATGTGGAACTTTAAACGGACCCTTAAAAGTTTTCAAGATGTAGCACCTCAAAATGTACCATTGGTTCATTGAACAGTACTGTGAGATATCCCAACTTCAGGGGTCAATAACTTAAAAATGCTACAGTAAAAATGTCTGTTTTCGTGCATGACATCAAGACAAGGAAAAAACCTAGCTGTGGAACTTTTAACGCACCATCAAAGACATACCTGTACAGAAACACAGTTCTGACATTAGACATTTTCTGTACATAAATCAAGTGACAAAGTTTACATAAATATATATACATGTAATAGATATAGTAATATAATGTGTGTATAACGCACTGGCTAAGACCAAAAATGAGTCTTATCAATTGTATAAGAGCAATTGATCAAAAAAAATTCGAATAAGCTTTATTTTCCAATTGTGCACACAAAGACAAGCAACGTGTTGTGGTTTCAGGAGCTCAGAATGAAAAAATACAGTACATAGACAAACACAGGAAATGGAAAAAAAAAATATATAGAATAAAAATAAAATACATCAATGAAGAAAATAATTAATTTACATAAGAGGTAAGAGGGACAGTTAATTATATATTTGGAAAGTATAACAAAACTGTGTGTACTATGCTTTTTACAAATATACACGTAATTGACTTAATTATGCATAAACCGTATTGCATGCTGTGCACTAGAATATTGCATATTCAAACATGTAGGTACTTTTGGATGTGATTAATATTCATGGTGGAGATAGGCTGCCTAAAAAACTGTTCTATCAAAGGAATATTGAGGATGGTAAGCGGAGTGGGTGATGGTGGTTCCACGTGAAGTTCACGGTCATCTCAAGGGGAATTCAGCATGTCATGACTTAGACAGCAAGCAGCCCCTCCTCTGTGCACTCTCTCACACACACACGCACACGCCCACACACCCAGACACTCACACACACAAAGTTTTTTTTTAAAAACGTAAAAGAAGAGAAAAGCGAGACGGTCCCTAAACTAAGCGTGAATAAGAAACTGGAAAAGCGGATGCTTCGCGTTTTTAAGGTGGAACGGTTAGCGTCAAAAAGAAACTGCGAATAAGAAGCTGGATTCAGCCTCGTAATGTGCTGGCTAAATCGCTTCATTTAGCCCAAGATGGACAAATTACGACCTGCTCCATCAAATTAGAAATCAGCCGTGAAGCAACACTTTGGATTTTGTTAAGACAAAGAGAAAGGTATCGTTGATAAGTGCCATACTGTGTGCAAAGTCTTTGGGGCCATATTGAAATATTTCGGCAACACAACTAACAAGAAGAAACACATTACGCCATTTCACTCGGACCCTCAAGCAAGCATAGCAAAGCTTCCATCGAATTCTGAAAAGGCGACGCGAATTACCCGATCAGCGGCGAGTTGTATCGCTTTAGATTTGCGTCATTACTCCGTCTTGAATAACCAAGGATTTTGCGCAAGTGTCACGGGGTGACTTTGTAAGGGCGGAACGAAAAAACGACGGAGATTGGTTCCGCCCGGACCGTAATCCTCAAACACCGGATACTTCCGGGAAATCCGGGAAAAGAAATCAGGGGTTTATCGCTCGCAGGCGGTTAGATGAGCGGCGCGATCGCGGATTGGGCAGTATGAAGAGCAGGAGGAGGATAAAGAGGGCCTGAGAAACTGCAGAGAGGGGGTCTTTTATTCCAGCCGTTTCGGCGAGTGAGTTGGAGTGTTTGGGCGAGTGCAGCAGGAGGTCTTTTATTCCAGCCGTTTCGGCGAGTGAGATGGAGTGTTTGGGCGAGTGCAGCAGGAAGAAGGCGGAGGATATTGTGGGCTGGGCGAAGACGGAGACAAGGATTCGGCAGAAACAGAAACTGGGCTGAGTATATTGGGATGTCTACTTGACTGTGAAATACTTTATGGACATGTGTAACAAACTTTGAGTGGTTGGAAACAGGAAGATTCACTGGAAGTACTGCCGAAGGAGGCCCTTTCGACGGGTTATGTAACAGCTGGAGGAGTATCCAAGAGCTGGGAAGCAGAGGGGAAAAGAGGCCTCTGGTTAATAACGGTGTGAGTACCCTAATCCATCGTACAGCAACAATATCCTTTAGAGTGAACTATTTGTGAGCCTTCTTGTGAGTTTGTGGCATAGTAATTGTGCGGCCCCACTGTGGAGGAGGATTGTGGGTGAGCCGGGACCAGTGAGCGAGAACAAAAATTTGGGGAGTCGTGGCAGTGACGCTTTAAAGGAATATTCCTTGCATCAGTCCTCTACGATTTCCAGGACGAGTCTTGAGTCAGATGGGGTTGTGACCCTAAATTCACCAAGAGTGTGTGGAGTGCAGTGGGTGAGTCTCTGTCCGTTGCTGTGAGTGTATGCACTGGAAAATTGCAGTGTGGTGCTGTATTTGTGTCGTCAACAACCACCTTTCAGGCCTGACGAAACCCTGTAAAAGAAGAGAGTGCTGAGGCGGGCGAAGAAACCATCTCAAATTATATGCCGTCGATGACACCTTACCTTTCTTCTCTATGTGGCAGCGATTCACCGTAAGCTTATGCCCGAAGTTAAAGCCAGCATATTGTGTTGTACACCCGCCTGTATGCCCAAGTGAAGTCCCAGTTACCTTGATGTACTAACCTTATGCCCGAAGCTAAAGCTAGCATATTGTGTTGTACACCCGCCTGTATGCCCAAGTGAAGCCCCAGTTACCTTGATGTACCTACCTTATGCTGGAAGCTAAAGCTAGCATATTGTGTTGTACACCCGCCTGTATGCCCAAGTGAAGCCCCAGTTACTTTGATGTACTTGCCTTATGCCCAAAGCTAAAGCCAGCATATTGTGTTGTACACCCGCCTGTATAGCCCAAAGGAGTGAAGGGCTCACCTGAGATCTCCCGTGACGGAGCTTAAGAGACCCGAGACTGTTACTCCCGGAGAATTGGATTTTAGCTTCCCTTCCACAATAACCTTTTTTTAGTAATTTAATAAAGTGGTTTTAATCTTTTAATTACTGGTTGTCTTGTGTGTCTGGTCATTGGGGTGTTTTTGGGACCTCCTCGAGGTGGAAACAAGGAAGGGGCGGGACTCACGACACCTGTGGTCCGCTCCGACCTGTGACAGATTTTTGGCGTATTCGGCAGGATTCCATGTCGGGTTTAGCGACCAAGGTCCCCCAATGTCCGACCACGAGTTGCCAGAGGCCCTCCCCCGAGTCGTGCCAGTGTTCATGGGGAACCCCTGGATCCAGAAGTATGGCGGAACTGAGTCTGAGGTACGATTAGCCGAATGGAAAGCTCAGATTGAATACTTGGCTGGGATTCAAGGGTTGAGTGCGGCACAGCAGCTGCAATTTGTTCTAAATTCTCTAGAGGGGGAAGCACGGCGGGAAGTCCAGGCTGCCCCCGAGGCCGTCCGAGCCACCGCTCAAACCGTCTTCCAGTTCTTGACGGAACAATATGGTGATACCACCCCAGTAGCTGTCCTTAGATCCCAGTTCTTTAACTGTAAGCAAGGCCCCCGACAACCTATCAGAGCTTTTGCACTGCGACTACAAGAGCAGTTCACGAGGCTACAAGGACTCCAAGATCATGGTCTCAGGGATGGAGAGACCTTGTTGAGAGACCAATTTCTGCTGGGGTTGAGAGAAGGCCCAGTACGTCAGAGCCTGCGAGTGCAGTTCCGAAGAGACCCGGAGCTTACATTCGAGGACCTGAAGAAGGAGGCGGTGGCCCTGGAGATCGATCAGGCAGAAGTAAAAGATCCCCCTGTGTGTGCGGCCGTAAGTGGTACTGCAACGGCTGTTCCAGCAGCAGCCGACTGGAAACAGGCCCTGAAAACGGAGCTCCTCAAGGATGTCCGTGAACAAATAACAGAGTTGTCTAAAACCCTTTTGGAGGAACTGCGACTTCGAGGCAAGAGGAAGGGCTGACCCCACGAGGCCGTGTATATTCAGAGGGTGGCCAAGACCTAGGAAGGCGGTCTAGCCGACCTGACCGCCCTCGATTTGAGTGGGATGAACAGGGGCGACCGATTTGTAACCGTTGCGGAAAACCTGGCCACTACAGTCGACAGTGTGGTCCCCGAAGAGGCTCGGAGGGGGGGTTTTTAGGTTGACCGGCCACAGTAGGTCGTGTGGTCGGGACCCCCTTAGTTGACCCATCCATAGAAGCTGGCTCGAAGGACAAGATGATTGGGCATAGCCCTGTAGTGGAGGTCCTAGTGTGTGGCAACAAGGTGCAATGTCTCGTTGACACTGGATCGCAAGTCACCCTATTTTCTGAGAGTCTGTCACAAGAGCTGTTTGGGAAACAGAATGTGCAAGGCACAGAGGCCCCCTGGCTTACCCTGAAGGGAGCAAATGGGTTAGACATCCCCTATATTGGCTACAGATTAGAGGATTTGGAAATTCAAGGAATTGTTGTGCCCCAGAAAGGAGTGATCATCGTCCAAGACCACTGCTTGGGAACTCATAGAGCCCTCCTAGGTATGAATGTCCTCTCGGAGTGTTGGGAGGAATTTTTTCGGGTTAAGCCCGTTCGGAAAATACCGCCTGTAGAACGACGAGAATGGGAACGCGTTGTGGCTGATTGTCGCCGGATACAGATGACCAGGGTCCGGAGGGACCGGGAAGAGACTGGTCGAGTAGCTTGTCGCTACGCACTGTCCGTACCGGCCCGGAGTGAGGCCATAGTATGGGTAAGGGTCCCCCAACAAGAACACGGGCCAGAAGGCTGGGTACTGGTAGAGCCCCATTTGGATTGTCAAAGTGTGGAAGTGGCCCCGAGGACTGGCGGTGATCCGACGAGGACGAGTTCCGGTCAAGGTACGAAACGAGAAGCCCTGTGCCATACATCTACACAAACACCAAAGTTTGGTAAGAGTAACAATGGTGGAGCCCCATCAAGTGCGAGAAGAAAGGGACGTGAGCTTCCGTCAGGTATGCCCTACAGTGGTTGAAGTGGGCCTGACTCAAATAGACTCGTCCTCCAGGAGGGATGGGGAAGAGGTGCCCGGCCATCTATCGGGTGAATCCCTACGAGGAGAGGGATTGGAGCAGACTCAGACACGTAAACTACAGGAACTTCTAAGGAAGTGGCAGCACGTCTTCTCTGCCCATGATGAGGATTATGGATGCACGAACATCGTGAAACATCGGATCCCCACGGGGGAAGCTGGACCCAGTCGCGAGAGAGATCGCCCGATACCACCTACTTTATATACGGAGGTTCGGACTCTGCTGCAAGGTATGCTCGACCAGGGGATCGTTCGAGAAAGCAGCAGCCCGTGGGCGGCTCCTATTGTACTGGTGCAGAAGAAGACAGGGGCTTGGAGGTTTTGTGTCGACTACCGGAAACTGAACCAAGTGACTAAGAAAGATGCCTTTCCATTACCCAGAATTGAAGACTCACTCGCCAGCTTGACAGAATCAGCTTGGTATTCCACGTTGGATTTGGCCAGTGGATATTGGCAGGTACAGGTGGACGAGGCAGACCGGGAGAAGACCGCTTTTACGACCCCGTTTGGTCTTTTTGAATGGGACCGGATGCCCTTTGACCTTTGTAACGCCCCCGCCACGTTCCAGCGGCTCATGCAACGGTGTTTGGCAGGTCAGTTGATGGAGTCCACACTTGTATATCTTGATGATGTGATTGTCTATTCCCCAGACTTTGAATCCCATCTGCAACATCTGGAGCAGGTCTTTCAGGCAATGGAGAGGTATGGGTTGAAGCTCCAACCAGACAAATGCCACCTGCTGCGGAGAGAGGTCAAGTTTTTGGGCCACTGTGTGAGTGCCGCGGGGGTTTCGGTGGACCCGGAAAAGGTATCAGCAGTACGAGGATGGAGTCTCCCAAAGACAGTGAGGCAAGTGAGATCATTCTTGGGTTTTGTAGGATACTATCGACGGTTTATCAAAGATTTTTCTAAGATCGCAAAGCCCCTGAATCAGCTGCTGTCCGGGACGGGACGCCCTCGAGGCCGCGGGTCCCCTGCCATTACGTGGAGTCCTGAGTGTGAGGCTGCCTTTCAACAGCTGAAGCAAGAGCTGTTGCAAGCTCCAATTTTAGCCTACGCGGACTTCACTAAACCCTTCGTTCTTTATACAGATGCCAGCAACCTCGGCTTGGGGGCTGTGCTAGCCCAACGGCAGGAGGGAGTGGAACGGGTCATTGCGTATGCTAGTCGGAGTCTTCATTCTGCTGAGAGGAACGATACCAATTATAGTTCCTTTAAACTGGAGTTGTTGGCGTTGAAGTGGGCACTCAGCGAGAAATTCAAAGACTACCTCTGGGGCGCTCAGGTGACAGTGGTCACCGATAACAGCCCGCTTGTGCACCTACAGACAGCAAAACTGGGGGCTGTGGAGCAGCGGTGGGTGGCCCAGCTAGCAAACTACGATTAGCAACTCCAGTATCGGCCTGGGCGAGAACACACCAATGCCGACGCCCTATCCTGACTCCCGGCGGTGGGGAATTTGAGGAGTCCATCAGAAACGGTATCAGACCAAGAAGAAGAGAGGTACATGGTCGGCGTGGTGGAAGCGCCTGGAGGTAAACGAGAGGCGGTGCCCGTAAGTTGGGGATGGGACCCCCGTCGATGGAGGGAGAGGCAACAGGGAGACAGAGAGGTGAGGACCCTGAGTCAATGGGTGGAACAGGGCCGAAGGCAAACACCGGAGGAAAGGCAAGCCCAAGTTGGGATAGGACGGAAGTTGCTGGGGCAGTGTACGAAGCTCAAGTTGAGAGATGGAGTACTATGCAGAATCATCAGAGATCCGGGGCTAGATGAGGAGATCTGCCAGATTGTGGTAACAGAAAAGCAGGTACGGGCTTTGTTAGCGGCTTACCACGACCAACTGGGGCATCAAGGACAGGAGAAAACTGTGTCCCTTCTGCGCCGACACTTCTACTGGCCAGGATTAGAGGCATCAGTGCGTGCTTTTATCCAGGCCTGTCCCCGATGTACTCTATTTAAATCAAGGCAAGAGGCCAGAGCACCGATGGTCCCCATAAACGCAAAAGCCCCTCTCCACATTGTAGCTGTGGACTTCTTGACGCTGGGCCGACCCATGGACCGTTACCAGAACATTCTTGTGGTCACTGATTTGTTCACGAAGTACGCTTGAGCTGTTCCTACCTCAGATCAGACGGCTAATACCACCGCCACAGCCTTGTGGAGGGCTGTCTTCCAGCCGTTCGGATGCCCCGAGTTCCTGCATTCGGACCAAGGACCCAACTTTGAGTCTCGAGTGATAAAGGAACTGTGCCAACTGTATGGGTGTACGAAGACTCACACTACTTCCTACCATCCCCAGGGTAACGGGGGGTGCGAGAGGTTTAATCAGACCCTGTTGGGCCTATTGGGCACATTGGACCGGGTTCACCAGAACGAGTGGGTGAGTGCCTTGCCAAATTTAATCCAGGCATACAATAACAGCGTACACAGTACTACGGGGTATGCCCCTACTTATTTAATGTTTGGCAGACATGTGCGGATGCCAACAGATCTGATGTTGGGGACAGCAGTGGCCGAGGAAGAGGTGAGTCTGACAGAGTGGGTGGGCCGTCACCATCAACGCCTCCATTTTGCTTATGAGCAAGTCACCAAGCGGATACGAGTGTCCGGAGATAAGAACAAGCGGCTCTATGATCGGACGGCACGAGAGGCCCCCCTACTCCCTGGAGAAAGAGTACTGGTACGGGACCACAGGCGACAAGGAAAAGGAAAGTTGAGTGACCGGTGGGAGACCACTCCATATGTGATCCAAGGCCAGCAGCGGTCTGGGCAGCCTGTGTACACGATTCGCCCAGAAGGGAAGACCGGGCCGGACCGAGTGGTCCACCGCAACATGATCCGCCCCTGTCCAAATTATCCTAGCCCCGTGGAGGAGGCTCCAAAAGAGCCGGCGCCAGTAGCCCCCTGGGTTGGGGGATGGGCCGTGGTCCCAAGGGGCCCTGTGATTGTGCCCGCCCGAGTGGTCCCAAGGGGCCCTGTGGATGTGCCTGCCAGAGTTGACCCTGTTTCGCCACCTCGGCGGTCCCAGCGAGAGAACCGAGGACGCCCCCCTGCACGTTACGGCGAGTGGGCAGAAGAAGGTTCTAGGGACTAGAACGGATTGGCGGAGGAGGATGTCACGGGGTGACTTTGTAAGGGCGGAACGAAAAAACGACGGAGATACCAATCAATCTACACTTGAATCGCTATCGCGGTACTTAAATGTCATACGATGATAGATTTGCGGAGCACTGCATTAAATTGAACACATCTATTTGAAAGACGCTGGTTAGCTTGTTCAGGGGTCAAACTGCGATCCCGGTTTAAATGGATTGATCGTACACCCCTTCGTCCTTATCAACTCAACATTTTATCGAGGCAGGAACGAAACTTTCTATTTGAAGTCTAATTGTTTACACATCATTCTCCGTCTCTTCCTGATGGCAGCAGCTGGTACTCTTGTAAATGGGGATGTTCAGAATCTGTACTGACATTTGCTTTCCCATCAGTGCCTTTCATAGAAGTCTACATGGTCTCATACTGTTTTGTTCTAATGATTTTCATTGCTGTTTTGTGGACATGATTCAATCGTCTTTTGCCAAACAAGACAAATTCCAAACCAGGCCTTGGATCCCTTAAGAAGAATTTCAAGAGTGCAGTACGAACCATCGAAAGGGCATCTATACATGAAAGGCTGCTGGTTACAATTCCATACAAGCATTATGATGTTTTTAAAATTTTAAGGCTTTAGGTTCAGAGTGTATAAATGCGCAAAGTACTTCATGACTGGACTCCAGCTATGGATTTAATGAGACTTCTCGACGTAATTCTCGATGGAATCATTTCATACATATGTTCAAATGCACTTAGTTTTCATGCACTTGGGTTTCTTGATTATCAAGTATTTTCATGCATCTACTGGTGGTGGTGCTGTCTCGTTTTCTCATTCATTATTCTACAATCACGTTCCTACTGGTCCCTGCAGTCTTTCACATGCATGTATCGAGGCTCCATATCTGTGTCATGGCCTATCAGGGGCTTAGTCAAGTGTTGCCGCCAATCTAAGCTTTCGTCTCCATCTGTGGCCTATCAGGGCCTTCATCACCACATTGCAGCCTATCCAGGCTTTCGTAACTCCACGGCCTATTAAGGCCTTCATCACTGCTACCGCCTACCAAGGCCGTGGTTTAAGTAGTGGCCCATCAGAGTTTAAATCTGCATGGCATAATTTGAGCAGTCATCTATTGGCTACAGTAGTCATTTACAGGGTTCGAGGGCTGCTATCACGTGATGGGCTGATTGTGTTCCTCAACAATCGAATTTTACATAAGACCTCCAAAATCCAAAATCATCCCGATGCGTAGCAAGCTCTATCAGTCTCAATCAGTCTTGCAATCAACGTGCTGCGTTAAAGTGAGACTCTTATCGCGCGATAAAAAAAATGTCGCCGTTAATCTATTCTCAAAGCTGGGTTGGGAGCTGGGTCTATACTATGCAAGCTATGATGAATTTCACCTTGATATTTTAGCGCGGATGTTTACCTAGCTTAATTGCACTGTAGGGGGCGAGAACGAGATTTTTCATCTCGCGTGATTCGCGTCATTTGCGCAGCGTTTTCTGTGTAGATTTGGCCACATGTTTAGGGTCATTATCTTGCTGAAAGACCCAGTGACGACCCATCTTCAGCTTTCGGGCAGAGGCCACCAGATTTTGCTTTAAAATGTCCTGGTATTTTAAAGCATTCATGATGCCATGCACCCTAACAAGGTTCCCAGGGCCTCTGGAAGAGAAACAGGCCCACAGCATCACCGATCCTCCCCCATACTTCACAGTGGGCATGAGGTGCTTTTCTGCATGCTCATCTTTTGTGTTCCGCCAGACTCACTTAGAGTGTTTGCGGCCAAAAACCTATATCTTGGTCTCATCTGACCAAAGCACACGGTCCCAGTTGAAGCCCCAGTACCGCTTAGCGAACTCCAGACGTTTGCGTTTATGATTGTGAGTGAGAAAAGTTTTTTTCCGTGCATGCCTCCCAAACAGCTTGTTGGCATGTAGATAGTGCCTGATGGTTGTTTTGGAGACTTTGTGACCCCAAGATGCTACCATTTGTTGCAATTCTTGCTGCAAACTTTTTATTTCTCTTACCATCCTCCTCACTGTGCGTGGAGGCAAAATAAACTTGCGTCCTTTTCCAGGCTTGTTTACCACGGTTCCAGGTGTTTTAAACTTCTTAATAATCCCTCTGACTGTAGATATGGGCAGGTGCAGGAGAGTGGCTATTTTCTTGTCGCCATTGCCTGACTTGTGAAGGTCGACACACATCTGCCTTACTCGAATGGTGTGTTCCTTTGTCTTTCCCATGTTGAAGAGTGGATACGAGAAATGGCCTCTGTGTCACGTCATATTTATATCCCAGGGAAACAGGAAGTGATGAATTCCTAATTAAATGTTCCTAGATACTCTGATCAACTTTGTAAACTACTGTAGAAATGACAGAAATACTTCAATTACATTTATTTCCCAGGAATTGTTAGGGGTGCCAATAATTGTGGAACAGGTGTTTCTATGAAAAATATTTTTTTCTTAGTCAGGGATTTCCCCCCCCCCTTAAAATTCAGTGTGAGAGTATGCTTCTGCAATAAAAAATTATTTTAAGGCTTTTAACACATCTTAACCAGGTGTGAAAATAATTATGGAGGGCAGTGTATATACTATATACATGCATATACTGGTGGTAGTGTATTGCTTCTTATCCATGACCATTGGATCATGTTCTCAAATAGGGCCTATCAAGGCCGATGTCTCCATTTCATGGCCTATCGAGGCCCCGTGTAAATGTTGTGGCCTATCGAGGCCTTCATCTCAATGTTTTGGCCTATTGAGGCCCCGTGTAAATGCTGCAGCCTATCGAGGCCTCATTCGACTGTTGTGGCGTGTCGAGGCCCGTGTAAATGTGCCGGCCAGTCGAGGCCTCCGTCTCAATGTTGTGGCCTGTCGAGGCCTCCGTCTCAATGTTGTGGCCTGTCGAGGCCTCCGTCTCAATGTTGTGGCCTGTCGAGGCCTCCGTCTCAATGTTGTGGCCTGTCGAGGCCTCCGTCTCAATGTTGTGGCCTGTCGAGGCCTCCGTCTCAATGTTGTGGCCTGTCGAGGCCTCCGTCTCAATGTTGTGGCCTGTCAAGGCCTCTGTCTCAATGTTGTGGCCTGTTGTGGCCTCCGTCTCAATGTTGTGGCCTGTCGAGGCCTCCGTCTCAATGTTGTGGCCTGTCGAGGCCTCCGTCTCAATGTTGTGGCCTATCGAGGCCTCCATCATAACGTTATGGCCTATCGAGGCCACGTTACCGTTATGGTCTACAGAGGCCCTCTTCACTCATGGTCTATAGAGGCCTTCATCATCACATCGTGGACTATCAAGGCTTCGTTAGTTACGGTCAATTGAGGCCCCTGTCTCCATGTTGTAGCCTATCGAGGCTTGTTTCAATGTTGCGGCCTGTCGAACCCCTTGTCTCAATGCTGTGGCCTGTTGAGGCTCTTCAGAAGGACTGTCTCTACATGGCCTATCGAGGCCACGGTACTGTTGTGGTCTATCGAGGCCCCCGTCTCCATGTTGTAGCCGTTCGAGGCTTGTTTCAATGTTATGGCCTATCGAGGCTTTCATAACCAGATCATGGACTATCAAGGCTTCGTTAATGTGATGGACTATCGAGGCCATGTTACCGTTATGGTCTACAGAGGCCCCCTTCACTTATGGTCTATAGAGGCCTTCATCATCATGTACAGGCACATTGAGGCTGTCACTAAGTCAAGATCCATCTTCATTCAAATCTTTGGGGGTAGGCCCTGCACCAGAGGCAAAGGCCTCTACAATCTTAGGGGTTGGCTACGCCCCTGCCTTCATCATCAGGCAGAAAGTGCAGAAATTCTTGACCCTCCGGATGCGAGCTATGGACAGGGCCTACGGCAAGGAACTATATAATTTGAACATATCCGCACCTTGTAGCTGATCAGTTGTCTAATAAATGTTGATTGTCAAGTATTCTAATCTCTTGAGTCTTTCTGGTTGAAATGTCCACTTCAGCGCAAGTTCTGCCGGGAAGACTAAATCCATGATCTTGTTACACGTCACTTACTACACATGGACCTAATCATCTAACACTACCATTTAAGATTGTCCCTTACCCTTTATTTGCGTTCGCAGTTGAAGCAGCTCATAGTAATCCACAAAAGTCAGGAACAATAGTCATGCTGATGAGTCACAATTTACCCTGATTGACTCATCAGCATGATCACACACGCACACACGCACGGACAAACACAGAGAGAGCGAATATGAGTCAGTGAACCCATGAACCGTGTCAAATATTGCAGCTAATTGGCAGCTAGGAAGGTCTACTACTGTACTGGCCTTACTCAGACTTTTCTCGATCTAACTATCCAAGTTAAAGTTTAAAAATTGACCCCAAAACTCATCAAGTTGTTTCTGAAGTTTATGACTCAACTGTGAAAAAAGATAATCACTAAATATGACATAACAACACTGCTGGTTGACAATGAAGACAAAAAGAAAATATACATCATGATATAATGTCAAAATAATCTTCTCAAATGTATCACAAACTATATTTAACACTGTGTACTTAAGGACATTGCATCTAAAAGATGCATGAAAGACGATGTTTAAAGATTTAGCAGTTACCACATTGTTGCTATGGCCGTTAAGAACATTACTTTCTGCTTCCTGAACCAACAGGTTTTATGTGGCTGCTTTTAAAAATTAAAATCCTCAGAGATTACAAAATAATAAATCCTCAAAGTCTAATTCACTTCAGTCTTGCACAACTACATTAGTTTTGACTTTTAGCATCCTAATATACATGAATTAAACAGTAATATACATTCAATTTGTAAATGTAGTGCAAAGTAGAGAATTACTAAGCTGTATGGTAAGGACACACAATAAATACTGACAGAGAAAATATTATATTTACCTTATTTTATATTTTTGGGATCTTGTTACCGAGGTAGTGAGGTGGGCTAATCTATTGATTTATCTTCATTATGAAAGCCTTTTTACTCAAAAGTGTGGGACAGGCACATTTTCTTCATAAAACTGTAAAAATGTTTAGTAAAATATAGTAAAACATTTACGATGCTGTAAATTAATATTTATATTAAACAATTCCATTTGAAATAATGTCAAATTGTAATTACATTATCTTATTTTAAATTTCTTAATACTGTGATCAGATTTGTGGGACATTAACAAAAACGGAGTTTGGACCTATTAATGCTATATAATTTATTTTTAATCACATTTATTATTAATTAAATATTTTTTCAACATGTGTGATGACACTGTAAATATATTTATAAAGCGTCATATGACAAATATTTAAATAAATCAAAATTTTTGTTGCTGGGACATAAAAGTGACCTCAGTTGCAGAAAGCTACGTAGCTCTGATATGTCGCCTCAAGGGGCCTCTGTGCTACATACCAGCTGTGTGGTGTGATTTCTGAGTCACGTGCCCTGTGGCACTGAGGTTGGGTGTTTGAATCCCGTGTGGAGCATGTGTTAAGTTTGTATGTTAAATCAACTTTCGTTCCCACTTTTTCTGCTCAACCTGTCCTTTTTTCCATGTATATTCGATTTCTGTGGTTTTAGCTAGTTGTGCTGCACCCGTGTGGCTTCGTGCTGACATAGTTCCAGACAGTGACTAATAGTGTGGCTGAGTGGTGCAACTTATTGAACCAAATACTTTGTTACCTTAAAGTTGTTTGTTCAAATCTTATTTAAAGCGTGTGGTATGTTTTTTATGTTAAGTCTGCGTTTCGTTCTGTCCTGTTCTTAAATTTTTAGGTACACAGATCTAACCGGACTGGATGACTTATTTCTGGCCCTTTTTAAAACGGAAATTACATTTACTTCACTGAGTATAGTGGGTTGATCTGTATGGGGGGGGGAGAGAAGGGTGTGCACCAAGTAAAAACATAGTGTTCCCTGTCTCGGGTTACACAGAGGAAAGGGTTGGAAAAAATGGAAAAATAGTCCACAAGCGCTTTTTATGGTGAAATGTAACTGCCGTTGCATGGAGCCCATCAGACTGGACAATGAAGATCTCTCCTGTGGTAATACCTTTCCTGACTAGCCTCTTTTTTGGAAGTAAGTGCAATCTGTTTGAATTAAAATTCTATAATGTAATGATATTCAGAATAGCAAGACTATGTTTAATGCATACTTTTCTTTTACATTGTCACCTGTGGATGTTCTTGTGGTTTCATGCAACAGATTGAACATTTTAGTAGTTTCAATGTAGTATAAATAGTATAGTTTAACATGAACTCTTATAAGAGATAGACTAGATGTGACCATCTATTATTCAAATCAGTCAACTCATTTTATATACACTATGGAGTATAACACTAAATAAATTTTTATTACAAGACAGAAGCATTTGACTTTCCTAATTTTGGTTTGTATCACTTTTGTACTTTTGTAGCTTTGTGGTTTCTGCTTCCTGTCTTGGAAGGTAATTTGTTAGTATATATACACATAGTGACTTTGTTTATAAATAGCATCCTTAACAGGAAGAACTGGCCCATAAGATTTTGTTTCCTTAAATAAATGCTTATTTTGTGGAAAGTTGTGATTACTTCATGACATAGTAGACATAAACATAATAGTTTCTGAGTAATTCACATCAAAAACAAAGAATGAATCAGAGAATTTAAACATTTGTTTCATTAACTCCCTCTCTCTATTTATCGAGACTCGTGTAATGTTTGCGATCCACCCAACTAATGCACCCCGGATGGGTTTTCCAAATGGCTCATTGAGCAAAGGCTGCATTACATGAAAAGAATCTCACTTTTTATTTCCCAGCACAAATAGATTGCCACTTTTTTAAAGGCTACAATACTAATATAATATAATATAATAATATCTTTAACTTATCACAACTTAATGTGCTCAGATAACTATAGACCGTTTCATCGGCGACAACATAAAAATATGTTATGTTGACAAAAATGAATTCCGGTTAACCTCCACATAGAACTGTATTAAAAACGGAGTAGTTGTAATTTAATTTAATTTAATACAATAATATACGATCAAATATTAATATTAATTTATAATGACAGAGGTGAAGCGGGGGAAGATACATAACCTCCTTTAATCTAAAATAAGTTGCTATAACCAAACACAGACCATAAGTTATCTTTGGGACCGCACAAGCTTCTGATGAAACTGTCTATTAGAAGGACATGCATAGACCGATTACCCTGAAAAGTATAACCCTGTGGCGCTATTAACCTTAGATGAATTAGATGAATTTAATTAACTTTTCAGTCCTTTCTTTCAGGAAATCAAACCAAAAGTGTTGTTAACTGACCTTGCATCCTTAGAAAACATCTTAAAGCACTCGGTCTACTCATAGATTTATCACTCATTGAGTTACAGTATAGTTACATTTTAAAGTATTAACCTACTAACCCAACCCTGCACCATAAGTTCAGTGTGAGTTTGGGACAGGTCTTTCTGTTGTCCGACCAATGATAGCTAAGACAAGTGTTTGCTTTGACATTTTTTTCTAATTTTATTTTATTTATTTGAGACAGTGGGTTTTTAATATCTAATCGTAATGCGAATGCGATTTAATAGTTAGCTGAATAGCTAACTATTAACACAGATAGACTTTTAACAATAACTTTTTCAATAAAATATTATGTAGAATATTTCTATTTTAAAACAATTATTTTGCCAACACATACTTTTTATTCCAGATATTTGTTCAGCTATCAATGTGACAGTCATTCCATCTTCATTCACTGTGGTGGCCGAGGGAGACAACATCACCTTGTCCTGTCAGGTCAGTCAGCGTCGCAGGTCAGTGAGCCTGCCCGTGGTCCGTTGGATGTTCCAGCCCGAGTGGGGAGGAGAGCTGCTCTTGGCGAGGGTGAACATGAGGAAAGAAAAGTTCTATGGAAACTACCCCAAGAGCTTCCAAAAGCCTCAAATGAAACTGACAGTGGTGAAGCAGGGGAAGATATATAACCTCCTGATAATGAACATCACAGAACAAGATAGTGGTCTTTACAGCTGCAGAGTCCAGGAGTTCAAGAGGCATCAGGAGCGTTGGAAAGCCTCAAACAACAGCTCAGCCTCCACAAAGCTCAGAGGTGAGACAATGATCTAGCTTACTATTCCATATGCTCTTTTGTGTGACGTTTCTTTCATCTAGACTCTTAAAATGTATACAGTCTTGAGACATCTGAAAAAATATTTACCAGAAACTTCTTCAAAATTGAATGTGTTAGATTTTCCATTAAAAACATATGGAAATGTAAGCTAATATTTATGCTCTGTATATATATGTCTTTTGGCAGTCAGAGCTGAGTTTGAGTATGCCGCAGGGACACAACAAAGTGAACTCTGGCTTAGTGACAGCTAAAAGTTATTGACACTGGCTACAGAATGGAGTTTTCCTTCACCTAGTTACCATACAGACAGTCAAACGAACAGCACAGATGCCTAAGAGACTGTGACTCTCTGGATCCAAGACAAAATAAGCCTGCGCAGAGATTTTGAAGGTGTGTGTGTGTACGAAGGGATTGTTGGCGCAACAGAGTGTGAGGTACATCGAGTCAAAGAATGCAAAGACTCTACTACTTGGCCTTGGCGCCAAAAGTGGGTCCAGGTATCGCTGTGGGCTGGCGTCGCCTGGCATACTTTAAGCCACATGAAATCAACAGTAGACTTCAGTAGCATTTAGTCCATGTGTTTGAGTTGTAATGACATTTCCTGTTTAAGCAAGTGCACTTAAACGTTGACAATATTAGCTTTTAGCAAATAACAGCAAAATTAGATTAATTTAATTAACTTTTCAGTCCTTTCATTAAGGAAATCAAACCAAAAGTGTTGTTAACTGACCTTGCATCCTTAGAAAACATCTTTCAGCACTCGGTCTACTCATAGATTTATCACCCATTGACTTACAGTATAGTTACATTTTAAAGTTGAGCTCTATCTAGCAGTCGTTACAATAACAGAAATGTTGTGGTACCATCTACCATCTAAGTCTATCTATTTCAGTTATAGCAAGACCAAAGTCCTATCTATATAATAATTTCGGAAAAAAACATACATTTACCAAAAATAAATCTGACAAAAATCACAGTTTAATACATTCTGGTCTCATAGGAAATACGTACCTCTGTACACTTTTGCAGCGCCACAAAATATGTAACATCAGGTACATATTGTTACAGTTTTGAGACAATACAGTCCACTGGGGGCGCTAAAGCGAATAACTGTGGTCAACATGTCAAAAAATGAATTGGGCCTATTACGTAGTATTTCTGTGCTCAATACACTCCAACAGCGATCATATAGGTTTCGGAAAGTTTTTTTTCGAAGATATAAAACTGTTTCGTAACAACTTTTCTTAGTCCCTTATTGGACAATTACACGCGTCACGGCCACAGCAGAGCAGAAGGAGCATGTGCAGACGTCACTTTCACTTGTGTGATGAATGTTATATAAACTGTGGATATAACGCTGGATTTGGAGATCGTTTGAAACTGATATATGGAGCCGTCCCAGCGCTAAAAGATGCCGGACATGAACCGCATGTGGTGAGTGAAACTGATGTCTGTGTTTTCTTGATAATGGGTTCGCACGTGCTTTGGTTCAGCCTACCCATCCCCCCCACATGCGCCGTATGTTTTCGGAAACAATCGTAAAGCTCTGTCTATCTTTTATAAATGTGATCAAACTAAATAGTCTTCGAAGATACAAAGTATTCAATACTACTCTATAGGTATTCAAGATAAATATAAGATTGGCAGAAACCCTGAGTGTTATGCAGTTCAAGGATATCTGCATTTCGTCTATGTTCCTGAAGATATCGGAATTACTCGTGCTGATACATTTAAAACAAAACAATCGTAAAGCTGCACACGTCACTCCTCTATTCATTAAGCTACATTGGCTCCCTAAAGTCGCTCGCATCAAATTCAAGACTCTGCTCCTCGCCTAGAAGACCACCACTGGTTCAGCACCACCTTATCGTCACTCGCTACTGCAGACATATGTACCCGCCAGATCCCTACGCTCTGCAAACGAACAGCGTCTTGTGGTGCCATCCCAAAAAGTTAAAAAATCTCTCTCGCGCACCTTCTCCGGATCTGTTCCACCTATGTGGAATGATCTGCCTGCTGCTACAAGATCTGCAGATTCTGTAGCCAACTTTAAGAATCGTCTGAAAACACAGCTCTTCCGTCAACATCTTACTGATCTGTTCTAACTCTATTTTCTTCTCTACTCTTAAAAAAAAAATATGAATGAACGAATGGTTCTGTATACTGTGTTAGGTTATATGAGACCAGTCCTTTTTTTATGATTGCACTTATGCTTTTGTTGTACTTATGCTGTCCCAATTGATTCCATTGCCTACCCCACCTGTAAGTCGATTTGGATAAAAGCGTCTGCTAAATTATTAAATGTAAATGTAAACGTAAAACGTAAAACAAAACAAAACAAAACAAAACAAAACAAAACAAAACAAAACAAAAAACAAACAAATTCAAAGAAAAAGTGGGAGAGGGGGTCAGGATCATGGTGGGAGTTCATAGTAGCCAATGGACCCCAGCGCCGGCTAAATTAAAGTCTGATGTGTAGAAGCACTTTATGTTTAAAGGCAATGACGGCAAAGGTGAGGTCGAAAAAACAACCGTTGTTTGCAAGTTGTGCCCCCAAGAGCTACAATTTACAACACAACAAACCTACGAAACCACCTGTCAAGACATCACCCAAACGCGATATCTGGTTCATAGGATTCTGGAAAGCAACGGCTAGAATTTGCTTTTGCCTGCAAATTACAGTCAGACTCACTTCGCGCTAAGAAAATAACGGACGCTATAGTAATGCTGATTTTCAAGGATTCACACCCATATGCAATAGTTGAGAATGAGGGCTTTTACAATCTTATCAATGTTTTGGAGCAGAGATATGTAATGGTGACACGGCAACTCCTCAGTTAAAAGTAAATACTGAAAAAGTATGGCGAGGTAAAGATCAATCTCGCAGCATCTTTCCAGTCAGCAGAAATAGTTGGCCTTACCTGTGACAGCTGGACCAACAGGGCGACTGACTCGTATGTCACCATAACATGTCACTATATCGCAAGCGACTGAACACTCGCGTCGCATGTTTTGCAATCCCGGGGCTGTCCACACCAGCCACACAGCAAGTAACATTTGCATTGTTGAAGGAGGCCATAATTGAATGCAACATTGCGGAGAAAGAACCGGCTATCGTAAGCGCACAAAGAAGCTGCCTTAGGTCAGATCATATGATCAGCTACTTTTTTTGCAGAAAAAGCTGGCAATCAAAAAATGAGTTTTAATCATTATAATTCATTACATTTATATAGCAATTTTCTGGACACTCAAAGCACTTTACATGGAAGGGGGAATCTCCTCAACCACCACCAATGTGCAGCATCCACCTGGATGATGTGACGGCAGCCATTTGCGCCTGAACGCCTACCCCACACCAGCTAATTGGTGGAGAGGAAAAAGAGTTACAAAGCCAATTAGCACATAGAGAACTGCAGTAAGAACTGTTAGTTTTATGGACAGTTACTCTGTTTTCAATGTCCAGAAAAAGGGCTTAATTGGCCTGTTTTAATGTTAAAGTGTGTTATATTTTGTTATGAATCTCACTTTTTAAAATAAAAATCTAAATGTTGTTTACTTGATTGGTTACCCAAAGTAAAAACAAAAAATAATTCCAAACACAATTGTAACAAAGACTCAACCGTCTCAACCGCACCAGCGCTCTTCCCCAAGGTTACCTGTTCACTCTCACCGGACTATTGACAACTTGGACTTAATTTCTAATCATGCATCACACCCCGGCAGCCATCTTTGATTTGAAACCTCACCTTTAACCAATTACACGGATAGTATGTATATGCACACCCATCTTGTACTCTTTGTCAGGTCTAGTTGTTACTTTGTGTGTCTAGTTCCGACCCCTAGTTTTTGCCTTGACCTTTGTTCATTAAATTACATCTACTGGCTTACACCTCATCATTTGTGGCATCTTTGTTCATTGGGAAACTGTTACAGAAGAACTGACCGTACAAAGCGATGTCCACTCCACCATCCAACCCGGACACCTTCACCGATCTGGTCAACACTCTTCGAGCACAACTCGCTCTCATTCAGTTGGTCACGATCCCACTTGTGGAAATTTTTTGACGCTAATCCTGCTTGTACTGTCCCAGTTTGATAAAGCACTCTGGCTTGAAGTGATTCGCGAAAATAAGCAGGTTTTTACTTATGGTTTCTGAGGGATTTCCACCAAAAAATAAAAAAAATACACTCGTGTCTCGAGGTTAGGACTCTGTGCAGCGACTTTGTTGCAAGTTGCCCACAAACATTAGCCATGGCGTCAGCACCGTGAGTGGAATTGTGTAGATTAGACTGTAAAATACTGCTATAAAGTCACAACAGGAGCGAAATCTGAACGACTCGATTTCTCTCTGTAAAAAGGTTCAGGCTTGAGGAAGAAAGGAGGCGGAGTCGGCGTGGCTGGGAAAGCGTAATAATCTCTTTATTTACTACAATACTTCCGGGTTGTAGACCCGCTCACTCAATAACACAATCTCTTTGGTTGTGACGAATCTTTCCTTTGGATCGGACACTCCTAGACACCTTTTCTCTCTCCGTCCGTCGATGCGCGCTTTCCCAGCCTGGTTTCTCTCTCCCTTCTCTTCTCCTTTGTCGTGCCTTAAATGCGTCTCCTCGCCAATTACTAGAACAAGAAGCAGGAGCTGCTTACTCACCGTCATACTCCCGACACGCTCCTCTGCCGCAGACCGTTCTAGACCACGCCCCCCTTTCCACATACCCCCACCGCCCGACTCAGGCCGAGGCCCCATCCGGCCTGTAGCCTCGTCCCCCCCCTCCGGGAGAGAAAGTCGGCCACCGCCATCTGAGTCCCCGGCCTGTGGATCACCTGGAACTTGAATGGTTGCAAAGCAAGGTACCAACGAGTGATCCGTGCGTTGGTGTCCTTCATACGGTGGACCCATTGGAGGGGCACGTGGTCCGAACAGAGCGTGAACTCCCTTCCCAGGAGATAATACCGGAGGGTGAGGACCGCCCAGCGGATCGCCAAACACTCCTTCTCTATGGTGCTGTACCTCATCTCCGTCCGTGACAGTTTGCGACTGATGTACAGCACCGGACGATCCTCCCCCTCTATCTCCTGGGACAGGACAGCGCCCACTCCCCTGTCCAAAGCATCAGTCTGCAAAAGAAAAGGGAGTGAAAAATCGGGAGCGTGCAATAACGGCCCGCCACACAGAGCAGCCTTCACTTGGGTAAACCCCTGCTGACACTGCTCCGTCCATTGGACGGTATCTGGTTCCCCCTTTTTAGTGAGGTCAGTCAGCGGGCTGGTGAGGTCCGAATAATTGGGCACAAACCGTCTATAATATCCCGCCAGCCCCAGGAACTGCCTCACCTCCTTTTTGGTCTTGGGTCTCGGGGCGGTGGCAATAGCTGCTGTCTTATCAATTTGGGGACGCACCTCCCCGTGACCCAAGTGGAAGCCCAGATACCTTACCTCTACTCGCCCAACCGCACACTTCTTTGGGTTAGCCGTCAGCCCCGCCCTCCTCAGCGAACTCAGGACCACTCTCAAGTGCTGCATATGCCGCTGCCAATCATTACTGTATATGATGATGTCATCGAGATAGGCTGCGGCATTTGCCGCGTGAGGTCTGAGGATACGATCCATGAGACGCTGAAACATTGCCGGGGCTCCGAATAAGCCGAACGGAAGCGTGACGAATTGGTGTAAACCGAACGGCGTAGTAAAGGCTGTTTTCTCTTTGGATAATGGAGATAGGGGGATCTGCCAATATCCTTTCGTCAGATCCAATGTCGAATAAAAACGAGCCGTCCCTAGCCGGTCAAGTAATTCGTCAATTCGAGGCATTGGATAGGCGTCGAACTTCGACACTGCATTCACCTTGCGATAGTCCACACAGAAATGGACCGAGCCGTCGGTCTTTGGTACTAAAACTATCGGGCTCGCCCAGACACTATTGGACTCTTCTATTACCCCCATGTCCAGCATAGCCTCTAATTCCTTCTGAACCACAATTTTTTTGTGTTCAGGTAACCTATATGGGCGACTGCGTACTACGGCACCCGGTGTTGTCTCAATATGGTGCTCTATGAGATTCGTGCGGCCGGGCAGGGGTGAAAAAACATCTGAAAACTCTGTTTGCAACTTCGCAACATCCGTGAGCTGGGAGGACGAGAGATGATCTCCGCCTGGTGCCAGAGCGAGGGATTGCACCTTGGTGTTCGTCTCTGGCCCGAGATCATCTAGTCTAGTTACTGTCGTCGCCAGCATCAGGGTGTTCGCCTCACTCCATTTTTTGAGGAGGTTGAGGTGATAAATTTGATGTGCCCCGCTCCTGTCCGACCGTACTACCTCATAATTGAGATCTCCTATTCGTCGTGTGACCTCAAACGGCCCTTGCCACTTGGCGAGTAGTTTAGACGTGGACGTGGGGAGTAATACAAGCACTTTCTCTCCCGGTGAAAATTTACGTAGTCTGGCTCCCCTGTTATAATGCCGGCTTTGTCTTTCCTGTGCCTGTAACAAATTCTCCATAGAGAGCCGCCCCAGTGTATGGAGTTTTGTTCGCAGGTCCAAGACATACTGAATTTGATTTTTGCTCGCGGAAGGTCCGTCATCGTCCGTAATCAACGATGACCAGTGCAAATCGATGCCCTCGTGCGGATCGCTCTAACGGCCCGATCAGGTCCATACCAATTCTTTCGAAGGGGACCTGAATAAGTGAAAGTGGGCATAATGGCGCCCTGGGAGTGGCCGGTGGGTTTACCAGCTGGCATTCAGGACAAGACGCGCACCACCTACGCACGTTCTCATGAATGCCCGGCCCAAAAAAACGGGTCGTTAGGCGATTTACAGTTGCAGCTTGACCTAGGTGCCCTGCCATCGGATTACAATGAGCCGCCTGGAAAAGCATTTCACGACGGCTTTTGGGTATGACTAATTGGGTTGTATATTGCTTTGACTGAGCGTCCTGGGTCACTCGATACAACCTGTCCTTCAAAATAGCGAAATACGGGTAGGATAGGCTCTGCGCAGGTTGGAGAAGCTGTCCGTCGATTGTACGGACCTGTTCAAACGCATGTTTGAGAGTCTCATCCTGAGACTGTTCCAGAGGAAAATCATCGCCCTGAGAGAGATTTCTCCTGTCCACCGGGCTCCGTTCCTCTGAAACTGTCATCAGAGGTCCCGGTTCAACTTCTCCGACCTGAGCGACCGCTCCTCCCCGCCGCACTTGGTTACGCCCAGAAACATCCGCACATAAATGTCCCATTAATATTGAAAACAATGGCCAATTCGTCCCCAAAATTAGCGGATGTCGGAGGTGCTCATTAACAGCCACCTCTATCCTATGTTTTTGTCCCCGAAATTTTATGGTCAGCGGCACCAAAGGATAGTTCACGATATCCCCATGTACACACCTTACCTTAACCCCGCGGCTCGTATCCATTGCCCCGCATTGCATCAGGCTTTGGTGGATTGAGGTTTGGTTACATCCTGAATCAACCAAAGCCTGATATGTACCCCCCCTTATACTCACAGGTATCTGGTACAACCCGTCCTGACCGAGGGCAGCCTGAGGGTTGTCGGGCACCCGGATCATCATACCGACCTCCATCATAGGACAGCGGTCAACAACATGTCCGGGGTCCCCACAACGGCAACAGGCCGGCCCAGGAGTCCCCGCCGCCCCAGCGGCAGGAAGCAGACCCCCGAATTGGCGAGGAGAGGCTGAAGGAAGGGAAAAGGCATGGGCATTGTTGCCCGGACGGTGATAGGATCCCTCAGGGGACCTCGCAGCGCCGTTAGGTCCCGCCTCCTGCGAGAACCGTGTTCGCGGCGCGGGCCGCGGGTAGAAATTCCCCCGAGACCTAGGAAAGGGAACAGGTCTCGTAGAGAGAGAAGAGACAGTAGGGAGAGAGGGAGAGAGCGATGGTAGGGCTAAGCCGGCCCCGGGGCACGCCACCAGCTGGTCCTCCGCCAATTGGATCACCTGGGCCAGCATCGTCGGGCGGTGACATTGGACCCATTGGGAGGTTTTCCTGGGTAACTTCGCCACAAACTGCTCCAACGTCACCTGGTCGATGATGGTCTCGACGGTGCTGGCGTCGGTCATCAGCCATCTGCGGCAGGCATCCCGGAGCTGGTGAGCAAAGGAAAAAGGCTGTGACCGATCCCCGAACTCCAGAGACCGGAACCGCTGCCGATGCTGCTCAGGACTCCGACCCACTCGCTCGAGAATAGCCATTTTGAGGTCCGCATACTTCAGCAGGTTCTCGATGGGGAGTTGCTGGGCGGCCATCTGGGCTTCTCCGGACAGGAGCGGGATGAGATGGGCAGCCCATGCGTCCTGCTGCCAACCTGACAGTTCTGCGGACCTCTCGAACAACTCGAGGAAGGCTTCCGGCTCTTCCTGGGCTCCCATCTTGTGCAGCGGTATCGTCGGGGATCCAGTTGGTAGTGGAATGCCTTGCTCCTGGCCCAACCAGCTCCGGAACGCATCACGGTCCTCCTGTTGGGTTTGTATGAGAGACTGGAACCGTCTCTCTTGGTCTTCTCGAAGTGCCAACAGGGCCTGATGATGTTCCTGATGGAGGCCAGTGTAACACATCTCAATAAAATGGAAGGAAGGAGGCGGGAACCGGCAAACATTTAAACATTTAATAAAGTAATATAACAGCCGGCGGCCCCTCACGGACGACCGCCGGCGAACAAAACATAATATAAATACAAACATAACATAAGTTCGGGCCCGGTCCTCTCTCTTCGACGGTCCGGTCGCTCGTTCCTTTTATATTCTCCCATCTCCTACGTGATTCGAACCACGGTCTCGCCCCGCCTACTCTACTACATACCCCCATCACCCCTCACAGGCCGGGGGGTACCCCCGCGACTGTGCAAGCTCCCTCCCCCTCCCTCGGGGGGGGGGTGGGGGGTATGCAGCGACGAGACGAGACAACGGAGACGGGAGCCCTCGGAGCGACCGGAAAGAGAGAGGGGAGAGAGGAAAAAAATAAATAAATCCGGTTCCCCGACATGCTGCCGCTCGTTCCTCAACCAGCCGGAGTACTCTCCTTCGCGGTGCCTTGCGGTGGCCCTGGGGCTTCGGTGGACGGCTCGACCGTCCGCCCCCTGGCGGCCGGCGGTGGCTCCTCCTTAATCCGGGAGTCGGGGCGGGTTCCCCGTCCCCTGTTCCTCCCCCTTGGGCGGACGGACGCAGGCTCCGGCCTCTGGCAGGCGGTGGCTCACCCGGCACTTCCGCCCCCTGCTCCACCCCCTCGGGGGACGGACACAGGCTCCGGCCTCTGGCGGACGGCGGCAACCCCCCCGCTCCCACTTGGACGAAAGCCACCCCACCTCGACCCAGGGGCGCAGCAGAAAAGGTCGCCGTTCCACCGAAGTTTTGACGGTGGCCGCACTGTGCACTTCCGTTTCCCCAGAGCCACCGCTTCGGGCAGCCACTGGCGGATGCCCTTCGTCCGCGCTGCCCGAACTCTCCGGCACCGCGAGGCCACTCGACGGCGAGGACTCTCCGACAGCATGTCTCTCCTTCCTCCCGGGTTTCGGCACCAATGTAACACATCTCAATAAAATGCAAGGAAGGAGGCGGGAACCGGCAAACATTTAAACATTTAATAAAGTAATATAACAGCCGGCGGCCCCTCACGGACGACCGCCGGCGAACAAAACATAATATAAATTCAAACATAACATAAGTTCGGGCCCGGTCCTCTCTCTTCGACGGTCCGGTCGCTCGTTTCTTTTATATTCTCCCATCTCCTACGTGATTCGAGGCCGGTGTGCGCACAGCTGGCGCTAATTCACAATTACTCACCGGACTCGAACCACGGTCTCGCCCCGCCTACTCTACTACAGCCAGCAGCGAACGGCGATCCTGAAGGGGGGCTCTGCATGTTGGTGGCGGCGCTTCCTTTCTTCCCGGGTTTCGGGACCACTGTAAAAAGGTTCAGGCTTGAGGAAGAAAGGAGGCGGAGTCGGCGTGGCTGGGAAAGCGTAATAATCTCTTTATTTACTACAATACTTCCGGGTTGTAGACCCGCTCACTCAATAACACAATCGCTTTGGTTGTGACGAATCTTTCCTTTGGATCGGACACTCCTAGACACCTTGTCTCTCTCCGTCCGTCGATGCGCGCTTTCCCAGCCTGGTTTCTCTCTCCCTTCTCTTCTCCTTTGTCGTGCCTTAAATGCGTCTCCTCGCCAATTACTAGAACAAGAAGCAGGTGATTTCACTCTAGCGTTGATCTGCTTACTCACCGTCATACTCCCGACACGCCCCTCTGCCGCAGACCGTGCTAGACCACGCCCCCCTTTCCACACTCTCATGCTTGCAAGGAAAGGGTCATCAAAACAAACTTACTTGCACCTTTCATGCACCGGGGACACAATTGTAGCATTTAAACCTTTCTTTTAAATCCCAAGATTTACACATTTAAAAAAAAAACATGGCATTATGCAAAGTTCTCACAGAATAATTTTGATTAAACTGTCAGATAGAACCTTTTAATTCTAAGGCGACTATTATGCTCTTTCTTGAGTCCCTCAGGTCTCAACAAATACACCATTACAGTTCAGTATTGGAGTCAGTTTATCTTTTTCTGAACACATTCACTGTTCTTATCCAGGATAATACAATGCAGCTTACTCGGAAAGCCAAAATTCAGAACAAAGTCCCTGAATATCTTCTCAACAGCTGTCCTGGTGGCCTTGTTGGCCTAAGCTTGAGCAAACCGCATACAGTGGTCCATAACCACTAATATATGTTCATATCCTCCTTTACAACTCTTCTGGTGTACAAAAACATTGGAGACCGACTCACAAGGGTATGCGGTTACTACATTGGACGGGGGAGCTCAGGTAGGATTTATTTGGCCTCTTCCTTTTCAGGCAGCTACACACCTTGGTCAAAAATAATCTGTCACGGATAAGGGCCTTTGTTCATTCAACACCCAGGTGTTCCATCTCCTCGTTTAGCTCTTTACATATCAATGAACTAAACTTTTTTGGTAGAACTAATTGACACAAAGTCATTTTCTTGCAGTACAGAACACCATCTTCACTTATACACAACTTGTTTTTTTTCCCCTGGCCATGATCCTCAATTGTCCTTTCAGATTCCGTTGACAGGAGATGTGATCCTTTCCTGATTTCTTCAGCAATCAAGGTGGCCATGCTCAGCGGACACATCCATGGGTCTAGCTCTTGGGTCCAGCTCAGTGTCTTTGTGGCTACTAGCTGGTGTTTTGCTAACTTTACTCTTAACAACTTAGCTGTGGGCATCTAAGTACATCAGCGTCTGCTCCCCCTTATCCACGGTTTTTCTGAAGGACTGCTACTTAAATTTTTCAGTATTTCATTGAATTTGGTGACATTTGTACTGTTTTACTTATGCTTGACTTGTCTTACATATTCAACACTAGGTGCTTTTTCATCTTTTATAAGAGCACATCATTCTTTATCTGCAGCAGGGTTATTATAGTTTAAAAGAATACTAGTATTTATTAGTATTTAGTTTTGTAATTTGTCTAATCTGGAGTATAACTAGTTTTCATTTCGTTAAGATTAAAAAAAAAAACATTACTTTTAGTTTTTATCTAGCTGCAGTATCGCTTCAGATTTGCTTAATAGGACTAGTTGTTATAATCCCACTATTTCAGCGCAGTTGAATTCCCCAATAGGATATTTTCCACACCTTATGAAGTAGGGGAGCAGTCAAGAATATGAATAGTGGAAAGGAGATCTGAGGTTCCACTGATTCATCGGGTAGGCATCCTCTGTGTTTGGGGGATAAATGATTATTGAAATATATAGCATACTTGTCATGGGTTGACACGCAGGATGAATGGAGATGCAAAAAGGTATAATCCAAAAAGGTTCAATGAAGATGAGTCCAAAACAAACACGGAAGCAGGAAAACAGGAAAGACAAAACCAGGTTGACACTATAACAACCGACCAGGAACTGAGGAACACACAGGGCTTAAATACATGGGGAAACACTCAGGGAAAACAGAATGAGGTGCGGACTAATTAACAATAACGAATGACAGGTGAAAACAGTTGACAAAGCAAAACACGTGGGAAACACAGGCAGGGGGCAGGCTGGAGTGTTACAATACTTACCTTTCCTTGCCATTATCAGATAGACGTCACGTGAGTTATGTGTCCCAATTTCATCATATTTTCCTTAGTGAAAGATGCATTTTGGTGAGGTGCTGCTGATAATGCCCTTTGTATGGTTCCCATCAATGCGACACATCGTCAGTTGTGCACCTCAGCCTCATTGTTTGTTTCGGCCCTTTATCACAAGCAGTGATGCCGATAACGCCTTACTTAGTAAGGCGTTATCTTAGTCCCACCAGGACTTAGTCCCACCAGGTGGTGCGAAGCAGAGAGCAGCAGGTCCTCCGCCACCCAAACAACAAATGCTGGACTTTGGTGCAAAACCAGTAAGTGGGGGAGAGTTGAAGAAGTTGGTTGGGCAGTAGTGATGCGCGGATGGCGGTCAAATTCGCGGGCGCTGCGGATGATCCGTGGGTCGGGTTGGTCGTGTAATAAAAAAATACATTCAGATTAATTGCTAGTGGGTCGCGGGTGGATGGTATCCTATAATATTAACAACATTTCTCTAAAAATACGAATGTGTTTTAAATGCATTTTCCATCAGGCGCTAATTTGCAGTTATTTAAAAGAAATCCGAGGGTGGCGGCGGTGTAGGACGGTCTCTATTTCTTAAAGCAGAAATGGAAGCAAAACAGATCCGAGAGAAATGTAAAATGGGAGAAATAAAATGAAAAAAAGGTAGAAAAGAATTGTACCGTTTGGGAGCGTTTTAGCGAAGTGGTTTAACAAGGATGAATCAAGTACTGGGTATGTAATATACAACGACTGTGAGGCACTGTATGTATATGAAAGCCATAAGACTGGTACCTCTAAAATGGTACATCATGTGTGTGCTAAATCGAAATATTGGATTTAAGTATTTATAGACAAAGACAGTGCTATAAAATTTACTGAGTAATTTAAATGACGATCGGGTCCGGTGCGGATATCTATATCAGAGAAAATTATACGTGCGGGCGGGTGGCGGGTGAATAATTTATTTGAAACAGCGGATGCGGGTGACATTTTAGCTTATCCGCGCATCTCTATTGGGCAGTATGTTGTAGAGGAAATGATGTCCTTAAACACGTTTGTCTCGCTCTCGTTTCGTGCGTTTTACACTTGTTTTGTAAAACCACTCCTTGCTGCTCTAATGCTGTGAACAACAGGTTAAATTTTCATAAAACATGTTAAAAAGAAATTAATAGTTACATTTATAAATAAAGTAGATTATAAATAGCATGTTTTGCCATTATTAAAGTGTTAACAGTTAAATATGTCAGGTCAAGAAAGACTGATTTGACCGTTAAGTCAAATCAATAAAAACATGTTTTTTTTCAGGAAATAGTCTTTAAATTCAACTTAAAATGTCAGGAGATACATTATTGACATTACTGTTAAAAATACACTTCCAATAAAGTGAGTGTTGGCAAAACCAATTGTCATTTTTATGTTGAGGCAGCGGAGGTGTTGGCGGCAGCTGCTGAATGTAACTGATAAAGTAACGTGTAATCTAATTTAGTTACTTATAAAATCCAGTAATCTGAACAGTAACTAAATTACTTTAGAGGTATAATCAGTAATCAGTAATCAGATTATTTATTCATAAGTAACTGTGGCAACACTGATCACAAGACACCCTCAGTCAAGGGAGGCCCACTGCAGGCTGATCAGACCCAGGTATGTGTCGCATTGTTACAAGGTCATCTAGCAAAAGGATTTTTGTACTAGATTTGACAATGGTTTCGAACAATATAGCTATTAAGTGTAATTGGGAGGTATGGGAAGCATCTAGTAAAGGAAGTGATCACTACCCGATAATAACAACACTTGATTTTGATACAGATAGAACAGTAATTGAAGGAAGAGAGAGATGGGTGTTTGAAAAAGCAAACTGGGAGAAATTTGAAGAAATGTGTGAGGTCGGAATGAGAGAAATTGGCTAAAATCAAGAAATGTATAAATTGAATGGAAAGATTTGTGAGGCAATATTTGCAGCAGTGGCAGAAACAATACAGAGAAGTAAAGGAAAATGAAAAGGAAGGTGGTCCTATGAGGGACAGAAAAATGTACTAAAACTGTGAGAGATAGAAATAAAGCGTTTAAATTACTTAAGAGAACACATAACTATAAGGCAAGCTACAAGAGAGAGTTGGCAAGGGTTCTCCAGTAAGATCGGAAGAACAACGCCAGTAGTTGATGTGTGGAGTATGATTAGGAAAATGAAGGGCATTAAGAAGGAGTGGGAGTATCCAGTACTAGAATCCGATAGAGACATGGCAGTAACAGATAAGGACAAAGTAGAGATGCTGGTAATTTTACAGGTTCATGGAACTGGAATTGAGGAGGGAAGTAGAAGGAGAGAAATATCAAAGGGAAGGCATTTGGAGGTACTGTATAGGAGCGGGGAGATGGATGATCAACAAATTATTGGAAAGGGAAAGGACCCCACAAAGCCTGCTTATTGTAGAACAATAGTTCTTACATCAAATATGTGCAAAATATTGGAGAAGACATGGTATTAAACATCCTGAGATGTGTAAGTGAAGTGGATTGGGGTGCAAGTTTTTTCTTTGTTAAAGACCATATACAGTGGTGGCCATTTTCAGAGGTTTACACCCACCTGATTTTAATAAATGGTGTTGACTTTGTGAGCAGCACGGAATGTTTCTATCTATTGTAATAGTTGTGTATAAGTCTCTTGATTGTCCTAAATGTAAAAAGAGGAATCTCAACATCTTACAGTTACTGCTGGACATGAGAAAAAAATATCCTGAAATGCTGAAAAAGCAAAGATTGTGGAGGACCTGGATATTTTTCTTAACATCAGTGGACAGTCTAATGACTCATGACAAACAAGAAACCCTTAAACAACTACTACTAAACATAAAAACTGTCCTTGATTGTTTAGGTAACATCATACAGTATTAAGAATCAGGGGCGTCCTAACTTTTGCACTAAGCTATTTTTAGAAATTCTTTTATTATTCTTTAGTGTGAACTTTATGTTAACATTTCTTTTGTGAAGGGCAGGACTGAATTAAAAATAAACCTTCATTTTCAAAAATCCTCTTATTTTTCCGAAAAGTTTCAGCTTCTTCCAGATTCTACAAGGGGTGTGTAAACTTTTGCATACCACTGTAGTTGGCAATGATTTGATCGGTATTGGACTATGGGTGTGTGGTATATGGTTTAACGTCAAAGAGTATATTGGAAAACTTAATATAGTACAAGCACAAGCTATGAGGCAGTGCTGTGGAGCAGTAAAGATTACACCCATTTCAGCATAACAAATATTAGTAGGAGAGATGCCACTAGACGTTAGAAGGAAACAATTGATGGTTAATTACTGGGCTAACCTTAAGGGACACAAAGAAGAGCACCCGACAAAAATAGTATTAGAGAAGTGCTGGGAACAAAATAAAAGGAACTTAATAAGTTTTGGTTGGAGTAGCAATGTATACGCTGAAGAAATTCAAATTAGCAGTGTAAAGATGAGCCCCACAGTAGTTATACCAGAATATGGATCATGGACATATGTAACACCTCAAGTTGATATGCATATATTGGAAGTTAAGGAAGAAAATAGAGAACCAAATCTGTCATCAGTCTTATATGTTAAAACTAGTGGTGGGCCGTTAACGGCGTTAACGCCGTTAACGCAGAGAGACTATTATCGCGCGTTAAAAAAAAATGTCGCCGTTAATCTATTCTCAAAGTTGGGTTGGGAGCTGGGTCTATACTACGCAAGCTATGATGACTTTCACCTTGATATTTTAGCGCGGATGTATACCAGCTTAACTGCACTGTACGGAGCGAGAACGAGATTTTTCAACTCGCGTGATTCGCGTCATTCGCGGAAGCAGAAGCAGCCTCATCATCTCATAACCAGGGCTTCATTCGCGCGATTCGCGCAGCAAGTAGGTCTATTGGCTCTTTGCATTAACATATAAATCACTCGCGCTTGAGGCGCCATTCGCGTTTAGTCTGAACACAACATAACGTTACTGTGAAATTACCGCATCAAACGTGACGTGCTAACATGGATGCAGCTATGAAGCCGCCGGGTTTGCTTCAGGGAATATTCATTTTTAAGAAGCTTCCCAATAGGAACATCGACAAGACTAACGTTGTTTGCACCTTGTGCAATGCGGAATTGGTTTAAAAAAAACACTTTCTCTCAACAGGTAGTGGTCTAGCTTTAGTTGAAACCAGTAACTTTGTATTGAGATCTAATGTATTATGGCTCCTGTATGACATATCGCTTGTTGCTCCCTCACTCTTTGTAAATCGCTTTGGATAAAAGCGTCTGCTAAATGACTAAATGTAAATGTACTGTAGGAGCTCTTCCAGTCTCAAGTACCACCTAAACGGAAATCATCCGTTAGCTAATGCGGAAGTAAACGCAAGTTCATTTTATTGAACATAATTTAATTTTCATCACCAATTATCATAGTAGAACAGCTTTCTCAAGCAGTTTGTGATGCATTTTGGAAACAGGAGATGAGCCCCTGGTCTAATGCGCCACCTGGCTTGAGAAACCCGTTCTCAAAGACTTACTTTTAGTCATTAATTGGGTAGCACACATATTCTGAATGCCTTCGGCAGAATTCAAATGAGCCATTTTAATCTAGATTAATCTAGATTAATTTTGGAATTAATCTAGATTAATCTAGATTAAAAAAATTAATCTATGCCCACCACTAGTTAAAACACAATATCCCCAGTTTATACAGATATACAGATGGATCAAAAGATCATGAGTGCCCGACGACTGAGGCTGCTATCTGTCAGTTTACACTGTAGAAGTGACAGCAATACTGTTGGCCTTGCAGTGGGTAGAGGAAAATAAACCTGGGAACATTTCAATTTGTTCTGATTCAGTGTCAGTTCTTATGAGATCGTATAAATCATGTCGTCAGGATATCCTTTTTAAGTATACTACAAATAAGTTCAGAAATTATCCAAAATGGTAATGAAATCAGCTTTATATGGGTACCAGCACCAGGGTCGGCACCAAGGTGAGACACCAACTCTGTGGGTGGGGCATGGCATTTGCGCCGACCCTGGTGCTGTTAACTGTCATGATTCCGCCTGACCATGTCAGGTATTTCTTGGTTTTGAGGCGGAATAAGACAGTATCCCTTGTTTTATGTTGGAGAGAGACTATTTTGACTATACCACATCGTGGTGACGATGCCCTTCTGCCGAGGCACCCTAACCCCTTGGTCTTCCATGAATTTTCTCCGAGCGGGGTACCCCCTCGGGCAGGTTACAAGGCACGTCGTGGTGATGATGGACGCCTCCCTGAAGGGGTACGGTGCAGTGTGTAACGGCACGCAGTAGCGGGGCGTTGGATGAACCCCTGCCTGCGCCGGCATATCAATTGCCAAGAGATGTGGGCTGTGCTACTTGCACTGAGAAGGCTGCGGCCTCTCGTGCGGGACAAGCACGTGCTGGTCCAAGGACAGCACTACAGCTGTGGCGTACATTAATCATCAGGGTGGCTTACGCTCACGGCAGCTAACACGACTTGCTCGACACCTTCTGCTGTGGAGTCAACAGGTGATCCGCTCCCTGCGGGCCACACACATCCCGGGCAAACTGAACCAGACAGGCAACGCACTTTCTCGTCCGTATTCGCCTCCTGGAAAGTGGCGTCTCCACCCCCGCAGTCCAGCTTATTTGGATGCTGTTAGGACAGGACCAGGTAAACCTGTTCGCCTCCCGCAACACCACCATTACCCGCTTTGGTACTCCCTGTCCGAGGCCCCCCTCGGCATGGATGCCCTTGTGCACAGCTGACCGCGGGACGGGCGGAAACACACCTACCCCCCAGGAGCCTCCTTGCACAGACACTGTGCAAAGTCAGGGAAGACTAACGTCTCCCCTCCACACTAAATGTCGCTATCGCCACTCATCACGACAGCACGACCTGGTCACCAGGTTCCTAAGGGGCGCATGAGGGCGGAATCCGCCTTATCTCCGGTCTGTACCCTCTTGGGACCCTAACGTGCGTCCTGGGGTGGCCTCTCTGGGCCCCTCAAGAGACCCTCGGAGGTTCCGATCTTCCTCACCTGACGAGTAAAACAGCCCTACTGATGGCGGTCGCTTCCTTCAAGAGGGTAAGGGACCTCAAAGCATTCTCTGTGTCCACGACCCAGTGCACCAGCCTTTGCTTGGAGACAGCCTTCCCCTTCTGCTGTCCTCCAACACAGACAAGGAGCTGGTCAGAGCTACTGAAGCTCTGCGTGTGGTCCAGGACACAACACGGATGGGGTTGGGTCTTCCTCCCCGATGGGGAGTGCCTGCAAGTCCACTACATAGTTACATAATAGAAATAGATATGGAAATCCCTTTAAGCAAGTCAGAAATAAAGGTATTAGTATGGAAAAAGCAATGGTAGAATGGCAAATTAAATAGAATAATAATTAAAAGGGCAATTTCTGTACAGCATAGTTAAGAAAGTAAGTCAAAAACAAGAAGTATAGGCGAATCAAGGAAAGAAGATGTGACATTTAATAGAGTAATGGTAAGACATTCTAATTTCAATAGTACACTTAAAATAATATGCATCCAAATGGACTCTGTGTTCAATGTCAAGTAGAGGAAACAATATTACATGTGATTCTAGAGTGTAGGAAGTATGAACAAGAAGGGTTTGATATGATAGAAGAAATGAAGAAGGATGGAGTTCAAGAAATAGATTTTGAGAATCTGATAATATGGACAAGTGAGAAAAATATTGGAATTTTCTTTGATTTTATAAAGGAAACTGGGTTTAAATATAGGATATAGATTAGAAATCTGCTCCACACCACGGAGTAATAGGTGGCAGCATACGTTGCATGCCAGCCGCCATTAAAAACCAAGAAGAAGAAGAAGGGTGTGGGCCTCATTATTCCTGGCAGCTGACTTCATCGGTGGTTACCATTGTCAGAGTGGGTAGTTGTTTCCCAATGGTGAGAATGTGTTCTTCCCTTGTTTTTCTCTTTGGGCTTTTGAAACATTGGCTAATAGACATGTGTCTAAGCCATAAAACGCTGCCGTAAACTGAATCATTGTCCCTGTTGCTCATCACGATATTGCATTTACATTTACATTTAGTCATTTGGCAGACGCTTTTATCCAAAGCGACTTACAGTGCACTTATTACAGGGACAATCCCCCTGGAGCAACATGGAGTAAAGTGCCTTGCTCAAGGACACACTGGTGGTGGATGCTGGGATCGAACCAGCAACCTTTGATTTACCAGTTCAGTGGTTTAACCCACTAGACCACCATCTATAGTAATTTGGGGAACCAGATGTGGACTTTGTAGACAGTCAGAACGTTGGTTGTTACATTTCATGTAATGTGTAGCATGGTTAGCTTCAATTAAATCGGTCCTAACATATGCACTTTGTAGACGTTGATCTTTGTTCATTGATGACATTACAATTGGAAATCTGTCTCACGTTCAGTTAAAGAACTCCGGTGTTCATGCTTTGAGCTGTACCGTGTCTAATTACGTATGTATGTTGTATGTTGGTGTGAGCATAAGCCAAGGGAGAATAATATGGCAGCGTAACATCTTGCTTTGTGTTTTAGGTGTTTATGCGAGTTCCACGGCCGCATGCTAACCGAAGGGTGGTTGCTTCGTACTCTTGTCACAGCGTTGCTGTTCTGTTTCCTGAGTGGGCATTTTCCCACGGTTCTAATGATTCTTGGTCTCGTCTTGGCCGATAAAGGGACAGTTCTATTTATTTTGTATTTTCTCCAAGGATGGATCTTTAGCTTGTTATTTCAGTTAAACTTTTGTTTAATTTATTTTTTACTTTTGTCTCTTTATATATTTTGTAAGATTATGTTTGAGAATTTGCATGCTGAGTTTAAATCAGTGTTGCTTGGCTGTAAAACCAGTGATCCTTTAGTTTCTCCTTTTTCTCAATTTTTGATTTATTTTTGTTTTGTTAATTTTCTTCTGTAAGATTTATGTAATTTATTGTACCCGTAAACATCGGTCGCCCTAAGGAGCAGATTGAATTTTTCGTACTCTTGTTTTGTTAGGATCTGAGTATCAGGGGGCAGAGAGAGGCCCTACTGATGGTGACAGGAGTGTGCCTTGTCTTCAATGAGTGCTGCGCTCTTAACTAACACCAAATTTTGTGTGTATATTTGGGCGTACGATTTGATTGTAGAGATTGTCCACTTTGGGGAACTTGTTCCAAGAGAGACTACCCCTGTTGGTAAACCCCGCAATCTGGCAAAATGGTTGAGATCTTCAGTTTGGTGTTTCCATTTTAAAGTGTTTTTAATTGTCAAACTTCATTTTTGTACCTTTTGGCCGATGTCTTTGACTCTTATGGTGATTTGGACATGTGCGTGCCTTTCTTTTCCCTAAAGGCATTTTTCCTTAATTCCTTGCATGAGTTTTCTAAGGTGCCATAGTCGGAAAGAGATTTTATTCATTTAATTAGTGCTTCCCGACCTCGTATTGCCATATGAAAAATACTTTTTGGTCAAATAAATGATGGGGAAATTTCCTCACATCACATGCCTGATGAGTCGTGCCTAACTCAAAACTTCTTTTGTATTGTATTTGGACATTTTTTTGCACATTAAAAACAGTCAGGAAAAACCTGAAAAAATATATTGTATATAAACTAATATACCACTCTATGTATCTCCCAATCTGCGAGTGCATGAGTCTCTCCTCATCGGCTTGCGGACAGCTTTCTTTAAAATGAGTGAATCCGCTCCTCGATCCCTCCCGCTTCACCCCCTGCGGGGCTCTGTGGGGACGAAGCAGCAGGGTAGAGGAACTAAGCGCTCGGGGAAGTGAGGCGTGCCTCGTCTTCTTCACAGAGAGAAAATTCACGGGTTTGTTTCTCCGAGGCGGACCAGCGTCCACCGGCATGCGTGGATGAATGGTTCCTGCTTCCCGGAGTTTCACAATGAACTCACCAGGTTATGGCGCGCCCCCTACTCGGCCCGTTTACAACCCTCGTCTTCCTCCACCCTCGCTGGACGTGCATTCTCGTCCGCCGGCCAAGCAGCTTCAGCACTGCATTCCATGGCAGTGCTACAGGTATACCAGGCCAAACACCTGCAGGGCATGGACGAGTACCGACATCGCGCCCTTCAAAGAGCTGTGGGGCATGACGGATGTTGCTCTACGCGCCACCAAGGCCACCGCCCAGGCGATAAGCAGATCGATGGCCAGTCTCATGGTGCTCGAGCGCCATCTGTGGCTGATGCTCACGGAGATCAAGGAGGCTGACAGGTCCCCTCCCTCAACGCTCCGATTTCAGCTGCCGGCCTCTTCGGACCGGCGGTTGAGGGTTTCACGGAACGTTTCACGGCAGTGCAGAAGTCTTCGCAGGCCATAAAGCACTTCCTGCCCAAGAGACCCGGATCCAGACATGTGTCGGCTTACCCTACCCAGCGCCAACTCAGCAGCGGGTGAAGGCCATGCCCCCCGCTGCTCAGGAGGCAACAGGAGCTGAGACGCGTCAACGCTCTCGCTCTGGGAGACGCTTCCCCCACCCTGCAGTGCCAGGGACCCCAGCCAAAGATCACGCTGGACCCTGCACCTCATGGACCATCTTGAGACCGAGGTGAGGAAGGGACGTGTCTCGCAAGCTGATCTTTTACAGATCTATTGGCCCGTTCCACCATACCATCTGACCAAGCATGATAAGGTGATGTCCGGGTTTTACGAAACCCAAGTCAGGAACACACTTCTGTCATGCATGATCAAGAGCTCTAAAAGTAAGTACATTGATGAAGGAGCCACAAATAGAGAAATAAATAGTTAATGTGAATGTTTAACGGAAAAAGCTGCATGCAAAAGTATTCATGTACCGAATTCTATATCTGTGTCAGCGGTTTTGGACTATATACATTAGCCAAATACAATACAAAAAAAATGGTTTAAATAGTAGTCAGTATGCAATCCCTGTGTGTCAGATCTTTTTTGATAGACAACTTTTTGTGTCCGTCTGTATTTGTAAACATGACATTCGGATGGGTTTTCAAGTCTTAAATATAGTGGCCATTAGCGATGTGCCAAATACAAATACGTTATTCAGAAAGGCTGATAACAACATGCATAATAATATAGTAGTAAAATAGTACAAAGTGGGGTAGACACCTATTGCTTCCCTTTGTGTTCTTATTAGTAGGGGTCAAGCAACGAAGTGGCGTAGACACCTACTGCTTCCGTTAGTGGGGGTCAAGCCACAAAGTGGTGTAGACACCTTTTGCTTCTGTTCTTATTATTCTGCTTCTTCTTCTGCCATGGAAGTCTATGGCAGCCCATAGAACCATACATGGGAAAATTGTGAAATTTGGAACACATATAGAGGACAGTCTAAACTGTTACCGTGGCAAATATTGAGTCTCTAACCCCATTCCATATCAAAAATATGAAAAAAATATTCCATAAAATTCATAACTCATGCCAATATAAATGCGCAATATGACGCCATTTTCCGCCATGAAACTGTTCCGCCATTTTTTTATTTTTCAAAAACCTACTTTTCGGACCCCGCCCTACAAATTTGTCAGATTTGCACAAAATTTGGTATGTAGCATCTGGAGACAGTAATGACAGAAATGTATTAAAATATTCTATCGAATGGTTCTTATATACAGCATCAACGAATTCTAAAGGCCAAGTGACACATTGTGACACTTTTGTGTATCGATATGAAACTTGTATCATGACGGGCACATCCTGTCTGCCTCATAAAGATTTGGTGTCAACACCACCTAGTGGTGAAAAGTTATAAGCAAGTATCTTTTGTTCTAACAGCTTTTCCCTGTGTTTTTAAAAATTGTTTTCATGTCCAAAATATTTTCCTCGGTCTGCAATTGTGGGTGTCGACCATTTGAATTTTTGTCGTAAAATGCTTCTATTGTGGACTTGCAGTTATTAAAGAACACCATCTTTTAAGAAGATATTAATAGCAATTTATTTTCATAATAAAAATTTATAATTTTAAGAGTTATAGAAGTTCTATTTGTTTGCTAAAGGAACAGAAGAGTAAAATGTAAAATACTTTACAAGGCATACATAGTCCTCAATTTAGATGAGCTCACAAAAATAGTTAACTGACAACTAGTAAATGTTTTATAACTACCTTAATTAATCATGAATTACAGCAGGAATGTGTGTTAAAAAAGCATTTATTGACAAATTAAGTAACTGTTACTTTATGTCAGAATAATAAGATGTATAAATGTGCATTCAAAGAGTTTATTAATCATTTACTTACACTTTCTAAATGATCTCATGAACCACTGACAACTCCTAACTAACTGGTTTGTAAGTAATGTAATCCTTAATTTAGAAATGATGAATTCATCCTTAATAAAGTATGAAAAGTTGATTATTAAGCATATTATATACATCCTTATGAATCAAGAACAACGCATTAATAGCTGTATTTATAAACTGCTTACTAATGTCAATTAATGTGGGGCCAATGCTTCATAAATGATTAATTAACTATGTACTGATGCTTAACTAATGATTCATAGCGTGCAGTTATCATAAAGTGTTACCAATATTTTTTGTCATATTCAGTTATGTCTTCAGCTAGCATTTTTTTTTTTACTCTTTAGTGGTCTGTTGCACACCCCATACGGAAGTTAAGCTTCCTCGGCACACAGCCAACTATGTTTATAGAACCAGCCTTACTGTTGTCAGCTGCTGCCCGTAGTTCTGGTTATTTCAGGGCTTCACAGTGGGTGTTAGACACCACAAACATGGAAGGAACAAAGAAGGAACGAATTCAGATAGAGGGAAAGCCTGCTGTCATCCCACAAACGATCTCCCCTGCAATTAACGTGATTAAAATACATGTGCTGTGTCATTATGAGGGTCTGGAGGCATAGTGATGAATTAGCAATTCTCTCTTCCTCTCACAGTCCATGTTTTCCCTGCTGACAGGCCAAAGGAGGAAATGTGGAGTCAGCTTGAAGGTAAACTACAAAACTGTGTGGACCCTTGTTGTATTGTACACTGGACATGATGTTCCCGATGCAATGAATACTCTGATGAAAAGGCAGGGGAAAGATTTTCTTTAAGGAATAGTCCATGCAAAAATGAAAGATGTCCTTAAAGCCACAATATTGAATCATTTTGTTATGAAATATCCAAAAATCATTAGCACAGTGTGATATATTTCATGCAGTTGTGAATGTCTTGGTTATGTCTGTAACCTCAGTTACCTGATGGAGGGAACGAGACGTTGTGTCGAGCCGACAGATGGGGTTTGCCCTTGATAATCTATCAACTCTGACTACTATAGAAGAGGCCAATGAAATTTGGCTAACAAAATTTGCATGCAGGTCTCCGCGCCGGGATATCCGGTATAAAAGGAAGACGGCGTGCAGCATTCATTTACCTTTTGTTCTGAAGAGCCTGAGAGCCTCTCATGACTACAGCAGAGGACGATACGTGTTGTGGCATAAGTGACAGATGGGGTTCCTATGGAAAATGCCACAACGCTGTATCGTGTCAGAATCTCTAGCGAAGCGACGGTTGCAGGCCTGGGCGTGTCAGCATGAGGCTTTCGCAAAACTGTAACCTGAGTAGCTAACCGCGAAGTGGAGGTCCACCTGGGGGAGATCATGGGTTACCAGGAGTGGGAACCATCTGCTGAGGATACATCAGACGGAACAGCCCACGGAGGGGGTGTTACAGATGTCCGGTAGCACTAGGTCCGGTTAGAGCTATCCGTGATAATTCATATGTTTTCCCGGCCTAAGGGGAAGGCTGCCCTGCCCAGCCGACCCCCGGGGATGCTTGCTTAGTGATGAATGGAATGCCTGTTCTTAACCAGTCTCTGTTTGGTGACAGCTTTCTCCTTCTGCTGTCCTCCAAAACAGACAGAGAACTGGTCAGAGCCCCTGAAGCTCTGCATGCGGTCCAAGTAGAGGCGCAGTATGTGAACTGAACACAACACAGATGGGGTTGGGTCTTCCCCATCCTGATGGGGAGCGCCTGGAAGTTCACCACTTGGTCCCGGAAAGGGAGTCGTTGGAACTTTGGGCATGTATCCGGGCCTGGGTCTCAAGATACTCGGAGAGTTGCCATGGCTGAGTTCAAGGCAATCTAGGGACACGGAGAATGCTTGAAGGTCCCCTACCCTCTTGAAGGAAGCGAGCGCCATCAGGTGGGCCGAGGTGAGAAAGATGGGAACCTCCAAGGGGCTCAAAGGGGGGCCAGGAGAGGCCCACCAGGGCCACATTAAGGTCCCAAGAGGGTATGGAGCGGAGGCGAGGCGGATTCCGCCTTATCGCACCCCTTAGGAACCTGGTGAACAGGTCTTGCTGCCCTAGAGACTTTCCATCAACTGAGCCGTGACGAGTGGCGATAGCGGCTACATACACCTTCAGTGTGGAGGGGGAGATGTTTGTCTCCAGACTCTAATGTAAGAAGGACAACACAATCCCGATGGAGCACCTCCGTGGGTCTTTTTGTTGAGAGATACACTAGGACGAGAAGAGGCGCGCCATTTATAGGCGTATAACCGCCTAGTAGATGGGGCCCTAGCCTGAGTGATGGTTTCACAGCCCACAACTCTAGGCAATTGATATGCCAGGGCAGGTGGGGGCTGTCCAGCGCCATGCTACTGCGTGCCCATTGCACACTGCACCCCACCCCTGCAGGGAGGCGTCTGTCGTCACCACAACGTGCCTCGTAACCTGCCCAAGTGGAAACCCAGTCTGGAGAAAGGTCATGGAAGACCAGGGGTTTAGGGTGCGTCGGCAGAGGGACATTATCACCATGCTCCTGCTGCCGGTTTGCCACGCTCTACACGGAACTCGACTCTGAAGCCAGTGTTGGAGCTGTCTCATGTGCATCAACCCAAGGGGTATTACCCCCACCGAGGACACCATGTTGTTTCTGGGGGACCTCTGGCTGCAGTTGCGCCGGCATGGTGACAGAGTTCCATGCCGAGAAAGAGGATGTTCTGCACCGGGGAGAGCTTGCTCTTTTCTCGGTTAACCTGTAGTCCCAATCGATCTAGGTGCCGGAGCACCAGGTCCCTTTGTGCACACAACAGATCTCGCGAGTGTGCTAAGATAAGCCAGTCGTCAAGATAGTTCAGTACCCGCACACCTTTCTGCCTGATGGGAGATCTTCGTGAAGACCCGTGGAGACAGGGGCAGACCGAAAGGGAGGAAGGTCTTCATGTCAGGGTCGCATCTTGCGAGAAGGTTGCTGACAGGGTGGAGGTTTCCCCCTCGATTTCCTCTTCCGGGGTGCAGCCTGTGCTGGGGGCACAGGAACCAGAGCTGATGTTGAAGGGGTCCTGGGCTGTTGGGAAGCAGAGAAGGCGAGATCTCTGAGGCCTCTGGACGGCCGAGTCGTGACGCGGTAGGATGTGGCTAATCGCCTCTGTCTGCTTCTTCACCGTCTTGAAAGGCTGAGCACTCAACGGTGTCACCAAACAGCCAACCCTGCGAGATGGGTGCATCGAGAAAGGGACATTCTCGGTGTCACTCATCTGCGCAAGGTTCAGCCAGAGGTGTCTCTCATGAACCACTAGTTTGGACATCGTCTGACCCAGGGCCCGTGCCATCACCTTGGTAGCCCATAGTGCGAGGTCAGTTGTGACACGGAGATCCTGCATTATACCCGGGTCGGCCTTACCCTCGTGGAGCTCTCTTAATGCCTTGGCCTGGTGGACCTGCAGGATGGCCATGGCGTGAAGAGAGGAGGCAGCCTGGCCCCCAGCAGTGTAAGCCTTCAACAACGGTGATGCCGTAGTTTTACACGCTTTGGACGGTAGGTGTGGACGATTCCTCCAGGTGCCAGCCGTCTGCGGGCACAGGTGCACCGCAACCGCACGTTCCACCTGGGGGATATTGACGTAGCCTTTGGCTGCCCCACCATCGAGGGAAGTAAGGGAGCCGGAGCTGGTTTGACTGGAGCGAGCCGTGAGTGGAGCACTGCAAGTCTTACACAGCTCCAAATGCACCTCCGGGAATAATAGCGCTGGGGTTGGGCGCGGCTTTGCACCGCACTCCGCCCCCAGGAACCATGTATCCAGCCGCGAGCTTTTGGGAGGAGTCAGTGGTGTGCACTGCAACCCAATACTCGCGGCTGCCCAGGTGAGCATGGCTGACATATCCATGTTTGCTTCCTCGTGAACTCGACCCCCCTTGGGGGAGAGGTCGGAGTCTTCAGAGTCGGATGCCAGCAAGTCTCCCTCCGATGCTGCGAGCGACATCTCATCGTCGTTACGCATCGTTTCCGAATGCATGCCTGAGGATTTGGATGGTTTGCCACCGTCGGTAGGGGTACGGTCAGAAGAGCGAGGCGGGGTGCGAGCGGCCCGTGACCACTTGGCTGGCGGGTTTACGCTTGCAGAGGTCCCCATATCACTAACGCTGGCCTTAGCCACCGAAGTCACAGCCCAGGTAGCAGACGAAATGGTGGCTGGTTCCCGGAAGCCACCCCATGACCGCAACTTCTGGATGACCATCTGGGCGGGCAAGATGTGTCAACGAAAGCTGCTTCAGTGTGCTGGACGCCCAGACACCTGATGCAGCTATCGTGTCCGTCCCCCACCTCGATGAGGGTGCCGCCCAAGAGAGCAGCGGGACATGCCGCGCTGGAGTATGCTCAGTCCTGAAAAGGACTTTTGGAAAATCTCTCTAACACCTCTGGAACCGGCGAGACGCCCAGGGGAAGGTCGCTGCAGGTTGGGATGATCCGCTGCTCCTACGTCCTAGATCCGGCAATGTAGTTGAAGAATTCTTTGATTTGTCCGTAGTCATGAGGGATGGCTTTGAAGAACAAAAGTTAAATAAATGCTGCACGCCGTCTTCCTTTAATTCCGGATACCCGAGGTTGGAGACCTGCATGCAAATTTCATTAGTCAAATTTCATTGGCCTCTTCTATAGTAGTCAAAGTTGACAGGTTCTCAAGGGAGAACCCCATCTGTTGGCTCGACACAACGTAGAGAGACCGACAGAAAGCGAACTTACATTATCTCAAATGTTCCCAAGAATGTGCAAATCCAGAGAAATTCCTATAGAAAATAATGTGCCATCCCTTGTCTCCCTTGTATTTGTCGCATATCAGTGACTTAAATCTGCCGCTCCCCACTACCCTCAGCTTCCGGTTGTAGAAACTAAAGCAACACGCAAATGCGGAAGTGGTTATGCAACTTCTGGGGAGCATAATTGACAGGTTATTAATGCACATTTTGTTATGGTACACAAAATACTCATGCACAGAGTATTTGTATAGTTATGAATGTATTTACCCTATGAAATACAGTATATGTAGCACAAAAATATGTTAAAAAAAAATGTAACTTTACTTGTAAATACTGTCGGTTCGTTCAAGTTTACTTTTTAAACGACGACTGTATGACTGTTTTAAACATGTAAATCTGTGTAGCATTACACTACCAAATCAATTGACAAAGTCTAATATCATTCGCGGGCACACGTATTACATTCCACGTTTCTTGCAAGCTAATTCGTCACGATGACATAAAATAAAATGACCTCGTCCGTGAACATGATGGGCGATCTGCATGCGCCTATGGATGGTGAAAACGGCATGTCCTATAATTCCAATCTCCTACATAACGTTATTTAGCTTCCCCTTTTGTTGTTGTTTCAAAAGTGCACCATCTAGCGGTACAAATATTCCATATTGTGGTTTTAACTTGTACTGGAGGCTAATGGAACACAAAAAGTTAATTTACTATACTACTACTTTTTTATTATTAAAGTGAATGAGAACCGGGGGCTGAACAAAAGGACAAAAACTATATTAATAAACATTATCTAATTGAACGGTTAATTCACTTTAATTGTATGTAAAAGAAGAAAGCAAATCATTCAAACTGGGAAAAACATAAAAGTGTTTACATTTAATATTGGGTTAAGTATTCCTTTAAATCAGTCTGTTGTTTTCACAGTAGGCCAAAATCATTAAGTCCCTTATTGCCTGGATATTGGTAAATGTACAAAACACAGAAAAATAAAATATATCAAACTCGTGTTGTTTTCCTTGTGTGTGTATTTCAGATGTGTATTTGTGTACCGTGCTAGTCTGTTGTGTTGGACTGTTGTGCATGTGGATGTTCACAGTAGCTGTGAGTTGTCAGTATCTGCAGAGGAAGGAACATTTAAAAGGTATGAACCTTTAATTTCCTGATTTCATAAAATGTATTTTCCCATAAGTTACGGAGTGCATGCTGGTTTGTTTTTACACTGCTCAAAAATATAAGGGAACAGCTAAATCACACTTTATTAGATCTCAATGAGCAGAATATCCAATATACTTCTATACTTTGCATAACGTTGCGAGAACAAAATAATGCGACAATGGTTAAAGAAAGCCAAAACCATAAACACATTCAGGGCTAAAATTACAGTATCATCACTTTAAAATATGATAAGACTGGCTAATTAATTATGTTTTAATTTCCGTAATTATGTTTTAATTTAGAGTGGGGGAGGGACGCAAGAGCGTCTCACTGCAGTGCTCTCACAGGGTTAATTTTCCAGCTGCCTTGACCAAGGCCGTTGCTGGATCCAGGGAGCCGAAAAGATAAGATTGCGATTTGTTTAGTCGGGAAACCGTATTCCAAGATGTCACGGCAACCCTCATTGTCAATTGTCAATTCTATCTCCTATACCATTAATTTTCCTTTCCATAGCTGTTAAGATCTCCCTGATAACAACCATATCTCGATTAATAGTCTTAGTCTCAATGCTGACTGCTCTTCCCACAGCTTCAATCGATACGGGCAGCCTTATGAGGCTTTGGACAGCTTTTCCCGTTTTATGAATTCTTCGATAACCCAGGGCAAAGCCTAATCCAATCACCACAAGACCTGTTATCATGGTTCCAAATAGGTAGATATCTTCGACGTCCTCCACGGAAAGAGCCGCCAGACACACGATCCGCCATCTCTCCCACGCGTCCATCGTGTAGTCTCCCTGAACCCAGTTTTTCTCGTCAAGAAAATGGTGTCAATTGCGTTGAGAGACCAGTTGATCAGATCCATAATTTTCCAAGTTTGGAGGGCAGTTCAGAGAGAGTCTCTCAATAGATGAGACGAGATGAGACAAGAGACAAAAGCAGGGAAAAATAAGGGCAAGGACGGGGAGTGAAAAAAAATGTGACCGCCTCCGCAAAGAGCCAAACGAGAAGGTTTACCCAATGCAGCAGAATCAGCCATAATGGCCCCCCTAATACATCCGTCCATCAAATGATCAGTGGAGTCGTATTCTAACTCTTAAGAGGGACAATATCCAGTCCTCAGATAGTAACCCTCGATGCACGGTAATGCTTGAGAGCAGGTAACGAGATGAGCAGTAGAAGTGACGTGTTCGTGAGCAGTTACACAGAATCAAACACATGTGAATACAGGTGAACATGTATTATCTAAAAACTACGGTGCACTTAATTAATAACATATAGTACATATACTTTGCCTAAATAAATTGCCGGAAAGTCAACACACAAGGGGGAAGAATTCATCAAGAATTCATCAGTCAGCCATTAAATCTAGAAAATTAGTTGTAGGGGATTCTATAAGGAAGAGTGTTATTTAAGCACTATTCTTCACCAAATGTGTAAGGATTAACATGACCTTTGATCATAATTATGAGTAATATATTCTCCACCACCCTTTGAAAGGGATAAAAATATCAACCTAAATTGGGATGAATTTAATTAATTATGATAAATTATACTTATCTGGATCAAATTCATGATTTGGGGAAATCACTTAGCATTACGAGCAGGTAGCAATAATCTGCACGTTAAGGGACTCCGGATTATGAGCATGAACTACAAAAAACATCACTTGTGAAAAAAAACAGCACTTTATTACCTAGACTGGACAAATACTAATACAACATACACAGAGAGAAGAACAGAGCATGGATTTATGGCACTATTTGATATTCAGAAGAACAATAGCCTGAACAAAAAATCAGTTCCCTTTCTGTCGGTCTCTTGACGTTGTGTCGAACCGACAGATGGGGTTCGCCCTTGAGAACCTATCACTTCGACTGGTTTTGAAACAGGCCAATGAAATTGGCGAAGGAAATTTGCATGTCGGACTCCGCCCCCGGATATCCGGGTATAAAAGGGAGACGGCGTGCTGCATTCATTCACCTTTTGTTCTTCGGAGCCTTCGCTTATGACTGAACAGCAGATCTACAGATATTCAAGCAAAATACTGCTGTATTCTACGACGTGATGCATCGGACTGTAAAGAGCAAATTTCTTCAGCGTGGCATGTCCGGCTGCTCGGGGAGCCGTTGTCGATCAGTTCTGCCCGCACTGCGGGCGGTTCTCGATTCAGACGTTGCATCACGGGCGGCTGTATTCCACGGGACTCAGCCGCCACCTTGTCTGCTTCCCGTTCCGTGACAGCAGTGGCTAGACCCTGCCTTCCGCTACGGCGAGCAGCCAGGGTGATGTGAGGATTACTGTGAGCGCTAATCCATCAGCCACTGGCTCGTAGACCGTTCGCACCTCGTCTTGTCTGACCATCTCGTTCCTCAACCACGTATCGGAAACGGTGCATGATGATGAGATGTCCCTTGCAGCATCGGGGGGTGACTTACTGGCATTTGACTCTCATGATTCCTTGCAGCTCCCTCCTCCGGGAACGAGCTCAGGAAGAAGAGGATGTCGAAATGTCAGCCATGTTTTCCAGGGCCGCCGCGAGCATTGGGTTGCAGTGCACCGCACTGCCTCTCCCAGTGCTCGCGGCCAGATACATGGTGCCTCGGGGTTGAGCGCGGCTCCAAACCACGCCCGCCCCTGGTGCTGTGTTTCCCGGAAATGCATGACAAATTCAGTAAGACCTGCAAACGCCCCCTTTTTTCGGCGCGTACACATCAAACTAGTTCTGCCACCCTTTCTTTTCCTTGATGGTGGGGCAGCTAGAGGATACGTCAATGTCCCCCAGGTGGAATGTGCTGTCTCGGTGCACCGCAGATGGCTGCCACCTCAATCTAGACTCCCGTCCAAAGCATGTCATGGCGAAAGGCAACGTTGAGTATACTCAGCAGCCCTCAGCACTCTCAAATCGACAGTTTGTGAGCTGCATCGCAAGGCAGGTAAGTCAGCAGAGGCTATCTCCTCCCCGGGGGCCTCCCCATGCCAAGTGCTCCGCACTGCTAGCTTTCAAACCACCTCCCGCAGGGGAGATGAAGCTGATCATACCCCTAGTTCCCCTGTCACGGTCCCTGGGCGCTTGGCTCGAGCTTCCCACACCGTCACAGTGGCTACGGCAAATGATCCGTCTGTTAGTTGCAGATTAGGGGTAGATGCCCTGGCGACTAGCTTGCTGGTTGGGTAAAGGGTGTTTTTCTTATATTTAAGAAATATAACTAGTTATTGGGTGTCTAATCGTCCTCAGTCACAACCTGAACATGTATTAGGTTACAGGTAGACTAGTTAATGGGGGGGGTGAATAGCATGCAAGAGGAATACATATATATATATATATCTATATTAGTTTGGACAGTTTATCGTGGCCACTTTTAGAGGATACCCTTCTAAGGTGTGTTTGTGTTATCCAAGCCATCTGCTGTCTCTCAACATGGGAAAGGGCTTAGTTCTCCACATGCAGTCCCTTTAAAGTCAGGGTTGAGAATTATAAACTGTCCAGCTGGGGTTGAGGTGAGATAACCATTTGGGAGCGATGGTTAATCTTTCCTTTCCCCTTTTTTTAGGGTTTTAGGGTTTAGGAAAATGTGTCCCCTGCTGCCTCTGGAGTGTGGCTCTTAGAGAGAGAGGAACTTTACATGACCCCTTTGATCCAACATGTGGCCAGGCTAAAGCTCTACAGCTAATGAGCTAATTATTTTTTAAAATATAAAAAAAGAATTTTAGACCAGTTGGAGTTTTTGTAATAAGCCTGCAGGGCAGCCATCTAATAGTGCGTTACAGTAATCTAGTCTTGACAGTCTATGGTGCTATTTCATGGCTTCGGATACATGTGTTTCCAGAGGTTCTCAACTAGATTTAGGTCTGGGGAACATGAGGGCCAGTCATTGTCATCAATGCCTTCATCATCCAGAAACTGCATACATACTCTTGTCACATGAGGGCACCAGGAGGCTCTGCACTGCACCCGCATAAGATCTGACAATAGATCTGAGGATTTCATCTCGATAGGTCATAGCACTTGGAGGTCTGTGAGACCCTCAGAGGATGGTCCTCTCCAGACCACCCTCGCTGTTGGACCTCCAGTGTACCTGTTGTCACATTTATTTGCACAAAAACATGTAAAAATGGTTCACAATCCCTTATGCTTCCTTACCGGGTTGATTGATATTCCTGAAGGTTAACTGACTTGGTGTTAAGCTATGATGATTAAGTGTTCCCTTAATTTTTTTGAGCATAGTACATTTGACATGATTACTTTTCCATATGCTCTTTTTATTAGAAAATTATCATTTGGTCAAGAGTTCACAAAACAGGTGAGAACACATTCTATATATGGTTATCATGTTCATGGTAGCACATGAAAGGTCCTTGGTTTTGACAATATATATTGAGAGGAACAGCTGTCTTCACAAATTAAAGTGTTTTGTGTGTGTGTGCAGCTCAGGTGAGACAGTCACGATTGTTGTTGGTCTGTCTCCGGCTCTTCCCAAAAAAGAAAGAAAGTACAAGAAAAAGAAATGCGTGGAGCAGCCAGATGTGCCTCCAGAGATACCGGCTAAAGGTAACAATCCCAAAAATAATCTCCAGTTTAGCTTCCTGCCAAACTTTTAACCAGTTAATTAAAATGGTTTACACCACAGTAACTCTATAATAAAAGGTTGAAGAGTACCTAGCATATGGTTTTTTAGGCCCTACTTTGGTTTATGGAGTGTCCGACAACAAGTTTATGTACATACAATGTGTTTAAACACTATAATGTCGTAATAATAGGCAGTTAATCGTACCTTATTTCTTGACTGACTCTCAAATGATTCGTTCCGCAATTCATCCGTCTAGGCCCCGCCTACCCGCTAACCTTGTGTCATGTGATTGGTCAGATGGTGTAGTAGAAAATGTCATTTTCATGATCTCATGCTACCTACTCTTAAAATAAAGACTTCAAGTCAGGAAAACATGACATTATTGTATTGTTGCTTTAAAATCATAATAAATCTCATTCTCAATCTCAGTCCCTATTTCAGATGCAATGTGGGTGCCAAAGCTTTTAAAACCTCAATGCAGAAAAGTGGTTTTGGTAAGAAATAATAAATCCTTTTTTTAAATACAAACTTTCATTATGTTACAGAGATTGCTATTTAAAAAAGATATGCATGTGAAATGTATTCATCCTCCACTGTTTCACCTTCTGACTCAATAGCCCCAAATTGCAGAGGAGATTCTGACATATGCTGAACTTGAACTAATGAAGCCACTACCTGATGCTAAAACTGCAAAGACAGGAACTGTGTACGCTCAGATACTCTTTGAGGATAAGCCAGTGTAGCATTAAACCATTTACTTGTTAGAAAATTATTATTTATAATACAATACTGCTTTGATGTTGTTCTTTTTTTTTAATAAACATTTTTACTTTCAGACACTACCTATCATAAATTGTTAACATTGTATGTGAATTTCTTTCTATCTATGTCGATATTTACATAGGCAACAAATGGGGAATAGAACTACAATCGGAAACAACTACAATCAGAAACCCATCTCTAGTACAAATATGAGCCTCCTACTCAAAATGTCTTCAACTTTGGTTAGTGCATAGAGATGGGAAAACATCAACAAATATTTCTCATTCATATTTACAAGAAATCACATTCATGTCTCTTAGTAAACTAACATTTGTGACCCTGGACCGCAGTCACAAGTAGCACGGGTAAATTAGTAGCAACATACCATGCATGTTTGTATCTCCTCTTTGCTCTGCCTCTCTGAAACGTGCTGATATTTTAAATTAGTTAAGTTAATTGCTTATGTGTAAAGCAAAAAAGTTGAAATATTTTATTGGCTATATTTCCAACGGCAGAAATCCTTCCTGTTTGGCTATAAGGATTAAGGTTAGCCAGAGTTAAACGTAAACTTTTTTTTTTTTTTTTCCTTTAAGGGAATGTCTTTTTCCAACATTCCCTTATGAGGTTGTCATTGTCTCTTTCTCTCAATAAGTAATGGTCTGGCTTTTTTGGAAACTAACTTGGTATTAGCACCTATTTTATTATTGGTCTTGAATGACACATCGCCCAAATGCTCCCTGAAGTCGCTTTGTATGTATATGACAATGTATATTTAACTTAAGATGGCTAGGTGTTTTTTTCAGTTTATTTTTCATAAAGGAAACACTTCGTTGTATTTACACCTGTTGTTCCGGATTTAATAATAACTAGAATAGCCTGTATGTTTCCATTTAAAACTGCTGTCTTTGTCATTAAAAAACATTATACTATAATAACACAAAAAATCGGCCTTGCGCTCACTATGAACGGCACCTGGTACTGTATGTAATCCTTATAAATGTACTATTGTACTACTGTATTATACTATTATGCCACTCAATTTTACAATATTACAACGTGTTATATGTTGCAAGCATCTCGTGTCTGCGTCTGTGTTTCCCGCCCTTTTTGTCTCATTAGCCTTCCCATTTGTGTTTCATTACCCACACCGGCCCCTTGTTAATTATCCTGTGTTTGTTCCCCTTTAAAAACATCCTTGTGTCCATTGTCCTGTGCTCGTTCATTGTTCGCTGTATGCTGTATGCTGTAAGCTGTAAACTGTACCTTGTTTATATTGTGACCTACCTTGTCAAGTTCTTGTTACCTCGAGTATAGTCTAGTGTTGTCCTTAGTGTTTATTTTCTGAGTCTAGTTAGTCCGTGTCCGCATTATCATTATTATTTATCTGGTCTGTTTTCCCCCTCGTGGGTTTTGTTTTACCTTTTGTAGAGTCTTGTCTTGTTATAATAAATATCTGTTTAACCCGTAAATCCCTGTGTCTGTCTGGAATTGGGTTCTTCCTGTCAAACCCCTTGCAATCTGTGACAATTAACAATCAAGTGCTCTAAACGAATTAACGCATTATATTAACATGTTGGTAGGAATGCCAGCTGTATTTTTGTATTGCAATTAACAAATAACAGCACATCATTAATAATGCAGGAACCTTACTTCCTTTTACTCCAATTACAGTGGATGGTGGAAGTGTCTAAACAAAGTTCCATTCAAAGTCTTTAAGTTTTCTCAGAATAGAGGAAACCTGTGGGTTCACAGTAGTGTTCCGGTGTCCCCCCAGAAGAGCTGGAGGAAGTGTCTAGGGAGAGGGCTTGCTTAGACTGCTGCCCCCATGACCTGGCCCAGGATAAGTGGAAGAAAATGGATGGATAGATAGACCAAAATTGCAATTTTATACTACAGTCATCGTACTTCAGTGACAAAATGTGGGTCAACGATAATTTCCATTTTGTCTTTAACTATATATTCTGCTAGAAAAATAAATCACATATACGTGTGTACTCTTAGGTGCTCAACCAAGGCTGCATAACATGAATGCAAGTTATGCATAAATCTTGTTATTTAAAAAAAAATTATTTTGGAAAACAAAGAAATATTCATTAAGTAATAGTGAAGTTGAGTTGTAATATTTGGTGTAAACAATTGTTAACTGTGGAAGATCAACATTCTGTAAAAAAAGCTTTCTGTTCAAAATTGAAATATGAAATACTAAAAGGGTTTTGGTGTAAAATTTCATGTCGTGTATTTTTTAATGTTCTGAAGGACATTACTATATAAATCTAAACTAAACTAATAATAATATGTATATTATTATTAATTATTAGATAATAATAGAAACAAAACGATAACAATTTACACCTGTTGACCACCTGACAATGATACTGGGTAAAACCCATATGTGGAACTTTCAATTGCACCCTTAAAGGTTTTTTGAGACCTCAAAATGACCCATAAGTGCGAAGGCCCATTGAACAGTGCTGTAAGATATGGCAACTTCATGGGTCCATAACTCCAAAATGCTACAGTAAAAATGTCTGTTTTTTGGCTAGACTGTAGTCAAGGATACTGGGTATAACCCCTATGTGGAACTTTCAACGCACCCTTGAAGGTTTTCGAGATGTAGCACCTCAAAATGTCCCATAAGTGCGAAGGATCATTGAACAGTACTGTGAGATATGGGAACTTCATGGGTCAATAACTCCCAAATGCTACAGTTAAAATGTCTGTTTTTTGGCTAGATGGTAGTCAAGGATAATGGGTATAACCCCTATGTGGAACTTCCAACTCAGCCTTAAAGGTTTTTTGAGATGTAGCACCTCAAAATGACCCATAAGTGCGAAGACACAGTGAACAGTACTGTGAGATATGGTAACTTCATGGGTCAATAACTTCAAAATGCTACAGTAAAAAGATCATTTTTTTGGCTAGATGGTAGTCACGAATACTGGGTACAACCCCAATGTAGAACTTCTAGCGCACCCTCAAAGAAAGTCGAGATATGGCACCTTGAAATGTCCCAAAGGTTTATTGGCCATCATACCGTTTTGTGACATATGGCGACTTTATGGGTCAATATCTCCAAAATGCTACACTTAAACGTCTCGGTTACACGTTGTATCGAGCCGACAGATGGAGTTCGCCCTTGAGAACCAATCAACTCTGACTACTATAGAAGAGGCCAATGAAATTTGGCTTATGAAATTTGCATGCCGGTCTCCGCCTCCGCATATCCGGTATAAAAGGATGACGGCGTGCAGCATTCATTTACCTTTGGTTCTGAAGAGCCTGAGAGCCTCTCACGACTACAGCGGAGGACGATACCTGTTGTGGCGGATGCCAGTCCTCCATGTTGACACGCAGGACGTGGGCTGACACCGGGTTTACGCTTAGGGGGTAGCCCAACCCGCAGCTCTACTAATGTCTGCCAGTGTCGCGACTCTGACCAGTGGCCAGGAGGTGGCTATACTCCGTGTGGAGTGAGCCCACACTGCCATTGGGTATGCTTGTGATAGGTATGCCGCCGTGGCGGCATCCACAATCCAGTGCGCCAGTCTCTGTTTGGAGACAGCTTTCCCCTACTGCTCTCCTCCAAAACGGACAAAGAGCTGGTCAGAGCTGAAGCTCTGCGTGCGGTCCAAATAGAGAGTGTGCGTACTGGACACAACACGGATGGGGTTGGTTCTTCCTTCGGGTATGGAGCGGAGACGAGGCAGATTCCACCTTCTCACTCCCCTTAGGAAACCTGGTGACCAGGTCATGCTGCCCTAAAGAGTTTCCATCAACTGAGTCGTGACGAGTGGCGGTAGCGACTACATACACCTTCAGTGTGGAGGGGGAGATGTTAGTCTCCAGTCTCTTGCATGAAGGACAACACAATCCCGAACGAGCACCTCAATGGGTCTTCTTGTTGAGAGAGACACCAGGACGCCATTAAAAAGCGTATAACCGCCTAGTAGATGGGGCCATAGCCTGCGTGATGGTCTCCGCCACAGAGGGGGGGTAGCCAACTCAGGATCTCCTTGTCCCGTCTAGAGACCAGACATGGAGGTTCCAGAGGTCTGGTCTGGGATGCCAGAACGTGTCCTTCTCCTGAGAGAGCAGGTCCTCCGTCAGGGGAATGGGTCAGTGGGGAGTCGTTGCCAAGAGCATCACCTCTGAGAACCAAGTGCAGTTGGGCCAAGCGGCGCAACCAATAACACTTGGTGCTCCTCTTCCCTGACAATGCACAGTGTCTGTGCAATGAGGCTCATTGGGGGGAAGGCGTACTTCCGCTTGTCCCGCGGCCAGCTGTGTGCATGGGCATCTGTGCCGACGGGGACCTCGGACAGGGAGTACCAAGCGGGAAATGGGTGGTGTCACGGCAGGCGAATAGGAGTACCTGGGCATACCCGAAAAGCATCCAAATGAGCTGGACTGCGTGGGGGTGGAGTCGCCCCTCTCCGCGAGGCGTATACTGACGAGAAAGCGCATCGACTGTCTGGTTCAGGTTGCCTGGGATGTGTGTGGCCCGCAGGGAGCAGATCACCTGTTGACTCCACCGGAGGAGGCGTTGGGCAAGTCGTGTTAGCTCCCATGAGTGTGAGCCACCTAGACGATAGATGTACGCCACGGCTGTTGTGCTGCGAAAAGCAAGTTCTTGTCCTGCACGAAAGGCCGTAGTCTCCTCAGTGCAAGTAGCACAGCCCACAACTCTAGGCAATTGATATGCCAGCGCAGGCGGGGGCCCGTCCAGCGCCCCGCTACTGCGTGCCGGTTTCAAACTGCACCCCCACCCCTGCAGGGAGGCCTCCTTCGTCACCACAATGTGCCTCGACCTGGCCAAGTGGGAGTTCAGTCCGGAAAATGGTCACGTAAGACCAGGTGGTTAGGGTGCGTTGGCAGAGGGGCGTCATCACCATGTGCCTGCTGCCGGTGTGCCACGCTCTCCTCAGAAGTCGACTCTGTAGCCAGTATTGGAGCGGTCTCATGTGCATCAACCCGAGGGGTATTACCCCGCCAAGGATGCCATGTGTTCCATGAGCTTCTGAAAACTGTTTTAGGGGGACTGCTGGCTGCCTGAAGTGTTCCAGGCAGTTCAACACCGACTGGGCGCATACTGCGGACAGTCTCACCGTCATTGTGACAGAGTTGAGATCCATGCCGAGAAAGAGGATGCTCTGCACCGGGGAGAGCTTGCTCCTTTATCGGTTGACCTGTAGTCCCAAACAATCTAGGTGCCGGAGCACCAGGACCCTTTGCGTACACAACAGATCTTGCGAGAGTGCCAGTCTTCGAGATCGTTTATTACCCGCACACCCGCACATGACACACAACTGTTAAACCTGCTGAACATCTTGGCTTGAGGGACGAACTCGATGCCTGTTTCGCCAGAAGGGTGGCGACCTCTGCCCGAAGTATGGAGTCTTTCCTGCCTCTGACAGAGTTGGAGAGGATGCCCCGAACTTGGGAGGGTTTCTGGCAAACTGGATCGAGTAGCCAAGACGGACCATCCTCAGTAGCCACCGACTCAGTGTGGGCATCTCTCAAGCTCCCAGGGACTGAACAAGGGGACAACGGGGACGGTCTGCTTCACCATTCCCACTGGGAGTTGTTTGTCAGCTGGCGGATCTAACCACGTCTCGCGGGGGGGACCCCGGAGGGAAAGTTGGCTCTGTCGACTTACCTGCCTGGCGGAACGGCTGCACACACTGTCGGTTTGAGAGTGGTGGCTGCTGTCGTGTGTGTTCGACCTCATGCATCGCCAAGACGTGAGGTCGGATTGCCGAGCTTAGTCCAGTGGATTGTGGGATCGGCTGCAAAGAACACCCGGGGAGAACGGAAAAACTCTCATTATGAGTAAGTGGGCGCTAGGCCCTGAAAAGGGCCCGGTTTTGGTGACGAGGCAGGAACCGTCCCATACCGACTGATCAGAGACGTGACTGTGAAGGTCGCGCCCGATGTTGTTCTCCCTGGGGTCTTCCGTCAGTGTCACTTCTTACGAGAAGGTTGCTGAGGGGGTGGAGGTTTCCCCCTCGACTTCTGCTTCTGGGATGCCGCCTGTGCTGGGGGAACAGGCACCGGAGCCGATGTCGAAGGGTTCCTGGACTGCTGGGAAGCAGATGTCGCACGAGATCTCTGAGGCCTCTGTGCACCCGAGTCGGCTCTGTCTGCTTCTTCACCGTCGAGAATGCTGAGAAAAGTCCTCGACGGTGTCAAACAGCCCTCCCTGGAGATGGGTGCATCGAGAAAGCGGACTTTCTCAGTGTCACTCCTCTGTGCAAGGTTCAGCCAGAGATGTCTCTCCTGGACAACTAGCGTGGACATCGTCCAACCCAGGGCCTGTGCCGTCACCTTGGTCGCCCTTAGAGCGAGGTCAGTGGCGGTACGGAGATCCTGCATTATACCCGGCCTTACCCTTGTGGAGCTCTCTTAACGCCTTGGCCTGGTGGACCTGCAGGATGGCCATGGCGTGAAGAGAGGAGGCAGCCTGGCCCGCGGCAGCGTAAGCCTTCGACACCAGTGATGCCAAAGTCTTACACGCTGTGGACGGTAGGTGTGGCCGATTCCTCCAGGTGGCAGCCGTCTGCGGGCACGGGTGCACCGCAACCGCACGTTCCACCTGGGGGATATCAACGTAGCCTTTGGTTGCCCCACCATCGAGGGAAGTGAGGGAGCTGGAGCTGGTCTGACTGGAATGAGTCGTAAGCGGGGCACTCCAAGTCTTACACAGCTCCTCATACATCCCCCCAGGAACCATTTATACAGCCACGAGCGCTGGGGAGGAGGCAGTGGGGTACACTGCAACCCAATGCGTGGGCTGCCCGGGTAAGCATGGTCGACATCTTGACGTCTGCTTCCTCCTGAGCTCGACCACCCTTGGGGGGGAGCTGCTCGGAGTCTTCAGCGTCGGATGCCAACAAGTCTCCCTCCGATGCTGCGAGCGACATCTCATCTTCATCACGCATCGTTTCCGAATACGTGGCCGAGCATCCAGATGGTCTGCCACCGTCGGTTGGGGAACGGTCAGATGAGCGAGGCAGGGTGTGGGCGGCCCATTAGTGCTTGGCTTGCGGATTTACGCTCGCAGAAGTCCCCATATCACCAACGCTGCTAGCCTTAGCGGACCGCGTGGCCGTAGCCACCGAGGTCACAGCCCGTGTATCAAACGAAGTGCTGACTGGTTCCCGGAGAAATTTCATTGGCCTCTGCTTAAGGTGAGTTAACAGTGTTATCAGTGAGTTAGGTAAAAGCTTTTTTAAAGAGATGAGTCTTGTTTTAAACTGACTGAGTGTCAAATACTATGGATTAGCCTTTTGCCGTGGGTGTGCCAGTTCAGGAGTGAAGTTTACCTGCTGGGCTGGCCGCGTTTTTTAAGCCTGGGCTCTGTGCAGAGAAACACAGGGAGTAGAAGTGGTAGGAGTATTAAATTTGCATTGAAAACTTACCACAGATTTGTGAGCATCAGCCCGGGATGTTTCCAGCGCTGTTTTACGTTCTTGCAGCCATGCCTGCTTCTTCACAGCCTCCAGTTCCTACAGCACCGACTGAAGCTCAAGTGTTTCCTCATCTGCACTCAGAGGTACACATCTCAACATACATTTGAAACATTTGCCACTAGTAATGTAAAAGGCTTAGGGCTAATAGCGAATGATCAAATAAAAATTAATGGGATAAACTTAAGGATAAGTTTTACCCTTGGTAAAACAACAATTAAAAACATAAATCTAAAGATATAACAAGAATACAAGATATATTACGAATAAATTTGAAGGAGCTCCCAAATTATCAACCCTATCCACCTGTGCAGTCGAGATTACATGGCTTGGTATGTATCAGGGCAGGTTGGTCCAAGTATGTTTAGCCAAAAAAATATTTTGTTTATTTAGTATGCAGCCCCTCAACAAGCAGGCTCAGCTTCTGATTTATTGATCCTCAGTTTGTCATCCAAATCAGCATCTGTCAAGCTTGTGAATCAACACAGGGTGAATAATCTGTTAAGGGCAAACATGCAAAGAAAATCGTCAAAAAGAGTGGCATGCATTAGTAATACACGAAATAAGACAACTATTTTCCCTTATAATTTATTTTGTATCAATGGCTATTTAAATGCCAAATTATAGAAAAATTATAGAATGAACGTCCTAGATCAACAAGGAAATAATATATAGTCTAAAAAATATATAGTCTAAAAATAGTCAACAGCGTAGAATATGATTTAATGTTGCATAATTTTGGAGCATTGCGAACCAATTTAACTCTTTCAAATACAGCGCATTCCTGCTAACATCACTCATCCCCTGGCCTCTTGGTCTGTGCAAACCTGACTGTATGTCACTAGCACAATTTATTTGGGGCTCTAGCCCCGATTATTTGTAATCTAGCCCTGAATGTTCGGGCCTAGAAATATAATAATAGGAATTAAGTAACTGGACGTTTAAAATTCGCTGCAGACGCTGTGTACACGATGTTGACTGCAACCTCTCTCATACGCGCAGAGTCTGACACACACAGGCACACACATACACACACCAAGTTACTGATTTCAACCTATCCCTAGAACATCACCATGCAGTTGAGCTGCTCAACAAAATAAAATATAACAGTGTGTGGGTAGAGAAGACTACAGAATGGCAATGATGTGTGCCAAGAAACAGCAAATCTTATTTCATTTTGGAAGAAGACGAAGGTATTAACTATAGTGTGTGTGTACATGCTGACGAAAATGTACACCTGTAACTCCATTCCATTTTCTACCGCATATCCGAACTACCTTGGGTCACGGGGAGCCTGCGCCTATCTCAGGAGTCATCGGGCATCAAGGCAGGATACACCCTGGATGGAGTGCCAACCCATCGCAGGGCACCTGTAACTCGTGATATAAAATTCTGAATTATCACAACAAGCCCGCACAGTTTTTGTGATTCTTCTATTGTGGCATAATCTTAATCAAAATAAATGCAATGATGGCAAAATTAATTTGATCAATTTGTGATGCATTATTTTTTTACGAGGGTAATGCACAGATGTTGCCTGTCGTTCATGTGAGTCAGTGCGAAAAACGTATGCTTAATGGCGTGGACATGCACGCATGGACACATCCGCATGACGAGGTGTAAAGATGAGTTTTGTCTGATGAGGGACGATGCTATAAATTATAAAAAAAATATTCAGTCAGCGTCGCATTTTGTGAAAAAAGTAACTGTGTCAGCACCAGTAAGGCTGGGTCATGCTCACCCACTGCTATCAGCAACGGCCAAATAGCCTGTTGAACGGGTAATATTAAAAAAACACTCGCTGCTGGCTGGATCTCGCGTAGTGACCCAGGAAAATTTATTTCTAGGCACCCTCCCCAAAGCCATAGTTATAGCAATGGTTGATAACGACGCATTCACGGGTGCTTATGATAAAAATCCCATTGCCTTTAAAAATTATGTTGACGGTCAGCAAAACCCCGCCAAACCACTATAACCTGAATACGGTTCCGGTTCTGGTATACAGGAGTATTATCACTAGCCCTATCATCTGGAAGACATCTGAAAATTCATGCCCTGTCTATTAATCATGAAGAAAATTTACACGATTACACTATTTATTCATTTTATTTAACGCTAGATGAAGAAACTTCTCGCTCATCAAGTCAGGAAATATAAGACTAGAAGCACGACTTCGACACCAACTCCCTCGTACAATAAATCGTATCCTCTATGGGGTTTATGACTTGATTCTTGAAATTTATAATAGCAGACAAGTCTTGATTGATTTCTATTAACATGAACACCGTATACTGATCACAGACGTGATGGATAAAATATCATGCCACACACACTTTCTAGGTGCACTACCGTGTGACTATTTACCAGAAGAGCATCTACGATCAGCACCATCTATGGTCATAATAAATACACACCCCTCAGAACTCCCCGGAGAACACTGGGTGGCTATATATGTAACAGGAGGAGAACGCTGACTACTGACTATTGACAACTGGTGAGGGTGGGTTAATTACTATCAGGTGCACATGTTGTAAGAATGTTATTTCTTATGTCCCCTTGTCTAAGTATTATTCTAAGGTTGAAGAGTCTGGTCGACGGAACACACAGAGTTTCAGGATACTGGAGACCAAGAATGACACAGACACAGAAGTGCAGTTCAATCAGAATCCCCAGACTTTCAGTTTATTCTTACTTCTGAGAACAATCAGATATGATATCACAAAGTATGTATTCGTTAAGTGTCTTTATACATTCAACATTACAGTATCAAAACAATTGTCCCTTGACATCTTTAGGAACCTTGAGATGACGACCAACGGATACTCATATCAGGATAAGACAGCATACAACTCCCAATGAGGTTAAACAACAGGAAAGTAAGGAACAAATAATATGCATATGATAGGTGAATATTGTATTAGACACAGCCGAAATATTGTCGAGGACACAGACGAAATCCAAATCTCACACATGTGTATCTGCAAGTCTTTGTTTGCAGGTGTGTCCAATGTTACTGATGAGTCAGTGGTACAACGCGATAGGTAGATATACTGAATATAAGAATCAGCATCCAGTCCTTTCGAGGCCTCCTTGACCGTGAGAGACGCCGTAACGAGACAAGCTTGACCGCCTTTTTCCAGCCGATTTATTGGCTATTCGACTCAACGCATGCAGTGACGACGATCTTGATTGACTCCTGGCAATTCATATTGAGGGTTGTGGGAATTCTTATCGTTTACGAAAGAGTGGGCACCGAAGTGTGTTTATTTGGGAGTAATTGGCCTGCCTTTGTCTGACAGTTTGGCTCTACAGTTCCGGTTTCCGCGGCTGACCGACGTGTCCTGGAAATCGCCGGAGCAGGGTCTTGTGTGTGGGTGTCGCTGTTATCACCTCGCCTTTGGCGCCTTCCCTTTGCACTACGAGCGCCAATTGGGCGGGGTCGTGTGTGACGAGACTGTTGACTGTGTTCGACTGTGTTATGCTTTTATGCATAATTTAATCGTGATGTTTTGCTTGTGTAAACTTCTCTCGGTCTAGTGAGATATTGGCTGCTCGCCTAGGTTTTATTGTTCAACTGTTTTATATGTGAGTCGGTTTTAAGGCTACTATAGTGATCAAACTAATTTAGTTATATCATTATTCCTAATGTGTGGGGTTTATGTTGAAGTGTTTACACCAGTACATTTTTAAACTTGCTATTTGCCCTTGCTGTGTAAATCTCACGTGTGATTGGGTGCTGTTGCATATGACTTTATTGGCGTGATTGGTGAGTTAGCCCCTCTTCTTAATCGCTGTCTAGCCAGGGGTCGCCAGATTGTAACATTACTCCTAGCCCTTGAATTGAAGAAGTCATATCTAATGTTTTCACCTTGATTATGTATACGATTACGCTTAGTTTTCAAAATGTTGTATAAATACATTTTGTATTTTTATAAGACCTTTGGTGTAAGTTTGTTACTTGTGTATAACAAGGGTAGAATTCCTGCGTGTGTCTGAGTTCCCACTCTACAAATACATAACTAGAGATTAAGTTGGTTGCTTTTTTTACAGTTTTACAGCCAAGATTTCTGATTATGAGCATGTGATGAAGTATACTGAAGATTTAGACAACATGGTGGCCTTTCATTGTGGAAATACTAAAGCCCAATGACTATAATAATAAGAAAAATGGGTATAAATGTGTTCAATGTCTCCAGACTGGAAAATGTTTTGATAATACTATTGTTTAACCATAATAAATAACAAATAGAGAAAGTCTTCTTTTGTTGCCTTTTTTATTAACACACACACACATAAATGAATGCAACAATATAACAAAATATAATTGTAATACGGTTCAATAAAAGGAAGGAGGTGGGAACCGGCGAACATTTAACAAACTACTTTAACAAAAATAAACAATAACACGTAATTAAAAGGCCACAAGAACATAAATATAAACTTAATACATGTCCAGGCCCAGTCCTCTCTCGTCAACAGTCCCGTCACTCGACCTCTTATGCTCCCGATTTCCTCCATGAGATATGCGGGACCGGTGTGCACACAGCTGATTCCAACTGTCAATCATGCTGCGCCTCACGGCTCTCATCACGCCTTCCTCACCACAAAAATATTAGAGACTTATCCATTGTCTATGTTCATGACTAGGTGTAGTGAACACATCTGTGTCTGAATGACTAGAATCATGATGTGGTGTGCGTGAACGAGCAATCACCTTTTTTTCTTTTTAACCATTGGAGTTGAAACATACCCATCAAGCGATGAACCTGCTTTAAACGTTGTGATTACACGTCGAACATGTCAGTTGGGTATTGTAGATTGGGGTACGTTAAGTAAAGCAAATGTCTTCAGAAACTCTGTCCAACCTAAAGGTCTGTTTTCATCTTTGACATTGTATGTAGCTGTAGCATGTTTTACTAAACCCAACATATGTGATCCAGGGATGGGCCTGCCTTTATACACAGATTCCCCAGAAGCAGTCCATGATGCGTTATCTTTAGAAATAGTCATTTTTGTCATGGTTTCACCTCTCCTGGTCAGGTATTTCTTGGTTTAGACGTGGAATCATACAGAATCCTTTGTTTCATGTGGGGAGAGATGTTTTTTGACCTTGTGGTCTTCAATATTCTCCCCAAGTCGAGTCATCGTTCCCACCCTCCTGTTTCCTAGTTTGTGTTCATTAGCTTTCCTTGATTGTTTATCCCCTGCACCTGTTCCCTCTTGGTTCCTCTCCCTTTAAAACATCCTCGTGTTCATTGTCCTGTGCTGGTTCATTGTGTATGATGTACGTCTTACCTCGTCCAAGCTAGTTTGTCAAAGACCTTGTATCTATGGTTCATGCCCTCTTCTTGCCTTGTTCCTGTTTCCTGTGTCTAGTAAGTCTTAGTTTAGTGTTGATTTCAAGTGTTTGTTTTATAGTTTAGTAAGTTAGTGTCTTGGTTAAAGTTTATTATTTATCAAGTCTTGTTTTCCCCCTCGTGGGTTTTGTTTTGCCTGTTTGTCTTAGTCTTGTCATTTGTATTAGATACCCTTTGTTACCCCTACCTTCTCGTCCTGCCTGTGTGTGCCTGCATTTGGGTTCTTGCCACGCATTCCGTGACACATTTTATCTAAAATGTATTGTGTGTTTTTCAAACTCCGTTGTAGCACATTCTTTAACACATTATTTACTACATTATCACCTAGTAGCCTACAGGGTTTTCGGCATTCAATATATAACTAACTGTTTCTTTATCAGGCATATTTATTGTTATCATATTTGTCTCTTGATCAGCCAGCCTAGCAAATGTTAAATCTCTGTAAAATATTTGTGTATCGTTTAGTTGTTTTATGAGAGCCCATATCCGAGCTGTGTAGAATTTCCCTTATAGCTGTGTCCAAATCGTTCTACACAGACTGTTGTATAGACTCGCGAGGGATGCCAGATTTTAGTTAATCGAGTTGATGCTGTGGAACTAAAAACATTTTCTCTGCATACTCCATTGTTTTTTTCTTTTATCTACACGTAAACAAGCTGGAAATAAAGGATATTGCTATGCTTAAGAGTGGGAGTAGGAAACCCCCTGTTGGTTTATCATCCGTCTCTTTCATTTAATGCCAATCTTCTTGTTTGTCACAAATTTAAGTAATGTTTTAGTTTCTGGTATTGGTGCGAAGTGAGCGGTATGTTACCATGAAGTACATTATGGGCGACCTCACACAGTGTTACAATAAGTTTGTCAGTTGTAGATTATAGAAATATCCCTGTATTAAAAATCCTTCTAAAAGCCACACCCCATTAGAGACGGGTTATTTTACAAAGTTTGCCAGACATGTTTCACCCCCAATGCTCGGTATAAGGACTTTCTTTTCTGCAGATACACTACTGGATATGTTGAGAGTAAGTCTGTTCTGAGACGATAGTGTTCGGCTGTTTTTGCTTAATAATCAACCATAAGGTACCCGTAGGGTTTACTGGTTGCATCCTGATAAGACACCACAAAAAACTTGGCTTGTCCCGGAAACATCTGTCAGGCTAGTACCATTACCTGGGTGGCATCTCTGGGGTTTATATACAAATCAAAATAGTTTGTATTTAAACTGATCGTTCTGCTGGATTTACCCTGACAAAATTAATTCTGTACAATGTAAATAGAACTAAGATTTCTGTGGTGTACATACTGTGTAAACACTTTCTCCACTTCGTAGTTACCTCCGGCTTCTTTCATTAAATCATCTATTATAAGCAAATTCAAATTAAATGTTATACTTTTTCAACAGATCTTCATACAATGGTTGCCAACAATCATAAATATATACAATATTATCCACATTTTTAGAAATAGATCTTACTGCATTCTGCAACAACATTTTAAAAAAAAACTTTTCCCAGAGTTACAGTTGTGTTCAAAATTATTCAACCCCCAATGCTGTAAATGGTTTTAGGGAATTTAGTGTACATTTGTACAGTAATTGTATTCAGAATGAAATCCTACAAGGACTTCTTAAAGAACCATATGCAACTAAAATGACATCAATTAGTTTTGTAATACAGTAGTAAATGTTAATTTTGTGAATTCTTCATTGACATAATTATTCAACCCCTTAAAGACTACCACTCTGAAGAACAGGGGTTCAATGAAGTGTTTTCAATCAGGTATTGAAAACACCTGTGGAAATCAGGGAGCAGCAATAAAGCCTAATAAGCACCAATTAGGCAGCTTTAAAATGACTGTGATACTCAGCTCCTTCTAGACATTTACTGGTGTGGTTACAAACATGGTGAGGCCAAGAGAATGGTCCAGGAAGACAAGAGAACAGGTGATTACTCTTCACAGGAAGGGCAATGGCTATAAGAAGATTGCAAATATGTTAAACATACCAAGAGACACCATAGGAAGCATCATTCGCAAATTCAAGGCAAAGGGCACTGTTGAAACGCTACCTGGTCGTGGCAGAAAGAAGATGCTGACTTCGACTGTTATGCACTACCTGAAGCGTAGAGTGGAGAAAAGTCCCCGTGTGACTGCTGAGGAACTGAGAAAAGATTTGTGAGATGTGGGTACTGAAGTTTCTGCTCAGACAATACGGCGCACCCTGCGTAATGAAGGCCTCCATGCCAGAACTCCAGAGCGCACCCCCTTGCTGTCCCCAAAGAATAAGAAGAGTCGACTGCAGTATGCCAAAAGTCATGTGGACAAACCACAGAAGTTTTGGGATAGTGTTCTGTGGACTGATGAAACAAAATTAGAACTGTTTGGGCCCATGGATCAACGCTATGTTTGGAGGAGGAAGAACAAGGGCTTTGAAGAAAAGAACACATTGCCTACTGTGAAGCATGGCAGGGGGTCAATCATGCTATGGGGCTGTTTTGCTTCTGCAGGTACTGGGAAGCTTCAGCGTGTGCAAGGTACCATGAATTCTCTTCAGTACCAGGAGATATTGGATGACAATGTGATGCAGACCGTCACAAATCTGAGGCTTGGAAGACGTTGGACCTTTCAACAGGACAATGATCCCAAGCATACCTCCAAGTCCACTAGAGCATGGTTGCAGATTAAAGGCTGGAACATTTTGAAGTGGCCATCGCAGTCACCAGACTTAAATCCGATTGAGAACCTCTGGTGGGACTTAAAGAAAGCAGTTGCAGTGCGCAAGCCTAAGAATGTGATTGAACTGGAGGCTTTTGCCCATGATGAATGGGCGAAGATACCCGTAGATCGCTGCAAGACACTTGTGTCAAGCTATGCTTCACGTTTAAAAGCTGTTATAACTGTAAAAGGATGTTGTACTAAGTACTAAGATTGAATGTCACTTGAGGGTTGAATAAAACTGATAATGATGTGAGATCAGAAAAGACATTTTTGGTTATTTCATTATAAATGTTATGTTATATTTGTTTGACCTACACGTGCCTCTTTGATTTAATTGTAAGCAGGATGACTGAATGATCATAATCAATGTCAAACCGACCAAAACAATCAAATTAAGAATAATTTTGAACACAACTGTAGATGGGCCACTAATCACACATGAAAATGGATGCTGTAACCTGAAATCAAACTCTGCAGTATCAAGCACGCCTCTATGTCCGGCAACTTTGTCAGTAGCCATAAGGTAATGTAGTGTAATCCTCAAGCAGAACTCTTTTATTGTAAATCACACGAAAACGTTTGTCTAGTGATTTGTTATGGAATTTGAACCTCTTTTTATCCCTCACAATGCTGTTCATACGTACACTGTACAACAACCTATCACCCAACCTGTCCATTAGTTCATACAGTTCTAAACGAGCATGCGCTGTTGTAAATGCACTTAAAAATATTTGTATATCTCGGGACTGCCCCCCTTTACCATCAGCGTAACACCATTGAATTATGTCAACTGTGTCTGATACAAATGAGAAGTGTGTGATGTCATTACTGTTGCCAAAAAAATGCTGGGCAAACTGCTCAGGGTCTGAAAGCAACTCTTTGGTGGGTAGATTCTCCCTCATTGAAAAATCTCACCCACAAGCTGTTAAGCAAAAGCTTGTTAATCGAACGACGTGCCAGATTGTAACTTATTTTATCAGGATTCAGTTTATTCCTTTCTTTTTTAAAGAAAATCGTCAATGTATGCTTGTTTGCCTGCATTTGTCATCGCATGTTATGGATACCCACTGCCTTCTTGTTTGTACTGTAAAAGCGTTTTGACATATTCACAAAACAGTATTTCTGATCGCTGTGGGAAAGGCTACACCTCAGTTATGTCAATAACAACATATCCCTTCTCTATAGCTTTTATATTTATATATTCATATTTATGCATTTGGTAGACGCTTTTACTCAAAGCGACTTACAGGTGGGGTAAGCAATGGAAGCAATTGGGACAGCATAAGGACAACAAAAAGCATAAGTACAATCAAAAAAGATGACTGGTCTCATATAACCTAACACAGTATACAGAGCAAAGATTCTTTTTTTTTTTAAAGAGTAGAGAAGAAATAGAAATCAGAACTGATCAGTCAGGTGTTGAAGGAAGAGATGTGTTTTCAGACGATTCTTAAAGATGGCTACAGAATCTGCAGATCTTGTAGCAGCGGGCAAATCATTCCACATAGGTGGAACTGATCCGGAGTGGTACGTGACAATATTTTTTACCTTTTTGGGATGGCACCATAAGACGTCGTTCGTTTGCAGAGCATAGGGATCTGGAGGGTACATATATCTGAGATAAGTGTGAAGATAAGGGGGTGCCGAACCAGTGGTGGTCTTGTAGGCCAGGAGCAGAGTCTTGAATTTGATGCGAGCGACTATAGGGAGCCAATGTAGCTTAATGAATAGAGGAGAGACGTGTGCTCTCTTCGGTTCATTAAAGATAACTCTTGCATAGATAACTCTTGCATCGCTAGATAACTCTAGCATTCTGGATCATCTGTTGGGGTTTGGTTGTGCAAGCTGAAAGTCCACCCAGTAGCGCATTGCAGTGGTGCAGTCTGGAAAGGACAAGAGCCTGTACTAGGACTTGCGTAGCATGCACTGTGATAGGAAGGGTCTAATTTCCTAATATTGTAGAGGATGAATCTACAGGACCGGGCGGTGCTTGCAACTTGATCTGTGAAGTTAAGCTGGTCATCAATCACCACTCCCAGGTTTCTTGCCTTTCTGGAGGATGTGATGGTTGATGAGCCCAGTTGAATGGACAGGTTGTGGTGTTTCTTTGTGTCGGCCAGGAAAACAAGAAGTTCTGTTTTTGTAAGGTTCAGCTGCAGGTGATGGCCATTCATCCAGAGCGAGATGTCGGCTAGGCAAGCTGAGATGCGTGCAGATACATTAGAATCGTCACGCCGAAAAGACAGGTAGAGTTGTGTATCATCTGCATAGCAGTGATAGGAAAAGCCATGTTTCCGAATGATAGAGCCTAGGGATGTCATGTATACAGAGAATAGCAACAGACCAAGCACTGAGCCCTGAGGCACACCAGTGTCGAATGTTGGGACTCAGATACCTCACCTCTCCAGAATACTCTAAATGATCTACATGAGAGGTAAGACCTTAACCATTGTAGCTCCATTTCGGAGACACCCATAGCCTTTAGGGTGGACAGGAGGATGTGATGGTTAACGGTGTCAAAGGTGGCAGATAGATCCAGTAGGATGAGGAAAGATGAGTTAGAGGAAGTTCTTTCCAGTCTGAGGGCTTCAATTACAGAGAGCACCGCAGGCTCAGTGGAATGACCGCTCTTGAAACCAGACTGGTTGCTTTCCAGGAGGTTGTTCTGGGTGAGAAAGGATGAGAGCTGGTTAAATACGACACGATCGGTGGCGCAGATAATTGATTGCTAATGGTGGTCGTTTTCTTATTTTATTTATTTATTAAAGCTGCAAGGGACTCATTTGTAGATGTCTGTCTACGCATTCCCTTAAACCTGTAATACATCTGAAACACTTTGTTGTGGGGGGCCTAAATTACCATCAGTTTCATGTTTAAATCTTTTTGCTACATAATGATCTGAACCCTGACAACGTTTTGTGTGGACATTTTCACAATTTCGTTAAAAAGAAACAAAAATCACTGCTGTGTGCAAACTAATAGAAACACTTTTTTTGTTTTCAAAACAAAGTCAATACCCAAATAAAACACAACATGATCAATAAAAACAAAAATAAAAGTATCTTCATCTAGCCATGTTGATAATTTCCGTAAATAATACAACTCTTTGAGCCTGATTGTCGAGAATGTCTTTTGCAGCTTTCCGTATCATTCGTTGTCTCGCGATGCTTTCTCTGAGGTCGACAGAATTTTATGAAATCGTCGATGGCGAGACGTTTGAAGTTCTCGAACAATCTTCGATCCCTCCGGCATTCCTCTCTTTCGATCCTCAATTCTGCGGTTATCTGATCCAAGCGACCGCACATCGCCGAGCACCCCGTTTCCTCATCGTTCCTTAAGACATCTGCATGGGATGATGTTAGGTTCGTACCAGACTCAGACCTAAACACTTCCTGCTAAGCAGGTAGCTCTGATGGGTCTGGTTCAGCCTGGGTAAAATCGGCCGCTTCCCACGCTTAAACTAAATTGTCGTCCCAAACAAGACACGTCTAGATACTGTCTTGTTTGCTAGGTGTGAGGCACCCTTATAGTGTTTCGGCCAGAGGCATCCGTATGTACTTGGGCAAATGTCACATTTGAAGTTGTTCTTATCGTTGAAGGTGACACACCAGGATTCGCCGTATTTCGGGGGTTTCCAACCAAGTTCGGTATATTAGCTAATAGATCAAATAAAGAACCTATTAAGTACAATAAACATATATTTTAAAACAGTTTAACTTTTTATTGTTGGTTTTAAACAAATATGTAAACAAACAGTTATCACAACACTTTACCTAGTGGATTGTTACCAGCTCCAAGCACACGATCCGAATTTTCTCTGTATTGTATTTCATCCGAAACTAAAGATAATGGTAAAAGAGTATAACAATTTATTACAATATTTAAAAAAAATTACTACTACCGCAAGCACGCACGAACACACGCACACACACAGGCCTATGTACCTACGGCTCTTCTAAAACATCCGGGGTTTTGCTGGGTTGTGTTGTTAAAGCGTTGTGTCAAACCTATTGATAAAATTTAAGCATATATTCAGTATATCATTTCACTAAATGCTATGACCCGCATAAATATATTATGTTTAAATATACATACTGCCTGCTCTATTTAGATCATTCATTTCTTCTAAAAGCCAGGAATATCTGGGGTCGTTCAAAGCACCTATTTCATTACACACAACCTGTTTAAACAAGGCAACAATACAATGACTACATATACTTTTGTTTTGTAATTGTTTTAAAGAGTAAACGAAAATCCCATACTGTTAATGAAGCTTGAATGAAGCTTTTCAAACACCAAACATTTTCTCAAACACCAAAGAGCAGAATGTGAGTTTTCCACAATGGTGGAACGAATGAACTAACTTTTTCAACCCTTATAAAGACTTAAAAAAAAGAGTTGGCGGCTCGTTAACATATTCAAAAATCACGCCCGCCGCTATTGTGGCCATCTACACACACACAAACAGGATGCTACCTATTTGGAGAGAACACGTTAATCGTTCTTGAATTTAAAATGTGTTAAACATTTTGTATTTTAACCTAATTTTAGAAGTAAAACTATGTGATACCACTATCTTGAGATATCTTCTTCCATTCCATTCCATTTTCTACCGCTTATCCGAATTACCTCGGGTCACGGGAGCCTGCGCCTATCTCAGGAGTCATCGGGCATCAAGGCAGGATACACCCTGGATGGAGTGCCAACCCATCGCAGGGCACACACACTCACTCATTCACTCATTCACTCACTCACGCACGCACTCACACCCTACGGACAATTTTTCCAGAGATGCCAATCAACCTACCATGCATGTCTTTGGACCAGGGGAGGAAACCGGAGTACCCGGCGGAAACCCCCGACGCTTGGGGAGAACATGCAGACTCCACACACAAGTCGGAAGCGGGAATCGAACCCCCAACCCTGGAGGTGTGAGGCGGACGTGCTAACCACTAAGCCACCGTGCCCCCCTGAGATATCTTCTTAAACTAGAATATTTATTATGATCCAATCAAAGCAGTGGGCGTTTACTTATAAAGTCTTCAATGAGGCACGCCCATTAAAACTGATTGTTTGTAGAACTGGCCTCTAAACCAGTGTAGAAAATAGTCTATTACTTCTTGATTTTGATGTTTTTGAATGTAAAATTCACGTGAACTTCATAACTAGACCTCACACAACAGTATAAAACAATAAATAAGGCCATATCATGAGACCTTTTGGTATGAAACAGTGTTATAAAGTGTTACCATGAAGCTACTTAATTGGTCTTTTTTAAATAACTGAATACTTATCCAAACATTTTGGGATTGACAACAACAAAGTCATACAATATAAATATTATTAATGTTACTTTACTTTCTAAACTGACTAAATACAGACACAGTACTCGAAGTTTACAGTTTATAGGCTAGTTGTGAAGAAACAATCAATCATTTTTGCACATTTAGTTAAACTGATGCTTAAAACAAATCAAATATGGCACATGGTAATAACCTCAACTCTCACTGGTCCTTGTGTCTTGAATTATCATGACATTTGTATTTGTATTTGTAATGACATTTAAAGTTATCGATGTGCGGCCATAATTGATTTAAGCTTTATTATGTGGTGTTTTTTTCCAGTTTTTTCAAATGTTTATATCAATCTATGACAAAAGATAGTGGTAATTGTAGTTTGTTGTTGTTTTGACGTATGGTGGTATGACTTTCTTCCGCACAGGCAAAAGAAGATATTTTAAATAATGTTGGTAACCGAACTATGATGGTACTCATTCACTTCTATTGTGTGGACACAAAACCAAAACACTGTTGTTCAGTTCCAATATTCTTTAAAATATTTTGTTACGTGTAGAAGAAAAAAAGTCATATAGGTTTGAAATGACAAGAGGGTGAGTAACTGATAACAAATTTAATTTGGGGTGAAAAATCTTTTTAATATATCTTGTGACCCTGGATCACAATACCAGTCTTAAGTAGCACGGGATTATTATTATTAACGCCCAAAAATACATTGTATAGGTCAAAATTAAAGATTTTTCTTTTATGTCAAAAATCATTAGGATATTAAGTAAAGATCATATTCCATTAAGATATTTTGTAAATTTCATACCGTAAATATATCAAAACCTTATTTTTTGGAGTGGATGGCCTGCATCAGCGCCTCTGCTTGACAACTTTAAAGGCGATTTCTAAATGTTTACATTTTTTTGCACCCTCAGATTCCAGAGTTATAAACGTCTGTATCTCCACATATATCAATAGAAAGCTTAATTATTTTGCTTTCAAGTGTTGTAAAAATCTAAATTTCGAAAAATTCACCCAAAAGACTGGTTTTGTTGTCCAGGGTCATAGTCATACATCAAATAAAAACAAACCACTGTAAACTGAGCTCCTCGCACAACAAAGTAATAAAACAACCAGGCAGAACCGTGCCTTTCTGTTGCCTGGAGACAGAAAACAAAGCTGTACCCTCGTCTGTAAAACCATCTCATAAAAGTAGCAACAAACAGTGCTCTCTACTCAGAGGAAATTCATGTTTACTCTGCTGGTTTTTACTCACAGGGTTTCTGATATAAGCCTGTGCGTTATTTAGCTACATGGAAGGACTCCTAACAAAAGACATCCTGTCATGATGAGAACACAGTAGTCTCTGACACTTTTAAATGGGACTGTCTTTGGCTCTGAACTGGACTGAGAGATAGAGACCCAATCACAGCAGGTAAGAAAAGACATTTCCAAAAGTCAAACATTACTGATTTAATATTGTTTTATTGTATTGGGAAACCCTGCATTGTTATATACACTTAAAAAGATTTGCTGCATCCTATAGATGAGAGACACAAGCAAAATGTTTTTACCAGGTGGTATTGATGAGTTTTGACGCATGTTTAGTCCAGCTAATTAAGCTTATTAACTATGTTAATCATTTCAAATGACAAGTATAAGGCTTCACATGTTTTTTAAAAACAAAATGTACTGATTCCTACTGCAACAATAAACTTTTTTTTTTTTTTAAGAGACATCGATCATTACTTCTTAAATATTGCACGCTATTTTTATACGCAGTACTTGCTATAGATTGCATAGGGCGATTGAACTGGATGCTTTTTGTAAATATGTTGTTTTGAATTCTGCTTTAATATTCCGTTCCCTTTCTGTCGGTTTCTCGACACAACGTCTCGTTCCCTCCATCAGGGAACTGAGGTTACATACGTAACCAAGACGTTCCCTTTCTGTCGGTCTCTCGACGTTGTGTCGAGAGCGACAGATGGGGTTCGCCCATCTGTCGTTCTCGACACAACGTCTCGTTCCCTCCATCAGGGAACTGAGGTTACATACGTAACCAAGACGTTTTTATGCTAAACATCGTGGCTAGACCTGCAGCAAACTAGCACAAATTATCATAAGCCGGCTTGAACCAGTATAGACATTCATGCTTGCACTTTTATGTATATACAGTAGGGGTGTAAAGGTATGCGTATTTCCAAAATTAAGTTATCATTCCTATGCCCTACTCCCTTCGAAGGGCAGAGCCCTTGTAGTTTAGACATTGGAGTGAGCAGTACATTTGCGTGCCATTATATAGACGTTAGGAATGCACTTGGTAAAGTAAGCCACATCATTTCCTTGTTATCTTCAGGTGGAATGTTCCTGCGTGACAACCAAGTATTGTGACTGTTTGCAAATAAACATACATTTTATATTTTAAAATGTTTTGAAAATATGCTATATAATATATAAACATATATATATATAAAATACTTTTCAAATCTTAAATGTATTGTTTATTTAAAAAACTGGTTTTAAAACAACGATATCTGCTGACGGACAAAATGCTGCATTGTCACAGGAACATGCCAGGTTAAGATAATGAGGAAATTACGTTGCTTCCTTTGTAAAGTGCTTTCCAGATTTCTACATAATGCATGCAAATGCATTGTTCACTCCAAAGTCTACTCCGAGGGCTCTGCCCTTCGAATGAGTGGGGCATGGGAATGATGACTATATTTGGAACGTTGCCTGTCACGGTTCGGTACGAATACAAGTACAGTTACACCCCTTATATACAGTATTGTTATATAATGTCAATCTTGTCCATAGACGCAATGGTTAAGGGGAAGAAGAAATCAAATGAACCGTCAGGTAAAAAAATCACTCTCAAAATGGCCAAAAATGCACTGAAGGTAACCATGGATGGAAAACGTCGTCTTGACCTCAGCAACATGGAGATTGCCACCTTTCCAAAGTGTATCCTGAAACTTTGCGACGTGGATGAACTGGATCTTAGTCGCAACCAGCTCAAGAAGATCCCAGAAACCATTGACCAGTTTGTGAAACTTCGCTGGCTGGACCTGCACAGCAATCACCTTGAGCAGATACCTGCTTCTATAGGCCGTTTGCATAATCTCTACAGTCTCAATCTGTGCAACAACCATCTGACCACCCCTGGCCTACCCCACGAGCTGGGGCTTCTGAGGAACCTACGCATCCTCAACCTGGGAATGAACCGCATAGAGACCCTATCTCCCTCCATGGCTGCTCTCGAAGAACTTCAAGAACTGGGACTCTTCAACAACCTCCTAACACATTTGCCAAAGTTCCTCCAAAACCTTTCAAAGTTGCAAAAGGTGAACATCAGATCCAACCCCATTCCTACAGATGACCTAGAAGTGGACCACATCCAGAGAGTCGAGTGTCTTTATCTAGTGAGAGAAGAGTGTCTGTGTGCTGACTGCTTAAAAATGTCTAAGAAGGAAACAGAGAGGTTAGAGTGTTTAATAAGTGCAGCTTCAATAAGTCCATCTTTGCAGGTCTCCTTACGCCAAATTCTGTAATACAAGACATCCAGCCAGTGTGGAGGTGAATGACGGACATCAAAGTGCTTTTCCATTGAACACTGCAATACTATTACCATCAGAACTGATTGTCATATTGAATTCACATTAAACAGACAAAAAATCTGATTGAGTCCAAATATGTGTTCAATCATATGGCAAGCTATTTTGTCATTTAATCCTTTATGTTTACTACTTATTTTTAGTTACTAGTAACTATTCCATTAGATACTAGTAATTATTCATTGGATACTAGTGCCTAAAAAATTTATACTAGTGCTTACTTATTAGAAACTAGTACTTAGTAAATAGATACTAGTACTAAATCATTAAACACTATATTTATTAGTTAGATGCTAGTTCTTTTTAATAGATACTAGTACTTATTTTCAATGTACTATTATTTTATTATACTAATTCAGAGAAATAAGAACTAGAACTTATTTTTTAGTTACTAGTAACTTTTTAGATCACAGATATCCTGAGCTTAATAGGCACTGGTAGGTTTGTAATGTAAGTGTATGCTCAGTATGCAAATACCATGATGAATATTAATGAAGCACTGTAATACATCAGGAAATCAGAAAGTAAAATACAAATTAAAATTTATATATATATATTTAACTCAACGGGAGGAAATGTGGGAATTATGTTAAACTGAAACAATGAATGTGGTGTGAAATTGTGTGAAATATACGATGAAGGTTGCAGCAGTTTGTCTTTCAACTACACATGCAAAATCCGGGATGGGACTGAGTTGGAAATGGAGACACCGAGTGATACGCGTCATAATCTGAAGACCACGCCCACGCCCACACAACAGTCTCTTTGCATTGCGAGAAGCTGACGCCTCCTTGTCATTTATGATTTATAACAAAACAAAAAAACAATGTCTAAAAGCTGATATGTGACAATGTGTATAGCAAACAAGCTAAAAATAAAACAAGAAATACGTTTTTATAAACTGTCGACCCCAAAAAACGAGCGTTTTAGGACATAAAAGTGGATTAAAAAGAGATGACAGACCCTCCAATCATCACCCAGACGCTCGGAGTCCGGGCCAGCCCACCCCTCCATTCATCCCAGAGACGCTGAGCGTCAGTGGGCGGGTCATAATCGCAGCATTATCCAATGACCGTCTTGTTTCTAAACGCTGAAAAAAACTGTTTTAAGCAGCCCCATTGAAGTCAATGGACGCTGGGCTTCAACAGAGAACACTGTACGCTACAGGAATGAATGAGAAGGAAATCGAGTCAGCCGAGCTAAGTAGCTGATTCTGAACGAAATTGTTTTCGTTCGAGATGAACGTGTTTAACGCATTTTTAGTCAATAAAATGTTAACATAATAGTACATATATTTGACCATTCATTTTTTGACAATTATAGGGGAAGCTGAGCTTCCCTTGCAGTCTTAAAGAAATCGCGTCTGCTGGCTTAAAACATCCATTGTACAGATCAGACTAGCCTGACTTATAACTGTAATGCTGCGTTCAGACCAAACGCGAATGAAACGTTACGCGCGAGTGATTAACATGTTATGTATGGCAAGCCGATGGTGTAAGAATTACGCTAAAGATTACATGCGTTTGTATCCCAACACCGTATTTGATTGCGTTTAAACTGTAATGGCGCCGCAAAATACGGTGTTGCGATTCCAAACGCTGTTTTCAGGTGCCCGAAAAGCACCTCCTTTTGCGCCGCTGGCTTGCCATATGACGCCGTAAAAAAACGTTTTGGTTGCACAGAGTGCGCATTATTTACGCTGTTTTGCCTGTCGTATAATGAGCCCCTCCCGCTGGTTTCCACAGCCAGTAAAAATGAACTTTTCTCTCTTTAAATCCAGACCAGACCAATTTACCATTGATCATGCCTTTGAAAATACAGGATTTTATGTGGGCAGTTTTACATTTACTGTACCTCTGCTTACATTGAACATATCATAGCTTGCTTTCTAAATGAAGGACTTTTTCTTTTCGGAAATCTAAAGTTACACAGAGTGGTCAGCAATCATAGCATTCCGATCCCATTGAATGTATCCATGCTTATTACACATAGTGCCCAGTTAATTGCTTACGTGAAAAGCAAAAAAGTAATAGGTCGGAATATTTTATTGGCTAATTTCCAACGCCAGAAATCATTCCTGGTAGACTATAATGATTAAGGTGAGCCAGAGTTAAACGTAAACATTTTTTTTCAACATTCCCTTTAAGGGGTGCTTATGAGGTTGTCATTGTCTCTTTCTCTCAGCAGGTATTGGTCTGGCTTTTGTGGAAACTAACTTGGTATTAGAACCTATTTTATTATTGCATTTTATTATTGCTCTTGTATGACATATCGCCTTATTGCTCCCTGAAATCGCTTTGCATAAATGCGTCTGTTATATCACCTAACGTATGCTTACATTGTAACTTGATGTGGTTAGTGGAGTGGTTAGATTCGATGGTTCACAATCATGTATTTCATCATTTGCCGGTTCGAGTCCCTCTCTGACCACAGAATTATTTTTACATCGTTATGGGTCTTATTATGTATCGCAGGGTAGTTTATTTCTTTCTATTTAAGCATTTAATGCATGGTCAATATATAAAGAAAGTCAGGAATAGGTACGGTTGTTGTGGATATAGCATGTTATAAATAAAATGATGAGTAATATATCAATGCAAATGCCACACCTTATAATGCAGCGCTTTTGTGTTGTGTTCGTTATTGCACAAATACTGTGGCTGCATAAATTGGCTTAATTTTGTTTCTTTTTGACCTCCCTGTCTTCCATTGTCCTTTAAGGCGCTGTATAAGTTTGCAATGCAGGCTAAACAATTCGCTTTTATTTATTTTCATTTGACAATGTATATTTTACTTAAGATGGCTAGGTGTTTTTATTCTTTTTTTTCATAAAGGAAACACTTCGTTGTAATTACACCTGTTGTTCCCCATTAAATAAATAATAACAATAGCCTATATATTTTCATTTAAAACTGCTGCCTTTGTCATCAAAAAACATTATAAAATAATAACCCAAATGTGCGCTCAGTATATCGCAACAGGTGCTGGACAGTGTGGATCCGATTGGATGCCAGATCGTGAGACACCTGTTGCACACCTGATTGCATCGCTGCCGCCGGCTACGTATATACTAAGACTCATCAAGCAACCTTGGTAAGTTAGGATTGCACTTCATACCCGGTGAGTTATGGCTTCTATTCCTATTGTTGTTACTTGCACCTCATGTCATATGTTTAGTTTAGCCTTCTCTGTCAGCGGCGAGGGTTTTACATGTGATAAATGCAGGGAAGTAGTTAGGCTGACGGAGAAGATTTTAGAATTAGAGTCTCGCATCCAATCTTTATTTGAGGATAGTAAGAGTGTAAGAACCGTAGAAAACACTTCGGATGCGAGCAATGTTAGCGCACACAGCTCGGTTCCGGTTGAAAATCCCCTGCAGCTGGGAAACTTTGTGACGGTGAGACGGCATAGTCGCAGGACAAAACATCACTCAACCGTTCCGATTAAAGTCTCGAACAGGTTTGCCCCGCTCAGTGACGCACCGACTGAGAAACCTGCTGAAAGTGCCCTAGTGATCGGTGATTCTATTGTCCGGAACGTTAACATAGAGACACCAGCCACCATAGTCAAATGTTTACCGGGAGCCAGAGCGCCTGACATCAAGTCAAATTTAAATGTGCTGGCTAAGGCTAATCGTAAATACAGTAAGATTGTTATTCATGTCGGCACAAATGACGTTAGACTCCGTCAATCGGAGATCACTAAAGATAATATTAAAGAGGTGTGTGAGCTCGCAAAAACGATGTCAGACACTGTAATATTCTCTGGCCCCCTTACTGCTTACCGTGGTGATGAGATTTATAGCAGATTATCATCATTAAATGGCTGGCTGTCTGAGTGGTGCCTGCAGAATAATATAGATTTTATAAATAACTGGAAGAGTTTTGAGGGCAGACCTGACCTGTTGAAACGAGATGGTCTCCATCCCTCCTGGGATGGGGTTTCCCTCCTCTCTAGAAATTTGGCACACAGTCTTAATAATGCTAAAGTCTGACTGCCTAGGGCCCAGGTCAGGAAGGAGACAGAATGGCTTAACCAACTGTCTGCTTGCCGTCTCGCGTTACAGAATACACAAAATATACAACATGTAATAATCCCTTCTTACAAACAACATAAAATAGAGACTGTGTCTGTCCCCCGGATTAGCAAACATAAGATATTGCGTAAACCTCTTGAAAGTAATTTAATAAACGTTAAACAAATCAAACATGAACAAAATACAGATAATCAGCTGTTACGACTCGGATTGCTTAATATTAGATCTCTCTCAAATAAAGCACTTTTTGTTAACGATTTGATAACCGATCATAAAATAGACATGCTTTGTTTGACAGAAACATGGCTAAAGCCAGATGATTTTATTACTCTAAATGAATCCGTTCCCCATGATTATTACTATAAACACGAGCCTCGTCTAAAAGGTAGAGGGGGAGGTGTCGCTGCACTTTACAAGAATTCTTTTATTACCTCTCAGAAGTCTAATTTTAAATACAATTCTTTTGAAGTCATGGTACTTCACGTATCGACACCTAATACTAAGGACAAAACATTTTTAAAATTTATTCTAGCTATTGTATATAGGCCTCCAGGGCACCACACAGATTTTATTAAAGATTTTGGTGGGTTCTTATCAGAACTAGTACTGGCCGCAGATAGAGTCCTTGTCGTCGGTGACTTTAATATCCATGTAGACAATGATACAGATGCCTTGGGACTGGCTTTCAAAGACACTCTTAACTCCATGGGCGTTAGTCAACATGTGTCAGGACCCACTCACCTTCGTAATCTTACTTTAGATTTAATACTTTCTTATGGTATAAATGTGGACGATGTTAAAATCGTTCAGCAGAGTGAAGATATTTCGGATCATCATCTGATATTATGTTTGCTTCACTGGCCTACGGCTGCAAATCAAACTCCTTGTTACAAATATGGTAGAACGATCACTTCAACTACCAAAGATGCGTTTCTCGATAATCTGCCTGAATTGTCTAAAATATCTAGCATGAGTAATAACGTTGACGATTTTGACACTACTATTGAAAATTTTAACTCTACTTTCTCGGAAATATTAGACACAGTTGCTCCTCTGCGTTTAAAGAAAATTAAAAATAGCAGCCCAACACCGTGGTATAATGAACACACTCAGACTCTAAAAAAGGCATCCCGTAAAATGGAGCGCAACTTTAAGAAAACGAATTTAGAGGTATTTCGTATAGCATGGAAGGATAGTACTCGAAATTACAGGAATGCAATAAAAACGTCTAGATCCGCCTACTTTTCAACACTAATAGAGGAAAACCATCACAACCCTAGGTTCTTATTTAACACCGTGGCTAAATTAACAAAAAAAAAGTTGTCATTGACGTCAGATTCTGATTATCAGCATAACAGTGATGAATTTATGAACTACTTCACGAGTAAAATCCAAGATATAAGAGAAAAAATTATAACAATGCAACCTGTAGTGAAATCCGCTGAACAAACTAACTACAGCACCCCTAAGGAGAAATTGCAATTATTTTCTACAGTAGATCACGATGAACTGTCTAAAATCATTAGATCATCTAAATCATCAACATGCATGCTAGACCCTATACCTACAAAACTACTGAAAGAAATGCTCCCAGAAATTATAGATCCTCTTCTTAGTATTATTAACTCATCTCTGACATTAGGACATGTGCCTAAAGCATTTAAGGTGGCTGTTATAAGGCCTCTTTTAAAAAAACCCAAACTCGACCCTAAAGAACTAGGGAATTACAGGCCTATATCGAATTTACCTTTTATATCTAAAGTTCTGGAAAAAGTAGTTTCAACTCAATTATGCTCCTTCCTCCAAAGGAATGACATTAATGATGAATTCCAGTCTGGATTTCGAGCATGTCACAGTACAGAGACTGCTTTGATCAGAGTTACAAATGATCTGCTTTTAGCGTCTGACCGTGGCTGTATTTCGTTATTGGTGCTGCTAGACCTCAGTGCTGCATTTGACACCATTGACCACAGCATACTTCTACATAGACTCGAAAATTACGTTGGCATTAACGGAATAGCATTGAAATGGTTTAAGTCTTATTTATCCGACCGTTTTCAATTTGTAGCAATAAACAATGAGGTGTCCCGCAAATCACAAGTCCAGTACGGTGTACCACAGGGCTCAGTCTTGGGACCCCTGCTCTTCGCATTATACATGCTACCTCTAGGAGATATAATAAAGCGACACGGAATTAGCTTTCACTGTTATGCTGATGATACTCAACTTTATATTTCCTCGATGCCTCATGAAACCCAGCAGTTTCATCGAATAAAGGATTGCATAGTTGACTTAAAAATGTGGATGAGTAACAATTTTTTACTACTAAACTCGGACAAAACAGAAGTGTTACTTACTGGACCGAAAACTGCTATGCGTAACAACCATGAATACTGCTTAACGATTGACGGATGCTCCATAAAATCCTCGTCATCAGCTAAGAATCTTGGCGTTGTATTCGACAGTACTCTCTCATTTGAAAGCCATGTCGCAAACACCTGTAAAATTGCATTTTTCCATCTTAAGAATATATCTAAATTACGTCATATACTGTCACTTTCAGATGCAGAGAAATTAATTCATGCATTCATGACATCAATACTAGATTACTGTAATGCACTTCTAGGTGGTTGCCCTGCGGGCCTATTACAAAAACTGCAACTGGTTCAAAACGCGGCAGCTCGAGTTCTTACACGTACAAAAAAGTATGAGCATATAACCCCGGTTCTGTCAACCTTGCACTGGTTACCTATAAAGCATCGCATTGACTTTAAGATCTTGCTTATTACCTATAAAGCCCTACATGGTCTAGCGCCGCAGTATTTGAATGAACTTCTATTGTATTACAGACCTCCACGTACATTACGCTCTAAGGGGTCCTGTCAGTTGGTAATACCTAGAATTTCAAAATCAAGTGCAGGTGGTAGATCGTTTTCTTATCTAGCGCCTAAACTTTGGAATATTCTTCCTTGCACGGTCCGGGAGGCAGACACACTCTGTCAGTTTAAATCTAGACTAAAGACTCATCTTTTTAATCTTGCATACACTACACCTCCATAATATTAATCCTCAGGGGATTTAGGCTGCATTATCTAGATCAACCGGAACCAGGAACACATCCAACAACAAATGATGCACTTGTTGCATCAAAGAGTGCAGAACAGTACTCTACTCTCAGCCAGTCTTGTCTCTTTGTTCCAAGGTTACCGCAGGATGCAGTTCATGCCCAGACCTGATGGCAGAGCTGAGAATGGAAAGCGATGACCTGACAAGTGCTAAGAGGATAGAGCTGGATAAAGGACGCGACAACTTTGTTTTTCCTACAACATTTCAAATGCTATTAGATTGTTAATGATAATCTTTTATCCTTAATTTTTATATTTTTACTAAGCCTTGTTGTGCAAGCACTGTTGAGCTTGTGCAGAGGCAGCAGCTTTTGCCAGAGGGGAACTGGAATCCCCTGGTTGGGCCTGGGTTCCCCTGAGGTTTTTTTTCTCGATGGGAGTTTTGGGTTCCTCACCACCGTTTGCATATTGTTTTGCACTATCTGCCTGGCCGGGGGGGCTGCTTTAGAATTCATACTTGTATTAAATGTGTCTCATGTACAGCTGCTTTGTAACAATGAAAATTGTAAAAAGCGCTATATAAATAAAGTTGAGTTGAGTTGAGTTGAGTATGAACGGCACCTGGTAGCTCACAAAACACTACCAAATCATTCTTCCGCTCATTCTTCTTCACTAATGCTTGCTAATCTTTGAATCATGTCCCTCATGTTATCTTCTCTTTTACTGTATGTAATTCTTTTTTCACCCAAAAGTCAGACTCGCTTTGTTTTTACGTGGACATATGCAGTAATATGATGAATTAACTTTATTTGGCCTACAATAACCTAAATCTGTGCATTAAAATGATGGGCTTTTTAATTATGTTTTTTAAATATACACCAGTGGCACTGAAACCCAGACATGTTTCCATGTGCTTAATAATAGAAAAGAATGCATAATATTTTTTATTTCAAATGGAAATGCGGCTGTTTATTTTAGTAACAGAAGCTTCTTTGCGTTGCCAAACATCATATAGCATCAGTCTCTTTACGGGGGTAAATCAATGGCAAAGTTTTTTGCATTGACTTGGGCTGTGTTATATTAGTTAATAAGTTCATGCATATTACATAACAAGCATTGCGCAACATTATTATCCTCATAGTCAATGCTCTCCTTATAGTCAAAACTATATCCATATGGTTAATCAACAAATAGGTCACTTTTTTCAATTTCTGTAAGATGGAAACTAAAATCACATACTGAAAAGAGAATGGACGAAAATGCACTGTAAGTCGCTTTGGATAAGTTTCTACCAAATGCATAACGTCTATTACTGTTCGTTCGTCCTGTTTATAGCAAGAAAGTCCACTGCACTGATCTGTGAGTTCAGTAGGCTTTAGCAGCTAAGTCAAGTGCAAGTCGTTAACTGAATCTTGATACGGTTGTGGACATTTTCGTCATTAAAAAAAAAGGATTATTCCTGACTTTCTTTATATATTGACCACGCAATAAATGTTGTTAAAACAAAGATAAAATGTAAAAAGCATGGATACATACAATTGGATTGGAATGCTATTATTGCTGACCACGCTGTGTAACTTTACATTTCCAAAAAGAAAAAGTCCTTCCTTTAGAAAGCAAGCTATGATATTTTCAATGTTAGCAGAGGTACAGTAACTGTAACACTGCGCACATATTATCCTGTGTATTCGAAGGCATGATTAGTGGTAAATTGGTCTGGTCTGGCTCAGTTCATCAGTGATTGGGTGAGAACAGTTAATTTTTACTGGCTATGGAAACCAGCGGGGGGGAATCATTATACGACAGGCAAAACGCTGTAAATAACGTGCGCTCTGTGCCACCAAAATGGATCATTTTACGCCGTCATATGGCAAGCCAGCGGTGCAAAAGGCGGCGCTTTTCGGGCGCCTGAAAACGCCGTTAAACACTGGGCTATAGACGGCTTTTTGTGCGTTTTTAACGCCGTCTGGAATCGCGGCGCCATATTTTGCGGTCCCATTACAGTTTTAAAAGCTGTTGGGATATAAACGCGTTAAAAACTATAGCGTAATTCTGACACCATCAGCTTGCCATATACACACGTTAATTTTTCACACGTAAATCACACGTTAAGTACACGTTGAGTACTTGTGAAACACACATTAACACATTAACAACGCGTGATTCAGATGCCAGTTTCCAGATTAAACGTGTCAACATCATTGGCTGCCTAAGAATCGGGTCAAACCATTTCTGCAAACCTGGGGGGTTGCCTGACACTCATAGGCTACATGCTTCCACCATTAAAGATCCTCCTGTTTATTTGTCCTTTTATTGTGTAGTTGTTTATTAGCGAAAGTTATATTTATTAAGAAAAAAAGCCCGTCTTGCACATTAGTAAACATTCTGACCATAACACCATTTACCAAACTAAAGAATATAAAAAATTAACAGATTTACAGTTTTGAAATTGTTATAATACAGACCATTGTAATGAATTTTCATTTATGATGAACTATGTAAACTTTTAAAGGTGGAGTTTAATTTACTACTATGGCCAGTAGGGTGCAACCAAGATGCTCCACAAGTGACATTTTAAGAAAACAACCCATTTTAGATTTAGATCTTTCAAACTCAGTGTTCTAAATGGGTTCCAAAATCAACTCATGGTGTTTACTAAAGAGATAAGAAACTGACTCTGTTTTTCTGTATACAGCCCATTTTAGGTCATATCTCAACTCCAAGCTTAAAGTCAGATATTCTGAACCATGTGTACCTCAGAACTGTGAGCAGCCTAATATCCTTTTTATCTTTAGTCATCCCATAATACACTATTATAACTGCAATAAATGTAACTATAATACTCAGCTATACTCAATCTTTCAACTGTAAAGTTGTAGAATATGCTTTTATTTTTTAACTTCATTTTTTCTTCATTTGGTCATGATACCATTGCTCACAAAGGATAAATAAATAGATTTGATATAAATACCTTCCCAGGTTTAAAAAATTGTATTGTCAGTGTATAAGGCTTATGTTATGTTAAGTCTGAAACAAGAATTGTCATTTTAACATTAGAACTATAGTAAAATAAAAGTCAATAAGAACCAATTTAATGTTCTGTATATAAATCCAACAATTTTCTTCCCATCAATAAGTGTGGCGGCATGGTAATGCCACCACCTTGTGGGGTAGAGATTCAGCGTTTATCTAAAGACGTTTTTTTTTACACAAATGTATATCTGTACTCTCAAGTCAGAATTTAATAATTTCTAAGAAAATTCACACACAACTTGTTACAAAAGAAATTCAGATCCTATCAGTGGTTAAACTACGGTTATTATTATAGGTACTGCGATTACTGTGTGCAAGATATGGCCACTTTTTTTGTGTCCATGGTTTTGTGGCATGAATTAAAATCACAATTTTAACCCGAGCTTTGTTATATAAGGGAATCGTATTCAGTCGCAGCATAACCTTCCTTCGGATTCCGATATTAGGAATGCGGGGTTAAAGTTTATTTTTAAAAGACATTCCAGCTCATATGGGAAAAACATGCTCGTTTTATTTCTCTGGGAAATGGCGCTGCAATCTTATGTGAGTAAAATAAATTGTACTATGCGTCACTATGCTTTGTTAGAGATCTCTTGATGTGCCCTGAGCACTGCATTTGCATGATATTAGCATTGCCTGGGGACCTCTAGTAATTGTTATACTGGCAGAGGTTGTCTGTAATCTTATTCTCGTGCGAATCGGCATCTCTGATTTGGCGGGCTCACATAACATTTTCTAAGGTTATATCCATCGTTTGTTTATAATGGTGGCTGCTTTGAAGTGTTTTGGTATTATTTCGGGTGCTGGGTGATATCCATAAGTTCTCAACTCAACTCAACTCAACTCAACTTTATTTATATAGCGCATTTTACAATTTTCATTGTTACAAAGCAGCTGTACATGAGACAGATTGAATACAAGAAAAACAACTAAAGGCATATAGACCTGTAAAAACAAGAAAAAGGTGAAAACAACAAAAGACAGACTTACAAATGCACCACACACACAATATGCATACATACTTACACACATTGACATAGACGCACACACGCAAACACACTTGCACACACGCACAGTGAAATCACACATAGGAGAGAGAACCACAGGTCAATTATTAAACAGAATATAAATTCTTGTATGCAATATTAATTATGTCTAACTTCTAAATTAGACAGGACGCGACAACTTTGTTTTTCCTACAACATTTCAAATGCTATTAGATTGTTAATGATAATCTTTAATCCTTAATTTTTATATTTTTACTAAGCCTTGTTGTGCAAGCACTGTTGAGCTTGTGCAGAGGCAGCAGCTTTTGCCAGAGGGGAACTGGAATCCCCTGGTTGGGCCTGGGTTCCCCTGAGGTTTTTTTTCTCGATGGGAGTTTTGGGTTCCTCACCACCGTTTGCATATTGTTTTGCACTATCTGCCTGGCCGGGGGGGCTGCTTTAGAATTCATACTTGTATTAAATGTGTCTCATGTACAGCTGCTTTGTAACAATGAAAATTGTAAAAAGCGCTATATAAATAAAGTTGAGTTGAGTTGAGTTAAATTCTAAAGCAGCCCCTCCGGCCAGGCAAATAGTGCAAAACAATATGCAAATGGTGGAGAGGAACCCAAAACTCCAATCGAGAAAAAAACCCTCAGGAGAACCCAGGCCGAACCAGGGGATTCCAGTTCCCCTCTGGCAAAAGCTGCTGCCTCTGCACAAGCTCAACAGTGCTTGCACAACAAGGCTAAATAAAAAATAAATAAACTTACGAATAAGGTAAATTATAGATTTAAGATTATCATTAACAATCTAATAGCATTTGAAGTGTTGTAGAAAAATCGTGTCAAGTTGCCGCGTCCTTTATCCAGCTCTATCATCTCAGCTCTTATCAGGTCATCGCTTCCCATTTTCAGCTCTGCCATCAGGTCTGGGCATGAACTGCATCCTGCGGTAACCTTGGAACAAAAAGACAAGACTGGCTGAGAGTAGAGTACTGTTCTGCACTCTTTGATGCAACAAGTACATCATTTGTTGTTGGATGTGTTCCTGGTTCCGGTTGATCTAAATAATGCAGCCTTAATCCTCTGAGGATTAATATTATGGAAGTGTAGTGTATGCAAGATTAAAAAGATGCGTCTTTAGTCTAGATTTAAACTGACAGACTGTGTCTGCCTCCCTGACAGTGCAGGGAAGAATATTCCAAAGTTTAGGCGCTAGATAAGAAAAGGATCTACCACCTGCACTTGATTTTGAAATTCTAGGTATTACTAACTGACAGGACGCCTGAGAGCGTAATGCACGTGGAGGATTGTAATACAATAGAAGTTCATTTAAATACTGTTGCGCAAGACCATGTAGGGCTTTATAGGTAATAAGCAAGATCTTAAAGTTAATGCGATGCTTTATATGTAACCAGTGCAAGGTTGACAGAACCGGGGTTATATGCTCATACTTTTTTGTACGTGTAAGAACTCGAGCTGCCGCGTTTTGAACCAGTTGCAGTTTTTGTAACAGGCCTGCAGGGCAACCACCTCAACTCAACTCAACTCAACTTTATTTATATAGCGCTTTTTACAATTTTCATTGTTACAAAGCAGCTGTACATGAGACACATTTAATACAAGTATGAATTCTAAAGCAGCCCCCCCGGCCAGGCAGATAGTGCAAAACAATATGCAAACGGTGGTGAGGAACCCAAAACTCCCATCGAGAAAAAAAACCTCAGGGGAACCCAGGCCCAACCAGGGGATTCCAGTTCCCCTCTGGCAAAAGCTGCTGCCTCTGCACAAGCTCATCAGTGCTTGCACAACAAGGCTTAATAAAAATATAAAAATTAAAGATTATCATTAACAATCTAATAGCATTTGAAATGTTGTAGAAAAAAACAAAGTTGTCGCGTCCTTTATCCAGCTCTATCCTCTTAGCACTTGTCAGGTCACCGCTTCCCATTCTCAGCTCTGCCATCAGGTCTGGGCATGAACTGCATCCTGCGGTAACCTTGGAACAAAGAGACAAGACTGGCTGAGAGTAGAGTACTGTTCTGCACTCTTTGATGCAACAAGTACATCATTTGTTGTTGGATGTGTTCCTGGTTCCGGTTGATCTAAATAATGCAGCCTAAATCCTCTGAGGATTAATATTATGGAGGTGTAGTGTATGCAAGATTAAAAAGATGAGTCTTTAGTCTAGATTTAAACTGACAGAGTGTGTCTGCCTCCCGGACCGTGCAGGGAAGAATATTCCAAAGTTTAGGCGCTAGATAAGAAAAGGATCTACCACCTGCACTTGATTTTGAAATTCTAGGTATTACCAACTAAAAGTACATTACAATAATCTAGTCTTGATGTCATGGATGCATGAATTAATTTCTCTGCATCTGACAGTGGCAGCATATGACGTAGTTTAGATATATTCTTAAAATGAAAAAATGGCGCTAAAATGAGCGACATGGCTCTCAAATGACAGATTACTATGGAATACAACGCCAATATTCTTAGCTGACGACGAGGATTTTATGGAGCATCCGTCAAATGTTAAGCACTATTCTTGGTTGTTACGTATGGCGGTTTTTGGTCCAGTAAGTAACACTTCTGTTTTGTCTGAGTTCAGTAGTAAAAAATTGTTACTCATCCAGTTTTTTAAATCAACTATGCATTCCAGTATTCGATGGAACTGCTGGGTTTCATGAGGTTTAACAGTGAAAGCCAATTCCGTGTCGCTTTCTTATATCTCCTAGAGGTAGCATATGTAATGCGAAGAGCAGAGGCCCTAAGACTGAGCCCTGTGGTACACCGTACTGGACTTGCGTTTTAGTTACCGGGAGTCTCCCGTTTGTTTATTTATCATGTAAACTCTCGTACCATTTGAGACCCGCGATCGCGATGATCTTTTGTCCGGTTCGGGATCACTGGTCTCAAATGTGGACAGGTAAGGTCATACAGTTGTGTTCAAAATTATTCAACCCCCAATGCTGTAAATGGTTTTAGGAAATTTAGTGTACATTTGTAATTGTATTCAGAATGAAATCCTACAAGGACTTCTTAAAGAACCATATGCAACTAAAATGACATCAATTAGTTTTGTAATACAGTAGTAAATGTTTCTTTTGTGAATTCTTCATTGGCATAATTATTCAACCCCTTAAAGACTACCACTCTGAAGAACAGAGGTTCAATGAAGTGTTTTCAATCAGGTATTGAAAACACCTGTAGTTATCAGGGAGCAGCAATAAAGCCTAATAAGCACCAATTAGGCAGCTTTAAAATGACTGTGATACTCAGCTCCTTCTAGACATTTACTGGTGTGGTTACAAACATGGTGAGGTCAAGAGAATGGTCCAGGAAGACAAGAGAACAGGTGATTACTCTTCACAGGAAGACCACATACCAAGAGACACCATAAGAAGCATCATTCGCAAATTCAAGGCAAAGGGCACTGTTGAAACGCTACCTGGTCGTGGCAGAAAGAAGATGCTGACTTCGACTGCTGTGCGCTACCTGAAGCGTAGAGTGGAGAAAAGTCCCTGTGTGACTGCTGAGGAACTGAGAAAAGATTTGTCAGATGTGGGTACTGAAGTTTCTGCTCAGACAATACGGCGCACCCTGCGTAATGAAGGCCTCCATGCCAGAACTCCCAGGCGCACCCCCTTGCTGTCCCCAAAGAATAAGAAGACTCGACTGCAGTATGCCAAAAGTCATGTGGACAAACCACAGAAGTTTTGGGATAGTGTTCTGAAACAAAATTAGAACTGTTTGGGCCCATGGATCAACGCTATGTTTGGAGGAGGAAGAACAAGGCCTATGAAGAAAAGAACACCTTGCCTACTGTGAAGCATGGCGGGGGGTCAATCATTCTTTGGGGATGTTTTGCTTCTGCAGGTACTGGGAAGCTTCAGCGTGTGCAAGGTACCATGAATTCTCTTCAGTACCAGGAGATATTTTATGACAATGTGATGCAGTCCGTCACAAACCTGAGGCTTGGAAGACGTTGGACCTTTCAACAGGACAATGATCCCAAGCATACCTCCAAGTCCACTAGAGCATGGTTGCAGATTAAAGGCTGGAACATTTTGAAGTGCCCATCGCAGTCACCAGACTTAAATCCGATTGAGAACCTCTGGTGGGACTAGAAAGCAGTGTCAGTGCGCAAGCCTAAGAATGTGACTGAACTGGAGGCTTTTGCCCATGATGAATGGGCGAAGATACCCGTAGATCGCTGCAAGACACTTGTGTCAAGCTATGCTTCACGTTTAAAAGCTGTTATAACTGTAAAAGGATGTTGTACTAAGTACTAAGATTGAATGTCACTTGGGGGTTGAATAAAACTGATAATGATGTGAGCTCAGAAAAGACATTTGTGGTTATTTCATTATAAATGTTATGTTATATTTGTCTGACCTACACGTGCCTCTTTGATTTAATTGTAAGCAGGATGAATGAATGATCATAATCAATGTCAAACCGACCAAAACAATCAATTTCAGTGGGGGTTGAATAATTTTGAACACAACTGTATACATATATATATATATATATATACACACACACAGATGTATGTAAAAGTTTTTTTAAAAGTGAAGGTTTATTCTCAATTTAGTCATGCCCTGAGCAAGTTATTTCATGTTTACATAAAGTTCACACTAAAGAATAATAACAGCATTTCGAAAATAGCCCAGTGCAAAAGTTTAGACGCCCCTGATTATTAATACACTCTAAAAAAAGGCTGGGTTAAAACAACCCAATTTTGGTAACCCAACGTTGGGTCAAATATGGACAAACCCAGTGTTGGGTTATTTAACCCAGCCATTTGGGTTCAATCTTTCACCCAAAATGCTGGGTTGTTTTATTTACATCAACTATTACATCGCTAGTTTAAAACAAACCCAAAATGTTTGAAAATAACAATAATAAAATCAAAGAATTACTTGAGGCACTAGTAAGAATCAAAAGTTGAAGTTTTATTAAGGATCGAAATGCAAGACAAAAGGAATTCATAAAAACGTGCAATATTTTAAATGCTCAATGAACATCAAAACGGTATAGAAAACACTTCGATGCAATTATGTTTATACATATTAAAAAAAATAAACATTAATAAATTACATAAGTTTAGATTTTAACATATACATAAAGTCGCACAAGAAAATATAAATAGTTCGACAACTTTCCACTTTGAAACTCATAACTGTTTACAAAAAACAATTAACAAAGTTGCACAAGTAAAATGCTTTAGGGCAATTCCAGCATTATGGATGTGACAAAAACACTCAGAGAATGTATTTGTTACCAATATACTGAACCATTTATTTTTATTTTACTAAACCCTTGTTGATAGAACTGCACTATATGATAACATATCAGTCTATGCACACTTCAATTCAAGTTTATTTATATAGCGCTTTTCATAATGTCTATTGTTCCAAAGCAGCTTTACAGGGGCAAACAGGAAAAACAGAAAAGATAAAACACAGCACAGTGCATGGTGTTTATAAAACAAGCAAGATCATTTGAATAAATAATATCTATTCATAAATAAATAAATGCAGTCTCCCGGTGAGCAAGCCAACACTGCCCTGTTGTGGCGAGGAACCCATACTCCAATGATTGATGGAGAAAAAAAAACCTTGGGCGAAACCAGGCTCAGCCGGGAGGGCCAGATCCATTATATATATATATATATATATATATATACATATATACACACCATTATATTGGGGGCTTCAGAGGATTTGTGTGTATGTGTGTGTGTGTGTGTGTGTGTGTTAAGCACACTGTATAAGGGCTTCTCCAAAAACGGAGAAGAGAGTGACATTGCAATCCTACTCCATTAATAAAGTGTTTTTTGTATCAAAACTCGAGACTCAAGAATAATTCTTCAGAACACTCAAAGAAAATCCACAACAGTTTTGGCGACCCCGGCAGGACACTTGGAAAGAGCACGGAGATGAACCACAGCGGGCAACTTCTGGACGAGCAACACAACAAAATTCATTCAGAGCGGTGACTGGGTACCCCTCCTGTGTCTCACAGAAGAAGCGTAGTTGTTGGCTCATTTGAGATTTACATATAACCCTGTAAATAAAGGGATAAATTATAGGGATAAGAGATTCAAAGTGAAAAAGTTTTGCCTATATTAAATAATCATGGCTGCAACTCCTGTGGAACTTATGGGCCTGAAATATCCCTTGTGCAAACAAAAGACCATTCAACTTTCAAAGAAATTGCAGAAAAGAACTATGGAGCCAAAATAGGGTCATATATATTTGACACAGCAATAAAAATAGACTATTAAGCAAAAAATTGCATCTTCGAAAGTAAAACTTAAGAATCTGCAAAAGAAAAAGTAAACCACAGAGAGAAAAAATCAAGTTTAGCAAAGTAAAAATTCAGCAGCAATAATTTTGCAACACATCTTTTCCTTTGCATCGCTCCTTTAAATCCGGCGTTTCAGCCAATCGCTCCCTTGCGACACTTCTCTTTGCTCTTCACTTTTCTTTGCGCCTCGCTTTTTGTCCCTGATTTGACGTGGGGGAGGAGACAAGAGATTGGGGCATGTACAAGCGACCTGAACCTGCCTCCCCTTATGGTGTTCCAAAGGGTCCAAATACATGACTTTGCAGCACACATTCGTCTCACTGAATGTCTCACTCCACGTCTCACTCCACGTCTTAACTTTATTTTATCCTGCTATTTATTGCATTGAATTCAAGACGCAGACGAGACGTTGACGTGACGTAGACGTCATGTAAATCACGTGCAGCAAATATTACGTAATATGGTCAGTAGGTGGCAGAAAAGAAACAAAATAGTTTTTACAAGCTCTATTAAGACCTTTTGCTATCACAATAGTCAAACACAACGTTTGCACACAATGCATGAATATAGCCGCTAAGTTAAGACTGTGTCTTAGTTTTACTGACTAGCATTTAGTTAGAACTAGTCATTCTTGAGATTTCAATTAGACAAATCTGCCTTTTTATGTAACTGACTTAAATATATACTATAAGATGTATAGCTTGCATGTACTGTATGTCAGTTTGGATGAAACAGTCTGCCAAATGCGTAAATGTAAATAAGTTGACTTTTTTAAACAATATAATATTTTAAAGTTTTTTTATGTTTAACCTTTTGAATGTTACACAAGTCAAAAACAACAAATATACAGTAGAACAGGTCCATTTTATTTGTTTGAATTTTTTACTTTTTTGTGATGCCAAGAAAATTCTGGCAGGGTAAATAAAATCAGCAGCAGATTTCCTCCAGATCTGCTAAAGCAGAAATTAATATAACACAATATTCTTATTCTTGGACTTCAAACTCCAGAACATCTTCACATCTACTGTGTTCTACATTGTTTTCATTTTGTTCTTAATTTCTGTCACTCTGTTCATTTTTGTCACGCTCTATGCTTTCTATTTCTGTCTACAGCAGGATCAGTTTCCTTAAAAATACACCAAAATATACAATTAGCCAATCATCAGCCACTGCATCTACAGTCTGGCTAAAAACTATTTATTTATAAACATATGTGTGCCAACATTATTAAAACTACTGTATGTATGATTAAGTACTTAATAGACATATTTGGATTCAATTGGATTCAATTTATTGAAACTGCTGGTGCACGGCATTGAACTTACTTGAATTAGTACTTATTTGTTTAGTACTACTTAAACTGCATGAAAGGTGCATAGGTGGAAGAATGAAGAACTCGTTTAGACATTGATTTGTATTTCATTGTGCTTAAGGTCTGTATATGTTTAAGGTCTCTGTCATGTTGAAGGCCGATCCTTTACCCATCTTGAGTGTCCTAGTTGAGGGGAGGAGGTTCTCGTCCAAGATTTTACAGTAAATGGACCCATCCCTCACCTCCTCAGTGTGGTGAAGTCCTACTTTTCCAATAGTAGAGAAAAAGCCCCAAAACATGATGTGATTGACTGTAGAGATGGTGTTCTTGGGGTCATAGTCAGCATTTCTTAATTTTGGTCCCATCTGACCACAGCACTTTCTCCTAAGCCTTTTCTGGATCATTTTGATGTTCATGGCAAACTTCAGATGAGTCAGACGGGCCTTCTTGAGCAGGAGGACCTTGCGGGTGCTTCAGGATTTCAATCTATTGTGGCATAGCGTGTTACCAATGATTTGCTTGGTATCCGGTCCCAATTGACTTGAATTCATCAACAAGCTCCTTCTGTGTAGTTCTGGGCTGATCTTTAACCTGTCTCATGTTCATCTTTACCCCATTGGGGAAATCTTGCAGGGAGCTCCCGACCAAGGGCATTTGATAGTTATTTTTTATTTCTTCTATTTCCAAATAATCACACCAACAGTTATCTCCTTCTCATCAATCTTTTGTCTGTAGCACAAAGCAGCTTTGTGTCGGTCTACAATCTTGTCCCTGATATCCTTTGATAATTATCGATCTAGTCTTGACCATGGTGGAAAGGTTGCAATGGAATATACAGATTGTGTTGGTAGGCTTCTTTTTTAAAAGTCCTAAAGTGACAGGAGTAATCTGTGTTACATATAGGCACATAACCTATAACTATTAATACAGTATATAATCAGTGGGAGCCAGATCAAATAATAATTTTTCTCACAGAAATGCGAAACAATTTATAACCTTTATTTAAAGTTATTTTTTATGGATTATTGATTGATATACTGTCTCTATCATTAATAAAACCTACTATAAACATTATAGATGCTTAATTTCTTCATAAACAGGTAAACTTTCAAAATCCGCAGGGGAACAAGTAATTTTCCCACTGTATGGAAATGATGCTAGAATATTAAATCTCAGTTAAGGTATTCACGTAATTTCACGTTCAAAGGCTGAACGTGAAATTATGGGGTTTAAATATGTTAGTTATGTTATTAATGGGAAATAGAAGTTGAACAATGTGAAACTATATGGTCAAAAGTATGGAAAGTGTAAAAGAGTGAAAAATGTAGGGTTATGGTTTGAAGAGAAATGTACATGGAAGACTTATGTTCAGCAGATTAAAACAATATGCACGGTGAGCAGAAAAACACTCACTACTAGATATATAATATGTACATATTTTATCTATGAATGTATAAATGGAGCAGCAGCTGAGGGTAAAAAAGTATCAAAAAAAGAATAGCTTATTATAGCAATTTTCTGATATCCATGGAGTGGTCTAAAGATCTGGGGAGGAAACAAATAGCTTTTCAAATAAAATGAAGAAGAGAGAACCCAATTATTAAAATATTTAAGATAGTGATAAGAGTACAAAGGACTGAAATAAATGTATATTTTAGCTGGGTCCATTCTCACGTTGCTGCCCTCGAAAGTTCGATAATTCCCACTTAAACATTAAAAGTGATTAAGTAGCATTAAAATGTTACATAATTATCTGCTAACAATAAAAGAGCACCGTTGCATAAACTATTTCCGGGTTGAAGTGGCAATATCCCATATAAAAACATTAATCTGGTTGTACGTTCAGGCAGACGCAGACGTTGCAAAAACGTGCGTATTTTAACGCGTTGTTTGCGCGTAGAGTACGCGTTGTTTGCGCGTAGAGTACGCGTAGTCTACACGTGAAATATCGACGCGTACTCTACGCGTGACGTCAGACGTCAATTTCGCGTGTTTTTGGCCCATTCGGCCACTTGCCCAGTTTGGACGTGTAAGCGTGATGAGTTCCCGTTGAAGAAAATTAAAAATAGCAGCCCAACACCGTGGTATAATGAACACACTCGGACTCTAAAAAAAGCGTCCCGGAAAATGGAGCGCAACTTTAAGAAAACTAATTTAGAGGTATTTCGTATAGCATGGAAGGATAGTACTCGAAATTACAGGAATGCAATAAAAACGTCTAGATCCGCCTACTTTTCAACACTAATAGAGGAAAACCATCAGAACCCTAGGTTTTTATTTAACACCGTGGCTAAATTAACAATAAATAAGTCGTCATCGATGTCAGATTCTGATTATCAGCATAACAGTGATGAATTTATGAACTACTTCACGAGTAAAATCCAAGATATAAGAGAAAAAATTATAACAATGCAACCTGTAGTGAAATCCGCTGAACAAACTAACTACAGCACCCCTAAGGAGAAATTGCAATTATTTTCTACAGTAGATTACGATGAACTGTCTAAAATCATAAGATCATCTAAATCAACAACATGCATGCTAGACCCTATACCTACAAACCTACTGAAAGAATTGCTCCCAGAAATTATAGATCCTCTTCTCAGTATTATTAACTCATCTCTGACATTAGGACATGTGCCTAAAGCATTTAAGGTGGCTGTTATAAGGCCTCTTTTAAAAAAAACCAAACTCGACCCTAAAGAACTAGTGAATTACAGGCCTATATCGAATTTACCTTTTATATCTAAAGTTCTGGAAAAAGTAGTTTCAACTCAATTATGCTCCTTCCTCCAAAGGAATGACATTAATGATGAATTCCAGTCTTGATTTCGAGCATGTCACAGTACAGAGACTGCTTTGATCAGAGTTACAAATGATCTGCTTTTAGCGTCTGACCGTGGCTGTATTTTGTTATTGGTGCTGCTAGACCTCAGTGCTGCATTTGACACCATTGACCATAGCATACTTCTACATAGACTCGAAAATTACGTCGGCATTAACGGAATAGCATTGAAATGGTTTAAGTCTTATTTATCCGACCGTTTTCAATTTGTAGCAATAAACAATGAGGTGTCCCGCAAATCACAAGTCCAGTACGGTGTACCACAGGGCTCAGTCTTGGGGCCTCTGCTCTTCGCTTTATACATGCTACCTCTAGGAGATATAATAAAGCGACACGGAATTAGCTTTTACTGTTATGCTGATGATACTCAACTGTATATCCGCGAAGCCTAATGAAACTCAGCAGTTTCATCGAATAAAGGATTGCATAGCTGACTTAAAAATGTGGATGAGTAACAATTTTTTACTACTAAACTCGGACAAAACAGAAGTGCTACTTACTGGACCGAAAACTGCAATGTGTAACAACCAAGAATACTGCTTAACGATTGACGGATGCTCCATAAAATCCTCGTCATCAGCTAAGAATCTTGGTGTTGTATTCGATAGTACTCTGTCATTTGAAAGCCATGTCGCCAACACCTGTAAAATTGCATTTTTCCAATTTAAGAATATATCTAAATTACGTCATATGCTGTCACTGTCAGATGCAGAGAAATTAATTCATGCATTCATGACATCAAGACTAGATTACTGTAATGCACTTCTAGGTGGTTGTCCTGCGGGCCTATTACAAAAACTGCAACTGGTTCAAAACGCGGCAGCTCGAGTTCTTACACGTACAAAAAAGTATGAGCATATAACCCCGGTTCTGTCAACCTTGCACTGGTTACCTATAAAGCATCGCATTAACTTTAAGATCATGCTTATTACCTATAAAGCCCTACATGGTCTAGCGCCGCAGTATTTGAATGAACTTCTATTGTATTACAGACCTCCACGTACATTACGCTCTAAGGGGTCCTGTCAGGTGGTAATACCTAGAATTTCAAAATCAAGTGCAGGTGGTAGATCCTTTTCTTATCTAGCGCCTAAACTTTGGAATATTCTTCCCTGCACGGTCCGGGAGGCAGACACACTCTGTCAGTTTAAATCTAGACTAAAGACTCATCTTTTTAATCTTGCATACACTAAACCTCCATAATATTAATCCTCAGAGGATTTAGGCTGCATTATTTAGATCAACCGGAACCAGGAACACATCCAACAACAAATGATGTACTTGTTGCATCAAAGAGTGCAGAACAGTACTCTACTCTCAGCCAGTCTTGTCTCTTTGTTCCAAGGTTACCGCAGGATGCAGTTCATGCCCAGACCTGATGGCAGAGCTGAGAATGGGAAGCGGTGACCTGAAAAGAGCTAAGAGGATAGAGCTGGATAAAGGACGCGACAACTTTGTTTTTCCTACAACATTTAAAATGCTATTAGATTGTTAATGATAATCTTAAATCCTTAGATTTTATATTTTATTAAGCCTTTTTGTGCAAGCACTGTTGAGCTTGTGCAGAGGCAGCAGCTTTTGCCAGAGGGGAACTGGAATCCCCTGGTTGGGCCTGGGTTCCCCTGAGGTTTTTTTTCTCGATGGGAGTTTTGGGTTCCTCACCACCGTTTGCATATTGTTTTGCACTATCTGCCTGGCCGGGGGGGCTGCTTTCGAATTCATACTTGTATTCAATGTGTCTCATGTACAGCTGCTTTGTAACAATGAAAATTGTAAAAAGCGCTATATAAATAAAGTTGAGTTGAGTTGAGTCTTGAATGAGCCACAGAACCCAACTGAGGAGGCCACAAAAAGTAAGCTTAAGTAGTTGTTTGAGGCAAACATCCATACGGGTTCACACAGGATTCTATTAGATTATAGTTAAGGAGTGGACCTCTGACCCTCAGGTGGGTCCATCGGCATGTTATATCTGAATCTTTGTATTACTGGCACTTCTTATGAATATTGCTTTGCTTTGACGAATCTCTTGTTGTTTTTTCTCAATATTAGTTGCTTTGGATAAAAGCATCTGCCAAATGAATAAATGTAAATGTCCCCAGCCTCCCTTGGTGAAAATATGTATATTTTATACTTAAATGATTCAAACATGTACTTTCAGAATTTGAAAAAGTCATCTAATCAAATTTTAATTTTCAAATGATTCAAACATTTACTTTCAGAATTTGAAAAAGTCATCTGATCAAATTTTAATTTTCAAATGCAAAATAGCTCAACTTTAAAAGCTACAGTATTTTCTTATATACTTTGTCCACAGACTATCGCACAAAAGTCCTGCAGAAATTACAAGAGCTGGTTGAAAACCAACAGGACATTCTTGCAACGCACAATATTGGCTGCTCTGGCTCCTAGTAACATGGCAGATGAGGATATCCTTGATGAACCCTGCCAAACATTAGAGGATTTCACACAGTTGGACAAGTTTGACAGGTTTGACAGTCTTCTAAATAACTACAGTATTCCAAATATGTTCGGTATTCTAATATATAAGATTTATTTTAATATGTAAAATAAATGTACTGTAAATATATATATATAGCTTTTAAACAGTTGAAATTTGTTTACAATTAATTATTTATCGGATGGTCTTCATTGAAATTATAAAGTCTGGCATTTCCGTCACAATTGAGTTATTCACCTACAAAACTTCATTTTGTAAACCTAAAATAGACTAAATTTATGAGAAAACTGTTTAGAAAGTTTTAATGAATGTTTTGCCAGATAGAACCTTATAATTCCAAGTGTAAACGGATTTTTGAGGAATTTGTCCGCATTCAACCTGTTCCAAAAACCCCATTTCCAATTTTGAGATGATTAATTTTGAGACTCTTCTGCACACACAAGAAATAAGCATACAAACATGAAAATAAAATAAATAAAAGGATTACATTGTAAAAGGTTAACCACGCCCTAAATACACCTGCGCCATGGACTTCAGACTATTGTCAAACTCAGTTCCTGGAGGCCCACAACTCTGCACATTTTACCTCCAACCCTTATCAAACACACCTTATTCATATAAACAACATCTTCAGGATTACTAGAAACTTCCAAGCAGGTTTAGTTTAGAGCTGGTTTGAGCTAAACCGTGCAGAACTGCGGCCCGCCAGGAATTGAGTTTGACACCTCTTGTCTGTATCATCAAAAGTAGATTTGTAAATGCGAGTGCGACATACATACCATATAGATCGGCAAAATTGTGCCTAAATTCTGATATGTTATGTGTACATTCATTATTGTTAATTGTTGATGAAAAATCTAATGTCTAACATTATATTAGATCATTGCATACAGTAGATCTTAAAGCTGTCTGTCTCAATGTCAATCAATTAAAGAAATAAAAAAGTTATATACATTTTCTACAGGTATTGGTTTTGACCTGGTGTGTGCCAAATCTATTTGTATTAGCCTACAATTTATTTAAATTCGACTCAGTTTTGCAAGGACTATTGCTATAAATGATAAAACTGTGCTGTTTCGTTGGAACACTTAAATCACCTAAATAACTTTCTTTAAATAAATTGTTTTAAAATCACATGGTAGTAAAATTATTCAAAATCAAATGTGTTTTAATTCATCAGACTTTTACATTTTAAGTATGATTTATCTATTCTATTTCTAGAGGCAACACAAAAGAACTTCAAGACGTTGAAGGCGATTGATGTGGAAGACCTTATCGCATTAGTACTGAAATTTGCCCCACACAGGAATTTAAAGTGGTAATCAAACTTTTTACAATACTTTGATATTGTCTAAGTAGGTTTTTAACTACAGGTTAAAAAAATTGTCCCGTGAAAGGAATGCATTTATGTTTTATTTAAAGTTCTAAAAACCTTGTTCTGAATACCCTATTCCACATGCGACATTTAGTGGTAAATTAAAATATAAATATGATTAGAATCTGTTTAAAAACTGTTCTTATGCGCTATTATTATTAGGTTACTAAACTTTATCCAAGAACAACTGATTCTTATTCTAAATTATTAAATCTTTTGTTGTGTAAAACGAAACAGCATGTTTCTAAGAAAAGTGGAGTTATTAACATTTCTACTTGCTAAACGATATTGTAAATATTATTTAGTCATTTTAAAGTATACTTTAAAAAGGTAATATATAATTTTGTACTTTTGTGCACTTTAATATACGTATTTGAATTCCCCGCTTGTTAAACAATCCGAATCTCTTGCACACATTTTTAAACTCCAATGTCAAATCAGTCATATCCACATCAGTTAATATTGTGACGCTGCACTTGAACTATTTAATATGCTTGTTTTTTTCAGTAATGAAAGTACACAGAAATACACAAAACAGGTTTAATCTGTTATTAATGTCTGCTTTTTACATGGGTTAAAAGGAAATATTTAGGCTATATTTTTTTATCAAACCATTTGTCTGTGCACAAACTTTCTTGCTAGTAGATTTTTCATTCATGTGTTCGTCTAATTTTTATTCCAATTTGTCCATGGAATTTACGTTTCCTTTTTCTTTGTTACTTTTTTTGCAGATAGCGGTGGTGGCAGATATTCGATTTCAAGAGTTCGCACCTACAAAGAGTTCCAAGGATCATGTTTATACTTCTAGTTAAATATACCAATGTTTTTGGCATGCAGTATTTTTGCACGTATTGATTAAATGATGTTGTTTATTTAGAATTAAATTATTTAATATATTGTGCATTATATTATATCACAAATGTGATAAACCTCGTTTCTATTTCTTATGATTCTGTTTTAAGAAATAATTTTGTCTACCATTAAAGAATTGATTAAAAACATGGATTATGTGATTCTTTTTACATATACCTTATATAGATTAATTATGATGAATTTTCGTGTTATTAATGCTGCTTATATATGGGGAACAAATAGAAGTTGTACAATGTTTCCGGAACGTTCCGGAAACCTTCCCATAGGTTATTTCTTAGGTTCCCATAACGTTCTGGGAACCTTCCCAGAACATTATTTCCAGGTTCCCGGGACGTTCTGGGAACCTTCACAGAACGTTATTACAACGTTATTTCCAGGTTCCCGGATCATTTTGGGAACGTTCTATTGCTGTTAAGAAAACTTTCCTGGAGAACCAAAAACGAACCTTAAAAAGTAACGTTCTGGGAACCAATAACTAACATTCGGGGAACGTTCTGGGAACCAAAAATTGTTACCTGGGGTCCATATACTTTGGGATGTCCTCTACTGAAACTGACCTTTAGTTTTTCTACATATTTGAAATAATGTTTCAATTGGCCCTTTAAGGATGAAGAGTGTGTATATCTCCAAACGATAGAGTAAAATAAATCCATATTTGGTGTGCATATAGTTTGGGATGGCCCCTACAGAAACCGACAATCAGTTTTTTCAATTTATAAGAAAAAGCGTCTCTATAGGCATTTGAAGTGGAAAAAAATGTATTTCTCTAAAAGGCTAAAGTAAAATAAATCCATATATGGTGTGCATATAGTATGGGACGGCCCCTAAAGTACCCGACAATCAGTTTCTTCTGCTTATAGGAAATAATGTTTCTATAGGCTCTTTAGGGATGGAAAATGTGTTTTTCTCCAAACCAATAGAGTAAAATGAATCCATATATCAGGGCTCATACGGTCATGAAAAACCTGGAAAAGTCATGGAATATTAAAATGGCAATTTCCAGGCCTGGAAAAGTTTTGGAAAATGAATAAACTCATGTCATGGAAATTTGTTTTTCAAAATATCTGTGTACTTTAATTTGTTTAATTGATAATATTGGTTTTCAAATTGCAATAATTTTTTCGTTCGGGCGATCAGTCACATCACGTGACATGTTCTCTGCGTGGGGCAACTCAGGTGCAGCTGAGCAAAAATAAACAATGCCGGGAAAAAGTTGCTTTAATAATGTTTGGCTTCAATCTGAAATGTATAATGCATGGCTTGAGAAAGACCAGGACCCAGGACGAGCAAAATGTAGACTTTGCCATAAAACATTCGACATTTCGAACATGGGAGAAGCAGCGCTATCTAGCCATGCTAAAGGTGCGAAGCACCCGTCTGCCGATGCAGCTGTGCAACAGTCAGCTTCCAACCCGATCGCTGGCTTTTTCACCCAGGTGACTAACGTCGTGACACCCTCTGCCAGCTGCAGTGCTTCCCTCTCCTCCACCACAAATCAAGGGACCATTTTGAGTGCTGTGTCCAGAAACGAAACCCTCACTGCAGAGGTACTGTGCAGGGCGGCGGCCTTCGTTTCTCTAACAGCAAATTAGCTGTGACGTAAGGCCACTGGGTAAGTGCACTTCCTCGAATGGGGAACGCACTACAGAGACCACATCCAACCATCGGGAAACGTTCTAGTGGGGACACCCTCATGGGAAAAATATGCTGACTGAGGTAGTTAACTGCGAGGTGGAGGTCCACCTAGGGAAGGTCATTGGTTACCAAGGTGGGAACCTATCATGAGGATACATCATACAGAACTGCCCGACTGGGGGACAACGTCCGGTAGCACTAAGTCGGGTTAGATCTATACGCGGATAACTAAGAAGGTACCTGGCCTTAGGGGCAGGGCTGCTCTGCCCAGTCCGCCTGCAGGGGGTGCTTGGTTAGTGATGGATGGGATGCCTGTTATTCACCTTTTGAGGAGAAGAAGGGAGGCTTAATAGCACACTGACCCGCCAATGGAAGTGGGAAAGGTGTTGCCATGCAAGTTGCGTGCTGATACCAGTTCTACGCGTATGTTAAAAAACCTCACGAAGGTGTTGGGCATTGCCCAACCCTAAGCTCTCCAGATGTCTTGCAAAGAGGCGCCCTGAGCCAGTGCCCCCGACGAGGCTATAACCTGGGTTGAGTGAGTTCTCACTGATAGTTGGCACAGGCAATCTTGAGATCGGTACGACTCTCTGTTTGGAGACAGCCCTCCCCTTCTGCTTACCTCCAAAACAGACAAAGAGCTGATCAGAGCTCCTGAAGATCTGCGTGTGGTCCAAGTAGAGGCGCAGTACGCAAACTGGACACAACACGGATGTGGTTGGGTCTTCCTCCCCTGTGGGGAGCGCCTGCAAGTTCACCACCTGGTCCCGGAAGGGAGTGGTGGGAACTTTGGGCACATTGCCAGGCCGGGTCTCAGTATAACGTGAGAATCACTGTGCCCGAATTCTAGGCAATCTGGGGTGATTATAGGTCCCCTACCCTCTTGATGGAAGTGAGCGCTATCAGGAGAACGGTCTACATCGTTAGTTGAGGAAGAGCGGCGTCTCCGAGGGGCTTGAAGTGGGGCCTCTTGAGGCCTACCAGGACCACATCAAGGTCCCAAGAGGGTATGGAGCGTGGACGAGGCGGATTCTGCCTTCTCGCGGCCATTAGGAACCTGATGATAAGGTCGTGCTTTCCCAGAGACTTTCCAGCAACTGAGTCGTGATGAGCGGCAGTCCTGGCTACATACACTTTCAGTGTGGAAGGGGATAGATTAGTCTCAAGTCTCTCATGTAAAAAGGGCAACACGTTCCAATCGAGCAACTCCGTGGGACTTCTCTTCGAGAAGAACACCAGGACGAGAAGAGGCCACACTTTTAGGCGTATAGCCGCCTAGTGGCCGGGGCCCTAGCCTGAGTGATGGTCTCAACCAGAGGGACTCGGACAGAGAATACCATAGCGGGCAATGGGTGGTGTCCATGGAGGTGAACAGGTCTACCTGAGCCTGCCCGAGCCGCACCGAAATGAGCTGGACTGCTCGGGAAGAGAGCGTGTCGGCTATCTGGTTCAGGTCGCCTTGGATGTATGTGGCTCTCAGGGTTCAACAAAAGGTTCAATAAAAGTAAGGAGACGGGAACCGGCAAACATTTAAACATTTAATAAAAAACAACAAAGTAAAAAGACAGCCGGCAGCCCCTCACGGACGACTGCCGGCGAATAACGCAGTACATAAACAGTCGGCAGCCCCTAACAGACGACTGACGGTGAATAAAACAAATCACAACTAAAAGCCAGGCCTGGTCCTCTCATTGACGGTCCGGTCGCTCGTCCTCTTATGCTCCCGATCTCCTCCGTGATACGAGACCGGTGCGCGTACAGCTGACGCTCATTATCACTCACTCACCGGCCTCGACTTACGGTCTCGTCCCGCCTACTTCACTACAATAACAAAAAAAAGGTTTGCATATTAAACATTATTACAAAAAATTTGAATTAATGCAAAATAAATCTCCTATAAATAATTAAAAATAAAAACCAAATTGAGCAAAACATGCATTGCGCAAAGAATGTGTTTTCAAAGACTGCTGTGATAAGAGCACAGAGTACATTCACGTGATTTAAACAAGGTTTCATCACCATATATGGTTCATTGGGTGCGTTTCTGAATGCAAATTACAATGAACGTGAACGGGCATGGCGGTTAAGAATGTGTGGGATTTATCAACAATGATTATAAACTGGTGTGTGTAGCAACCGTGTACGCACGTTTGATAAATATAGATGTAGCGATTTTAGCTGCATGTTAAAATAAGGATGAGTTTAACTCACAAAATATGATTCTCCACCAGATCTATCAAAATGTCAATTTCAGTCAAGGAATTAGTTTAGCTCAAAGGAAAATATGTATAATAATCACCATTACACATACATAGCTTACAATTTCTGATTAGCAGTATAGTGATAAAAATCCTATATGTATTCGTCCAGCAAATGCGTCAATGATTTTATACACTAACGTTATCTCATGACCACAAGTAACGTGACTTTTGATAACCGATCATAAAATAGACATGCTTTGTTTGACAGAAACATGGCTAAAGCCAGATGATTTTATTACTCTAAATGAATCCGTTCCCCATGATTATTACTATAAACACGAGCCTCGTCTAAAAGGTAGAGGGGGAGGTATCGCTGCACTTTACAAGAATTCTTTTATTACCTCTCAGAAGTCTAATTTTAAATACAATTCTTTTGAAGTCATGGTACTTCACGTATCGACACCTAATACTAAGGACAAAACATTTTTAAAATTTATTCTAGCTATTGTATATAGGCCTCCAGGGCACCACACAGATTTTATTAAAGATTTTGGTGGGTTCTTATCAGAACTAGTACTGGCCGCAGATAGAGTCCTTGTCGTCGGTGACTTTAATATCCATGTAGACAATGATACAGATGCCTTGGGACTGGCTTTCAAAGACACTCTTAACTCCATGGGCGTTAGTCAACATGTGTCAGGACCCACTCACCTTCGTAATCATACTTTAGATTTAATACTTTCTTATGGTATAAATGTGGACGATGTTAAAATCGTTCAGCAGAGTGAAGATATTTCGGATCATCATCTGATATTATGTTTGCTTCAATGGCCTACGGCTGCAAATCAAACTCCTTGTTACAAATATGGTAGAACGATCACTTCAACTACCAAAGATGCGTTTCTCGATAATCTGCCTGAATTGTCTAAAATATCTAGCATGAGTAATAACGTTGACTTTTTTGACACTACTATTGAAAATTTTAACTCTACTTTCTCGGAAATATTAGACATAGTTGCTCCTCTGCGTTTAAAGAAAATTAAAAATAGCAGCCCAACACCGTGGTATAATGAACACACTCAGACTCTAAAAAAGGCATCCCGTAAAATGGAGCGCAACTTTAAGAAAACGAATTTAGAGGTATTTCGTATAGCATGGAAGGATAGTACTCGAAATTACAGGAATGCAATAAAAACGTCTAGATCCGCCTACTTTTCAACACTAATAGAGGAAAACCATCACAACCCTAGGTTCTTATTTAACACCGTGGCTAAATTAACAAAAATAAGTTGTCATCGACGTCAGATTCTGATTATCAGCATAACAGTGATGAATTTATGAACTACTTCACGAGTAAAATCCAAGATATAAGAGAAAAAATTATAACAATGCAACCTGTAGTGAAATCCGCTGAACAAACTAACTACAGCACCCCTAAGGAGAAATTGCAATTATTTTCTACAGTAGATCACGATGAACTGTCTAAAATCATTAGATCATCTAAATCATCAACATGCATGCTAGACCCTATACCTACAAAACTACTGAAAGAAATGCTCCCAGAAATTATAGATCCTCTTCTTAGTATTATTAACTCATCTCTGACATTAGGACATGTGCCTAAAGCATTTAAGGTGGCTGTTATAAGGCCTCTTTTAAAAAAAAAAAAACTCGACCCTAAAGAACTAGGGAATTACAGGCCTATATCGAATTTACCTTTTATATCTAAAGTTCTGGAAAAAGTAGTTTCAACTCAATTATGCTCCTTCCTCCAAAGGAATGACATTAATGATGAATTCCAGTCTGGATTTCGAGCATGTCACAGTACAGAGACTGCTTTGATCAGAGTTACAAATGATCTGCTTTTAGCGTCTGACCGTGGCAGTATTTCGTTATTGGTGCTGCTAGACCTCAGTGCTGCATTTGACACCATTGACCACAGCATACTTCTACATAGACTCGAAAATTACGTTGGCATTAACGGAATAGCATTGAAATGGTTTAAGTCTTATTTATCCGACCGTTTTCAATTTGTAGCAATAAACAATGAGGTGTCCCGCAAATCACAAGTCCAGTACGGTGTACCACAGGGCTCAGTCTTGGGACCCCTGCTCTTCGCATTATACATGCTACCTCTAGGAGATATAATAAAGCGACACGGAATTAGCTTTCACTGTTATGCTGATGATACTCAACTTTATATTTCCTCGATGCCTCATGAAACCCAGCAGTTTCATCGAATAAAGGATTGCATAGTTGACTTAAAAATGTGGATGAGTAACAATTTTTTACTACTAAACTCGGACAAAACAGAAGTGTTACTTACTGGACCGAAAACTGCTATGCGTAACAACCATGAATACTGCTTAACGATTGACGGATGCTCCATAAAATCCTCGTCATCAGCTAAGAATCTTGGCGTTGTATTTGACAGTACTCTCTCATTTGAAAGCCATGTCGCAAACACCTGTAAAATTGCATTTTTCCATCTTAAGAATATATCTAAATTACGTCATATACTGTCACTTTCAGATGCAGAGAAATTAATTCATGCATTCATGACATCAAGACTAGATTACTGTAATGCACTTCTAGGTGGTTGCCCTGCGGGCCTATTACAAAAACTGCAACTGGTTCAAAACGCGGCAGCTCGAGTTCTTACACGTACAAAAAAGTATGAGCATATAACCCCGGTTCTGTCAACCTTGCACTGGTTACCTATAAAGCATCGCATTAACTTTAAGATCTTGCTTATTACCTATAAAGCCCTACATGGTCTAGCGCCGCAGTATTTGAATGAACTTCTATTGTATTACAGACCTCCACGTACATTACGCTCTAAGGGGTCCTGTCAGTTGGTAATACCTAGAATTTCAAAATCAAGTGCAGGTGGTAGATCGTTTTCTTATCTAGCGCCTAAACTTTGGAATATTCTTCCCTGCACGGTCCGGGAGGCAGACACACTCTGTCAGTTTAAATCTAGACTAAAGACTCATCTTTTTAATCTTGCATACACTACACCTCCATAATATTAATCCTCAGAGGATTTAGGCTGCATTATCTAGATCAACCGGAACCAGGAACACATCCAACAACAAATGATGCACTTGTTGCATCAAAGAGTGCAGAACAGTACTCTACTCTCAGCCAGTCTTGTCTCTTTGTTCAGAGGTTACCGCAGGATGCAGTTCATGCCCAGACCTGATGGCAGAGCTGAGAATGGAAAGCGGTGACCTGACAAGTGCTAAGAGGATAGAGCTGGATAAAGGACGCGACAACTTTGTTTTTCCTACAACATTTCAAATGCTATTAGATTGTTAATGATAATCTTTAATCCTTAATTTTTATATTTTTACTAAGCCTTGTTGTGCAAGCACTGTTGAGCTTGTGCAGAGGCAGCAGCTTTTGCCAGAGGGGAACTGGAATCCCCTGGTTGGGCCTGGGTTCCCCTGAGGTTTTTTTTCTCGATGGGAGTTTTGGGTTCCTCACCACCGTTTGCATATTGTTTTGCACTATCTGCCTGGCCGGGGGGGCTGCTTTAGAATTCATACTTGTATTAAATGTGTCTCATGTACAGCTGCTTTGTAACAATGAAAATTGTAAAAAGCGCTATATAAATAAAGTTGAGTTGAGTTGAGTCAAACAGAATTAAGAGCAGAGGTAGCATAGATAGAAACACAGTTTAAATGACCAGTTTGTGAGCGTGAGCACAGAAAACCCATCACAAATGCCTTTATGGTTTATTATTAAACTCTACTTTACATAGTAAACATAATGATGATCGCATAAACACAAACAAATTCATGAAACACAAACGAGCTAGGAAGCGCAGAGAGAGAGAGTGAGAGAGAGATAGGGAGGGCATGGCCACGAGCCAGGTAAAACATGTCTGAAAACCAATAAAATCATCTTTAACAAAGAGGCACGCTCTTAACTCTTCTAATATGTAGAATCGGATACTTGCTATCTCGCTGATGGACCAATATCCGTATGCGCGTGGATGGAAATCTTGAATGGTTTCAGAATGCAGTCCTTTTGAAACACTGAGTTCAGGTTCTGAGTCTGAAGTTCCATGGCCTAATCGGATTTCCCAGAGGGGAGCTGTAGGCCGGGGTGTCCGTTGAATTTTCCGTTGGCCTCCTCTTTCTTTTCCCTTCCAATTTCTAATTCCTATATATCAAAGGGATTGGTGATGGTGTTTTTAAATGCATACCTGACCTGCCCCCAGGTGGTCTACGGGGAAATTTCATGAAAGTGATAAGTGGGCCAGAGAAAGTTCCTTTGTTTCTCATGGGGCCTCATTTGCATAGCTCTGACAGTATGGTCAGTTTGCATTTAATACATAAACTTAGTTATGGACATAGTATGATGCATTTTATGTTTATATAACATAGCTCATCATATAGGGAATTCTGATATGTGTTGTTACATATGAAACATGCAAGTCTTTGAGCTGTGAATCATCCCAACGTATGAATACATTGAATGAACCCTATAATTTTAGTTGTGCAAACTACAGTTAAAATTAAATAAACCTAACATACATTTCAAGTGCAATGAACTTAATATTATCAGTACAAATGATGTAAGGGAATACCCATAACCACTTGCGTCTGAAAAGTATGATTATTCATGCTTTTTTAAATAAAAAGCACTTTTGGGGAATTTATATAGATGTTAATGAGATGTATAACTACATTTAAGATGTATTTCATTTTTTTGATGATGTTTTGTTATGAATAATCGTTTTCTGTGAAGTTATCATTCAGGTGATTCGTGTTTACTTTGGTAAACATAGACCCTGTTCATCCCATCATATTTCTTACCACAATAAAGAAGACACACATCAGAAATAAATTATGTTGTGTGCTTATGTGGACATCAAAAAAGTCATACATTTTATCAAAAGTGTTTGTTATAATAATTTAGTTCACGATGCTATATGAAAATTAAGGTAAATGAATGAAATATTTAAGTACAGCCCACATGAGCACTGTAAGTTACATTTTTTAAGTAAAGAAGGTCAAGAGATCTGTTATATTTGTGTAAACGCAACAAAGATAATCTTAGTATTTTTACTTAAAATCTCCTTAAGTTGAATTTACTTAAAATATATGTGCAATATTTGTGCATCATGGTTTTCAAATAAAGTCATCAAATTTTTACAGTGTACTTGGACACATTCTAAATTTCATTCGTAGGATAAAATATACAAACTTTTCTACGTACTGTTGATAAATGAGTTCCCTGGAAATCAAAAGCTTTCCTTCTCAGCAGTCTGCAACACATATTTCCAAATTAATCTAAATCACCTCATATAACAAAACATTTTTGAATGGCTTACATGTATTTTAGGCAAACTTGATAACGTATATGTTAATAAACTGTATGTATATGTACATATAGGGATGGAGCTTCAAAGGGCACAACATTACATGCATACACTGGAATGTTAATTTGAGAATATATAATATATTTGGGAATTGGCAGGTCAGTGGTGGTTACACTGCCTCGAGCACTAGCTCCCAGTCCTGAGAGCAGTACAGGCAGTGAATGAGGTTTTTGTTGCTGTCTCATTTCGGCCTTAATCAGTGAGCTGCGGGCTACCTCCTGCCCCCACCCTTCTGAGAAAAGACCAGCTGTGGTCTAAAGGGCTGAGCTTTCAATTGCATTGCTGAAGCTACATGTATTGTCTGCCATTCTGGGAGTAGTATTTTCAGGGGCATGTTCTTGGGGGAAAAAGGGAGAGCAAGGAAGGGGAAGCACAAAAAGGTTCATATGTTTGAAAGAGTGAAGCAAGCAGGGTGAGACGTCCCTAGAGATCAAGAGAGCGCAAGTACACATGTCTATGGCCAATTAGGAGGCGGGAAGATCTCTTCTGGACCGGCTGCTGTGATCACCAGAACAAGGGCTGGTCATCATAGATGAGCAGATCATGAATAATGCAAAGCACGGTGGGTGTAAACCAGCGAGTAAACTCTCGCGTGTGCGCTTTTGAGTATGAACCGGCATGTGCACACGACAGTGTGTGTGAGAAATCCCTCCCCCCAACCCCCGAACAGCCGGTGCCTGCAACATGAGGTCAGCGAGCTAGCAGGAAAAGGAGACTGAAGAGGAGCGGAAGAGGGAGCTACGGAGGAGACGAGATTGCGCTGAGGGAAGATCTCAGGAGGAGGAATATGCCGAGCAGAGGAAGTGCAGCCCATTAATGGCAGCCATGCTGAGCCCAAAGATCAGACAGACCAGAAGAGGTACAGTACACTTTGTTTGTATTACATCTGAAACTGCCTCCTCTCAGGGGCAGCGTCACACAAGGTACATGCTTTCATCTCTCAGCATCTCTGCTACAACTGGTTCATTCATCACTTTGGATCATCTCTGCTCGTGATGTTCGGATTTTAATTCCCGAATTATGTCGTTCTATTGGGTCGATCAGTATTATATACATATGAAACTATTAATGTTGTATTGTTACATTTTTTATTTCATATAACAGAATCATTTTGCTGATTTGAGTTAAACTAAAGATGATTCATATTTGTATGCATGTACGCAATGAATGTTTTTCTACAATATTTCATTTCAGGTTCTGAAAAACAAATTTATTTTGATTATACATTTTTAAAGAGAATCTGAAAATTGTCTCTAATTAAATACAAGACGTCTAGCAAAATCTATATCCCACATCTATACAAAAAATAACACCGACAACTGCGGACGTTATCATTCCCAGAGTCTTTATTTGAACCCTCTTGCTTTGCTTTTATTTTATTGTATGGCTGACCAAACAACAAACCACAACCAACAAGCGACGCCTGTTAAACATCACAACAATTGAGCATCAAGGCACACATTCCACTATCATCCGCAGCACGCTGTACGCATCATAGGCACACGCCCACGATGGGCTCATGGTCATTAATCAACATCCTATACCACAGTGTTGTGTGAGATGTGAAACCTGAGGCAGGAGAGGATCTCAAGAGCAAGGATTCATTAATCGTACATCAATTTGATGTATGAAACTAAAATCATAACCAAACCTCAATTTATATAAAGGAGCTGAGTAATTTATCCTCTTACTCTTATCTCAACAATGGTTGTAGCTCTTTTCACCCCCCATCCCCCCACATGCTTCATGCTACCTGCTGAACATCAAGGCATCTACTGGAAGAAGGCATGAACCATAAACCTAAATTGTCACTATTTAAACAGTGGTTACAACTTTTTTATTTACTTATTGAAATAAGTAAATAAAAAGTGTGTACACTTCTTTGGAATAATTTATTCCGATTGGTCGATTGTAGTATTCTGCTGTTAAACAACAAAATTCATCATCATGCAAAACTTGAAAACATTCTTTCCACCGTATTTTAGTTAATTTAGGGCAACTATTGATCCCCTCCATGCCAAAACAGGCAGTTTTGATGACCACATCCTAAAAACAACCATGGCAAAGTGGGAAGGTATGAATCATCAAGTAGAGTGATTTGCAAACTGCAGGTTTTGATTTCACACCTGAGTTAAACTATATCTCAATCCTTTTAAGGAATCATAAAACGCTAATATATCTGTTTCTGTGTATTTGGTGTGTTATAAGTTGCCCATTCATGTATAAGACACATTAAAGAGCAAACATTAAAGTGTCAGAACAAATCCACATGATTTGACTAAGACCGCCCAAATGTACACGCAAGTAAGGTGGGCGTTCCTGTCAGTACAATTGCTTTGGAACCTGATGTTCCAAATATGGTAGAGGCATCACATTTCCATCACACGCTTGCAGTATTCAACCAATCACTACTCACTGGTAAACTGGCCAATCATAGCACACCTCGCTTTTCAGAGCAATGAGCTTTGTAAAAAATCTGCGCGTTTCAGATAGGCGTTGCAAAAAGGAGATACAAACATGCAGGGTATGTGGAAAATACAGCCTTATATCCTGTTTACACATTGCATTGCATCTAAAACAATTGATAATATTCGTTTTAGCAGTGTCATATGACCACTTTAAAGAAACAAGTCAAATAAAACATTTATGCAAACAAAGTCTGAGAGGCGATTTGTTAGAAATGCATTTTCATACAAAACAACCATGCAGGTGTACGATCTAGATAACCACTGGGTAAACTTACTTTCCTAAACAGTGGACATTAATATCCGTCAGCCACAGGCAGCACCAAGTCTGCTCTTTTCCTCTGTTCTCTATAAGGCAGCTAGTACATCCACCACACCCCAGGACAAGGGTCAATCAAGGTCTGCAGCTCTGATGAGGAGCTTTTTTTAGGGAAAGGCCATGGGGACTGAGCAGGCAGCCATCACTCTATCTCTGTCTCTAAGAGCAAAGCTTACTCAATACCTCCACTTCTGTAGTTTAATTTACATTGTAGTGTACAGTGAAACAGTGAAACGTCCTTTTTTATATCTTTATTACCTCAGTATAATGCAGTTGACCAACCATAATAGTTCATTACAAAGTACTGTTATAATAAAAACAAGACTTAAAGCCCCACTACAATGTCTTGGAACACGCAGCATTATTTGATATGTTGACGTAATTTCGAACAGAAAAATGCAGAGAGCAGGATTGCGTTCAGCCCTGACAAAACATTGCAATTTGTTCTTTAAACGAAAACGTTGTGATGACGCAAGAATTGAACTATAGCAGCTGAGAGGGCAATTTTTTGTGTTCTTTTTGAAGAATTTTCTCATATCCTGATGAAATAGTTACATATACGTGTTGACTACTGCAAAATACATGTCTTCTTATATCTTGAATTGTTGCGTATACCGAGCTACAGCAGACACATTTGAAAACGACTTTACTTGGACCCATTGTGCGAGCTGTGTCTTTACCGGGAAGGTTATACAGTTGAAAGAAAAAGTATGTGAACCCTTTGGGCTTACTTGGATTTCTTCTTAAATTGGTCATAAAATGTGTTCTGATCTTCATCTAAGTCACAACAATAGAGAAACACAGTCTGCTTAAACTAATACCGCACAAACATTATACGTTTTCATGTTTTTATTGAACACAACATGTAAACATTCATAGTGCAGGGTGGAAAAAGTATGTGAAACCCTAGGCAAATGACTTCTCCAAGAGCTAATTGGAGCCAGGAGTCAGCCAACCTGGGGTCCAATCAATGTGATGAGATTGGATGTGTTGATTAAAGCTGGCCTGTCCAATAAAAAACACACACCAGTTTTGAGTTTGCTGTTCTGAAGAAGCGTTGTCTGATGTGAACCATGCCTCGCACAAAAGAGCTCTCAGAAGACTTACGATCAAGAATTGTTGACTTACATAAAGCTGGAAAAGGCTACAAAAGTATATCTAAAAGCCTTGATGTCCATGTGTCCACGGTAAGACAGATTGTCTACAAATGGAGAAAGTTAAGCACTGTTGCTACACTCCCTAGGCGTGGTCGTCCTGTAAAGATGACTGCAAGAGCACAGCGCAGAATGCTCAATGAGGTGAAGAAGAATCATAGAGTGTCAGCTAAACACTTACAGAAATCTCTGGCACATGCTAACATTTTTGTTGACAAATCTACAATAAGGAAAACATTAAACAAGAATTGACTTCATGGGAGGACACCACGGAGGAAGCCACTGCTGTCCAAAAAAAACATTACAGCACGTTTGAAGTTTGCAAAAGAGCACCTGGATGTTCCACAGCACTAATGGCAAAACATTCTGTGGACAGATGAAACCAAAATTGAGTTGTTTGGAAAGAACACACAACGCTATGTGTGGAGAACAAAAGGCACAGCACACCAACATGAAAACCTCATCCCAACTGTGAAATATGGTGGAGGGGGCATCATGGTTTGGGGCTGCTTTGCTGCCTCAGGCCCTGGACGGATTACTGTCATCGATGGAAAAATGAATTCCAAAGTTTATCAAGACATTTTGCAGGAAAACTTAAGACCATCTGTTCGCCAACTGAAGCTTAACAGAGGATGGATGATGCAACAGGACAACGACCCAAAGCAAAGAAGTAAATAAACAACTGAGTGGCTTCAACAGAAGAAAATACGCCTTCTGGAGTGGTCCAGTCAGAGTCCTGACCTCAACCCGATTGAGATGCTGTGGCATGACCTCAAGAGAGCGATTCACACCAGACATCCCAAGAATATTGCTGAACTGAAACACTTTTGTAAAGAGGAATGGTCCAAAATTTCTCCTGACCGTTGTCCAGGTCTGATCTGCAACTATAGGAAACGTTTGGTTGAGGTTATTGCTGCAAAAGGAGGGTCAACCAGTTATTAAACCCAAAGGTTCACATACTTTTTCCACCCTGCACTATGAATGTTTACATGTTGTGTTCAATAAAAACATGAAAACGTATAATGTTTGTGCGGTATTAGTTTAAGCAGACTGTGTTTCTCTATTGTTGTGACTTAGATGAAGATCAGAACACATTTTATGACCAATTTATGAAGAAATCCAAGTAAGCCCAAAGGGTTCACATACTTTTTCTTTCAACTGATACATGTTGCTGCTGATTAGTTATGTAATGATTCACTCAGCTCACGATGCGATTCACGATACTGATCTCACTAAACGATTCATTCACGATTTATGTTCTTAAATGCTGCACGTGTCTTATTATATTTTATATCAAGTTACAAAACTATTTCCAAATCGAATTCTAAATTAAAAAAAGAAAAATGCAAAATAAACTTATGAAATAAACCTTTGATAAATGCAAAATAAACTAAGACTTTGTCTGTGCATTTACTGGATTTTTTTAACATTTAGGAAATATCAGCATATACACGTTTTCCAAGTTTGCAGGAAACACAGCGGCCCCGCTGTTCAAAACATTTATTGCAATTCAAATAATATTGCAACCTGCTTGAATCGTCACATAATGGCTGAATCTGAAATGGCATACTTCCTTACCTTATAGTAGGCAAAAAGCAGTAGTCGAATGTCCAAATTTTCAGTATTCACAAAACAGGAGGCAAGAAATACCCTTGTGGTGGACAATTTCTTCGGAGATTTGGACGTGCATAAATAAGGTGGCATCCGAATACGCCTTCTTACCTACGTAGTAGAAGGAAACAATACTTGAACAGAGTATGTCCGAATCATCCATATTCATAAAAGAGTAGGTGAGAAATTTCCGGATGGCTTACTGGTTACTTCTAGATTTAGAAGTACTCAACGACGAATACTTGAAATGCTCTATATCCCATGAGCCCAAGAGACAGAATAACACGCACAGGCCGCAAAACAGTCTCAGCCGACCTTTATGTACAATTAAACATTTTGTTAATTATTGTGAAGCTAATGTAACATTGACCTTACATAACTTAAGTTGTTTCGCTTGTTATTACATCACATGGCTGATCTCTGGCCCACGTTCCAGTACAGTAGGTGGTGGATATGCACATCAAACGTAAATTGCCAGCCACCCACCATTGAAAAGGAACAGAGGAAGAATTATGTCACATGATCACGTCAATTAGCATACGACGGCCGATCGCATTCATACTACTACATACTATTACTACACTCAGGCAAACAGTACGTACCGACATAAGTACATGAGCAGGTACTTACTGAAATCGTACATACTCATTGAGTATGCAATTTTGGATTCAACAAATATAATAGATTTTGAAGTGGCTCACGGTGAATAGTTACATCCCTATTGCTGATTGGGCTGAGATTATTGAAAGAAGAGAAAACACACCTCAAACCTTGTTGCACATTGGCAGAATCCGAAATCGCATACTCAATGAGTACCCAGCTAACACAGTTACGTTTTGACGACGTACCTGCATCAGACCATATTCGTTGCCACGACGTACCATAATAACGTTCCAGCGAAGTAACATTGTGATTCCCATATTCGTCCTGACGATGTAACATTGGACGTTGTTTGGACATGCCAAAGACATACCTGGAATATACCATATTCGTCGAAGCAAAGTCCAAATAACGTTTCTGGGACATGATGAGCACAAACAAACAGTCACGTTGTTAAAATCTTTTAATTTAATTTAATTAAAACAGTTCTCATGCCACACATGGAGGATTAAATTAATTTGTGATTTACTCTGTGCGTTAAAGATAAAATTGTATGCATAATTGGAGAAATTCTCTTTTCAAATATGTTTAAAGCACAGTATAATGATTATAAAACTCAACACAGCACTGTACATCACAATAACATATTTTATATATAATGTAGAACATGACATAAATAATCAAAGACTTCAACACAATATAGAGGATTTTAAGCAGATATTTATTGACAGAGATGAATAAACATTATGTTAGGGCTTAAAGAGTAAATAACATTAGATCAAGAAAATTACATTTCATGCAGTCTGTTATGTAGCAGTGTTCGAAAGTAAGCAGTCTACCAAGTTTTAGGTCCGAAGGAGAATAAAGTTAATGGCTTGTAAAAAAGGAGTCGAATCTGAAACACACATACGAGACGTGACCTAGTCAGAGTCTCTAACCACAGTGTATCTACGTCACTAAAATATTGTCCCCACGTTTTGTTGGGACTGCCGGGAAAACATCACTCTCCTCCCCAAACACTGTCGCTCATTCGTGTGCATCATGTCTAGAACCTATGTTAAACGACTATCTTTGAAGTAGGGGGCAATACCAACTTTATTTCAACCGAATCACAACCTGCAAAAATGGGACTATTTATTTTTGTCTTAACTTCAAGAAATATTTGTGTACCATATGTCTGTGTTTAGCTAATGCATATAACGTTAACGTTAACATGTACCGTTATTTCTGGGGTATTACAGTTTTTTTATCTAGCTATGAACTCTGCTTATTTAAGTGTTTAATCTATTGTCGTCAATCTATTATATACTATCGTCTTCGGATGTTCCTTCGTAAGACTTTGGCTCAAACTGGTAGGGTAAAATGCCGGCCATCTATTTACTGTTTATAATATCCAACCAACTGTAAACCATAATCCAGTAGTGATGGTAGGCGTTCCATTGCGACACAAGATGAACGCGTTTGACCTATCAAAGCAGACTCCCGTAATGATGATAGCGTTCTGTTTGCGGCATATGCTGAATGCTTTTGACCAATTACAACAGACTACACCATCTGACCAAGCACATGACACTAGCCTAGCGGAGAATAGTGGATTAGACGGATGAATCGCAGAATGAATCATTTGAGTGTCAGTCAAAAAGTAAGGTAAAAATAACTGCTTTTTATTACGACATAATCGTGTTTTTACACCTAAGTACATAAACTTGTTTTTGGAGACTCCATAAACCAAAGTAGGACCTTAAAAATCATATGAAACTTACTCTTTAACATTATATTCTTGTCTTACCACATAAATTTAGAAGTTTTACAAACTACAGTGTCTGCCAGGCTTGAAATCAGAGAAATCATAGACCTGTACCTAGAACAAAACATATTGCAAGCTGGCTCTGGACTGGCAGCCATCTTGCGAACAGCTTCCGGGCTGGCGGCCATCTTGCGAACGGGTTCTGTGCTGGCTACCATACGACTGGAGACGCAGGCTGGGTGGCCAAGACGACTGGAGAAGCTGGCTTGGTGGCCATGACGACTGAAGACGCTTGATAAATTGAGCATAATTCTTCAGTGAATCAGCATAAATACCTGCTGCAGCTGTTCGGTGTTCGAATTCGGCTGCTATATCCATTTTATGGCGAAGTCATCTGTTACGAATTGCCCCGAGACAGCAAACAGGCAAAGAGGAGGTCGCAGGCGATGGTCGGGGCAGGCAATTGAGATTCACTAACAATATACAATCCAAGGTCAAACACAAGTAATTCAATAGACGAGAATGCTCAGAAATGCAATGTAAAAAAATAAAATAAATAAAGACTTCGCAATGATGAAAGAACAGACCAGGCTTATGTAGACAGATGTGACAAGATAGACTAGTAACAGGTGAGGATGATCAACATAATGAGTCCATCAAAGGGTTAAGGGAAATGTAGTGTACAATGACAGTTTGGGTGATGAGGGGAGTGCCCTCTAGTTGATCGGAGAGGGCACTCCAGCTGGTGATTGTCACAACATCAATACAATAGTGGGTAAATAGAAACTAAACAGAAAACAATGTATACTACTAAATTCCACTAACACAGTGTTTCTCAAATCTGGCTCGCGAGATCTACTTTCCTGCTGAGTTTAGCCCCAACCCAAATAAAAAACACCAGAACAAGCGTAATCAATGTCTTTATGTTGCACAGTGCAGATTAATCGGCATATGACAATGAAGTATTGCGAGAGCGATTGGAAAGTATACTATCGCGTTACTTAACACAATCAATCTGCGCAGCGCTGCATTAAGACCTCGATTACGCTTGTTCGGGTGTGTTTTATTTGGGTCAGGGCTAACCTCGGCAGGAATGTGGATTTCGCGAGCAACATTAGAGTAACACTGCAATAACTTTTTAAACATTAAGGGGCAGTTTCCCAGACAAGGACTATCTTAAATCAGGACTAGGCTTTGGTTAAATTAGGCTATTTAAATGAATTTAAAAAACGTACTTTACAAACAAATTTACAGTCCTGCATCTTGAGACAAAATAATCACACTCATATTTTTATGTTATGTCAGTGCAAGTTGTTTTCGATCAAGACATCTCAAAAAATTTCATTAGTCTAGGACTAGGCTTAAGCCCTTTCTGGGAAACCGCCCCTAAATGAATAATAACGATCACAATAAACTTTTTAAAAATTCAGATCTATTCTGATCTTGGTATTACAGTGTACAAATAATCATGATTTTAAACTGTAAATGCAGCCTTATAAACCTGCTGCTATTCAAAATTATGTTAGACGAATGGAAACCACTCACTTCTTTTGACAGATTAACTGTATGTACAGTATGCAGAGAAACAGAGCAACACAATGTCAGCATTGCACTACGGTTAATGCTACATTCATTTTACTCCATATATGGATCGGGAATTAATAGAAAAATGTGTTATATGCTGTCATGTTGGGAAGTAAAGGGAGAATGTGCATGATATAATCTACCAATATGACTTGCATTTTATACGAGTCTCATAGGTCACAAGTCCAAGTCAAGTCCCCAGTCAGCTGTCCACGAGTCCAAGTCAAGTCACAAGTCTCGGTTATTGTAAGTTAAGTGTGACTCGAGTCCAAGTCGTGGACTCGAGTTTCAATCTCTGCTGGAGATGGCCCTCCATTCCTCATCATTGTCTTTGTACAGGATAAACATCGCCTTCAGGGGCCTGTTTTAATAAGGAGGTTCAACCAACAAGGAGTTAAAATTTCAACTCTGAGGTGTTTAACACAGAGATGTGAAACTTTGAGTTTTTGGTTTCAGAACAGCTGATTTGAGTTAGTACTATCAATTCTGGGTAGACTTCCCTTGAGTTAAGTGTTGCACATATGGATGCACCGATCCCAATAAACCAATAAAGCATAATTAAAAAACTCTGACCTCCGCTGGTCTGTCAGATCTGTCAATCTCCATCCAGCATGCGGTTGTCCAGGAACAGTCAGGACGTTACTCGTTGCAATGTTTTCAATATTCTTTTTAATCACTAGATAATAGACTGTGGTGTCATGATTTCGCTATTATGTCATGTTTATTCTTGGTCTTGCATTTTGCCGGAGACGGTACTCGCTGAGTGTAACGTTATTAGATTCAAGCACTGGAAGCGATCTATGTTATGCGTCATTCATACATAATAACTTTAAACTTTGGGATGGATGAACCATGAATTAAAAACACAACATATCTCTTCTCTTTGTGTTATAACTGTTTTGAACTTGGAAAGCAAAGATCCCCGCGACATCAGGATCCGGGATGCTCGTGAGAGAAGCGGGTGCATTAGATCAGATTGCAAAACAGTATGCAAACGGTGGCGAGGAACCCAAAACTCTAATCAAGAAAAAAAAACTCAGGAGAAACCAGGCCCAACCAGGGGATGCCAGTTCCCCCCTGGCAAAAGCTGCTGCCTCTGCACAAAATCAACAGTGCTTACACGACAAGGCTAAATGAAAAATTAAAGACTGGCTGAGAGGAGTACTGTTCTCCACTCTTTGATGCAACAAGTACATCAGTTGTTTTTGGAAGTGTTCCTGGTTCCGGTTGATCTAAATAAAGCAGCCTAAACCCTCTGAGGATTTATATTTTGGAAGTGTAGCGTATGCAAGATTAAAAAGATGCATCTTTGGTCTAGATTTAAACTGACAGAGTGTGTCTGCCTCCCGGACAGTGCAGGGAAGAATATTCCAAAGTTTAGGCGCTAGATAAGTAAAGGATCTACCACCTGCACTTGATTTTGAAATTCTAGGTATTACCAACTGACAGGATGCCTGATAGCGTAATTCACGAGAAGGACTGTAATACAGTAGAAGTTCACTCAAATACTGCGTAGCTAAACCAAGTAATAACTTGAGCTGCCGTTTTGGACCATTTTGAGTTTTTGTAATAAGCCTGCCCGGCAACCACCTAACAGTACATTACAGTAATCTAGCCTTGATGTCATGAATATATGAATTAACTTCTCTGCATCTGACAGTGACAGCATATGACGTAGTTTAGATACATGTTTCAGATGGAAAAACGCAATTTTACAGGTGTTGGCGACGTGGCTTTCAAATGCCAGAGACCATCTCATTGACTAAAATGTCATATTTGCTTTTATAGAGGAATCAGTACATGTAAAGGCTGCATTAATTCAAAGGGATGTGATTTCAGGAGGGCAATTTAGGGCTAGAGTGGAATTTTGTCATTTCCCTGTGCATTTTTATTTAAACTGTTCCATTTTTATTTACAGTGAATTAGATATATCAAAATATATCTCATTCATCCTTACATCAATAACATCAGCATTCATAAGTGTATAACATCACAAAGGCATAAGATGACTGTGTGTGGTGAACTTATTCCTATAAATAATTTATTATGGCATAGATTTGGTCATACCCCATCCTTGAGCCTGGAGGCACCAACGCTTGCCAGTGGCCTGTGTTGGAGAAGCTCTCCAAGTTGTAAATTATGAAGTATTCAAAACAGCTTTTGATCAAAGTCTATTCATTTCCCAAAAGTGAAATCCACATTAAAAGTTGTTTATAAGTATTTTGGATGGCTTTTGTGAGTTATTTGGATGATTATTTTCCTCTATGCCTCTAAAAGTAATTGTCATTAAATTTGATAAAATAATTAATATTGTTGATATCACTGACACATATGTCTTGGCTTGTCACCTGCAGCCAGGTCCAAGAGTATGGTGATGGGTGAGGCAACCCGTGGCTCTTGTCGGCCCACTTCACCAGGTCTCCAAGATGGGGAACTGAAGGCTGGCTGGCTGAAAAAGCAAAGGAGCATCATGAAAAACTGGCAACTACGCTGGTTTGTGTTGTGTGCTGACCACCTCTACTTCTACAAGGATGAGGAAGAGACTAAACCCCAGGTATGTACAGCTAAAGAGATTTAAATGCAGTTCTTTCTGGAAGAGGGGTGTGCAAATTTGTTCCTGGAATCCCACATTACAGCAGAGTTTAGCTCCAATTCTAAGATGAGATGAAGATGTACTACTGCCACAAAACAATTACTTCTACATTGCACCAGTAAAAAACACTAAAGACTAAATAAACATTTGTCCAAAGGCTGCTACTTTGTTAAGTTTCCTAAATATAATGTGTTTTTTATGGTACAGCAAATGTGCTTTTGCTGTATGAGTTTTTCAATTTTTTTCAATTTTTCCCCATTACATTTACGGACATTTTTGCATTTATACAGACACTTGTATAAAGTAATATACAGAGTGGAGACACTGTAATATACATTTGTTTGTGACAATGTGTAATCCCCTGGGATTGATCCAATGATCTTGGTACTGCTAACGCCATGCTCTAACCACTGAGCAACAGAAAACTGTTTGTTTCACTTTGCCGCAACAGTCCAAGCGTACACATAGATTTTAACAGGTTTTGACAGTGTCCCTCAGAAGAGACTGTTCCCATGCTCAACCTGTGCCCGTGCTTTGCTGGTCAGGATGTGTGTGAAAATGTCAATCCCACCCAATTTTCCGCCTTTAATCAATGAGATTCACAGTGAAAGGGTTGTGTTGGCAAATCTCACTGGAAATCACACGCAGAGATAAAATAAAACAGTGAAGACTGTGCTTTATAATAACAGTGAGCAGACACAATTTCTACCAAATATATAAATAATAGAACAAACACTTTATTTTATACAGGTACATCTTAATAAATTAAAATATATTGACCTTTTTCTCGATATTCTGTCACTCCTTTTAGAAAGTGAAAACCATATGTTATATAGATTCATTACACATAGAGTGAAATATTTAAAGCCTTTATTTCTTAAAATTTTGATGATTATGGCTAACAGATCATAAAAACGTCATGGTTACGGATGTAACCTAAGTTCCCATGATGGAGGTAATGAGACGTTGTGTCGAACCGACAGATGGGGTTCGCCCTTTAGAACCTATCACTTCGACTGGTTTTGAAATAGGCCAATGAAATTGGTGAATGAAATTCGCATGCTGGACTCCACCTCCGGATATCCGGGTATAAAAGGGAGACGGCGTGCTGTAATCATTAACCTTTAGTTCTCAGGAACCTGAGAGCCTCTCATGACTGCTGCAGCGGATGGCATGTTTTGTGGCAATAAGGACAAAATGTCTCGTTCCCTCCATCAGGGAACTGAGGTTACATCGTAACCAATACGTTCCCTTTCTGTCGGTCTCTCGACGTTGTGTCGAAACGACAGATGGGGTTAGAGCTATGTGAGCATACCTCATAAGGTACCCGGCCTAAGGGCCAGGGCTGCTCTGCCCAGCCCGCCCGCAGGAGGTGCTTGCTTAGTGATGGATAGAATGCCTGTTCTTCGCCCTGTGGGGGAAAGAATGGGGGTAGGTAGCAAACTGACCCACCTATGGGGGGGGAAGGTGCTTTTGCAGGCACGTCCACAATCCAGTGCGCTACTCTCTGTTTGGAGACAGCTCTGTTTGGAGACACAACACGGATGGGGTTGGGTCTTCCTCCCCACTGGGGAGCACCTGCATTTTCACCTCCTGGTCCTGAAAAGGAGTGGTGGGAATTTTGGGCGCGTAGCCAGGCTGGGGTCTCAGGATCACGTGAAAGTCGCCAGGCTTAAATTCTAGAAAATCAGGGGCACGGAGAATGCCTGTAGGTCCCCTACCCTCTTGATGGAGGCAAACGCTATCAGGAGAACGGTCTTCATCACGACCTGAGGAAGAGCTGCGTCTCTTAGGGTCTCGAAGGGGCGCGTCTTAAGGCCCGCCAGGACCATGTCAAGGTCCCAAGAGGGTATGGAGAGCAGGCGAGGCTCATTCCGCCTTCTCGTGCCCTTAAGGAAACTGATGATCAGGTCGTGCTGTCCCAGAGACTTTCCAGCCACTGAGTTGTGAAGAGCGACAATCACAGCTACATACACTTTCAGTGTGGAAGGGGAGAGGTTATTCTCAAGTTTCTCTTGTAGAAGGGACAACACGTTCCCGATCGGGCAACTCCGTGGGTCTTCTCTGCTAGAAGAGCACCAGGACGAGAAGAGGTGCCACTTATAGGCGTATAGCCCGTCCAGGGGCCAGACATGGAGGTTCCAGAGGCCTGGTCTGGGATGCCACAACGTGCCCTTCCCCTGAGAAAGCAGGTTTTTCATCAGGGGAATCGGCCAGGGGGGAGTTGTTATCAGAAGCATTAGTCTCTGAGAAGCAATTCTGGTTGGGCCAGTGTGGCAAAACTAGTAGCACTTGATGCTCCCCTTCCCTGACCTTGCACAGATTCTGTGCGATGAGGCTCACTGGGCGGAAGGCGTACTTTCGCTTGTCCCGCAGCCAGCTTAGTGCTACAGCATCCATGCCAAGGGGGGCCCCGGGGAGGCAAACAGGTCTACCTGGGCCTACCCGAACTGCACCCAAATGAGCTGGACTGCACGGGGGTGGAGTCTCCACTCTACCCCAGGCGTCGACTGACTAGAGAGCATGTCGGCTGTCTGGTTCAGGTCGCCTGGGATGTATGTGGCTCTCAGGGAGCCTATCACCTGGTGATTCCACAGGAGGAGGCGTCGGGCGAGTTGTGTTAGCTGAGGTGAGTGTATGCCACTGTGGCGAGTCATCTATTGCCCAATCAGCGTCGCCATGGCAATGGAGAAAATCAAGCCGCACATCGGCTGATTGTCAACACCTGTCCCCTATTACCGGAAGACATAAAACCTTGAAGAAGGGAAGAGAATGTTGGGCTACAACTCCACACGAGATGCAAGATACTGACTGTGTTCTGTTGTGTTTTTCCTCTAAAAGATACGAGTACTTGACAACCAGCCGGAAAGACAGTTCATCCACGGCCACGGACCACGGCTGCATCACTCTTCCACGGAGGATTCCCACGGACACTTGAAGATTTTCCCACACCTACATATTTTTGAATAAATGCTATTTTTGTTCAAGTAATAAAGAACCCTCCGGGATTAAAACTGTCACCCTCATCGCGAACGCAGTCGCGAGGAGGGTGAGCGCGGCTGTTAAAAACACCCAGGGAGATTGGAAACTCTATTTGTGAGAATGTGGGCGCTAGGCCCCCGGTGGGACCTAGCTGATGTTGAGACAAGGCAGGAACCGTCCCTGGTCGACTGACCAGTGATGTCTTGCTGGGGTCGGGCCCAATGGTGGTAATCTCCCTGGAGTCTTCCCATCAGGACCGCTTCATCTTCCGCGATGGCTGCTGACGGGGTGGAGGATTCCTCTTTGACATCCCCTTCCAGGGAGCCACCTGGTGGGGGGGCACTGGAGCCGGAGCTGGCGTCGCAGAGGACCGGGGCTGCTGGGGAGTTGATGCTGCAAGGGATCTCGAAGGCCGAGTCGTGGCGGTGTGGGATGTGGCTTATCGCCTCTGTCTGCTTTTTCACCATCGAGAACTGCTGAGAGAAGTGAACCTTCTCTGCGTCCCACATCTGCACTAGGTTAAGCCAGAGGTGTCTCTCCTGGACCACAAGTCTGGACATCGTCCGTTTCAGGGCCTGTGCGGTCACCTAGGTTGCCTGTGAGGCGAGGTTGGTGACGGTGCGGAGTTCCTGCATTAGCCCTGGATCAGTCTTACCCTCTTGGAGCTCTTTCAACGCCTTGGCCTGGTGGACCTACAGTATGGCCATGGAGTGGAGAGAGGTGGCAGCTATAAGCCTTCGACACCAGGGATAACAAAGTCCTACATGCCCGGGACGGGAGTCTGGGTCGACCTCTCCAGGTGGCCGCCGTCTGCGGGCACAGGTGCCCCGCGACTGCATGTCAACATAGCCTCTAGCTGCCCTACCATCGAGGGACTAAAGGATGCACGAACCGGTTTGACCGAGCCGAAAAGGGGGCGATCTAGGTCTTACTCAGTTCGTCATGCACCTCCGGGAAGAATGGAACCGGGGCTGGGCTCGGCTTGGAGTCGTGCTCAGAACCCAAGTACCATGTGTCCAACCGCGAATGTTGGGGGAGAGGCATTGCAGTGCACTGCAATCTAATGCTCACGGCGGGCTGGGACAGCATGGCTGACATCTCGACGTCTGCTTCTTCCTGAGCTCGTTCTCCCATGTTGTCACTGCCCGGGAAGCAGGCGAGATGGTGGCTGTTTCTCGGAAGAAGACAGCCAACCGTGACCGCAACGTCTGAATCACCAACCGCCCGCAGTGTGAACAAGATGTGTCCACAAATGCTGCCTCAGCGTGCTGAATGCCCAAACACTTGAGGCAGACATTGTGTCCGTCCCCCTCCTCAATGAGGGTACTACACCCACGAGAACAGCGGGACATGTTACACTGGAGAAATTTGGCTATTTTAGAAATTTTTTGAACACCTCTGGAACCAGCGAGACCCCCAGGGGAAGTCGCTGAAGGAAGGGACAAAAGTTGAATGAATGCAGCGCGCCATCTCCCTTTTATACCCAGATATCCGGGGGCGGAGTCCGGCATGCAAATTTAATTCGCCAATTTCATTGGCCTGTTTCAAAATCAGTCGAAGTGATAGGTTCTCAAGGGCGAATCCATCTTTCGGTTAGACACAACGTTGAGAGACAGACAGAAAGGGAACCCAAAATTCAGTGTCTCAGAAAATTTTAATATTTCATAAGATCAATAAAACAAGGATATTTTAAACAGAAATCTCAGGATTCTGAAAAGTATTTTCATTTCTATGAACTCAATATTTGGTTGGGCCTCCTTTTGCATGAATTTCTGCATCAATGTGGCGTGGCGTGGCATGGAGGCAATCAGCCTGTGGCGCTGCTCATGTGTAATGGAGGCACTGATTGCTTACGAAAGCGGCCTTCAGGTCAACTGCATTGTTGGATCTGGTGTCTCTCATCTTCTTCTTGACAATACCCCATAGATTCAGGTCAGGGGGGTCTGTGGGCCAATCACAGTACAACCATGGCTATTGAACCAGCTTTTGGTACCTTTGGCAATGTGGGCAGGTGCCAAGTCCTGCTGGAAAATGAAATCAGCATCTCCATAAACCTTGTCATCTGAAGAAAGCATGAAGTGCTCTAAAATGTCCTTGAATGTGTTGACTGTCCTTAAATGTTGACTGTGGACATCAGAAAACACTACAAAAAATATTTATCAGTGCAAAATGATGCACTAGTTTCCCCCCGGCAAGCACTAGCTGTTATTTCACCATCTCTGTTAATTATATATGAGATATAGTCTGGCAATTAATAACTAACTTCTTGACAAAATAATCTTAAATTTGGTAACATGTCGTTTGTTGCCCAAATAACTTGATGATTGATATTCCATCATGTAAGTGATGATTAAAATGTGCCTAGTTTCATTTCTTTGACATGTTATATTCGTAGCATGTGCCTAGCCACGATTTAGTTCATAAGCGGTGTCCCAATTCGGGGGCTGCAACCTTCTCAACTCAACTCAACTCAACTTTATTTATATAGCGCTTTTTACAATTTTCATTGTTACAAAGCAGCTGTACATGAGACACATTTAATACAAGTATGAATTCTAAAGGAGCCCCCCCGGCCAGGCAGATAGTGCAAAACAATATGCAAACGGTGGTGAGGAACCCAAAACTCCCATTGAGAAAAAAAACCTCAGGGGAACCCAGGCCCAACCAGGGGATTCCAGTTCCCCTCTGGCAAAAGCTGCTGCCTCTGCACAAGCTCAACAGTGCTTGCACAACAAGGCTTAGTAAAAATATAAAAATCAAGGATTAAAGATTATCATTAACAATCTAATAGCATTTGAAATGTTGTAGGAAAAACAAAGTTGTCGCGTCCTTTATCCAGCTCTATCCTCTTAGCACTTGTCAGGTCACCGCTTCCCATTCTCAGCTCTGCCATCAGGTCTGGGCATGAACTGCATCCTGCGGTAACCTTGGAACAAAGAGACAAGACTGGCTGAGAGTAGAGTACTGTTCTGCACTCTTTGATGCAACAAGTACATCATTTGTTGTTGGATGTGTTCCTGGTTCCGGTTGATCTAAATAATGCAGCCTAAATCCTCTGAGGATTAATATTATGGAGGTTTAGTGTATGCAAGATTAAAAAGATGAGTCTTTAGTCTAGATTTAAACTGACAGAGTGTGTCTGCCTCCCGGACCGTGCAGGGAAGAATATTCCAAAGTTTAGGCGCTAGATAAGAAAAGGATCTACCACTTGCACTTGATTTTGAAATTCTAGGTATTACCAACTGACAGGACCCCTTAGAGCGTAATGTACGTGGAGGTCTGTAATACAATAGAAGTTCATTCAAATACTGCGGCGCTAGACCATGTAGGGCTTTATAGGTAATAAGCAAGATCTTAAAGTTAATGCGATGCTTTATAGGTAACCAGTGCAAGGTTGACAGAACCGGGGTTATATGCTCATACTTTTTTGTACGAGTAAGAACTCGAGCTGCCGCGTTTTGAACCAGTTGCAGTTTTTGTAATAGGCCCGCAGGGCAACCACCTAGAAGTGCATTACAGTAATCTAGTCTTGATGTCATGAATGCATGAATTAATTTCTCTGCATCTGACAGTGACAGCATATGACGTAATTTAGATATATTCTTAAATTGGAAAAATGCAATTTTACAGGTGTTGGCGACATGGCTTTCAAATGACAGAGTACTATCGAATACAACACCAAGATTCTTAGCTGATGACAAGGATTTTATGGAGCATCCGTCAATCGTTAAGCAGTATTCTTGGTTGTTACACATTGCAGTTTTCGGTCCAGTAAGTAACACTTCTGTTTTGTCCGAGTTTAGTAGTAAAAAATTGTTACTCATCCACATTTTTAAGTCACCTATGCAATCCTTTATTCGATGAAACTGCTGGGTTTCATGAGGCATCGAGGAAATATAAAGTTGAGTATCATCAGCATAACAGTGAAAGCTAATTCCGTGTCGCTTTATTATATCTCCTAGAGGTAGCATGTATAATGCGAAGAGCAGGGGTCCCAAGACTGAGCCCTGTGGTACACCGTACTGGACTTGTGATTTGCGGGACACCTCATTGTTTATTGCTACAAATTGAAAACGGTCGGATAAATAAGACTTAAACCATTTCAATGCTATTCCGTTAATGCCGACGTAATTTTCGAGTCTATGTAGAAGTATGCTGTGGTCAATGGTGTCAAATGCAGCACTGAGGTCTAGCAGCACCAATAACGAAATACAGCCACGGCCAGACGCTAAAAGCAGATCATTTGTAACTCTGATCAAAGCAGTCTCTGTACTGCGACATGCTCGAAATCCAGACTGGAATTCATCATTAATGTCATTCCTTTGGAGGAAGGAGCATAATTGAGTTGAAACTACTTTTTCCAGAACTTTAGATATAAAAGGTAAATTCGATATAGGCCTGTAATTCCCTAGTTCTTTAGGGTCGAGTTTGGTTTTTTTTAAAAGGGGCCTTATAACAGCCACCTTAAATGCTTTAGGCACATGTCCTAATGTCAGAGATGAGTTAATAATACTAAGAAGAGGATCTATAATTTCTGGGAGCATTTCTTTCAGTAGTTTTGTAGGTATAGGGTCTAGCATGCATGTTGATGATTTAGATGATCTAATGATTTTAGACAGTTCATCGTGATCTACTGTAGAAAATAATTGCAATTTCTCCTTAGGGGTGCTGTAGTTAGTTTGTTCAGCGGATTTCACTACAGGTTGCATTGTTATAATTTTTTTCTCTTATATCTTTGATTTTACTCGTGAATTAGTTCATAAATTCATCACTGTTATGCTGATAATCAGAATCTGACGTCGATGACGACTTATTCTTTGTTAATTTAGCCACAGTGTTAAATAAGAACCTAGGGTTGTGATGGTTTTCCTCTATTAGTGTTGAAAAGTAGGCGGATCTAGACATTTTTATTGCATTCCTGTAATTTTGAGTACTATCCTTCCATGCTATACGAAATACCTCTAAATTCGTTTTCTTAAAGTTGCGCTCCATTTTACGGGATGCTTTTTTTTAGAGTCTGAGTGTGTTCATTATACCACGGTGTTGGGCTGCTATTTTTAATTTTCTTTAAACGCAGAGGAGCAACTGTGTCTAATATTTCCGAGAAAATAGAGTTAAAATTTTCAATAGTAGTGTCAAAATCGTCAAAGTTTTTACTCATGCTAGATATTTTAGACAATTCAGGCAGATTATCGAGAAACGCATCTTTGGTAGTTGAAGTAATCGTTCTACCATATTTGTAACAAGGAGTTTGATTTGCAGCCGTAGGCCATTGAAGCAAACATAATATCAGATAATGATCCGAAATATCTTCACTCTGCTGAACGATTTTAACATCGTCCACATTTATACCATAAGAAAGTATTAAATCTAAAGTAAGATTACGAAGGTGAGTGGGTCCTGACACATGTTGACTAACGCCCATGGAGTTAAGAGTGTCTTTGAAAGCCAGTCCCAAGGCATCTGTATCATTGTCTACATGGATATTAAAGTCACCGACGACAAGGACTCTATCTGCGGCCAGTACTAGTTCTGATAAGAACCCACCAAAATCTTTAATAAAATCTGTGTGGTGCCCTGGAGGCCTATATACAATAGCTAGAATAAATTTTAAAAATGTTTTGTCCTTAGTATTAGGTGTCGATACGTGAAGTACCATGACTTCAAAAGAATTGTATTTAAAATTAGACTTCTGAGAGGTAATAAAAGAATTCTTGTAAAGTGCAGCGACACCTCCCCCTCTACCTTTTAGACGAGGCTCATGTTTATAGTAATAATCATTGGGAACGGATTCATTTAGAGTAATAAAATCATCTGGCTTTAGCCATGTTTCTGTCAAACAAAGCATGTCTATTTTATGATCGGTTATCAAATCGTTAACAAAAAGTGCTTTATTTGAGAGAGATCTAATATTAAGCAATCCGAGTCGTAACAGCTGATTATCTGTATTTTGTTCATGTTTGATTTGTTTAACGTTTATTAAATTACTTTCAAGAGGTTTACGCAATATCTTATGTTTGCTAATCCGGGGGACAGACACAGTCTCTATTTTATGTTGTTTGTAAGAAGGGATTATTACATGTTGTATATTTTGTGTATTCTGTAACGCGAGACGGCAAGCAGACAGTTGGTTAAGCCATTCTAAGGTCACAGACTTAAAAACGAGGACTTGTTCTTCTAAGCACGCACCCTCAAAAGTCCAAAAACTGGACTGAAATGAGACTGTCTTGCCTCACAGTGGATTTCCTAATTGCGTCACCTGCTGCTCAGTTTGCGTGGTGACAGTAGCTGGACACAGCAGAGACATTTCTGACTTTTTAAACAAATACAGAGCCATAAAAATTATATTTTATTTTAGAGAAAATTAATGTAGATTTAAACAGACCAACAGTATAATAAATTCACAACCAACCGTAGACATTTAAAATACAATAATGCATCAATATTGTTAATTAGCAACATTTTAATGTTTTAATACTATTAAAACACTGAAATTGACCTTTTTTGTGAATTACATACTTTATTTAATAAAGTTTAGAATGAAGATTTAGAAATTTCAAACTGTTACAGGAGCGCAATGAATCTCGGGACAGACTAAGCTGTGAAGGATATATTTGTTCTATCCTTAAAAACCCGCTGAAATAAGGTCGCATTTTGGAGCTGCATTTGAAGCAAACTTTGAATCGGGACAGCATGACCAGCCTTCAGTCGTGCTGTTGTGACGCAATCGGTCTGAAAATGCAGCCTTTAAAGAACGCAGCCCCCGAATTGGGCCATATTCAGAGCTGCTATTTGTAGCCAGTTTATAGTCAAGACTGGATTATTGTCCAGTCAGTGTAGAGATTGTGGATTCATCTTTATCATTAAGTGTCATTTCCTTACATGGTTGAGCTGTAGTCACGATTTAGTTCTGAATGGATGGGCTGTGTGCAATCTGCTTTTAGTCTGACCAACAAAATAGAGGAAATTTTCTGTCTAATTTCAACGGTTTGGCTTTAACCCTGATTCAGACCGGCAATGAGTATAGACAAAAGGTTTCAAAATGGCTTGTTATGACATCATCAAGTTAACATTTAAAACATTTGAATTATACATCATTTATATTATATTTGCTGTCACATAACATTCTACGAAATTATTTTTCTATAATTTTAGCAAAATATATAAAAATGAAATTACAATTCTTGACCACTAGATGGCAACTGTAGCCCTACTATTGAGACTTGAAAGTTAGTAGGGATCACTATTGCAAGATCTCATGATAATGCATCTTTTGAAATATGAGAGAGCATTTCGTGTTGTAGAGCGACGGACAAAGAGCAAACGTGAAAGAACATTCACGCTGTTCTTTATTTATCTACCAATGGCTATTTGTTATAATATGAACCCTAACATTTAAGCGACTTAGAGTATAAAGTCATGTTGTGGTTAGCTTAAAAAGTCCTTAAAATTAAATTTCATGCTGTGTTAAATGTTGCCGTGTGTGAATGTAAGCAGTCTGCCAAGTTGTAAAGCCGAAAGTGAATGAATAACAAATTTTTATTTTTAACAATAGTTTATTGGCTTAAAAATAACTGCACACGGTAGACCAATCACAGTAGACTAGACCATCTGACTAATCATATGAGAGTAGACTGACAGAAAGGAGGGGAATAGATAGATGAATCGGTGAACAAATCATTTGAGAGTCAGTCAAGAATTAAGGTAATAATAACTGCCTATTATTAGAAAATTGTGAAGAAAATGTGTTTTTAGACCTTGTATGTACGTAATCTTTTTGGACACTCCATAAACCAAAGAATAGGACCTTAAAGATTACAGAAATATTTACTCTTGATTTGTATTAGATTTATTAAGTTAGCTATTCCTTTTTTATCATTATCATAATCAATAATATTTAACTGTATTGTATTTATAACATTTTATTCTGTTATTTTCAGGGTTAGTTTCTTATTCTTAATAAAAGCTCAAAGTTGTTTTGATGAATAAAAATAACTATTTATTAGTGGTGGGCATAGATTAATTTTTTTAATCTAGATTAATCTAGACTAATTCCAAAATTAATCTAGATTAATCTAGATTAAAATGGCTCATTTGAATTCTGCCGAAGGCATTCAGAATATGTGTGCTACCCAAATAATGACTAAAAGTAAGTATTTGAGAACGGGTTTCTCAAGCCAGGTGGCGCATAAGACCAGGGGCTTATCTCCTGTTTCCAAAATGCATCACAAACTGCTTGAGAAAGCTGTTCTACTATGATAATTGGTGATGAAAATTAAATTATGTTCAATAAGATGAACTTGTGTTTACTTCCGCAATAGCTAAGGGATGATTTCCGTTCAGGTGGTACTTGAGACTGGAAGAGCTCCTACAGTACATTTACATTTATTCATTTAGCAGACGCTTTTATCCAAAGCGACTTGCAAAGAGTGAGGGAGCAACAAGCGATATGTCATACAGGAGCCATAATACATTAGATCTCAATACAAAGTTACTGGTTTCAACTAAAGCTAGACCACTACCTGTTGAGAGAAAGTGTTTTTTTTTTAAACCAATTCCGCATTGCACAAGGTGCAAACAACCTTAGTCTTGCGATGTTTCTATTGGGAAGCTTCTTAAAAATTAATATTCCCTGAAGCAAACCCGGCGGCTTCATAGCTGCATCCATGTTAGCACGTCACGTTTGATGCGGTAATTTCACAGTAACGTTATGTTGTGTTCAGACCAAACGCGAATGGCGTGTCAAGCGCGAGTGATTTACATGTTAATGCAAAGAGGCAATAGACCTACTTGCTGCGCGAATTGCGCGAATGAAGCCCTGGTTATGAGATGATGAGTCGGCTTCTGCTTCCGCGAATGACGCGAATCACGCGAGTTGAAAAATCTCGTTCTCGCCCCGTACAGTGCAGTTAAGCTGGTATACATCCGCGCTAAAATATCAAGGTGAAAGTCATCATAGCTTGCGTAGTATAGACCCAGCTCCCAACCCAACTTTGAGAATAGATTAACGGCGACATTTTTTTTATCGCGCGATAAGAGTCTCACTGCGTTAACGGCCCACCACTACTATTTATCCATTGTTTTGTTTTCTATTCGATATTATATATATAAAAAAATCTGGCAATGTGTTCAAAATTAATAAAATTAATCTTGAATATTGCCAGATAGATTTAGCTAAGGTTTAGGGTTTTTATATTTATAATTTTTTTGCCCTGGTGAGTAAATCGCCACATTTTATTAAATTGTTAATTGTTTTACTAAAATAAATGAAAAAGTTAATTACAAATGTGGCAAGGGGGCGTGGTTTAGCGCGGTCTGCGGCAGGGGGGCGTGTCGAGAGAACGACGGTGAGTAAGCAGATCAACGATATATTGAAAACACCTGCTTCTCGTTCTAGTAATTGGCGAGGAGACGCATTTAAGGCTCGAAGGAGGAAGCAGACAGTGAGAGAGAACCAGGCTGGGAAGACACGATACTCGGGAGGTACAGAGACGGTGCGTCCAGGAGATACCCGAGCAGAAAGATTCATCAACAGAAGAGTTGTAGAACGGACAGAGAAAACGGGTCGTTGAACCCGGAAGTGTTATTATTTTGTGTGTATACGGAATTAAACTTACGTGCTTCCCAGCCAAACCGACCCCGCCTCCTTCACAACGAACCTTGTTACACTGGTGCCGAAACCCGGGAAGAAAGGAGTCAGCCGCCACCATGCAGTCCCCGCCAGGATCGCCATTTGTGGAGGTAATAACATCACTCCACCAGGAACATCATCAGGCCCTGATGAAACTTTGGGAGGATCACGAACTATGGTTCCAGGCTCTTCTACAGACCCAACAGGAGGACCGCGAGTCATTCCGGAGCTGGTTGAGCCAGGAGAGAGGCTCATCTCCATCGGCTGCATCCGGGACGGTACCGCTGCATAAGATGGGGACCCATGACGAGCCGGAAGCCTTCTTGGATCTATTCGAGAGGTCCGCGGAACTATCCGGATGGCAGCCGGACGCTTGGGCCGCCCGCCTCATCCCACTACTGTCTGGAGAAGCCCAGATGGCCGCCCAACAGCTTCCGGTGGCGAATCTGCTGAACTACGCGGACCTCAAGAAGGCAATCCTCCAACGGGTAGGCCGGAGTCCTGAGCAACATCGGCAGCGGTTCCGATCCCTGGAATTCGGGAAACGTGCCCAGCCTTTTGCCTTCGCTCACCAGCTCCGGGATGCCTGCCGCAGATGGCTGATGGCCGGGGCCACAACAGTAGATACCATCGTCGACCAGGTGACGCTGGAGCAGTTCGTGGGAAGATTGCCCATGAAAACCGCACAGTGTGTCCAGTGTCACCGGCCGACGACGTTGGCCCAGGCCATCCAACTAGCGGAGGATCAATTGGTGGCGTGCCCTGGGGTCGGCGCGACTCCATCATCGCTTTCTCTCTCTTCCTCTCCTCCTAGGGTCTCTTCAACCTCTTCCAGAGCGGTGCCCCTTCCCAGGTCTAGGGGGTACTTCTATCCGCGGCCGGCCCCGAGAACCCGGTTCCCACCAGAGGCGGGGCCATACGGAGCTGTAAGGTCCCCGGAGGGACAACCCCACCGGACCGGCAACGGTCCACAGACCTCTTCCCTGTCGTCAGCCTCTCCTCGCCAATTCGGGGGTCTGCTTCCTGCCGCTGGGGCGGCGGGGACTCCTGGGCCGGCCTGTTGGCGTTGTGGGGACCCCGGTCATTTTATCGACCGATGTCCTATGATGGAGGTCGATATGATGATCCGGGTTCCCGACAACCCTCAGGCTGCCCTCGGTCAAGATGGGCTGTACCAAATACCTGTGAGTATTAGGGGGGGTATACATCAGGCGTTGGTGGATTCAGGGTGTAACCAAACCTCAATTCACCAAAGCCTGATTTAATTTGAGGTAATGGATACGAGCCACAGGGTTAAGGTAAGGTGCGTACACAGGGACGTGGTGAACTACCCTTTGGTGCCCTTGACCATACAATTCAGGGGACAAAAACATAGTGTAGAGGTGGCTGTTAACGAGCACCTCCGACATCCGCTAATTTTGGGGACAAATTGGCCATTATTTCAAACATTATTGGGACATCTATGTGCGGATGTTTCTGGGAAAAACCAAATGCAATGGGGAGGGGCGGTGGCGCAGATGGGAGAAGCGGAGCCGGGACCTCTGACGACAACTCCAGAGGAACGGAGCGCTGTGGAGAGAAGAATTCTCTCTCAGGGCGATGATTTTCCTCTGGAGCAGTCTCAGGACGAGACACTTAAACATGCGTTTGATCAGGTCCGCACCATCGACGGACAACTCCTCCATCCTGCGCAACCCCTGACCTACCCATATTTCGCTATTTTAAAAGACTGGTTATATCGTGTGACCCAAGACACTCAGTCAAACCAGGATACAACCCAGTTATTCATACCGAAAAGCCGCCGGGAAATGCTTTTCCAGACGGCTCATTGTAATCCTATGGCGGGTCACCTGGGACAATCCGCAACTATAAATCGCCTAACGGTCCGTTTTTTTTGGCCGGGCATTCACGAGAACGTGCGCAGGTGGTGCGCGTCTTGTCCTGAATGCCAGCTGGTAAACCCACCGGCCACCCCAAGGGCACCATTGTGCCCGCTTGCTCTTATCCAGGTCGCCTTCGAACGGATTGGTATGGACCTGATCGGGCCGTTAGAGCGTTCTGCACGAGGACATCGATTTGCATTGGTCATTGTGGACTATGCAACCTGATATCCTGAGGCAGTGGCGTTGCGCAATATCTCAGCAACCAGTGTTGCGGACGCCCTGTTTCGATTAATCTCCCGTGTGGGAATCCCTAAGGAGATTCTCACAGACCAAGGCACGGCGTTTATGTCACGGACACTCTGCGAACTGTATGGATTGTTGGGGGTTAAGACGATTCGGACCAGCGTCTATCACCCACAAACAGACGGACTGGTTGAACGTTTTAATCGTATGTTAAAAACCATGATCCGGAAATTCGTACACGAAGACGCCAAAAATTGGGATAAATGGTTGGAACCTCTGTTATTTGCGGTCCGCGAGGTCCCCCAAGCCTCTACGGGGTTTTCCCCCTTCGAGCTTCTCTATGGTCATCAGCCTTGTGGGGTGTTAGATGTCCTAAGAGAAGCTTGGGAGGACGGGCCTTCCGCGAGCAAAAACCAAATTCAGTATGTCCTGGACCTGCGAGCAAAACTCCATACACTAGGGCGGCTCTCTATGGAGAATTTGCTACAGGCACAGGATAGACAGAGCCGACATTATAACAGAGGCGCCAGGCTACGTAAATTTTCACCGGGAGAGAAAGTGCTTGTATTACTGCCAACGTCCAGTTCTAAACTACTCACCAAGAGGCAAGCACCATTTGAGGTCACACGACGAATAGGAGATCTCAATTATGAGGTAGAACGATCGGACAGGAGCGGGGCTCATCAGATTTATCACCTCAACCTCCTAAAAAAATGGAGTGAGGCGAACACCCTGATGCTGGCGACGACAGTGAGTAGAGTAGACGATCTCGGGCCAGAAGCGAATATCAAAGTGCAATCTCTCGCTCTGGCTCCAGGGGGAGATCATCTCTCGTCCTCCCAGCTTACGGATGTTGTGAAGTTACAGGCAGAGTTTGCAGAGGTTTTCTCGCCCCTGCCCGGCTGCACAAATCTCATAGAGCACCACATTGAGACAAAACCGGGTGCGGTAGTGCGCAGTCGCCCATATAGGTTACCTGAACACAAAAAAATGTGGTTCAGAAGGAATTAGAAGCTATGCTGGACATGGGAGTGATAGAAGAGTCCAATAGTGACTGGGCTAGCCCGATAGTTTTAGTACCGAAGACCGACGGCTCGGTCCGGTTCTGTGTGGACTATCGCAAGGTGAATGCTGTGTCGAAATTTGACGCATATCCAATTGACAAATTACTTGACCGGCTAGGGACGGCTCGTTTTTATTCGACATTGGATTTGACGAAAGGATATTGGCAGATCCCTCTATCTCCCTTATCCAAGGAGAAAACAGCCTTTACTACGCCGTTCGGTTTACACCAATTCGTCTCACTTCCGTTCGGTTTATTCGGAGCCCCTGCTACCTTTCAGCGCCTCATGGACCGTATACTCAGACCCCACGCGACGTATGCCGCAGCCTACCTCGATGACATCATCATATATAGTAATGATTGGCAGCGGCATATGCAGCACTTGAGAGCGATCCTGAGTTCACTGAGGAGGGCGGGGCTGACGGCTAACCCGAGGAAGTGTGCGGTTGGGCGAGTAGAGGTAAGGTATCTGGGTTTCCAATTGGGTCAAGGAGAGGTGCGTCCCCAAATTGATAAGACGGCAGCGATTGCAACCTCCCCGAGACCCAAGACCAAAAAGGGGGTGCACCAGTTCCTGGGGCTGGCGGGATATTATAGACGGTATGTTCACAACTTTTCAGACCTCACCAGCCCGCTGACTGACTTCACTAAAAAGGGGGCACCAGATACCGTCCAATGGACGGAGCAGTGTCAGCAGGGGTTTACCCAGGTGAAGGCTGCTCTATGTGGTGGGCCGTTATTGCACTCTCCCGATTTTGCACTCCCTTTTTGGTTGCAGACTGATGCTTCGGACAGGGGCGTGGGCGCGGTCCTATCGAAGGAGATTGAGGGGGAGGATCGTCCGGTGCTGTACATCAGTCGCAAACTGTCTCGGACTGAGATGAGGTACAGCACCATCGAGAAGGAATGTTTGGCGATTCGGTGGGCGGTCCTCACCCTCCGGTATTATCTCCTGGGGCGGGAGTTCACACTCTGTTCGAACCACGCGCCTCTCCAATGGCTCCACCGCATGAAGTACACCAACGCGCGGATCACTCGTTGGTACCTTGCTTTGCAACCATTTAAATTCCAGGTGATCCACAGGCCGGGGACTCAGATGGCGGTGGCCGACTTTCTCTCCTGGAGGGGGGGGACGAGGCTTCAGGCCGGATGGGGCCTCGGCCTGAGTCGGGCGGTGGGGGTATGTGGCAAAGGGGGCGTGGTTTAGTGCGGTCTGCGGCAGGGGGGCGTGTCGGGAGAACGACGGTGAGTAACCAGATCAACGCTATATTTAAAACACCTGCTTCTCGTTCTAGTAATTGGCGAGGAGACGCATTTAAGGCTCGAAGGAGGAAGCAGACAGTGAGAGAGAACCAGGCTGGGAAGACACGATACTCGGGAAGTACAGAGACGGTGCGTCCAGGAGATACCCGAGCAGAAAGATTCATCAACAGAAGAGTTGTAGAACGGACAGAGAAAACGGGTCGTTGAACCCGGAAGTGTTATTATTTTGTGTGTATACGGAATTAAACTTACGTGCTTCCCAGCCAAACCGACCCTGCCTCCTTTCTTCCTTCACAACGAACCTTGTTAGAACAAAGTTAACCTAGAAGATTTAAAATCCCCAAATGTTTCATGATTCTGGATTTCCACAAGGCTAAAAGGTTTGATGAAGATTAAAGAATTAAATGTTTTGTGCAAAGTATTTGGGTTTAATTGATTTTGTAGGTCATCGAAGGTTAAGTGATACTTTACTGTGACTATTCATCTCTGTAGGGCTGCATCCCATTGAAAGGCAGCCAAGTGAATGAGCTGACAACCAATCCAGAAGAGCCGGGTCGACACCTTTTTGAGATTGTGCCAGGTGAGCAGATCTTAGAATCTTAACTGTACCCTTTTGATGTAAGAATGACCCATTTAAAGGTCAAAATATTTTCATAATAATAAAGAGTGTTTTGACCCGTATTTCACATGGTCTTTCACGTGATCTTGATCGTTCAGATTTATAGAATATTTTTGTTGGGATTATTTTTGTCAATTAAATATGACACAGCGGCATGACACCACACAGAGCTCAAAAGGGGGAGGTGCACTTAAAGATATGTGGTCAGAATCAGTGTGATTGGAGTTTTTGTTTTATATAATAGAATGGGTGTAAACAGGCTATCAGATTACAGCTGTGCACAGTAAACCATTAGGCACCTTCTGCTAAGGTAACTTCAGTCAGCCTTAAATGCGCCAAATCCATTGGGTTTGTAAGTGTTAAACTTAAGGTTTTTGATGAATTCTAAATTTCGTTCTGTGCTTGGATCACTCTTTAATTAATCAAATCAAATTAATAAATGGGTTTATTTAGAATTTTCTCAGCAGATCAGGGAAGGAGAGAATCTGGTTCCATCAAGCTTGTTTATTTCCTGACAAGAACCATGTTATGTGGAGTACATTAGAGCACACAGGAAACATCTTCAAGCAATCATATGTCTAGGTTTCATTTTATAGCAAAATAAGCTAATAAATGATAGCCTTACTTTATGCGCTGTCTTACACGCAACAAATATTTATTAGAAGATAGATCACACTCAGCACCCTTTAAGAGGCCTTGCCCATGTTCATTAGTGCGGGAAACTAAATAATCTAACAGTAAAATATTAACTGCTTTTTAAATGTTCTCTTTCTCTCTTTTGAGTATAGAAATGTACCGGGGTGAGAGACACGACACAGACAGGAGGGGTGATAACAACAACCCCACTGGGGCATTTATTGCACAAATCCACAATAAACAAAATAAAAGGTTTCACCCAGGGTGCTCGTAACATAAAGTCCGCGCTCGTGCAGTTAGGTCGTTCACGCTCGTGTCTCCCTCGCTGTCCTCTCACTCTCTCGCGCTGGGGGTCAAACGAGGACAGCGGTGGGTGCGACTAACCAAGGACTCTTAGTGGTGTGAGCACGCTTCTTTTATGCCCGGCAGCTAATCAGCGTCAGCTGGACGCAATCAGCGTTAGCTGCCGGGCCGTTTCCAGGGCGACGCTGATCCTCGGTCGGCGCCTCGCCACATTTCCCCCCCAAGCGTCGACCTGGTAACCGGGCAGCTCCTACAGGAACCTCGGGACGATAGTAGGGGTGGGAGGGAAAATATCGCCTTATAGTCCGACCCATACCGACTGGAAGACGGACTGGAAAGGCCGGCTGGAGGACGGAACTGGATCGCCGGCTGGCACACTCCTGGTACACTTTGCCGGCTGGCATCCGAACGGGACTCCCACCTGTGCAGCGCTCCATGACGGCTGGGCCGCATCTCCTGTCGGCTGAGTAGCTCGGTCGGGAGGCTGAGTAGCGGTCTCTGGCGGCTGGGTAGCTCTGTCGGGCAGCTGGGCGGCACTATCTGGTACCTGGACCGCGCTCTCGGTCGGCTCCACAGCATCTTCTGCTGGCTGGGATTGTCCCTCCGCTTGGCGCCATCGATACCTTTGTCACTCTCTCTTCGTCGTCCTCGGTTTCCTCCGGGTTGGACGCTGATGAGGAGAGCGTGTCCGTCCATCGATGGACCCAGGAAACACGTACCACACGAACGCCTGCCGAGTCGGTCTCTCTTTGCCCGCATTCTCCACCAGTGTACCGGGGTGAGAGACACGACACAGACAGGAGGGGTGATAACAACAACCCCACTGGGGCATTTATTGCACAAATCCACAATAAACAAAATAAAAGGTTTCACCCAGGGTGCTCGTAACATAAAGTCCGCGCTCGTGCAGTTAGGTCGTTCACGCTCGTGTCTCCCTCGCTGTCCTCTCACTCTCTCGCGCTGGGGGTCAAACGAGGACAGCGGTGGGTGCGACTAACCAAGGACTCTTAGTGGTGTGAGCACGCTTCTTTTATGCCCGGCAGCTAATCAGCGTCAGCTGGACGCAATCAGCGTTAGCTGCCGGGCCGTTTCCAGGGCGACGCTGATCCTCGGTCGGCGCCTCGCCACAAGAAATCAGATTAAATGTGTTTTTTTTCAATATCCTATTAGTGAAGATAGCAAGTCAAGTCATAAATAGTGAATGCCAAAGCCTGCACACATCAATGAATGACGATTTATAAAATATTAAAATTTAATTCAGTTTTATTTATATAAAACTTTTCACAATGTTTCATTATTTCAAAGTAGCTTTACAGGAAGAAAGACAAAAACAAACAAAAGTTAGTAATAGTATTAAAATGAAATCTTTGCTCTTGGTTGTTGATGGAGATTGCCTGAGCTGGAGCTGGGATGATCTGTTAAATCCATAGGATCTCGCAGGAGGATGGCACATGAATTCCACAGGTTCTCGCATGAGGTTGGCACGTGACGATCAGCTGGTGCTGGTGTAATGTGTAGTTTCCTCTGGATGGGTATCCCGATGCTCAGTCAGTGTGCAGGCTCTCAATGGAGAATGGCACAAGGTGGTCGTACTTCAGCGGGCATAACCTTTGGTTACCTTGGGATGGGTGTCTAGAGATAGGGTGGAGGGCAGAAAGAGAATAATTGGCATAGCTAATTGAAGAGATAATACTGGTATGCATCATATGTATGCTCTGCTGAAAATATGCGTTTTTAATCTAGATATAAATTGGGAGAGTTTGTCTGACCCTCGAATAGTATCAGAATGGCTATTCCAGAGTTTATGTGCTACATATAAGAAAGCTCAACCCGCTTTTAATTATTAATTGATTTTACACTCTTACAAATAAAGGTGCTTAAAAGGTTCTTCACAACGATGCCATAGAAGCACCATTTTTGGTTCCACTAACAACCATTTGGTCCAAGTTTCTTTAAAGAACCATCTCTTTCTTACCTTTTCATAATCTGAAGAATTTTTTTTCGTCTCAAAAAACCATTTGTGTTTTGGAAAGGCTATTCGGATGTTAAAGGTTATTTCTGGAACCATTTCGACCAAAAAGGTTCTTCTATGGCATTGTGAAGCACTTTTACTTTCAAGGAAGTAGGTACTGTGATCGTAGAGAGCGTAATGGGTTGTGGCTTGATAGAACATCTTTTAGATAAGCAGGAGCTAAAACATTTAATTCCTTATAAGTGATTAGAAGTAGATTATAATCTATACGGTACTTAATGGGCAGCCAGTGTAGAGATTATAAAATTGGTGTTATGTGATGTCAAAAATAACAAGGGCTGCCAGCAACAGCCCGGGGTCAAGCCCCCAAAGGCAGGCCACAAGCGCAGTGAAAGCCAAGAGAGCGGAAAAACGGCCAGTTCAGGAAGAACAGGCAAGAACAATGCGCAGACTCTAAACAAAATCTCTCAACAATGGATTGGAACCCACGACCTCAAAGTCTGGGTAACGCCACTCAGCCTCACACCCAGTTGCTGTTGGGAGCTGTAGAAGCACAGAGCCAGAGCAGCACAGAACAACAAAGAACAGCACAGAACAACACAGAACAGCATAAAGCACAGTGAAAATAAAACACGCATGAGAAACATAGGTTATTAACAGTAGGTGAGAATGAAATCAAATTGGCTACGAGTGTGCCAATATTCACCATTTTCCTACGTATGGTTTATAGGGCTACCATAGACTACAATTGGTTAAGAAGAATAAAACCAACAGCCCCTTATTAGGGGCTTGGTCCCTAATAAGTCTATTAATGATAAAATGCTAAAAACTTCCAGATTTTGTTGTTACATATGTTTAATTTGAGGATGCAATTTTTATTTTATTTTTATTGACTATTTAAAACTCCTTAATGATTCGTCATGCATTTACATTTTTAAGCAATATCAGAGAAGCAATTATGGAGAACTAAACCTGCAAAAATTATGAATAAATAAATATATAAACGAATAAATGTAATAATATGAAAATAATTGCTCAATAAAACAATACAATTTATTTGATCTATTAATGATCTATGATGATCAATTAAATCAAATGGGTACGTTTACATGAGGTAAAGTGTAATCGCAGAATTGCCAAAATCCTATTATAATCGCATTATGAGGGAGCTTGTAAACGTAGTCATTTTCTGGTTTGTGAATGTTAATGTCAGGGTTCTGCCTCATCTTGTCATATGTTTCTTGGTCCAGGACAGGATCTCATGTTTTATGTAGGGAGTTGTTGGGCCTAGTGCAATGCCATACTCTCTCTCTGAGTTTTGTCTGTGATACCCACCCTTTCGTCTCATTATTGCTTGTTAAGTTGTTCATGACCCGCACCTGTCCCCTCTTGATTTTGTTCCCATATATTGACATCGTGTCTCTTGTCTTGTGCTGGTTCATTGCCTCTGTTTGTGTCATGTGGGTGAGTTCTCGGTCCATGGTGTTGTACTGTTAGTAAAGTTTATTGTAGTTTTACGTAGTTTTATAGACATAAAACTACGTAAAACTACAATAAACTTTACTAACAGTACAAGTATTAGTATAAGTGTTAGTGTTAGTGTTAGTTCTAGTGTTAGTGTTAGTTCTAGTCTAGTTAGTCCATGTTCCTGTTTCCATGTTTTGTTATGTTTCCCCCTCGTGGGTGTTTGTTTTGTATTTATATTTATTTAACGTTTTTTAAACCCCTTATCCGCTGTCTGTACTTGGGTCCTTTGTCCGTGTCTCACTGAAAGGCCTGACAGTTAAAGTATTGCACTCTTACTCATTCATTTGGAGCGTCATCTCACATTGTGAATGACAAAAGAAAGTTCAAAAACTTTGACAGCTCATTTCAACCTGAGACTCACTCAGTGGAATTAGCCGACGGAACAAAGTGTAGCGGAATGGGACAGCAAAAAGGAACAGCAGAAATGTATTTCCAAGATGCCATAGGACGACATCAACTCAAGTCCACTTTATTCATATTGCGTTAAAATTTTCATTGTTACAAAGCAGCTGTACATGAGACATATTGACCAAATGAATTAAAGTTATACACCTGTAAAAACAAGAAAAAGGTGACAAACAAAGAAGACAGACATACCCACATACAAACGCTCAATACACACAATATGCACACATACTAACACACATTGACATAGATACACACATGCGCACACACCCACACACAGGCACAGTGAAAGCTCACATTAAAGATAAAGGAGATAGAAACACAGGTCAAATATTAAACAGACTATACATTCCTATATGCAATATTAATTATGTAAAATTCTAATTCTAAACCGCAAATAATGCAAAATGGTATGCAAATGGTGGCGAGGAACCCACAACTCCAATCGAGAACAAATACATCAGGAGAACCCAGGCCCAAACCAGGGGATTCCAGTTCCCCCCTGGCAAAAGCTGCTGCCTCTGCACAAGCTCAACAGTGCTTGCACAACATGGCTAAATACAAATAAATAAACTTAGAAATAAGGTACATTATAAATTTAAGACTTTAAATATGTGTATTTTATGCAAGATTAAAAAGATGCGTCTTTAGTCCAGATTTACACTGACAGAGTGTGTCTGCCTCCAGGAAATTCAGGCTGCTTGCACCAGAGGCAGACCAATCACCAGCGCCGGCCCCTCCCCTTTCGGCCTTAATATTCAATTAAATCATTCTCTAAATACCTTGCTAACAGCCTCCAGAATCTCAATCATCCATGCCGTTTCTCACAGGACCCAACGGACATACCTCACGGCTTGGAGGAACTTCAAAACGTTTCACCTCTCATACAACATCCCCTTCCCGGATTCTTCCCTCCTCTCCATCACGTCATTCATATCCTTCCTCAATAACACTATAATAGCATCTCCAAGCCAGCTCCATCAAAGGTTACTTGAGTGGGATCCAATTTTTCACAATTGATGTTCAACGCACCTTCCACAGACATAGGAAGTTCACAGACATCCATGTTCCTCAAGGCCATCCAGAGAACCCAACCCTCTCCCCGAGATGCCAGACAACCCCTCACCTTAGAGGTCCTGACCATATTAATCTCTAATCTTCGCAAGGTTGGAATTCACTACTACATCCCACTTCGACCCTTCAGTTCATCTTACCATTTCTAAATTGTCCATACTCCATTCTGACGCAATCTCGTTCTTGATCAAGCATAGCAAGCAAGCGAGACAGACCAGGCCAGACGAGGTCATCTGCTCACCTATCCTGCCGCCCAAAAAGGCCCTCATGCAATCTCAGATCCAAGCGCGCGGCCGTTGGTCTTCTGAAGCATTCAAACGTTATATCAGGACTGACCGTGCCCTCATCAGAAAAGCACACCGGACTCTCCTCACCCACCTCGTTCAACACCAGCCTCCACCCACCCACCAAGCAGCTCTTCCCAGATGAAGCATCATCACTGCGCCTCCCCTCACCAGAGGCACCTTCACTCCATGCCACTTGCTCCTGCATGTTCTGCCGCAGCAGAGCTTATCCTTCCCCCCCAGTAAATCATTCCCTCGCATGCTCCCCTTCCCCCATCCCATTCCCCAGAAGCAGACCGCTTCATCCCTCACTCTGCCGCAGCAGAATGTCTTTCCTCCCTGTAGATGAATCCCTGTTTGTCTCCCTTTTGTCTTCCCGGAAGTATTGTGCTTCCTCCCTCACTCTGCCGCAGCAGAATGTCTTCCCTTCCCCAAAATTCCCTCGCATGCTTACCTTACCCCTTCGTCTTCCCCAGAAGCCAGCGTCGCACCACGCGACAACCCCCGCAGGGGCCCGTGCTTCATCCCTCACTCTGCCGCTGCAGAACGTCTTTCCTACCCCCAGCTGACCCCTCCCCTGCATGTTTCCTTCCCCTTGTCCCCTTCCCCCGAATCCAGTATCGTATTGTGCGACCCGTGCTTCATCCCTCACTCTGCCGCCGCAGAATGTTTTTCCTCTGATAGAATCCCTCGCATGCTTCCCTTACCCCTTCCCCCGAAGTATTGTGCTTCTCCCCTCCCCTACCATGACCGAAGCCAGTATCGCCGCAGCGACCGCCCCAACACTGGGGCCCGTGCTTCATACTTCTCTCTGCCGCAGCAGAACGTGCTCCCCACCCCCCCAATACTAGAAGGGGACCATGGCTTTAAAACTTCTCTCTGCCGCAGCAGAACGTGTTCCACACCCCCACCCACAAGCCAGTGTCACCGCAGTGATCACTCCCGGGTTTCCAACAATGGCTCTACAGCAGTTGACGCCAAGCAGCTCGAAGACAGCATCGCATTAGCGAACACCCCCACAGGAGCACATTTGTTTATACTTCTCTCTGCCGCAGCAGAACGTGTTCCACACCCCCACCCATGCCAGAAACTACCGGCTTCCAATCTTCACTCTGCCGCAGCAGATGTCACGTATCTCGAAGCTAACTTGCCGCAGCGAGTGCCCAAGCAGGGGCCATTGCTTCAAACTTCTCTCTGCCGCAGCAGAACGTGTTCCACCGTGTTAGGAGCCGGAGTCAGCGCAGTGACAACCCCCGGCCTTCCAACCCTCGCTCCGCCTCAGCAGATGCCAGGCATCATGAAGACCGCATCGCAGCAGCGAACACCCCCGGAGGGGCCTATTCCCCCACATTGATTTATACTTCTCTCTGCCGCAGCAGAACGTGTTCCAAACCCCCACCCATGCTAGAAGCCAGAGTCACCACAGTGACTGCCCCGGTCTTCCAAACCATGCTCTGCTTTAGCAGCCAACATGTATTTCGAAGCCAGCATCGCTGCTGCGAATACCCCAACTGGGGCCCATTGGTTCCTACCCATGCTCAGCAGACACCATTCATCCTCAAAGCCAGCATCGCCGTAATGACAACCATGCTCTGCCACAGCAGACGTCTTTCATCAGGAAGCTAGCTTCACCGCAGAGTTAATTTACACAGAGGCATATGTTTCCATTTCCAGGCCATGCATGCTCATGCCAGAATCACCGCAGCGACTGCCCCTGCAGGGGCCTGTGGTTCCAACTCATGCTCTGACGCCACGCATTTCGAAGGTAACTTTGCTGCAGCAAATGCCCAAGCAGGGGCCCATTGCTTCAAACTTTTCTCTGCCGCAGCAGAACGTGTTCCACCCCATCCGTACAAGAAGCCGGAGTCACCGCAGTGACCACCCCTGGGCTTCCAAACTTTACTCTGCCGCAGCAGATGTCACCCATTTCGAAGCTAACATGGCTGCAACAAATGCCCCACAGGGGACCATTGCTTCCTACTCACGCTCTGCCTCAGCAAACACCTTTCATCCTCAAAGCCAGCGTCGCCACAGCGACCGCCCAGCAGAGGCCCGTGCTTTCAAACCATTCTCTGCCACAGCAGACAGGCAAAAGTCACCCTGCCGAAGCTAGCCAACCTTCCAGCTTCGTTGTGCCCCAGGAACGTGATCATAATTCACGATCACAGAAGAACTCCCTCAGAAATTCACTTCCAGAGGGCATGACAACATCTGCTACATCAGGACCTGCACGACCCCCCAGCCAATGGCGACCGCAAGCCACCATCCAGGAAGCCTTTCTCTCAGCGGTTTGTTTTTGGGGAGTATGCGCTACCTGGCTGCTGTCCAACTCATATCCTTGCACTTTTTGGGGGGTGAGTTCTGGGTTCGGCCGTTTCCGAGCTCGGCGCACTCGCCCCTATTGGGGGGCGGGAGCGTTCCGGGATCGGATGGAATCGGCGAGCTCGGAACCTGCTCCCCGGACAGCACGCCAAACACGCATACTTTTACTACCCCTGCTATCTTCATTATCTGCTCAGGTGAACTCGTGAAACCACATAGGGCTTTATAGGTAATTAGCAAGTTCTTAAAGTTATTGCGATGCTTTATAGGTAACTAGTGCAAGGTTGACAGAACCGAGCTAATATGTTTATACCTTTTTGTACGTGTAAGAACTCGAGCTGCTGCGGTTTGGACCAGTTGGAGTGTTTGTACTAAGGCTACAGGGCAACCACCTAACAGTGCATTACAGTAATCTAGTCTTTACGTCATGAATGCATGAATTTACATCTCTGCATCTGACAGTGACAGCATATGACATAGTTTAGAATATAGTCTTAAAATGGAAAAACACAATTTTACAGGTGTTGGCGACATGGCTCTCAAATGACAGATTAGTATTGAATAGAACGCCAAGATTCTTAGCTGAAGACAAGGGTTCTTTGGAGCATCCATCAATAGTTAAGGAGTATTCTTGGTTGATACGTACAGCAGTTTTCGGTCCAATAATTAACACTTTTGGATTAGTTTGTCCATGTTCAGTAATAAAAAAAAAATTATCATCCAGTTGTTGCATGACACCTCATTGTGTATTGCTACAAATTGAAAATTGGTCAGATTAATAAGACTTAAACCATTGCAAGGCTTTTCCCTTTATACCGACTTAATTTCCAAGTCTATGTGTCATGATTCTGCCACATCATGTCATGTTTCTCTTGGCCTAGTGGCGGGATCATGAGAGAACCCCATGTTTTATGTGGAGAGAGACAATTTTGGCACTTATGGCTCGCCTCTCTCTGGTCTCGTCCTTGTTCTTGCCCTCTTGTTTCCCCGTTAGCACTCATTATGATTTCATGCCCCACACCTGTCCTCTCTTGATTTTGATCTCTTAAAATGCCCTTGTGTTTCCTGTCCTGTGATGGTTCATTGTCCATTGTTTCATGTGGGTGATTTTCTGTTGTTGTTAGTCTAGTTTAGTTATTTGTATTGAATGGTAAATGTTATCTTTAGTCTTGTTACCTGTAGTTAGTCCTTGTTCCTTTGTCCTGTTGTTACTTTGTTCATGTTTTACCTCCTCCTGGGTTTTTGTTTTGTCTTTGTATAATTTTTAAAACCCGCTGTCAGCTTCTGGGTCCTCCGTCCTTGTGTCTCACCACCCGAGTTCCTGACACTATGTTGGAGTGTGCTGTGGTCAATGGTGTCGAATGCAGCACTAAGGTCTAGCAGCTCCAATAACGAGATACACCTCTGTCAGACGCAAAAAGCAGATCATTAGTAACTCTGGTCAAAGCAGTCTCTGTACTGTGACATGCTCTAAATCCAGAATGGAATTCTTCATTGATGCTATTCCTTTGGAAGAAGGAGCATAATTGAGTTTAATCTATTTTTTTCAGAACTTTAGATATGAAAGCTAGACTCGATATAGGCCTGTAATTCCCTAGTTCTCTTGAGTCGAGTTGGGTTTTTTGACAAGTGCCTTATAACAGTGTGGTCAGGAAGACATGACAGGAGCCGTGAGGCTGGGCCGGTGGTGCGATTGATAGTTGGAATCAGCTGTGCGCATACCGGTCCCGCATATCTCTAAGAGGAGATTGGGAGCATAAGAGGACGAGCGACGGGACTTCTGACAAGAGACGATCAGGCCTGGGCTTATGTTGTGGTTTGTTTTATGCGGCGGCAGTCGACCGTGAGGTGGCTGCCGGCATTTTAATACCTGTATTTGTTTGCTTATTTTATTATGTAGTAGAGTAGGCGGGGCGAGATCATGGTTCGAGTCCGGTGAGTAATTGTGAATGAGCGCCAGCAGTGCGCACACCGGGCTCGAATCACGTAGGAGATGGGGAGCATATAACAGGAACGAGCGACCGGACCGTCGAAGAGAGAGGACCGGGCCCAAACTTGTGTTATGGTTGTATTTGTATTTATGTTTATGTTTTGTTCGCCGGCGGTCGTCCGTGTGGGGCCGCCGGCTGTTATATTACTTTATTAAATGTTTAAAATGTCTTCCGGTTCCCGACTCCTTCCTTCCCTTTTATGGAGAATTTCTACATATTAAAACTTTATTTAAATGTTCGCCGGTTCCCGCCTCCTTCCTTTTATAATACCTCATTAAAAACAGCCACCTTATATGCTTTAGGCACATGTCAGAGATGACTTAATAATACTAAGAAGAGGATCTTTCATTTCTGGGAGCATCTCTTTTAGTAGATTTATAGTCATAGGGTCTAGCATGCATGTTGTTGATGTAGATGATCTAATGATTTTAGACAGTTCATCATGATCTACATTAGCAAATAATGGCAATTTCTCTGTAGGGACGGTGTCGTTAGTTTGTTCAGCGGGTTTCACTTCTGGATGCATTGTCATAATTTTTGCTCCAATATCTTGGATATTACTTGTGAAGTAGTTCATGAATTCATCACTGTTATGCTGATATCCAGAATCTGAAGTTGCTGACAATTTATTTTTTTGCTAATTTAGCCACTGTGTTACATAAAAACCCAGGGTTGTGCTAGTTTTCGTCTATTTGTGATGAAAAGTAGGTAGATCTAGACGTTTTTATGGCTTTCCTGTATTTTTGAGTACTATCCTTCCATGCTGTACAAAATACCTCTAATTTAGTTTTCTTAAAGTGGCACTCCATTTTTTGGGCTGCTTTTTGTTCTTAATACAACGGTGTTTGGCTGCCTTTTTTAATCTTCTTTGAACACAGAGGAGCAACTGTGTCCAGTGTTTCAGAGAAAGTGGAGTTAAAATTTTCCATGGTAATGTCAAGATCTTCAACGTATTTTTTTTATACTAGAGATTTAAGACAATTCAGTAAGAGCCTGAGTGTGTTCGTTATACAATGGTGTTGGACTGCCATTTTTAATCTTCTTTAAACACAGAGGAGCAACGGTGTCTAGTGTTTCCAAGAAGGTAGAGTACAAATTTTCAATGGTAATGTCAAGATCTTCAACGTTATTTTTCATGCTAGAGATTTGAGACAATTCAGGCAGATTATCGAGAAACACATCTTTGGTAGTTGAAGTTATTGTTCTACCATATTTGTAACAAGGAGGTTTGATTGGCAGCCGTAGGCCAGTGAAGCAACTATAATACCAGATATTGATCCTAAATGACTTCACTCTGCTGAAGGATTTTAACGTTGTCCACATTTATACCGTAAAACAGTTTTAAATCTAAAGTATGATTACGAAGGAGAGTGGGTCCTGACACATGTTGCCTAATGCCCATGGAGTTAAGAGTGTCTTCGAAAGCTATTCCTAAGGCATCTGTATGGTAATCGACATGGATGTTAAAGTCACCAATGACCAGGACTCTATCTGCGGCCAGTACTAGTTCTGATAAGAACCCACTAAATTCTTTAATAAAATCCATGTGGTGCCCTAGAGGTCTATATACAATAGCTAGAATACATTTAGAAAAATGTTTTGTCCTTCGTATTAGGCATTGGCGTCGCTACCACTATTTATTCGGGACTCTAGCCCCGATTGTTCCTAATCTAGCTGAGCTGCTCGACATTAAACAAACAAATCTCGACAGAAGATGAAGAAAGGTAACTTTAGTGTGCGAGAACATACACGCATACGAAAATGTGCACTTTGGCAATCTGGATTATCATAACAAATCTGTCATTTGACATAACGAGTGTAGAGACAAATTTGGGTTCATTGACCAGACTAAAGGGAAAACAAGCCTCTTCCACTCTTCCACCAAGAAGTTCCACCATGTCCAGACTACCGACAGATGCCCATCCCCAACTTGAGATTACGCCAGCTACAGCTGCAGACTGACTGACCATCCCAGCTCCATCTAAGGCAATTCCACCACCAGCCAAGAGAAATATGACCATCGGACCATCCCAGCTCAGACCACTACATCCCCAACCAAGAGCAAAGACAGACTATTTGCCTATTAATGCTGAAGTTACAATATTTGGTATTAAATGCTAAAACTTAAATCACATGTCAGCAGTTTGAGTGCAGCTATGACACTCAGAGGGGATCTGGCCCTTCCGGCTGAGCCTGGTTCAATCATGGGAGTTTGGGTTCCTCTCCACAGCAGGGCAGTGTTGGCCTGCTCACCGGGAGACTGCATTTATTTATTTATTTAGAAATTAGATATTATTTATTAGAATGATCTTACTCGTTGTATAAATACCATGCACTGTGCTGTGTTTTACCTTTTCTGTTTTTCCTGTTCAGGGTCCAGGGTTCGTACACATTTTTACCATTACATTCCATGACTTTTCCATGACTTTTCATGACTTAATAAACAGTAGTTCTGAGGCACTCACAAGGAATATAAGTTTAAAAAGCCTTTATCTAAACTTGCCTATCCATTAAAAACATGCCAACATGTTTCGGCCTCTGTGGCCTTCTTCAGGGCAAAAAAATGCTGTTAAATTTGCCCTGAAGAAGCCCACAGAGGCTGAAACATGTTGACATGTTTTTAATGGATAGCCAAGTTTAAATAAATGCTTTTTAAACTTATATTCCTTGTGAGTGCCTCAGAACTACTGTTTATTTGGGAAACATTATGGATCTCCAAGCTGAAGAGCACCAGAGGAATACACCTCTCAATACCCAAGCAGCACTCCTAGTAACTCGTTTGTGGATTCATGACTTAATGTTCCATAAAACGTCTGTGTATAAAATTAACACTTTGCCAGTAGGTGTCGCTCAAGTAAAAAAAAAACTTCTCTAGACTTCAGTGGCGGCTGCTGATCTTTTGAAGAGGGGAAGCTCATTTTCGGCCTAAATCATAAAAATTGTCCATTTATTTATATGTAAATTCTGCCCTATGTTCCTTTTCAAGAAAATGCTCTGTAACCCTGTCGTACTAACTAGGCGTCTTTTCCAGTGACTTGACCAGTGTCCTCTCAATGGCCAGCAGAGCTAGGCTGCTTAAACGGCCTTGGCCCATTGTGTTACGGGTGTAGGATTTGAGCCGCTTTAAACAGGAGAAGCTCCTTTCTACACCTGCAGATGTAGCTCCAATTGTTGCCACTAATGAGAACAGTTTGTAAAGCTGAGGCATTGCACTGTCCAACTCCGTGTCTTTAAGGAACACTAAGTAATCACACAGCTTTCCCCTGTTACTCTGCAAGTCCTGATCTTAATACAGGACTTGAAGTTCAGACCTGAATCAAAGAAATGGACATAACTTTTCAGGACATTTGTAAGGCCTCCTCTGGCCTTACAAATGGAGACACAGAGTGATGCGCGTCATAATCTGAAGACCACGCCCACGCCCACAACAACCGTCTCTTTGCATTGCGAGAAGCTGCCGCCTCGTCATTTATGATTTATAACAAAAAAAACAATGTCTAAAAGCTGATATGTGACAATGTGTATAGCAAACAAGCTGAAAAAAAAACAAGAAATACGTTTTTATAAACTGTCGACCCCAAAAAACGAGCGTTTTAGGACATAAAAGTGGATTAAAAGAGATGACAGACCCTCCAATCATCACGCAGACGCTCGGAGTCCGGGCCAGCCCACTCCTCCATTCATCCCAGAGACGCTGAGCGTCCATGGGCGGGACATAATCGCTCCATTATCCAATGACCGTCTTGTTTCTAAGCACTGAAAAAAACTGTTTAAAGCAGCCCCATTGAAGTCAATGGACGCTGGGCTTCAACAGAGTAGTGCACTGTACGCTACGGGAATGAATGAGAAGGAAATCGAGTCAGCCGACCTAAGTAGCTGATTCTGAATGAAATTGTTTTCGTTCGAGATGAAAGTGTTTAACGCATTTTTAGTCAATAAAATGTTAACATAATAGTACATATATTTGACCATGAATTTTTTGACAATTATAGGGGAAGCTGAGCTTCCCATGCAGTCTTAAAGAAATCGCGTCTGCTAGACTTTAATTTATTCCATTGCCGCGTGTCTCGCATTTCGAAACGCAACAACGCGTTATTCTTTTTTCTAACCTACTCAAACTTATGCAATATCTTGCTCTAGATAAGTTGCAAAATGATTTTTTTTTCTAATTACTGCAATGTGTACAATAAAACATTAGCAAATCACACAATCCATGTTTATCCTTACCTTTAATCAGTTTGTACATGTCATCAGAAAGGAAAGGCAGCAGATTTACATCCATGTCTCAACGCATTGTGTAGTATGTGCAACCCGCACGAACCTATGTTGATTAGTGACTTTCCCAATCATTCTGCACTTGCTTCTGGAGTTTCAAATACTTTCCAATTAACGTTCGGCCCTCCATTGAGATTTGGACAAGATTCTTGATTCCGATCTCAGAAAGCAAGTTGTTGATTTTTTCAACGATGTGTTTAGCTGATGAATGGCCCATAAACTCTGAGCCGATGTATTTAGTCTTCACCTCGGACCCGTCCCATAGCCTGACTTGCATGTCTAACTGTTTAGCCTGTAAATAGTGATTCAGGCATTCTTGTTGCTTTGATACACTAGCCAAAGTCAGTTTCTTAAAATAAAGAGCCAGTCCAAAATTACACATATATGAGCACTTGCGTTCACCGCATGTAAATCTTGCAGCTATCTGACTGTCGGGGAACATGACCGGAAAAACCGGAAGAGGGTGTCACGACGTCAGTCACCTGGGTGAAAAAGCCAGCGATTGGGTTGGAAGCTGACTGTTGCGCAGCTGCAGCGGCAGACTGGTGCTTTGCTCCTTTAGCATAGCTAGATAGCGCTGCTTCTCCCATGTTCGAAATGTTGAATTTTTTATAGCAAAGTCTACATTTTGCTCGTACCGGGTCCTGGTCTTTCTCAAGCCATGCATTATACTTTTCAGATTGAAGCCAAACATTATTAAAGCGACATTTTCCCGGCACTGTTTATTTTTGCTCAGCTGCAACTGAGTTGCCCCACGCAGAGAACATGTCACGTGATGTGACTGATCGCCCGAACGAAATAAATATTGCAACTTGAAAACCAATATTATCAATTAAACAAATTCAAGTACACAGATATTTTGAAAAAAAATCCATGACTTTTCCAAAACTTTCTCAGTTTATTCATTTTCCAAAAAATTTCCAGGCCTGGAAATTGACATTTTAAAATTCCATGACTTTTCCAGGTTTTTAATGACCGTACGGAACCCTGAAGTGAGTGAGTCCGTCTAATTCTTTCGTATAAACGGATTGGCTGACGAAGATAGAACAAACTAAGCCGAAGCAAACTGCCGAAAGAAGCTGTCTCGGAGGCGAGAGACAGGTCTCGATGAAGTGTCGGGCACGAGAACACGATTTTGAGCCTAGTTTGCTCCATTCACAGATGTTTTAATAGTATGGTGTAAAATACATTACTGTGCTATACACCATCTTGTAAGGAATGAAAAGGGAAACATTAAGACATGAAACATGCAAGGATTATAAGTACATTGACCTGTAGTTTGTACAAGAATTTAAATATAAACAGAATACAACTAAGCACTCATGCCTCTGAGGTTTTAGTTGAGGCCGAATAACATGGGGACAAGCATACAATTTGTAGATATAGATGTATACCCCTTTAGACCATTCTTTTGTGGTTAACGAGAAAGATAGACAAATTCAAGAGGAATGAAACTAGTTGCCACATTCCATTTTGGGCCATATGGTCTTCTTGCTGGGTGAGCGCCCAGTCTACCTCGTTGGGACACCTTTGAAGTCCATGGGAGTGTGTTGGAATTCATCCTGGTCAAATGATGGATGCTTTGAGAGAGGGCAGTTGGATCAGACTTGCTGGCGCCGGTTAGATTCCTGCTGAGTGCCCATGGTGTTTTACAATGCCCAAATGGTCACCTTTGGTCTGACCAGATCCTACATTACCAAAGATGGTAGCATTGTAACTAGGACGATGTACACCAGAATGGCACAGCAGAGAGAGGTTGGAGAACACTATGACATGAGCAGGTGGTTACTGATAGAATGCTAGTTACCAGATAATTTATGGAACTACGCTATCATTCTCAGAAATAACTGTATAGTATAATATTTACAAATGTGTAAATCCGATATAGTGTGCGTCCGAATAGTGTGTTTTCATTGGCTATGACAGAAACAATCCAGTTTATCTAGTGTACTATTCTAACACAGGGAAGGTCCAAAAGCCTAGATTGGTGAAGTTCACACCCAAGACAACCAAAGAGAGACAAAAAAAAAAAAGTGGAAAATGTACCAGGCCTAGGCATTCAAAGTGGTGTTTACGAGACTGAACCCACGCCGACAGGAAAAGACACAGAGTGTAATCAGAAGAACTACCAAGAGTGAGGAAGAGGGCGTAAGAGTATGCGATATACCACAAACCTTCCAGGATGCCATTACATCAACCAAATCAGGGCAATGGAAGAATTAAATGAACAAATGCATGCAATCACTGGAGGAAAAGAAGACCTTCACTCTCACTCAAAAGAAACAAACAATTGGTGGAAGGTGGGTTTACACACTGAAGAGGAACATTGATAGATAGATTTGTTGAAAATGGCTACAGACAGAAACAGGAACTGACTATGAGGAGACATTCTCACCCACAGCAGATATGACAAGTGTTAGAGTGGTTGTCCTGAAGCACAAGAAAATCCAATCTTGCATCAGATGGATGTTGAGACATCTTATGCGCATGCTCCTATTGATCACGAGATCTATATGGAGCAGCAGGAACGCTATGAGCAAAAATCTGAAACTCTGAAAAGCTAGCATGTAAGCTAGAAAAATCTCTCTATTGTCTTAAACAATATGTCAGAAATTGTAATGCTATGTTACATGTATGCTTGATTGAGGATGTTTTCACATAAAACCTAGCTGATAACTGTGTCTACAAAGGAAAAGCATGATGAGAAAGTAATTGATTGTATGGGATGATGACCTAATCCTAACAGCAAACAACAAAAGTGTCCTGGAAAGTGTAAAAGGGATGCTAACAGAAAGGTTAAAAATGAAAGATATGGTAGGTTGAAACATTTCCTGGGTATAGATTTTGAACAAGCAGAAGGTGTTGTCAAAATGTCACAGGAGAGATATTTGAGGACAAAACTAAATTGGTTTGGGTATACAGAACTGTAAAACGAAATGGTTAATTGTTAGCTAATGTTAGTTAATGCATTTACTACAGTTTACAAATAGCACCTTATTGTAAAGTGTTACCTAAATGTTTCGACATATTTTAGATTTATTCTTTAAAATGTATGCTTTTATAGACGTAAGACTTATATTAGCATTTATTTATGCATGAACATAATGAACAGTGCCGTACCTCTTGTTGTGTAGTAACAAAAAAATAAACAAGAAATGCCAGCACTTGACAGGTTGTCTCTCATTTTCTCTCTCAGCTGGTGAGAAAGACAAGGCAGCGATAAGCCATGAATCCTTTCTACTCATGGCAAACTCCCAGAGTGACATGGACGACTGGGTGAAGACCATTAGGCGGGCCATTTGGGCTCCGTTCGGAGGAGGTATAACCAGTGTTGTGCAAGTTACTTCCAAACCGTAATGCATTACAGATTACTTGTTACTGTTATTTAAAAGTAATCCCTTACCTTTCAATATTACTGTCTCAGAATTGTAATAGGTTACATGACTCCTGTATTACTTTCACCAAAATAACTACAGAAGAAGTAGAACTTTACAAAAATACAAATATTTTCTTTTAGAATGTTTTTTCAAAATACAAAATACATTTTGCCAATAAACCTTTTTATTAGACTGCTGATTTTTTTAATTAACTAGGCTGTACAAAAAATATACAAACAAATGCTAAGATTAAACGCATTTAAATAAAACTTTTTTTAAAAGGTATTTTTATACAAAATAGTCCCATCCCATCACTGAACTAGATTATATAGAATTCTAGCTATTCATCATGTAAAAGTTAGCTTACCTTGTCATTGCTGCTGTTCACAGGGATCTTGCTAACTAGCTTCCTGAAAGCAGCCCAATGACCCCTCAAAACCCGCCCAAAGGGAATGAAACCTTGCCCAATTATTTTCTGGTATCAAATCAAAGCTAAGACCTGCCAAAAGATGTTTCTATTGCTGTATTTGCTTATCTGAATGGTTTCCTAGGTATTGTATATATTTTTTTTCTGTTGAATTCAAAAGATGTTTTGGGGGATGTAGGAAAGCAAAAACTTCTGGATCACCTTTGACTACCATTATTATCTTTTCTGCTATGTGTGACCTGACGCCAATCGACCACAAAATGAACAGACTACGCCACCCTGGATACTTGCCAGGGACAAAAACAAAGATTCTTATAACTTAAAGCACACAGGTTCACTTCAGGAAGCGGCAGGAGACGTGAGCGTAGAAATATATATACTTTTATTAAAAAGATTCTGACACACAATCACTTGGAAATAAAGAAATATAAAATATAAACAAAGAAAAGACTAGGATGGAAGAGTACCACCATAAATAACCTGAGAGAACAAGCCCCTCAAAATAGGCCAAACAAAAATAGAACAGGAGCTGAGATCCGACAGCGGGGTCTAGGGACACACAACACCTCACACTGGTTACACCAGGGTACAAACGCGCGCACGCACGCACGCACACACACACACACACGCACTACAGCACTCGTGGGGAACACCACCACACCAAACTCCACCCGCCTTCGGCAATCAGCTCCTGTGAAGAGAATAGATAGGGACTGGTTTGGCAACAAACTTCGAGGGTGCAGGCACCCTACAGGTACAGGGCACTACAGAGAAATATGGCAAGCAGGCGCTCTACTTGCCCACAACGATGCCGCTTCACAAAATACAAAAAAAACAAGTATTAAGAAAACAATATAACAGAATCAAATTAAATTAAATTAAATATGCCACTACAGCAATTAACCACTCGAAAGCAAAACCTTGAAAACAGTAATGCCAACCAGGCAAGGTAAGAATAAGACCAAAAAATAAAATAAAATCGATTAGATCGATTAAACTGAATTACAATTGTTCCCTATGAAATGATAACATTAACTTGAGATTTTGATTTTGTCCTTTGTTCCTCTCGTGCTGAACTCACAATGTACACATTTGGTCATTGTTGTTGTAGTATAATTTAGTTGAAAGTATTTGTGCTCATTTACGTGTGTGTGTGTATGTATGTGGTCAAACTGGAAACAAAAAAAAAAAACACAATTACTATCCAATATTGTTCAAATCAACAAACATTTTTTTACAATCAATTTAGCATCAGCTTCAGATAGTAAGCATTAAATTATATGCTAATAAATCTAAATATAGTGATCCCGATAATGCTAATGTTAGCATTAAGCATGAGTGTAAAGTTTTTCAATCAAGAACAAACATTTCTAAATCAGTCTCCGTTTCACAAAGCATATTTAACCTCGTTTAGCAGCTAAATGCAACATATATTGCATGATTAGTTAACAAGCTATATAAACAGTAAACAGCAAATCACACGTGAATAACATTATCCGTATAGGCGGTATGGCGTTAATCGCAAATAGCACAACTAGCACACATAGCGATGTACATAGCCACATAACAGAAACTATTAATACACTTAAACAACATAAGAACAACTCACCACACTGGGAATATATGGTATTAAGTTATAGCTTCAAACTGGAATTGTAAACTTCAAGATTGAAACAACATGTTTTTCTCTTAGCATTTTCTTCCCGTCGCTCCTCCCCCCCATAAGTCACCAGAGCCAGGGACAGCACCCAACAACAATCCTGATAAAAAAATATCCCAGTACATACCATGAAGAATCTCCCCACCCCCGATAAGCAACAACAGATGAATGCCTGGACGGTTGCGGCTCGTTCAACAATCTGTAGGTGGAGTTCCTTTAAGTAGCCAGAAACCGCAAGATCATCATCAAATCTAAATAAAATGTGTTAGTGACTCATTCCAGTGGCTAACAGATACGAGGTTTTAACCCACGTACCACACACATCCGATCTCGTGACTCTGCGGGTCAGTTAATCATGCAAATGTGCGAGGGACAACTCATTCAGTATGTCGGGTACACACACAGCCAACCCCCAAAATATTCGTAACGGACACCCAAGCTCAACTCCAGCTCACTCAAGCTTTCGCCTGTAAACACAAAGCCGGTATGGTGTCCACCCTAGCACAACCTTACATCACACCACCACAGCCAGTACATTTACCTGTAGAGGTGCGACGCCAACCAAATGTCAGTCACAGGGTTTCTCTTCATTCGCCGTTCTGCAAAGACCCGCTAACATTAGCTACCGCATGCTACCAATAACACAGTCAACATCCCTACATACCTACATACCTGTTGGACGACCGGATGTAACACCGAAGCAAAAGAAAGAGGCGGGACTAGTAGAATCAAAACCCCTTTAACATAGGATATATATACCTCCCCATATCGACTGATAGGACCACTAATCATCAGATCCACCAATCGGCGCCATGAAGACGTATCAGCCCTACCACATATGGTAGTCAATGATGCCAAAGAATCTTCATTCATAACATTCTACCAAATATATTTGGGTTCAACCGAACAAAGACATTTATACAGGTTTGAAACAACTAGAGGGCGAGTTATCCATATTTCTTATACATTTATATTTTGAGCTTAAATAGCCGTAATAAAAACAAACACAAATTCATATCAGCAATAAATGTGGCTGCACATCACTAACATAAACACCCCAACAGCAATGGATAAAGCTGAATTCCAGTTTTCAAAGATTTGCAGTGAATCCGTAGTCAAGATAATCAAATAATCAATGCGATGTACTCTATATAGTATCTATTTTTATCTGCACATTTCAGTTGCATAAATCTCGCATACAGCATTCATATTGTCCATTAAACACAGTTTAGGTACAACCATATGCCAATACAACTTCACATTACTTAATATGAAGTATTAAGTAATATAAATATAAAGACCTAACTTTAAAAATTGTTACATTATTTTGCCTTTTACTCTATATTATATAACATATTATGGTTACATTAGTACAGCAGAACTTTTTAGGATTACCAATACAGATGCTCATATTACTGTCCATGTGTTGAGACAATTACTTCATAATAATCTAAAATATAAAGACCGTTGTATTGATCTCTACAGGGAAATTTGGGCAGCATTTGGAGGACACCGTCCTGTACGAAAGGAAGTTTGGTCCTCGCCTCGCGCCTCTTATAGTTGAGCAGTGTGTGGACTTCATCAGGGAACAGGGACTCGATGAAGAAGGTCTGTTCCGGATGCCAGGTCAAGCCAATCTAGTGAAGGATCTTCAGGAGGCCTTTGATTGTGGAGATAAACCCCAGTTTGACAGGTACAAATTACTATTAGCTAAAACATAACCCTAATTAAATGTTTTTAACTCTTCACGTGCTAACACTATAATATTCATTTATAGCAACACTGATGTGCACACTGTGGCTTCCCTGCTAAAGCTGTACCTCAGAGAACTGCCCGAGCCAGTCATTCCTTTCTCTAAATATGAGAACTTCCTCTCTTGCGCTCAGCTCCTGGCAAAAGATGAGGAAGAAGTGAGTGCCTGAATTACACATTTGTAGTGTGTGTGTCACAATTGGACTCTGTTTAGTCTTCGCTTTCCTTCTGTGTCTGATGTCTTTATTAGTTAATTAGTCCCTCACCTGTTTCAGGTTCCCTTGATTGCGTTTCCCCATGTATTTAAGCCCTGTGTGTTCCTCAGTTACTTGTCTGCTTTTGTTTTATGTTAATGTGTGTTGTGTTCCTGGTTTCCTGTTTGCCTTTTGGACGTTGATTAAAAGTACTTTATTTTGGGTACCCTGTGGACTACGCTCTCTTCTGCCAGCACACATGACCGAATAGCAGACCTCAAAAAGGTATGGATTACTTGCGGCTCAACATCTCTCCAGAGGACAATTTGAGAGATACGTGGAGGACTTCCTGGAGCTCAGCCATCAGGTGAGTTGGGACGATCGCTCTCTGAACGCATGCTTTGTGATGGGGTTGGATGATGACTCCCGTCGGTGTCTGGCACCCGAGTTTAGGGACGGACCCGTTCATTCAAGCCCATCCAAACAAGCGTTGAGCGACCTAACTCGCCTCACTCTGGAGTCCTCCACCGGAGACAGAGCCCGCAGTAATCCAGTCGCCTCTGAGCCGGTTCCGTCCGGCCTTCCAATTCCCATCGAGCCGGTCCTGTCTGGCTATTGTTGCTCTCAGAGACCGCTGCCCAGCCGCTAAATAAATATCCGAAGAACGGAGCTTCTATGTTGGACACGGCTAAATAAATTCCCAAATTGTGAAACTGCATATAAAAATGGCTACTTTGTTGTTCCTATTTACTGATAATTTCTGTATTGATTTGTTTTCTACTATTAGGGCAAACTATTTCAGAAGTTGTGAAAATGTTATGTTTATGTGATCCATAGCAGTTACTGTCAGTGCAGTTTGTTAGCCAATATTCCACCTACATATTTTGCAATCGACATAATGAGATGCAGATGATGCATAAAGTTAAAGGCAAAACCGGGGCTTGGAAAATGTGAATCTATGGTTTTGAACACATTTCATGCAGCATTGTACTTATTCAGTAAAATCATTTCTTTCTGATCCAAAAATCTATGGTTGCATCATTGATTTCATGTTTATACAGGGAACACAAAAATTGGGAAAGCTAGTGAAGACCCTTCCAGTTGCAAATTACAACCTCTTGAAATACATATGCAAGTAGGTGTGACATGTTCATTGCCAGACACATATTTGTCAGTTGTTGTCATGGTTCACTGCTCAAGAATCAACTTCATCTTTGTAGATTTCTGGATGAAGTGCAGTCTTACTCGCATGAAAACAAAATGGGTGTGCAGAATTTGGCCACCGTGTTTGGACCAAATATCCTTCGTCCTAAAAAGGAGGACCCGGAAACTATTATGGAAGGTAATTCAATTAATTAAAATTGTTTAACTTTAGTGTATGTTTATCCCTCATGGATAAGCCTAATGGATAAGGCAAATTACATTGGTATGTTTTTTACAGGGACCACCCTTGTTCAGCATCTCATGACAGTACTTATTAGTAAACATGATCACCTCTATATTGAAAAAGACTCTGAAATGCCTCAGTCCCAGGCGGAAGTAAGATTCCAAGGACAACAACGTCAGCAAACCAACATGGTTGACTGGATCTCTGAGGAGGACCTCCATCCCTGCCCACCCACAGGGAAGAATGCTAACCCAAATGACAGTTCTTCCAATAACAGTGCCTCATCTGTAGATGCCTCCCAGGCATCTTTCACCTCCAAGTCCGTTCCTCAGGGAAAGGGGGACACAGCTGTCAGTCCTAGTAAGCAGGCTAAGACCCTGCCTGGGTGGAAGTACTCTTTCAAAGGTTCCCCTCCTCGTCCACAGTCTGCCAAAGTCGGTGGTTCCACAGTGGACGTGTCCACCGCTTCCAGTGGGAACTGGCTCATGAATGGGCTGTCGTCACTTCGGGGACATAGACGTACCTCCTCTGGAGAACGCTCTAGAGATTCTGGTTCCTCTCAGAGACTGTCTACTTATGACAACGTAACATCTTCATCAAGTTTGGGTAGCGTGTTGAGTATAGAAAGCACACCATTGTCCACCTCTTCTTGTGAGATATCCGTTCCCCATTCAGGGAGTGACCCATTGGGTACAGACTCAAGGACAGAGGACAGTCTGCAGTCAGGAATAAGTTTTCAGGAAACAGCACAATCTGAGGAAGACATGAAGCTCACCATGAAAGAGGAGGGTAAAATCAGTGTGGAGAACAGTGCAGGCAGTCTGCCCTGCAGTGACAATGGAAACTTAGCATCCATCATTAGAGTTGTGGATGAAGGCACAGTGGAAAGCCACTCATCTCCGTCCGGCGAGGTGGCAGAGCTGAAAGAAGAACTGAGAGAGCAGCAACAAGTGTATGAATCTAGAATTAAAAAGTAAGGCTACTGTTTTTTTAAATTACTTATTATATAATTAAATATATAAATAAGGGAAAATAAAGAATGTATTTGTTTTAATGCTTTGAGGCATATTTTTTTAAAAGAATCTGTAAACATAGATTGTGATAATTCCTATTAAAATTGCAAAGAGGATGTTTCATAAAGTGGCAGTTCCCCCCCCTCAAAAAAAACTGTCATTTCCTCACTCATGTAATTTTAAACCTGTATGACTTTTCAACCGAAAAGCATGGCACCCATTCACTTGCACTAGTTTTGTGTCCATACAATAGAATCGAATAAGTAAGGCCAATGTTCGGTGGCAAAACTTTTTTTGTGTTCTGAGGAAAAGATTCAATTGAAATGATAAGAGCGTGAGTAAATGACAGAATTTTCATTTTTGAATGAACTATCCCTTGAAGCCACAACACAACAGAACAGCCTGTTGGTGGTGCTATTTATATACAGTACTTCCTAACTACTTTAGCAGAAGTTTTAATTTCAACAATTAATTTGCCAATTAAATATTCTTATACTGTCTAAAAAAAACATAATAGTCATGGTTAATATTCAAATTTAAATGTTTGCTATTAAGAAATGCTAAACATTACACACTCACAAATTATGTTTAAATGCTGTTCACAGATTGCCATATTTGTAATGCATATTTACAATGCTTTATTTGCTGACCCCTTGCAGGTTGGAAGAGTCAAGTGCAGCCATGTGTTCTCAGATGGAGAGACTCGAGCAAGAGATAGAACAGGAAAGGAAAAGAAAAAAAATGCTTGAGATCAAACTCCGGAACTCTGAACGGGCCCGTGAAGACGCAGAAAATCGCAATTGCCTCCTTGAAAAAGAAATGGAAGATTTCTTTTCCACACTTGGGGACCTGGCTCTTGGAAGCCATACGAGTGACATTTAATACAAGGATATACAATCAAAACAAAGACTTGCAGGATGTTTAAGGAAGTTAAGGGCATTGTGCAATGTCCCTTCCTTCCAACAATCTACCTTTTTTTTTATTGAAAGTAAGATCTCGATAAAGAATTTGTTTGTTTAAATGACATATGGACAACGAAACAGTTAATGGATCATCTCAATCCAGCTCTGAATTCAAGAAATCTGCATTTGTAGAGGTCTCATTTTTGGAAATGTAATGTTGCAAACGTGACTAAAAAAACTCCAGATCTCAGTAATGAATACTATAGCATACTATAGCATATTGGGTAGGCTAATATAAGACTGTCAAAGTGGCCATTTGTGTCACTTTCCTAAATTATGTTAGAAATGTTACTTGTCAGTTTAACTATTTTATGTATTTATTTTGTTGTAGACTGTTGTATAGAAAGTGTAGAATGTAGATGTCTCTTAAATGTACATCAACATCAAGCCATAGAATTTGTAGCCTCAGCTCATTTTTAAATAATATTTCTGATTGAACACTTAATGTACAATGGCATGATGTTCTTAGCCTGACAGTTAACTTTCCAGGCTTTTAATACAAAGGTTTCAGGTTTTCATGTTTCAGTTATCAGTCCATTTTTATATATATAATAAATATATATATAGTTTATTTGTAGAATAACTGCTTTTACAAAAGACGTTATGCCTATTTAGATGATGTGAAGATGTTATAAATCATCATGATTTGACTGCTCTACTGCGGATCACACATGATGATTAGATTGCTGTGCTGTGCTGAAATGTTACCAAAAGTGTCACTGTTCTGTTATAAATAAAATGAAATGAAATGGAGAAGTGTAATACAGACATATCACCAAATTGTGTGTCTGGTTTGATATTAAAGAACAATTTTGGAATGAGCTCAAAAGCTCTAGGGTGCCTTGCAATGAGAACTGGAAAAAGTTCAGATTCAAACCTTTTTATTTGCAGTACTCATTGGCATCGTAAGATCCCCTTGCAATTTTTGAAGTAGTGCACTTATTGCCTGTATGCTGTTCACTGCACACAGAGCTTGGATTTTATAACTAACTGTAGAGCTGTGGCATTGCTTAAATTCTAGGACCAAATATTAACAAGTTGTAATGACATGCACGAAAAGTTTCAGTCTGGCTTTAGACCGCATCACAGCACTGAAACTGCGCTCGTTAGAATTACAAATGACCTTCTTATTGCTTCAGATAAAGGTAACATCTCACTATTAGTCCTGCTTGACCTTAGTGCTGCTTTCGATACTGTAGACCATAAAATACTACTAGATCGTTTACACCATTATATCGGTATTCAGGGACAGGCACTGCAATGGTTCAGATCTTACTTAACAGACCGATATCAATACGTCCATTTAAATGGGAAATCGTCAAATCTTACGCAAGTCAATTATGGATTACCTCAGGGATCGGTTTTAGGACCCTTGCTTTTCTCCATATACATGCTGCCCCTCGGCAACATTATTAGAAAACATGGAATTAGCTTCCACTGTTATGCAGATGATACTCAGCTATATATCTCATCAAGACCAAATGATTCCTTTAAGCTATCCAAACTGGCAGAGTGCATCGAGGACATAAAACATTGGATGACTAGTAATTTCCTCCTTTTAAACTCTAGCAAAACCGAGATATTACTTATAGCACCAAAATCAAGTAAACAGAATATCTCCGATTACAGCCTGCAAATTGAAAGCTGCACTGTTACTCCAACAAATACAGTTAAAGACCTAGGCGTTATATTAGACGGCAACCTGTCATTTAAAAATCACATCTCAAATATCACAAAAACAGCCTTCTTCCACCTTAGAAATGTTGCCAAATTACGAAATAGTTTATGTGTTGCAGACGCAGAAAAGCTTATTCATGCATTTGTGACCTCACGGCTTGACTATTGTAATGCTCTACTTAGTGGTTGTTCTGTATCATCGATAAACAAACTACAGTTAGTTCAGAATGCAGCTGCCAGAGTTCTTACCAGGTCAAGAAAATACGATCACATAACCCCAGTTTTATCATCGCTTCACTGGCTGCCCATTAAGTATCGTATTGATTTTAAAATTCTTTTAATTACTTACAAAGCCCTGAACGGTTTAGCACCTACTTACTTAACAGAGCTTTTATCACGTTACAACCCATCACGCTCGCTGAGATCTCAAAACTTAGGACTTTTGACAACACCTAGAATAACAAAATCCACCAAAGGTGGACGAGCTTTCTCATACGTAGCACCTAAACTCTGGAATAGCCTTCCTGATACTATTCGAGGGTCAGACACACTCTCCCAATTTAAATCTAGATTAAAGACACATCTTTTCAGCCAAGCTTTCAATTAATGCATAGTTAATGAACAGCAGCTACGCTAATTATTCTCTTTATTCTCTTTCCGCCTCTGCCTCGGGATGCCCATCCCGAGGTAGGAAGAAGTTCCACCATGTCCAGGCGACCGACAGATGCCCATCCCCAATTTGAGATTACACCAGATACAGCTGCAGACTGACTGACCATCCCAGCTCCATCTAAGGCAATTCCACCAGCTGCCAAGAGAAATATGACCATCGGACCATCCCAGCTCAGACCGCTACATCCCCAACCAAGAGCAAAGACGGACTATTTGTCTTATTAATGCTGAAGTTACAATATTTGGTATTAAATGCTAAACCTTAACCACACGTCAGCAGTCTGAGTGCAGCTATGACACGTCAGAGGGGATCTGGCCCTCCCGGTTGAGCCTGGTTTCTCCCGAGGTTTTTTTCTCCATTAATCAATCATTGGAGTTTGGGTTCCTCGCCACAGCAGGGCAGTGTTGGCCTGCTCACCGGGAGACTGCATTCATTCATATATTTATTTATTTAGAAATTGGATGTTATTTATTAGAATGAACTTACTCGTTGTATAATACCATGCACTGTGCTGTGTTTTAACTTTTCTGTTTTTCCTGTTTGCCCCTGTAAAGCTGCTTTGAAACAATACACATTGTGAAAAGCGCTATATAAATAAACTTGAATTGAATTGAAAAAGTTGGTGATTCAAGATATTCTACTGATCTTCTTAAATTGACCTTACCAGGTTGATAAAAATTAAATAGCTAAAAACAACATTTTACAAACATCTGCCATTGATTTTTTCTTTTGGTAAGACAGGCTATGTAACATTGACTTTAGGAGTCAACAAATTAAAAATAAAATAAAATGTAGACTCGTAAATACGTAGACATGGATTTAACTGACAGTACGATATCTTGACATCTGGGTACATATAAATGTCTACATTTATCGATTAAAACTAGCATGACAGCAGTGGCACAGCAACTGTAGAAGAAAATAAATGTACAAAGATCAAATTTACATTTCAGTTCCTTTACTTCTAGGTTAAGTATACTGTACATAAAGGTAATAAATGTACTGATATGTTGCCAATATTATTGACAATAGTTCACCTTATAAACAAATCATTATCTGTATTGACATCTATGTGACGGGCAGCTGTTTGAAAAAAAATCTGTAGAAATTTAGAGTGAGGTAGTTCATCAAACTCTACTTACATGAAGATGGTGGTCTAGTGGGTTAAACCACTGAACTGGTAAATCAAAAGGTTGCTGGTTCGATCCCAGCAGCCACCACCAGTGTGTCCTTGAGCAAGACACTTTACTCCATGTTGCTCCAGGGGGATTGTCCCTGTAATAAGTGCACTGTAAGTCGCTTTGGATAAAAGCGTCTGCCAAATGACTAAATGTAAATGTAAATGTACTTTGATCTTAAATAAGATATTGAGAGAAGAAATAAAAGCAAATGAAAGCGAACATCTGAAGTTAAAATTCATCAGCTTCCCTAGCATAGCAAATAAAAAATCTAAAATAAAAATAAGAGCACATAAAATAGGAATCAAAAATTTTACAGTACATTCTATACCACTGCCACAGAAATGCCCACACACCCACAGCATTTCATGCAACATCTTGCATATTTCCATAAACACAATGAAGCTGCAAACCATATACACCTACCAAAGATCCGACAATGTTCTATTACTTTGATGAAAAACCTAAACCCTTAAAGAAATTTCCATTTACAAACAAGTCATAAAAGCTGATGTCTGTAACTTTTAACTGCAAAACTTTTTATAAGCGAAAACCTAGGAAAACTCATAATAAATGATAATTCTAAATTTACCACTGAAAGCTTAAGCTCAGTATGGTTATGTTGATATGTATCATGCACATGGATGGAGCATATTTAGGACTACATTTATGACTTTAGAAATGTTCAACCTTTTCCAAACATTAAAATTACATTAAATTACACTAAAAGCACTGAAAACACTTTAAAACAAACAAATAAAGTGTTCATAAAATGTTGTATAGCTACACAGTTCGTTCATGCCAAAAAAAGCGTAGCTTAAACAGTGGCGTATGAAAAATCTTATACACCACTTTCTCCAAACAGTAGTTAACAGAGTGGAAAAACTCATTGCCGACATTATACTAGGACATCCAGTTGCCATTCAAGGAACCTCCACTACTAAGTGATTAACATAACTATCTGCAAACTAAAATAATTAAAACATCTCAAAAATATATTCACTATTTTCATCTTTACAAATAAACCATTCCACATCCAAATGGCAATGTAGCCAGTAGCAGTAGCTTTAACTTGATGACAAATTAAAGGATGAAATAAATATAAAGTAATGCTGGTTTGGTTTGAAAGCCTTAAAGATTCCATTAAACCTCCATTCTGCACTCTTGTTTTATTATTCTTTTGAATTCAAAAGAACTTGCAAATTTAAGAAAAGATTGAGGGCAGGTTTCCAGCCTGTTGTAAACCTTGTGCCGGTTGAACATAGGTGTTAGCAGGGGCGTGTCTAGGATATCAAGCCATAGGGGCTGAACCTAAAACATTAGGGGCTAATGTAGGGAATTTGGATTAGGAGGTAAGGGGTATTTTATTTCAAGGAAAATATGCATTGCATGAACTTTTTTATGCAATATAGTTTATTAGCAAACACAGAATAATCAGATACAATTAAATTTATTCTTCTCAAGGAAAATATGCTTTGCATGAAAACATTTATGCAATATATTATCAAACACAAAATAATCATATGTAACTTTATACATCTAACCCATTGTTATCTATGTCTAGCTACTCTACTGTACTTCATTTTCATGTGGACTTTTAAAGTTCAGCATGATTCTTTTATCCATGTATTTATCTTGTTCATTTCTTTGATGGTGGAATCTCATCAGAGAGTATCTTCGAGACTTGACTTAAGCATAAAAAAAGCATATGGTAATGTTTGTAATGGGTTAGTGCTTTCAGGTTGACGAGCTGGTTGATAATAATGCATGAAATTAACAGTCAGTTCCTCAATGATTTTTCCTTGTTTTTTTTACAACTGTAATTACTTGAATAATACAAGTATTTATATGAATAGAAATACTGAATAAATATAATTAATCATGCTTAACCTCATATAAATACAAAATAAAAGGTTTTTAAGTATTTTTTGAGTAAACTGCTGGTGTGACTGACCTGCAAGCACTTTAAGACTTTCGGTAAATCGCGGATTCATCGATACACGTCCCAAAAAGTTTCTTGCCAAAACTTTTTGTTTTTGTTTCGTCCCTGATTGTGTTTAAAAAACTCAACGGAGATTTTGACATAATTATATGTGTATTTTATAGTGGTGGGCCGTTAACGGCGTTAACTGCGTTAACGCAGTGAGACTTTTATCGCGCGATAAAAAAAATGTCGCCGTTAATCTATTCTCAAAGTTGGGTTGGGAGCTGTGTCTATACGACGCAAGCTATGATGACTTTCACCTTGATATTTTAGCGCGGATGTATACCAGCTTAACTGCACTGTACGGGGCGAGAACGAGATTTTTCAACTCGCGTGATTCGCGTCATTCGAGGAAGCAGAAGCCGCCTCATCATCTCATAACCAGGGCTTCATTTGCGCGATTCGCGCAGCAAGTAGGTCTATTGGCTCTTTGCATTAACATATAAATCACTCGCGCTTGACACGCCATTCGCGTTTGGTCTGAACACAACATAACGTTACTGTGAAATTACCGCATCAAACGTGACGTGCTAACATGGATGCAGCTATGAAGCCGCCGGGTTTGCTTCAGGGAATATTAATTTTTAAGAAGCTTCCCAATAGAAACATCGACAAGACTAAGGTTGTTGGCACCTTGTGCAATGCGGAATTGGTTTAAAAAAAACACTTTCTCTCAACAGGTAGGGGTCTAGCTTTAGTTGAAACCAGTAACTTTGTATTGAGATCTAATGTATTATGGCTCCTGTATGACATATCGCTTGTTGCTCCCTCACTCTTTGTAAGTCGCTCTGGATAAAAGCATCTGCTAAATGAGTAAATGTAAATGTACTATAGGAGCTCTTCCAGTCTCAAGTACCACCTAAACGCAAATCATCCCTTAGCTAATGCGGAAGTAAACACAAATTCATTTTATTGAACATAATTTAATTTTCATCACCAAATTATAGTAGAACAGCTTTCTCAAGCAGTTTGAGATGCATTTTGGAAACAGGAGATGAGCCCATGGTCTAATGCGCCACCTGGCTTGAGAAACCCGCTCTCAAAGACTTACTTTTAGTCATTATTTGGGTAGCACACATATTCTGAATGCCTTCGGCAGAATTCAAATGAGCCATTTTAATCTAGATTAATCTAGATTAATTCCAAGATTAATCTAGATTAATCTAGATTAAAAAAATTAATCTATTCCCACCACTAGTATTTTACCATTCAAGCAATAAGCCTGAAAGTCAAGATTTACTCGGTGACTGGAAGCATTTGCTCAAGATTTTTTTTTTACAAGGAATTCAATACCATATTGCATCACTCCGCTGTCATTAGGATATTATAGTGAGTAAATACTGCTAGCGACGCCCATGGGTGTTAGTACGAACGTAAAGAAGGAGGATAGTCATCTGCAGCAGCTCAGCGGTCCTTTTGATGTCTTGTGACTGCTGTCTTTATCAAAGGCCAGAGTGGAGTCAATGGACATGGACGAGACGTCATTTATTGAGGAGGAACAGACAGGAATCAGACAGGTACTTATGCATCAAGCGTGAAGGGCATTTTTGGCTTCTCAGACTCAAAATTTTATTATAGCCAATAATAATAGAAGTAGAAGTGGTATTAATAGTAATTAATGCGGGATAAAGTAATCACGGGTTATGCTTCAGTTTTATGCAGGATTTATTTTTTTAAGTGGTTTCATTATTTCATATTGTACATTTATAGAGGGTAAAGGTTTTTGGTTTCCTCGGGATTCATGGTCAGATCAGTAAAGGTGTGTAAACACAGTTTTCATTTCACAACACTGATTCGTTAAAACTATCTTTAAGTCAATGCACTTACAAAGGCCTGTCTGAATGAAACAAAATCATCTAAAAACGGAAGTCAATGCAGCACATGAAAGTTTCCTTAAATGACAGTATAACACAATTGTGAACTTTAAAAAAGGGGACTTAAAAATTCCCATTACCGTAACCATTTAAAGCGGTCAATCCACAAAGTTCTGCAAAAAAAGCACAGCCATGATGCCTAAGCAAGTTATTATTAATCATGAAAATAATAAGAGGTGTTTTAATGCATTGTATATTAATAGAAAATTATTGTTGCAACATTAAAAAAATGTGGAAACCTACCTGTATTGGTGATGAGAATGAAAAAGTAATGTACAGAGGGTGATAAGAGAACAGTAAGCTTTTAACTAGAGAACATTAGGCTTTTAACTAGAAAAAATATAAAGTAATCTGTTCACATCGGAAAGACAACGTGGTCATGCAGATATGCCTTATTCAACATTAGAAAGGCCCTGGTGATGTCAAGGTTGAACTACTGTAATGCTCTCCTTGCTGGTCTTCCAGCAAAGGCTATCAAACCACTCCAGCTGGTTCCGAACAGGGCAGCACATCTCGTTTTCCAACAGCCCCAGAGGGCTCATGTGACACCCCTTTTCATATCTCCACTGGCTACTGGTGGAAGCACGTATCAGATTAAAATCAATAATGCTTGCCTAGATGACTATCACTGGATCTGCACCGGCATACTTTCACACCATCCTACACTCCTACACCCCATCAAGATCCCTGCGTCCAGCAAACCATCAGCGTCTTGTATTGCCTTATCATAAGGGCAGTAAATCGCTTTCCTGCTCATTCTCATTCACAACTCCTTCCTGGTGGTTTATTCTTCTTAACTCGGTCCGGTCAACCACATCTCTCGCAACATTAAAAAAATTACTTTAAACCCATCTCTTCTGTAAATACTTGACAGACAAATGAAAAAAAACAGTAACCCTCTCTTTTCCCTCAACAGGTAGTGGTCAGGATTTTGTTGAAATCAGTAACTTTGTATTGGCACCTATTGTATTATTGCTCCTGTATGACATATCGCTTATTGCTCCCTAAACTCTTTGTAAGTTGCTTTGTATAATAGCGTCTGGTTAATGACTAAATGTAAATGTTAACCTGGTATCCATTTCAAAGGTAATGGCAGATAGGTTTCTTCATATAAAATCAAACTTAATGTAAATATCTTTGTGTGTGTAAACAGTACTTTAAAGATGAAATGGAGGATGGGAATATCAGACATGGATGACATGAGAACATATAGTGGTTCATCCAATAATGTTTTAATTTTAGTCTAATTTAAAATAACAATATATAATGCACTCAGACATATTGGGAGGCATTATGGTAATGAGGATTTCAGTAGAAAAAGGAATACAATGTATAAATAATACATTCCTATGTTAAAATTATGCTTTGTGGAAGGTAGAGAACACAAATTGTGTTTTGTTATTACAGAGATTTTGTCATTTGTAATTCTTTTGTAAATCCTTGTTCAAACCAAGAACGCTTTAAACTCTCTCAACTTTTGGGTCTTCGATGTGTAACTATAAAAGCACAGAGGCCTAACAGTACCTGCACAATGGGAACATCGGTTGAGTGTTTGTACATGAAATGTACCACAAATTCAGATGTGAATCACATTCAAAATAGAGCAATCATTACTGGGTCCTTACAACTAACAACAGTAGAATCGAGACGGGTGGTTGCTCTTGTATCACAAGATAACACTTGCAATAACCTTTACTCATTCAGTGTTACTCACTCTGTTGTGGAATAAACTGCAAGCCTCCATCCTAGCTGCAACATCTATCAAAATTTTCAAACGACACAAAACATTGCTCCACATTTATCGGACTAACCAATAACTGTCTATGTTTGTATGTCTATTTAACAAAATATTGCATTAATATTGCATTTATTGGTATAAATATGTTGGAGAGAGAACTAGGGAATTACAGGCCTATATCGAATTTAACTTTTATATATCTAAAGTTCTGGAAAAAGTAGTTTCAACTCAATTATGCTCCTTCCTCCAAAGGAATGACATTAATGAAGAATTCCAGTCTGGATTTCGAGCATGTCACAGTACAGAGACTCCTTTGATCAGAGTTACAAATTATCTGCTTTTTGCGTCTGACCATGGCTGTATTTCGTTATTGGTGCTGCTAGACCTTAGTGCTGAATTTGACACCATTGACCACAGCATACTCCTACATAGACTCGAAAAATACGTCGGCATTAACAGAACAGCATTGAAATGGGTTAAGTCTTTTTTTCTGACCGTTTTCAATTTGTAGCAATAAACAATGGGGTGTCACGCAAATCGCAAGTCCAGTACGGTGTACCACAGGACTCAGTCTTAGGGCCTCTGCTCTTCGCATTGTACATGCTACCTCTAGGAGATATAGTAAAGCGACACGGAATTAGCTTTTACTGTTATGCTGATGATACTTAACATTATCTTTCCTCGAAGTCTCATGAACTGGATGAGTAACAATTTTTTACTACTGAACTCGGACAAAACAAAAGTGTTACTTACCAAAAACCGCCATACGTAACAACCAAGAATGCTGCTTAACTATTGACGGATGCTCCATAAAATCCTCGTCGTCAGCTAAGAATCTTTGTGTTGTATTCGATAGTCCTTGAGAGCCATGTCGCCAACACCTGTAAAATTTATTTTTTCCATTTTAAGAATATATATGCCCACGTGGGCAATGACAGTGAGACCTGGAGGGGCGTGATTGGGTGGAACGGCCCCCCTGATCTGAACCCGAGTGGTGTTCTGTTATTGCACTTCTGTGCTAGTTACAGCTTGTCCATAATGAACACCATGTTCAAGCATAAGGGTGTCCATCAGTTCACATGGCACCAGGACACCCTTGGCCGGAGGTCGATGATCGACTTTGTGGTTGTTTCATCTGACCTCCGGCCGTATGTCTTGGACACTCGGGTGAAGAGAGGGGCGGAGCTGTCAACTGATCACCACCTGGTGGTGAGTTGGATCCGATGGCGGGGGAGGAAGCTGGACAGACTCGGCAGACCCAAACGTACTGTGAGGGTCTGTTGGGAACGTTTGGCCGAATCCCCTGTCAGAGAGATCTTCAACTTCCTCCTCCGGCAGAGCTTCGACCAGATCCCGAGGGAGTCCGGAGATATTGATTCCGAGTGGACCATGTTCTCCACCTCCATTGTCAACGCGGCCACTCAGAGCTGTGGCCGCAAGGTCTCCGGTGCCTGTCGAGGCGGCAATCCCCGAACCCGGTGGTGGACACCAGAAGTAAGCGATGCCGTCAAGCTGAAGAAGGAGTCCTATCGGGCCTGGCTGGCTTGTGGGACTCCAGAGGCAGCTGACGGGTACCGACAGGCCAAGCGGACTGCAGCCCTGGTGGTTTGGGAGGGGAAAATTCGGGCCTGGGAGGAGTTCGGTGAGGCCATGGGGAAGGAGTATCGGTCGGCCTCGAAGAGATTCTGGCAAACCGTCCGGCGCCTCAGGAGTGGGAAGCAGTGCCCTACCAGTGCTGTTTACAGTGGAGGGGGGCAGCTGTTGACCTCGACCGGGGATTTTATCGGGCGGTGGAAGGACTACTTCGAGGAGATTGGAGAGGAGAATCTGGCCGATGGTAGAACCTCGGATTCAGGAGGAACAGTGTGGTTTTCGTCCCGGTCGTGGAACACTGGACCAGCTCTATTCAATTCAATTCAAGTTTATTTATATAGCGCTTTTCACAATGTGTATTGTTTCAAAGCAGCTTTACAAGGGCAAACTGGAAAAACAGAAAAGGTAAAATACAGCACAGTGCATGGTATTTATACAACGAGTAAGATCATTCTAATAAATAATATCTAATTTCTAAATAAATAAATAAATGCTGTCTCCCGGTGAGCAGGCCAACACTGCCCTGCTGTGGCGAGGAACCCAAACTCCCATGATTGAACCAGGCTCAGCGGGGAGGGCCAGATCCCCTCTGATGTGTCATAGCTGCACTCAAACTGCTGACATGTGATTTAAGTTTTAGCATTTAATACCAAATATTGTAACTTCAGCATTTTTAAGACAAATAGTCCGTCTTTGCTCTTGGTTGGGGGTGTATTGGTCCGATGGTCATATTTCTCTTGGCTGGTGGTGGAATTGCCTTAGATGGAGCTGGGATGGTCAGTCAGTCTGCAGCTGTAGCTGGTGTAATCTCAAATTGGGGATGGGCATCTGTCGGTCGTCTGGACATGGTGGAACTTCTTCCTACCTCAGGATGGGCATCCCGAGGCAGAGGCAGAAAGAGAATAAAGAGAATGATTAGCGTAGCTGCTGTTCATTAAGTGAAAGCTTGGCTGAAAAGATGTGTCTTTAATCTAGATTTAAAGTGTGTCTGACCCTCGAGTAGTATCAGGAAGGCTATTCCAGAGTTTAGGTGCTACGTATGAGAACGCTCGACCCCCTATGGTTGATTTAGTTATTCTGGGTGTTTTCAAAAGTCCTAAGTTTTGAGATCTTAGAGAGCGTGATGGGTTGTAACGGGATAAAAGCTCAGTTAAGTAAGTAGGGGCTAAACCGTTTAAGGCTTTGTAAGTAATTAAAAGAATTTTAAGATCAATACGACACTTAATGGGTAGCCAGTGAAGCGATGATAAAACTGGGGTTCTGTGATCGTATTTTCTTGACCTAGTAAGAACTCTGGCAGCTGCATTCTGAACTAACTGTAGTTTGTTTATCGATGATACAGGACAACCACTAAGTAGAGCATTACAATAGTCAAGTCGTGAGGTCACAAATGCATGAATAAGCTTTTCTGCGTCAGCAACACATAAAATATTTCATAATTTGGCAACATTTCTAAGGTGAAAGAAGGCTGTTTTTATGATATTTGAGATGTGATTTTTAAATGACAGGTTGCCGTCTAATATAACGCCTAGGTCTTTAACTGTATTTGTTGGAGTAACAGTGCAGCTTTCAATTTGCAGGTTGTAGTCGGAGATATTCTGTTTACGTGACTTTGGTGCTATAAGTAATATTTCTATTTGCTAGAAATTACTGGTCATCCAATGTTTTATGTCTTCGATGCACTCTGCCAGTTTGGATAGCTTAAAGGAATCATCTGGTCTTGATGAGATATATAGCTGAGTATCATCTGCGTAACAGTGGAAGCTAAGTCCATGTTTTCTAATAATGTTGCCGAGGGGCAGCATGTATATGGAGAAAAGCAAGGGTCTTAAAACCGATCCCTGAGGTAATCCATAATTTACTTGAGTAAGATTTGACGATTTCCCATTTAAATGGACATATTGATATCTGTCTGTTAAGTAAGATCTGAACCATTGTAGTGCCTGTCCCTGAATACCGGTATAATTGTGTAAAAGATCTAATAGTATTTTATGGTCTACAGTATCGAAAGCAGCACTAAGGTCAAGCGGGACTAAGAGTGAGATGTTACCTTTATCTGATGCAATAAGAAGGTCATATAATGTAATATATGTAATTCTAACGAGTGCAGTTTCAGTGCTATGATGCGGTCTAAAGCAAGACTGAAACTTTTCGTGCATGTCAGTATTTTGTAGGAAGGTACAGTTGAGTTGACACTACTTTTTCTAGTATTTTAGACAAGTACGGGAGATTTGAAATCGGTCTATAGCTTCCAAGTTCATTGGGGACTAAATTTGTTTTTTTGATAAGAGGCTTAATTACAGCCATCTTAAAGGGTCCTGGGACATGGCCTAGATTAATTGACGAGATAATGTTATAAATGGGCTCAATTGCAACAGGTAGTAACTCTTTTAATAAAGTCCTCGGAATGGGGTCTAATAAGCATGTCGTCGGTTTGGATGTTGCAATAATTTGTATTAAATGTTCCTGATTTATAGGAGAAAAACACTCTAGCTTTTCTTTTTGGGTGACGGTTGAAACTAATTCGTCCGACACACTTGGAGGTTTGGTTTTAGCTATGTTGTCTCGTATTTTTTAATTTTCTCAGTAAAAAACTTCATGAATTCTTTGCGACCAAGGTGCGGCGGAATACCCAGGTCAGGTGGAGTCTGTTTGTTTGATAGTTTAGCAATTGTACTAAATAAAAACCTTGGATTGTTTTTGTAATTTTCTATGAGGTTACGGAAGTGCTCGGCTTTTGCTAATTTGAGTGCCTTTTTGTAACAGCTTGCACTCTCTTTCCATGCAATTTTAAAGACATCTAATTGGGTTTGTTTCCATTTTCGCTCCAGTTTACGCGTTTCTCTATTTAAGGCGCGAGTGGTGTTATTATACCATGGTGCTATGATCTTTTCATTAATCCTTTTTGACTTCAAAGGTGCGACCGCCTCTAATGTATTAGAGAAAATAGTGCCCATGTTGCTGGTCATGTCATCGAGCGATTCTATATTAGTTGGAAGCATGGGCGTAAATCCCGGGGGGGACGGAGGGGACATGTCCCCCTCTATCCGAGGGTTGTCCCCCCCTCGATCAATTAAATTCGCAATTGTCATATTGTTTTATTTTTATCTAATCTAATTGTGTAATGAGTAGAAAATACAAAAGCAAAAATTACGTTTTAAATTTAGAAACTGTTGAGTTCCCCTTGCCTCTCACAATGGTTTGGCCCAATGCCTGCTATCCACTTTAATCTCACCTGCGCATTGCGCAACACATTCAAATCAGGTTTGCGGCTCAGTGCATCCGTGGTTGTTGAACTCCAGTAAGAAGGATATTTTATTCACTTTAAATGAAGTGATTCTCTTTAATGTAGTTTATGCTGATTCATTAATAAATTAGTTGTTTAAAAAAATGCTGATTACCAATGTATTTTTCGCTGAATCTGCTATGTTAGCTAGTTAACGTTAGCTTGTTACATAGGACTTCACACACTGCAACTAACACGCCGAAGCCGTTTCGCATTCATTGTTATATTTTAAGCGACCTGGCATGATGTGAACATTAACCGCAACACTTAGCAACCGATCCCGCCATTCAAGTCCCGTGTCACACACAGCCGCGAACATACTGGTTACAGTTTTGTGGTGTTGGCACTATATCTAGCGTCCACAAATGGTGCACAGCTTTCATTCAGTGAGAGGATCGTTTTCTCAGCATCTATTGTGTGCAGTATGTGCGCGGCGGATAAGATAAACATTCAGTTTACTGAATCTCGGGCGATTCATCAACGAGTACAACAGAGAATTTAAGTTTGTTTGGGTACAAGAACATGAACAATTTTGTTAGCGGAGATTGGGCACTACAGGGGAATATAACAACCACTCAATAATGTCGATGTACGGTTACTTTGTCAAACAATGTTGCAGTATAAATCAGGATAACATTTTAAAACTGTTTAAAAAAGTGACTGACTGATGTAGTAGCATGGGTAGTTCCTGTCTTCACAACAAAGACAAAAAATATATATAAATGGAAAAAGCTTTATTGTTCACAGTTCAGTTCAGTTATTATATGACTGCAAGTCTGCATGATAAACCTATAAACCTAATGCATATTGTCGCTTAGTGTCGTAGTAAGTACAATTTTGACTGTATTATTTGTGTCCCTCCAAAAATTGCTCTTGAGAAATTTTATATGTATTGTCCCCTCCTACTGTTAAATGAGATTTACGCCCATGGTTGGAAGGGTATTAGAGGAGTCAGATCTGGCAAGTTCTTTATGAAACTATCTTTAGTAGTCGAGGTGATTGTTCTACCCTGTCGATAACGAGATATACAACTGATTTCTGCAGTGCGCGGTGTACATGTTATAAGATGGTGATCGGAAACGTCGTCGCTTTGAGGTATAACATCGATATCGGTTAGATCGGCTCCGTGAGATATAATCAAGTCAAGAGTATGATTAAGTCGATGAGTAGGTTTATTGATGTATTGCGTTACACCACAAGAGAGTAGTAGTTCTTTAAACGCCACAGCTAATGGATCGTTAGCAATATCTACGTGGATATTAAAATCTCCAACAATCAGTACTTTATCGATGTTAACCAATAGATCCGATAAGAAGTCTGCGAACTCTATCAGAAAATTAGTGTAAGGCCCAGGGGGTCTATACACAGTAACCAATGTAAGAGACCAATGGTTTTTTACTTTTGTTTGGAACAGTTATGTTCAACGCAAGCATTTCAAATGATTTAAATGTATGCATTGTTCTCCGAGTTACGGTAAGAAAGTCTCTAAAGATTGTTGCGACACCACCACCTCGACCAACCGGACGTCGCTCATGAATATAACCATAGCTTGGTAGAGTAGACTCATTTAGACCGAAATAATCATTTGGCTTAAGCAAGGTTTCAGTAAGGCAAAGTATATCAAAACTGTTGTCTGTGATCATTTCATTTACAATAACTGCCTTTGGATTTAGTGATCTAATATTAAGTAGGCCAAACTTTAGGCGTTGGTTTTGCTCATATATATTGTCTTTTGGTTTAGTCATGGTAAGGTTTTTTCTCTGACTTTTTAATAAATTATTATTTGGTTGTATTATTCGGGGGACAGACACAGTCTCTATGCATTTGGAAGCAGTAACATTCTTAGCAGGTGGGTGAGAGGAACACAGACTATGGTTAAGATTTGTACTTACTAGTCAAATGGTGCGTAGCGTCTTTGAGATGTTGTCGGACAGAATTTCCGCTCCAATGCTGCTGGGGTGCTGGCCGTCGGGGCGGAAAAGCCTTGGTCAAAATTATTTACAAAGAGCAGCTTCTGTTCAATACACCATGACATTAACCAATTATTAAGCGTAAATAGTCTACTGAACTTTTCGTTCCCTCGTCGGTAAGTAGGAAGCGGCCCTGATACGATGATCCTTGCCGTGGGCGATGCATTGCGAACAGTATCGACCAGACTCCTGAAGTCCCAACTGAAGCAGGACTACGGCTCCCACTCTTGCATCGTCCTTCCGAATTGCAGTTACCTGCGCAGAGATATCAAGAACACGGGCGCCAGGAAACAGTGAGTGCGAACCTTACCTTCATTGAAGGAAGCGCGTACGTTCCAGACGATTGAGTCTCCGATGACCACAGTGTTGGATTTCATCTCGCAGAGGGCGGCAAATCGGTTTCTCGAAGACCGGTGGCGGCGGTGGGGGAGAGGTCATCGCTCCGGTCGCCGTGTGTGTGCCGGTGCAGGAGTGAAATTCATTTGGGCTCGTCGTGTTCTTGAAGCCTGGGCTCTGTGCACAGAAACACTCTGAGTAGAAGTGGTAGGAGTACAATCACGTCGAAAACTTACCGCAGCTTTGCAAGCGTCAGCCCGGGATGTTTCCAGCACCATTTTACGTTCTCTCAGATGTGTTTGCCTCTCGAGCAGATCGTGGATCTGCTTCTCCAATGCTTCCAGTTCTGACTGAAGTGCGATGAAAGATTCATCATCTGCACTCAAAGGTAAAGTTAAACACATATCTGAATCATTAGCCATTAGTGGTGTAATAATGAGAACAGTGGGTAAAGCAGTGAGGGCAATATTCAGAAACTAAAGGTTGGAAATGCTAACAGCCTGAGTGCTAATAGCGAATGGTCGTATAAAACAAATTTATCTGTGCGTTATATGACGATATTTGGTATGGGATACACTTAAGAATAAGTTTTACCCTCTGTGAGTTATCAATTTAGAACATAAATATTAAGAAATAACAGGAATAAACAATATATTTAGAAAAGTTTGACGGAGCTCTGTCTCAAACCACGCGCTCTCAGCAAACAGGAGATTTGCTCTCCAGGGTGCTGGACGGTGCATGGGAGTTTGCCCAACCAATCCACATGTGTTTTGTGGATTTGGAGAAGGCATTTGACTGTGTCCCTCGCGGCATCTTGTGGAGGGTGCTCTGGGAGTATGGGATTCAGGACCCTTTGCTAAGGGCTATCCGGTCCCTGTACGACCGGAGCAGGAGATTGGTTCGCATTGCCGGCAGTAAATCAGACTTGTTCCCGGTGCATGTTGGACTCCGGCAGGGCTGCCCTTTGTCACCGGTTCTGTTCATTTTTATGGACAGAATTTCTAGGCGCAGCCAGGGGCTGGAGGGCATCGGGTTTGGGGACCACACGATTTCATCTCTGCTCTTTGCAGATGATGTTGTCGTGCTGGCCCCATCAGACCAGGACCTTCAGCATGCACTGGGTTGGTTTGCAGCCGAGTGTGAAGCGGCTGGAATGAGAATCAGAACCTCCAAATCTGAGGCCATGGTTTTCAGTCGGAAAAGGGTGGCTTGCCCACTTCAGGTGGGCGGAGAGTCCCTGCCTCAAGTGGAGGAGTTCAAGTATCTGGGGGTCTTGTTCACGAGTGAGGGAAGGATGGAACGGGAGATTGACAGACGGATCGGTGCAGCTTCTGCAGTAATGCGGTCGCTGTACCGGTCTGTCGTGGTGAAGAAGGAGCTGAGCTGCAAGGCGAAGCTCTCGATTTACCGGTCAATCTACGTTCCTAGTCTCACCTATGGTCATGAGCTGTGGGTCATGACCGAAAGGACAAGATTCCGGATACAGGCGGCCGAAATGAGCTTTCTCCGCAGGGTGGCTGGGCGATCCCTTAGAGATAGGGTGAGAAGCTCGGTCACTCGGTAGGAGCTCAGAGTAGATCCGCTGCTCCTCCACATCGAGAAGGGTCAGCTGAGATAATTAAGTTTAGGATCTAGGGGGGCACGGTGGCTTAGTGGTTAGCATGTTCGCCTCACACCTCCAGATTTGGGGGTTCGATTCCCGCTTCCGACTTGTGTGTGTGTGTGGAGTTTGCATGTTCTCCCCGTGCCCTGGGGGGTTTCCTCCGGGTACTCCGGTTTCCTCCCCTGGTCCAAAGTCATGCATGGTAGGTTGATTGGCATCTCTGGAAAAAATTGTCCGTAGGGTGTGAGTGAGTGAATGAGTGAGTGTGTGTGCCCTGCGATGGGTTGGCACTCCATCCAGGGTGTATCCTGCCTTGACGCCCGTTGACTCCTGAGATAGGCGCAGGCTCCCTGTGACCCGAGGTAGTTCGGATAAGCGGTAGAAAATGGAATGGAATGGAATTTAGGATATTCTTATTTGTCGAAGTTAAACATTGATTAATATCGACGCAGGGAGGCCAGAGGAGGAGGGCGGAGAAGTTTAATTAACTATTTAGCGTTCTGTCAAAAGCAGCAACCCGGTTCACTCCAGTGTACGTCACACTCAAACAAACGCAACTATTTTTTAAAGCTTGACTTTTACTCAATGTATGAGAAATGGGCAGTGATTTCAGTTTCTTTAAAACCACATATGGGCATGGTTCCCACCTATCAGCCAGCTTCTGTCTCCCCTCGACATGACAGACTTTCACCATCACTCGGTCGCCTGGTTCGAACATTTAACTTTTGGCTTTCTTATCATAGTGCTTTTTCTGAAGAACTTTTCTCAGAACAATCTCTATTCCTCCCTTTGACTTCTCCAGGACAAGGAAATCCATGCAGATGAGCTCCATAGGGGCATTAGTCTGATGGCTGCAATTCCTGAGCACATAGGACAGGGTGTCGTTGCCAGAACACATCAGTAATTGTGGTTACTTGAGAGCCAGAGTCAATGAGAGCCTTACACATCTTTCCATTCACTTCAACCACCCCTTCATTACAGGGACCTACCAGCAGGGTATCGACTGGTTTAAACTTGGCCGTGTCATGTTGCTGGGGACACTGTTGCCCCGGTAACCACAGGCCCTACGCATTTAAATCCTGCCTGGTCTCTGCTCCAATTTCAGCTTGGGCTGCCTCATCAGTCATCATTGTCCTACACAGACGTGCAATGTGTCCCAGTTTTCCACAATGTGGCACACTACGCCCCTTACAGCAGTTTCTTCAACATGACTGTGAGTTCAGTAAGATCGGTGTTCTGTCTATATCCTTTCTCTGTTCTCAGCTTTTCGCCAGACAGGTTGCCACTCGTTGTCGTGAACTGAGCCTGGGTGTACGTCTTTTTGGCCCTTGGTTGTGTCTGAAACTTCCTTGTCTCCCTAGCAAGGTTACGAAGTTCCACTTGAAGTTCACGAAAACTTAGAAGTCATCCTGTGATAAACCTCTTCATCACTCAAACCTCTAATGAACTGACGAGTCAGTTTGCTATCTCGGTCTGGAAAGGGTTGGCCTCCATACTGCGCCTCTTACACTGAACGTAAACTGGCCTCCAGAGCAATGGCGTATGAACATGCTGATTCGCCAGGGCGCTGGCATCTCTCATAGAAATCAGCTAATGGGTCCAGAGATGTTTGCATATCACTATATTCAGATCGTAGTTCCTCAAAGGCTATGCCAGTAGTCTGCTCCTTAGGAGGGAGATTCAGAAATAGCCTCCTGGCTTCTCCATTCAAATGTCACACTACGGTAGCGAATGACAGATTTTCAGGCATTCCTCCAGAATCAAGGAGATACTGCATGTCTCGAATCCCGTCTTCGATAAGTACTCTGCAATCAGGACCATCATTGAACATTTGCACATTTCAAACTTGGTGTGTCTGTGTAAAGCTGGGTTGTGGTGTAGTCATTGCAGAGGAATGAATGTTTTCATCTCGTTGATGAGCAAAATACGGAGCAGTCTGGGATTGTTGCACTGAACTGGGTTGTTGTGCATGTAAACCAGGATGTGCTGGAACTGTCATAGCAGCATACACAGGAGTAGAGGAGGATGGCATAATAGCACAGTTCGAATGTAAGGTGTGCTGTCGATCATAGGAAGTTTGTTGCAATTGAATGGGGTCTGCTTTGTGAGGATAGCTGGTTCCAGACAAGACAGGAGGTGCTGGGGGCAGGAGTGACTCAGTTGGCCTTGAGTACATAGCATTTGGCACATCATAGCAGAAGGAAGGAAGAATTTGAAGAGCCGTTGGATGACCAGGCAAGTTGGCTTGGGTGAAATAGCCATTGCAGCACGATAGTGCAGATCACATGGAGAAGTGTACATAATGGGTGCCTGGATCATACCTGGATAAGCAGGAATGTGAACTTTAGGTGGCACAGTCAATGCTGGCGGCAGGTATAAGCCATTTGGAGAAGGAGACATGTCAGTTGGCATTCTGTTGGCCATATTTGGTAAAGCCTGAATGGTAGTGACATTGTCATGCAGGTTAGTTCGAGATGAAACAGTCAGCACTTTAGATTGGTGTGGGTTAACCGAAGACTGGTGCCCGGTGATTGGAAGTCCATAGAAGGGGTTATCTGGGCCAAAGGCATGAGCTGAGGGCTGATGTGGTGCAGTAGCGCTGGAACAGGTGCCCGACTAGTGCCAGCTCACCGCAGAGGGAGGCACATTCTGTGTGTGTGTGTCGCTAGCTGTGCCGTCTTTGACCTGACAGACTGCTGGGGGTTATCATCTGGCTGGGATCCAGTTTCAATACTCACATCGACAGGCATGCTTATTTCATACTGTTGAATTTTGTCCTGCTTTACTGGTAATCCTGAGGTGGCCTGGAAGAGCTGCCGTAGTGGTAATTGGGGATGGGAGAGTGGTCTATGAGGGGTGGTTTCAGGGAGTCTCTGCATTTTTCTTCCACTTCTTAGACTCTTCTTGCCTGTGCAGCACACAATGTATGTGTATGTAGTGGGCACTACACTATACAGTTGAAAGAAAAAGTATGTAAACCCTTTGGGCTTACTTGGATTTCTTCATAAATTGGTCATAAAATGTGTTCTGATCTTCATCTAAGTCACAACAATAGATAAACACAGTCTGCTTAAACTAATACCGCACAAACATTATACGTTTTCATGTTTTTATTGAACACAACATGTAAACATTCATAGTGCAGGGTGGAAAAAGTATGTGAAACCCTAGGCTAATGACTTCTCCAAGAGCTAATTGGAGCCAGGAGTCAGCCAACCTGGGGTCCAATCAATGTGATGAGATTGGATGTGTTGAATAAAGCTGGCTTGTCCAATAAAAAACACAACCAGTTTTGAGTTTGCTGTTCTGAAGAAGCGTTGTCTGATGTGAACCATGCCTCGCACAAAAGAGCTCTCAGAAGACCTACGATCAAGAATTGTTGACTTACATAAAGCTGGAATGGGCTACAAAAGTATATCTAAAAGCCTTGATGTCCACGGTAAGACAGATTGTCTAGAGATGGAGAAAGTTCAGCACTGTTGCTACACTCCCTAGGCGTGGTCGTCATGTAAAGATGACTGGAAGAGCACAGCGCAGAATGCTCAATGAGGTGAAGAAGAATCCTAGAGTGTCAGCTAAACACTTACAGAACATGCTAACACTCTGGCACACTCTGGCACATGCAAACATTTTTGTTGACAAATCTACAATAAGGAATACATTAAACAAGAATGGACTTCATGAGAGGACATCACGGAGGAAGCCACTGCTGTCCAAAAAAAACATTGCAGCACGTTGAAGTTTGCAAAAGAGCACCTGGATGTTCCAGAGCACTACTGGCAAAACATTCTGTGGACAGATGAAACCAAAATTGAGTTGTTTGGAAAGAACACACAACGCTATGTGTGGAGAACAAAAGGCACAGCACACCAACATCAAAACCTCATCCCAACTATGAAATATGGTGGAGGGGGCATCATGGTTTGGGGCTGCTTTGCTGCCTCAGGCCCTGGACGGATTACTGTCATCGATGGAAAAATTAATTCCAAAGTTTATCAAGACATTTTGCAGGAAAACTTAAGACCATCTGTCCGCCAACTGAAGCTTAACAGAGGATGAATGATGCAACAGGACAACGACCCAAAGCAGAGAAGTAAATCAACAACAGAATGGCTTCAACAGAAGAAAATACGCCTTCTGGAGTGGCCCAGTCAGAGTCCTGACCTCAACCCGATTGAGATGCTGTGGCATGACCTCAAGAGAGGAATTCACACCAGACATCCCAAGAATATTGCTGAACTGAAACACTTTTGTAAAGAGGAATGGTCCAAAATTTCTCCTGACCGTTGTGCAGGTCTGATCTGCAACTATAGGAAATGTTTGGTTGAGGTTATTGCTGCCAAAGGAGGGTCAACCAGTTATTAAACCCAAAGGTTCACATACTTTTTCCACCCTGCACTATGAATGTTTACATGTTGTGTTCAATAAAAACATGAAAACTTATAATGTTTGTGTGGTATTAGTTTAAGCAGACTGTGTTTCTCTATTGTTGTGACTTAGATGAAGATCAGAACACATTTTATGACCAATTTATGAAGAATTCCAAGTAAGCCCAAAGGGTTCACATACTTTTTCTTTCAACTGTACTTTAAGTGCATACAATGTACATACAAGCGCGACCAGAGAAGCTCTGTACAGAGGTTTTATTTCTACTCGGACAGATGCGAGACAGCGCCGAAATTAGAAAATGTTATAAATAGTCGGGTGAGAAACTATTCTTTTTGATTCGTTTTTATCTCTAAACCAAATTTATAGTTGGCATCGTTTAAATCCTGTCTGGCTAGCACACTTCATCAATGTTTATGCATGTTGTCAGTATGTGGAGAGTAGACGGTCTCTTGTGGCTGTGCATCAAACGCTGCACAAATAAAAATGATAAATAAAAATAAGCTGAAGTGTAACTAAAGCAGCGCATGCAACACCGCGGCGCTACTCTCATATTGCAACACTCCCACTTCTTGCTAAGGTATAAATTGTTAACATCTAAATACACTAGTCAACGTTTGAAGTGGATCAAAAAAGTGAATCAAAATTGTCCTAAGACAAGAACAGGTATTGTTCAAAATTCATGTATTAACATGTAGGTCTGCTAATAATCAATGTTGTCATCAATGGGATTTTATTCCTCATTACTTTTAATGATGCCCAGATATGATTCTTTCTCACAAGGTCTTAATTGGCTTGTCACACATTTGAGAAAACAAAAGTTCACCAAAATACTGTTGGTTGTTCAGTAACTTTGTGATTCACCTGAAGTCACAACGCACTAGAAATGCCTCTTAATGTCGTGCACAATGTTGTGCCTTTGGAATGCCTCGAGGTACCAGCAAAATGGTCATAATGGTGATGCACTGGATAGTCTACCGTACTGTACTGTAGTCACTCTATGTCAAGTGTCAGTGTATAGACTCAAAACAGGAACGAAAGTTTTTACAGTTCAACAAAAAAGATGTTATTGAACATGTTACAGCAGACCAATAATCTCTGTACTGTAAAACAAGCATGAATTGCATGGTTTAACAAATGCAACAAAAGTCATGAACAAAAAAAAACAAATGTTATCCATTGAGACAACCAGTCAGTAGGCAGTGTTACCCCCTCTGTCATTGATCACAGCCTCACATCGCCTGTGCATGCTTGAGAAGAGGTTTTGGATATTCTGTTGCGGGATGGCTTGCCATTCCTCCAGCAATGCTGTTTGCAACTCTACACGGGTTCTTGGAGGGACCTGACGTGCTTGCACTCTTGACTGTAGCTGCTCCCAAATGTGCTCAATAGGGTTCAAGTTGGGTGACCGGGCTGGCCACTCCATCCTTGAGATGCCTTCCTCCTCCAAGAATTCAGTTACCAGCCTTGCTCGATGTGGGCGGGCGTTGTCATCCATAAGCATGAAATCTGGCCACATAACGCCAACATACGGTCGCACTACTGGTCTCAGAATTTCATCTCTATACCTTTGGCCTGTCAGACTCCCATTTTCGATAATGACAAGCTCAGTCCTTCCACCCAAGGAGATGCCTCCCCAAACCATGTCCGATGATCCGCCAAAACTGTCATGCTGTACAACATTTTGTGGCAAATTTCTCTCCCCAGGGCGACGCCAAACCCTCCTACGCCTGTCTAGGAAGTCCACACAGAACCGGGACTCATCTGTGAAGAGCACTGTACCCCATTCATTCTGTGTCCACCTGCGGTGTTCTCTGGCCCACTGTAGACGTGCCAGTTTGTGTGCTCTGGAAAGAGGCACCCTCACAGCTGGTCTTCTGGCTCTTAAGCCAACTTCATGAAGTCGTCTCCTCACAGTTTGAGTGGATACTCGCACCCCGGTCGCATCCTGAAGGTCATTTCGCAGGCTGACTGCAGGCATGAAACGATGTCTGCGGGCATGCAGGGTCAAGTACCGGTCTTGATTTGGTGTTGTGACCCGTTGCCTGCCTCCACCATGCCTTCGACTCGCACTACCAGACCTTCTGAACCTGTTCCAGGCTATGGAAATGACACTTTGAGACGTCCCCACTGCATCCGCAACTTCACGCTGATTCATACCTCCTTGCATCATCCCAATGGCCCTGTTGAGGTCAGAATCCTGCAATCTTACTTAACGTGGCATTTTCAATGCTTTCTGACCACAAGTGGAGCTTTTAGAGCCTTAAATGATAACAAGTTTCCAATTATGGAAACCTGTGAGAGGTCAATTGGTACCTAGTGATAAACAGTCATGTCTGGAGACCATCAAAAGCCATTAAGGATGACATTTCTTTAATGACAACATTGACTAATAACGGACTTTAATGTTATGCATGACTTGCTAAAGAAACACATTTTGAATTTAGAACAACCTTGATGAAAGGTTTTGATCCACTTCAAACGTTGACTAGTGTACAATAAAATCGCACTGTATTGTCACCTAATGGTGCAACTGGGTAACTACTACCTTACATGCATAACAACCTGTGTTATAGTCATTTAAAGGTTAGATACATTTTGCGGCTCAGGACAAACTTTATTTGGTGGGAGAGGACCCAGAATGGCCCTTTTGAACGCAAAGGTCGCTGACCCATACACTTACCCAACTATCACAGACAAACATTTTCAAATAAACATTATTTAGTATGTTTAATAATCCATTTGAATTGTGGAGACCGATGAAAGTGTGTGAGACTTTAACAATCGATGTGGGTACGTTTGGAGCTCACAATGTATAAAAACAAGTACACACACTGAACTCACAGCAGTTGACTTCATCTTCTTGTTGGTTGCAGTCAGGAAAGCCATCACAGATCATGTTGTGTCGGATACAGGTTTTGTCTCCGGGATATTTCCATAAGCCGCTCCACACACCCTACACACAGAAACACCCACACACATCTGTTTAACATGACACAGGACACTTCCTTTGTTTATTCTTCTTTACAAACATAAACTTTCTTCACTCACCACATGCCTCTTCATCGCTGTCATCATCACAGTCTTAGTGTCCATCACAACGTTTGGATGAGAGGACACATCTTCCAGACCCACATTTAAAGTAACCGGGAGAGCACTCTGAAACAAACAAACAAACACTTATAAAACCTCTCAGCAGACAAACAGTCAAGTCAACATCATGCGATGGCAGTCGGTATAAATAAATGGCTGAGGTCATAGTGAAAAAGTGAGTTTAGCAAAGGATCAGAGTTACTTTTCATAAACGCTCACTCTGAGTGCTGGGAGAGTCAGAAAAATGGGCTTTTGACTGAAAACTTTATTCTGTGTAAAACTGGCTGAGGACATAATGAAATAGTGCGGTTAGCAAAGGATCAGATTCAGTTTTCTTAAATGTTTTTTCTGAGTGCTGGGAGAGTCAGAAAAATGGGCTGTGCACTGAAAACTGCATTTTGTATAAAACTGACTGTGTGCATAATAAAACGTCTCGGTTACGTCTGTGACCTTCGTTCCCTGATGGAGGAAACGAGACGTTGTGTTGAGAGACAGACTGGGGTTTGATTCTGAGAACCTATCATCTCCGAGATAAAATAAAACGCCAATGGGGATTGGCGAATGTCCCGCCCACGCCAGTCACCGCCCCGTACATACGGGTATAAAAGGAAGATGGCGGCGGTCATTCATCACCCTTTGTGCTGAGGAACCTGTGCGGTGCTCCTTGCAGCGGATCGGCAAAGCGTTCTGGCATGAAAACACAACGTCTCGTTCCCTCCATCAGGGAACGAAGGTTACAGACGTAACCGAGACGTTCCCCTTCAGTCGGTCTCTCGACGTTGTGTTGAGAGACAGACTGGGGATATATCTTAACATGCCACGGCGCTGAGCCATATTACGACCTCAAGTTGAGCGACCTTGACTAGGCTAGCGAGTCACAAGTGAGCGGTGCAGCGAGATGTAACCTTCCAGTGAATAGTAGTGGACATACTGAGAAGCCTGTACTGACAGTCATCACGGACAGGGCGTTCGCCTTGTAGTGAGGCGCCATCCGGAGCCGTCGCACTGGGAAAGAACACTGCTCTCCTCTTGGAGAGTGTGTTACGGAGACCACATCCTGCCGTACGGGAGTTAACATGTGGAAAACAGCATGGTCTCCTGTAGGAGATGACATGCGAAGTAACCAGCCATAGGAGGCCGGCTTTGGTGACTGTGCCACCAAAGGGGAGGTCACAGATTCGCCAACAGGGGAATCGAGAGTGAGTAATCGTCATATGGGACTACCCCATGGGGGAGTCACTGCATATGGAGCAATAGTCCTAGTAAAGGGGTCCACCTAAGTAGGGGCGACTCTACCAGTACTGGACTTGGTTCTAACAAACCACTCCGCTCGGTCCGTTACCATTGCTTAGTGATGGTTGGAATGCCTATACTTCACCCAAGAGAGGGGGAAGTAGGGAGGCAAGAAATAGCGCACTGTACTTACCTTGGCAGGCAGTTTGGCGCTGTGTAGGCGTACGCCCAGACCAGATGCCTATCTTACACAGAAGGATGCAAGACATGGGCTGACACTGGTTCCAGTCGAAGGTTATAGAACCTCGCGAAGGTGCTGGGCATAGCCCAACCCGCAGCTTGGCAAATATCTGCCAGATAGGCACCTTTAGCCAGTGCCCAGGAGGAGGCCATACTCCGAGTGGAGTGGGCTCTCACTGCAAGAGGGCACGGGCGATCTTGGGAACGGTATGCCATGGAGATGGCGTCCACGATCCAGTGTGCCAATCTCTGTTTGGGGACAGCCCTCCCCTGGTGCTGTCTCACGAAACAGACAAACAGCTGCTCGGACCTTCTCAGGTCCTGTGTGCGGTCTAGGTATAGGCGCAAGGCGCGTACCGGACACAGCACATCGGAGGTTGGGTCTTCTTCCCTAAGGGGAAGCGCCTGGAGGTTCACCACCTGGTCCCGGAAGGGAGTAGGGGGAACCTTGGGCACGTAGCCGGGCCTGGGTCTCAGGATAACGTGAGAGTCACCAGGCCCAAATTGTAGGCAATCCTGGGACACGGAGAATGCCTGGAGGTCCCCAACCCTCTTGATAGAAGCGAGCGCCAACAGGAGCGCAGTCTTCATTGAAATAAGAGGAAGAGGTGCGTCACCGAGGGGCTCGAAAGGGGCCGTACCAAGGCCGTGAAGGACCACATTAAGGTCCCAAGAGGGTACAGGGTGCGGTCGAGGTGGGTTCACCCTTCTCGCACCTCTGAGGAACCTGGTGACCAAGTCGTGCAGACCCAAAGACTTACCCTGCACGAGATCGTGATGTGCGGCAATAGTGGCAATGTACACTTTCAGCGTGGACGGGGAGAGGTTACTCTCTAGTCTTTGTTGTAAAAAGGCCAGCACGGACCCGATCTGGCAATTCCGTGGGTTCTCCCCACGGGAAGAACACCAGGACGAAAAGAGCTGCCACTTATAGGCATACAATCGCCTAGTGGAGGGGGCTCTAGCCTGGAGGACGGTCTCTATGACTGCCTGGGGCAAGCCGCTCAAGGTCTCTTCGTCCCGTCCAGAGGCCAGGCATGGAGGTTCCAGAGGCCTGGCTGTCGGTGCCAAAACGTGCCCTTCCCCTGCGAGAGAAGGTCCTTTGTCAGCGGAATCGGCCAAGGGGGGGCAGTTGTCAGAGCTATAAGATCTGAGAGCCAGGTCCGGGTAGGCCAATAGGGCGCAACCAGCAGTACCTGATGCCCCTCCTCCCTGACCTTGCATAGGACCTGTGCAAGGAGGCTCACTGGGGGAAAGGCGTACTTCCTCTTGTCCCGCGGCCAGCTGTGTGCTAAGGCATCTGTGCCGAGGGGACCCTCGGTCAGGGAAAACCAAAGCGGGCAATGGGTGGAGTCCTGGGAGGCAAACAGGTCCACCTGTGCCTGCCCGAACCGCGCCCATAAAAGCTGGACTGCGCGGGGATGGAGCCGCCACTCTCCGCGGGGCGTTCTCTGACGAGAGAGCATGTCGGCTGTCTGGTTCAGGTCGCCCGGGATAAATGTGGCCCGCAGGGACTTGCTCACCTGCTGACTCCATAGGTGGAGGCGTCGGGCGAGTTGTGTCAACTGCCGTGAACGTATGCCGCCCTGGCGATTGATGTACGCCACGGCAGACATGCTGTCCGACCGGACTAGCACGTGATGGTCCCGCACTAGAGGAAGAAGCCTCTCCAGTGCCAGGTGGACCGCTAACAACTCGAGGCAGTTGATGTGCCAACGCCGCTGGGAACCCGTCCAGCGTCCCGCTACTGCATGCCCGTTGCACACCGCACCCCAACCTTGCAGGGAGGCGTCTGTCGTAACCACGACGCGCCTCGTGACCTGTCCGAGCGGGACTCCCGCACATAAAAAGGTCAGCTGTGACCAAGGGGTAAGGGTGCGCCGGCACTGGGGCGTGATCATAATCCGCCGGGTGCCGGATTGCCACGCCGTCCACGGAACCCGACTCTGGAGCCAGTGCTGAAGCGGCCGCATGTGCATCAACCCGAGAGGGATAACCCCCGCCGAGGACGCCATATGCCCCAGGAGCCTCTGGAAGAGCTTCAATGGAACTACCGGAGACTGTCGAAACAGCCTCAGGCAGTTCAGCACCGACTGTGCGCGCTCGTTGGTGAGACGCGCTGACATAAGAACAGAGTCTAGTTCCATCCCGAGATAAGAGGAGCTCTGCGCCGGGGAGAGCTTGCTCTTCTCCAGGTTGACCCGAAGGCCCAAACGGTCTAGGTGCCGGAGCACAAAGTCCCTTTGCGTACACAGCACATCTCGCGAGAGATAAGCCAGTCGTCGAAAAAAGTTTTGTGAAAACTCGAGGAGACAGGGCCAGACTGAAGGGCAGGACTTTGTACTGGTACGCCCACCCCTCGAACGCGAACCGTAGGAACGGTCGGTGTCGAGGAAGAATAGAGACGTGAAAGTACGCGTCCTTTAGGTCGATTACCACAAACCAATCCTGGTGACGAACGGACTCCAGTATGCGCTTCTGTGTCACCATCCTGAACGGCAGTTTGTGCAGGTGCCGGTTCAGTAGACGCAGAACCAGAATGGGGCGGAGCCCTCCGCCTTTCTTGGGCACTATGAAGTACGGGCTGTACAGCCCGGAAGACATCTCGGTTACAAGGACGGGTTCGATCGCTCCTTTCGCCAGCAGGGCGGCAACCTCCTCCCGAAGTAAGGGGGCGTTCTCTCCTCGCACCGAGGTGTAGAGAACACTGCGAAACCTGGGCGGGCGCTTGGCGAACTGGATCGCGTAACCGAGACGGATCGTCCTCTCTAGCCACCGTGACGGGCTGGTGCACTGAAGCCAAGCGCCCAACAACCGCAACAGAGGAACCAGAGGGACGATCTCCTTCACCGTGCCCCGGAGGGTTGGTTCGGTGGTGGACAGGGCGGTCACCTCGCACAGGGCAGGAACCCGGGGAGGTTGACGGCTCTGTTGACTTACCTGCTTTAAGGGGCCTACGGGCGTAACGTCCAAAGGAGGTAATAGCCGGTGGTCCGTTCCATCCAAGACACTGTCGAGCCGAGAGTTCTGTGGAGGAAAATCCAGGGAAATCGTGTCTCTTAGCGAGAAGGTGGGCGCCGGGCCCTGAGAAGGGCCCGGACTTGATGGGGACGCAGCAGGCAGCATCCCTCTCCGACCCGGTGTTGGAATGGCTGGAGTCGGGCCCGATGACGATTTCCCTGGATTCGTCCCGTCAGGGCCGCTTAGAGGTGGTCTTTGCGGGCTGCTGACGGGGGACAGATGTCCTTCTCCGCGACGGTCTGCGCCTCGGGTGGGCCGTCCTGTGGGAGGGTCCTGGTACCGGAGGGGACGTCGCAGGTGGACGGGGCTGGTTGGAAGCAGGCCGTGGCCGAAATCGTGTCGACCTATTGGTGGGCACGTCGCGGCGAGGCAATATCTGCTTTATTGCCTCAGTCTGCTTCTGTACCGTGGAGAACTGTTGTGACACGCTCTCCACGGTATCACCAAACAGCCCAGCTTGCGAAATGGGCGTGTCAAGAAGGCGGACCTTCTGAGCGTCACTCATTTGCGCAAGGTTGAGCCACAAATGCCTTTCCTGGACCACCATGGTGGACATCGACCGACCCAAGGCACTTGCAGTGATCTTGGTTGCCCTGAGCGCCAGATCCGTGGCAGTGCGGAGCTCGCTCATGCGAGTTGGGTCAGACTTCCCACTCCCCAGGTCCCTCAGGGCTTTTGCCTGATAGACCTGGAGAATCGCCATAGCGTGAAGGGCGGAAGCAGCCTGTCCAGCGGCATTGTAAGCCTTCGACACGAGTGTCGAGGAGAGCTTACAAGCCTTGGACGGGAGTCTAGGTCGACCCCTCCAGGAAGCCGCTGTCTGCGTGTACAAATGTCCCGCGACAGCACGCTCTACCTGGGGGATGTCAACATATCCTCTAGCCGCTCCGCCGTCCAGGGAAGTAACAGCTACAGAGCTACCGAGTCTAGAACGCGTCGAGAAGGGCGCGTTCCAGGACCTCGATAGCTCCTCATGCACCTCCGGGAAAAAAGGTACCGGGGCGGGGCGCGGCCTTTGGTCGCGCCCCGACCCCAGAAACCAAGAATCCAGCCGCGAGCGCTTGGATGAAGGCGGCGTACCGCACGACAGCCCAATGCTCACGGCCGCTCGGGTTAGAATGGCTGACATCTCAGCTTCGGACTCCTCCTGACCTCGACCGACCGAAGACGGGAGATCGGAGGAGGCCTCTGCATCTGACGCCAGAAGGTAGCTGTCCGACGCATAGACAGACATTTCGTCCTCATCCCTTTTCCGAGCCTGCCCGCTATGGGACGGTCTACCGCCGCCCATCGGGGACGCACCAGGTGAGCGTACCGGGGTATGGGTGGTCGGCAGAGCCGGAGCTGGCCGAACAACATCCATAGGAACCCCCGGATCAGCCTCGTCTCTCGCAGGTGTCGACACTGCCGTAGCAGTGGACGCCTGGGAGGAGGACGAGGTGGTGGCGGCACTCACAAAGAACGCTGCCAACCGTGACCGCAACACCTTGATCGCCAAGTTCTCGCAGATAGAACATGACGGGACAACGAGACCAGCCTCAGCGTGTTTGACACCCAAACACATGAGGCAGGTATCATGGCAGTCTGACTCAGGGATGAGTCTGTCGCAACCCAGGACACAGCTACGAGACATGCCCGCAGCTGTGGGAAAAAGCACCCCTGAAAAGGGCTTTTACTCTTTAAGTTTGTGGCTCTCTGCCGAAACGTCGAGGGGAAGTCCGCTCTCAATAGGGGGAGGTCCGCTGCTCTGCCTTGTAAATCCAGCAGTGATCGAAGAGAAGATACTATAAGCAATAGTAGCTGAAGCATCAGGTTCCGAAGAACAAAGGATGATGAATGACCGCCGCCATCTTCCTTTTATACCTGTATGTACGGGGCGGAGACTGGCGTGGGCGGGACATTCGCTAATCTCCATTGCCGTTTTATTTTATCTCGGCAATGATAGGTTCCCAGAATCAAACCCCAGTCTGTCTCTCAACACAACGTCGAGAGACCGACTGAAGGGGAAAGTGCGGTTAGCAAAGGATCACAATACAGTTTTCATAAAAGCTCATTCTGAGTGCTGGGAGTGTCAGAAATATGGGCTTTGCACTGAAAACAACATTTTGTGTAAAACTAGATGTGTGCATAATGAAAAAGGGTTTTAAATAAAGGATCACAGACAGTTTTCATAAACGCTCACTCTGAGTGCTGGGAAAGTCAGAAAAATGGGGCTTTTGACTGAAAAATGCATTCTGTGTAGAACTGGCTGTGTGCATAATAAAAAGTGCGTTAAGCAAGGATCAGAGTTACTTTTCTATAAACGCTCACTCTGAGTGCTGGGAGAATCAGGAATATATGGGCTTTGCACTGAAAGCTGCATTTTGTGTAAAACTGACTGGGGACATAATGAAAAAGTGAGTTTAGCAAACTATCAGATTCAGTTTTCTTAAACGCTCATTCTGACTACTGGGAGAGTCAGAAAAATGGGCTTTGCACTGAAAACAACATTTTGTGTAAACCAATTGTGTGCATAATGAAAAAGTGGGTTTAGCAAAGGATCAGAGTTACTTTTGATAAACGCTCACTCTGAGTGCTGGGAGATCCAGAAAAATGGGCTTTTGACTGAAAACTGCATTCTGTGTAAAACTGGCTGAGGACATAATGAAAAAGTGCGGTTAGCAAAGGATCACAATACAGTTTTCTTAAATGCTCATTCTGAGTGCTGGGAGTGTCAGAAATATGGGCTTTGCACTGAAAACAACATTTTGTGTAAAACTAGATGTACGCATAATGAAAAAGGGTTTTAAATAAAGGATCACAGACAGTTTTCTTAAACGCTCATTCTGAGTGCTGGAGAGTCAGAAAAGTGGGGCTTTTGAATGACAACTGTGTAAAACTGGCTGTGTGCATAATAAAAAGTGCGTTTAGCAAAGGATCAGAGTTACTTTTCATAAACGCTCACTCTGAGTGCTGGGAAAGTCAGAAATATGGGCTTTGCACTGAAAACAACATTTTGTGTAAAACCAATTGTGTGCATAATAAAAAGTGCATTTAGCAAGAATCAGAGTTACTTTTCATGAACGCTCACTCTGAGTGCTGGGAGAATCAGGAATATATGGGCTCTGCACTGAAAGCTGCATTTTGTGTAAAACTGACTGGGGACATAATGAAAAAGTGACTTTAGCAAACTATCATATGCAGTTTTCTTAAACGCTCATTCTGACTACTGGGAGAGTTAGAAAAATGGACTTTGCACTGAAAACAAAATTTTGTGTAAAACCAATTGTGTGCATAATGAAAAAGTGCGGTTGGCAAAAGATCAGATTCAGTTTTCTTAAACGCTCATTCTGACTACTGGGAGAGTCAGAAATATGGGCTTTGCACTGAAAACAACATTTTGTGTAAAACCAGATGTTTGCATGATGAAAAAGGGCGTTACATAAAGGATTACATACAGATTTCTTAAACGCTCATTCTGAGTGCTGGGAGAGTCAGAAAAATGGGCTTTTGACTGAAAACTGCATTCTGTGTAAAACTGACTGGGGACATAATGAAAAAGTGCGGTTAGCAAAGGATCACAATACAGTTTTCTTAAACGCTCATTCTGAGTGCTGGGAGTGTCAGAAATATGGGCTTTGCACTGAAAACAACATTTTGTGTAAAACTAGATGTGCGCATAATGAAAAAGTGCGGTTGGCAAAGGATCAGATTCAGTTTTCTTAAATGCTCATTCTGAGTTCTGGGAGAGTAAGAAACATGGGCTTTTTATTGAAAACTTTATTCTGTGCATAACTGACTCAGGACATAATGGAAAAGTGAGTTTAGCAAAGGATCAGAGTTACTTTTCATAAACGCTCACTCTGTGTGCTGGGAGACTCAGAAAAATGGGCTTTTGACTGAAAACTTTATTCTGTGCAAAACTGGCTGAGGACATAATGAAAAAGTGCGGTTGGCAAAGGATCAGAGTAAGTTTTCTTAAATGCTCACTCTGACTGCTGGGAGAGTCAGAAATATGTGCTTTTGACTGAAAACTTTATTCTGTGCAAAACTGGTTGAGGACATAATGAAAAAGTGCGGTTAGCAAAGGATCACAATACAGTTTTCTTAAACGCTCATTCTGAGTGCTGGGAGTGTCAGAAATATGGGCTTTGCACTGAAAACTGCATTTTGTGCAAAACTGTCTTTGTGCATAATGAAAAAGGGCGTTAAATAATTGATCACAGTCAGTTTTCTTAAACACTCATTCTGAGTGCTGGGAGTATCAGAATAATGAGCTCTGGACTTAAAAACGGCATTTTTTGTAAAACTGACTTGGGATATAATGAAAAAGTGAGTTTAGCAAAGGATCACAGACAGTTTTCATAAACGTTCAATTCTGACTGCTGTGAGAGTCAGAAAAATGGGCTTTACACTGAAAACAACAATATGTGTAAAACCAATTGTGTGCATAATAAAAAGTGCGTTTAGCAAGAATCAGAGTTACTTTTCATAAACGCTCACTCTGAGTGCTGGGAGAATCAGGAATATATGGGCTTTGCACTGAAAGCTGCATTTTGTGTAAAACTGACTGGGGACATAATGAAAAAGTGAGTTTAGCAAACTATCAGATTCAGTATTCTTAAACGCTCATTCTGACTACTGGGAGAGTCAGAAAAATGGGCTTTGCACTGAAAACAATATTTTGTGTAAAACCAATTGTGTGCATAATGAAAAAGTGTGTTTAGCAAAGGATCAGAGTTACTTTTGATAAACACTCACTCTGAGTGCTGGGAGAATCAGGAATATATTGGCTTTTGACTGAAAACTGCATTCTGTGTAAAACTGACTAGGGACATAATGAAATAGTGAGTTTAGCAAACTATCAGATTCAGTTTTCTTAAACGCTCATTCTGACTACTGGGAGAGTCAGAAAAATGGGCTTTGCACTGAAAACAACATTTTGTGTAAAACCAATTGTGTGCATAATGAAAAAGTGTGTTTAGCAAAGGATCAGAGTTACTTTTCATAAACAATCATTCTGAGTGCTGGGAGAGACAGAAATATGTGCTTTGCACTGAAAACAACATTTTGTGTAAAACAAGATGTGCGCATAATGAAAAAGTGTGGTTGGCAAAGGATCATGTTCAGTTTCCTTAAATGCTCATTCTGAGTTCCTTGGAGAGTCAGAAAAATGGGCTTTTGACTGAAAACTGCATTCTGTGTAAAACTGGCTGAAGTCATTATAAAAAAGTGAGTTTAGCAAAGGATCAGAGTTACTTTTGATAAACGCTCACTCTTAGTGCTGGGAGAGTCAGAAATATGGGCTTTTGACTGAAAACTGCATTTTGTTTAAAACTGGCATTGGGCATAATGAAAAAGTGAGTTTAGCAAAGGATCAGAGCTAGTTTTCATAAACGATCATTCTGAGTGCTGGGAGTGTCAGAAATATGGGCTTTGCACTGAAAACAACATTTTGTGTAAAACCAGATGTTTGCATAATCAAAAAGCGCGTTAAAAAAAGGATTACATACAGATTTCTTAAATGCTCATTCTGAGTTCCTTGGAGAGTCAGAAAAATGGGCTTTGCACTGAAAACAACATTTTGTGTAATACCAATTGTGTGCATAATGATAAAGTGTGTTTAGCAAAGGATCAGAGTTACTTTTGATAAACGCTCACTCTGATTGCTGGGAGAGTCAGAAAAATGGGCTTTTGACTGAAAACTTTATTCTGTATAAAACTGGCTGAGGTCATAATGAAAAAGTGAGTTTAGCAAAGGATCACAGACAGTTTTCATAAACTTTCAATTCTGACTGCTGCGAGAGTGAGAAAAATGGGCTTTGCACTGAAAACAACATTATGTGTAAAACTAGATGTGTGCATAACGATAAAGGGTTTTAAATAAAGGATCACAGACAGTTTTCTTAAACGCTCATTCTTAGTGCTGGGAGAGTCAGAAACACGAGGTTTGCACCGAAAACTGCATTTTGTTTAAAACTGGCATTGGGCATAATGAAAAAGTGATTTTAGCAAAGGATCAGAGTTAGTTTTCATAAACGATCATTCTGAGTGCTGGGAGAGTGAGAAACATGGGCTTTTTATTGAAAACTTTATTCTGTGCATAACTGACTCAGGACATAATGAAAAAGTGAGTTTAGCAAAGGATCAGAGTTACTTTTGATAAACGCTCACTCTGAGTGCTGGGAGAGTCAGAAAAATGGGCTTTTGACTGAAAACTTTATTCTTTGTGAAACTGGCTGAGGACATAATGAAAAAGTGAGTTTAGCAAAGGATCAGAGTTACTTTTGATAAATGCTCACTCTGAGTGCTGGGAGAGTCAGAAAAATGGGCTTTTTGACTGAAAACTTTATTCTGTGTAAAACTGGCTGAGGACATAATGAAAAAGTGAGTTTAGCAAAGGATCAGAGTTACTTTTGATAATCGCTCATTCTGAGTTCTGGGAGAGTGAGAAACATGGGCTTTTTATTGAAAACTTTATTCTGTGCATAACTGACTCAGGACATAATGAAAAAGTGAGTTTAGCAAAGGATCAGAGTTACTTTTCATAAACGCTCACTCTGAGTGCTGGGAGAGTCAGAAATATGGGCTTTTGACTGAAAACTTTATTCTTTGTGAAACTGGCTGAGGACATAATGAAAATGTGAGTTTAGCAAAGGATCACAGACAGTTTTCATAAACTGTCACGAAACGTGTGGGGATAGAACCCAAATGCAAGCAGCGGTACGAGGTAACAAAATATTTTAATAAACACAAAACAAAAACCCACAATGGGGTAAAATACAGGGGATAAACAAAGACAGCCAAACAGGAACGTAAAACTCACGGAGGGAAAACCAACTGCAACAAAATCAACAAGGATAACAAAGCAGGAACAGGACGCTGGAATTGAACGCTGGGACACAGCGTATAGATAAATCCTTGGTATCAGAATACAGACCAGCAAGCAGAGACAAAGTTACAAGTAACAAACGAGCACAAGACAGAGAATACCAGGGCATTAAATGGGGAGACGAACAAAGGATAATGACAATAGGCAGGTGTGGGTAATAAAACACTCAAGGGAAGCTAACGAGGAGACGAGAGGGGCGGGGCCATAGACGAGACACGAGAAGGCGCATGACAGCCAAAATCTAAGCCATGCCATGTCCTTCTCACACAAAACCCTAGACTTAGTCATGACTCCGCTGCAAGAATAAGAATAAACATGACATGATAGCGGAATCATGACATAAACTTTCAATTCTGACTGCTGCGAGAGTCAGAAAAATGGGCTTTGCATTGAAAACAACATTATGTGTAAAACTAGATGTGTGCATAATGAAAAAGTGCGGTTGGCAAAGGATCATGTTCAGTTTCCTTAAATGCTCATTTTGAGTTCCTTGGAGAGTCAGAAAAATGGGCTTTTGACTGAAAACTGCATTCTGTGTAAAACTGGCTGAAGTCATAATAAAAAAGTGAGTTTAGCAAAGGATCAGAGTTACTTTTGATAAACGCTCACTCTGATTGCTGGGAGAGTCAGAAAAATGGGCTTTTGACTGAAAACTTTATTCTGTGTAAAACTGGCTGAGGTCATAGTGAAAAAGTGAGTTTAGCAAAGGATCACAGACAGTTTTCATAAACGTTCAATTCTGACTGCTGCGAGAGTCATGAAAATGGGCTTTGCACTGAAAACAACATTATGTGTAAAACTAGATGTGTGCATAATGAAAAAGGGTTTTAAATAAAGGATCACAGACAGTATTCTTAAACGCTCATTCTGAGTGCTGGGACAGTCAGAAACACGAGGTTTGCACTGAAAACTGCATTTTGTTTAAAAATGGCATTGGGCATAATGAAAAAGTGAGTTTAGCAAAGGATCAGAGCTAGTTTTCATAAACGATCATTCTGAGTGCTGGGAGTGTCAGAAATATGGGCTTTGCACTGAAAACAACATTTTGTGTAAAACCAGATGTTTGCATAATCAAAAAGGGCGTTAAATAAAGGATTACATACAGATTTCTTAAACGCTCATTCTGACTAGTGGGAGAGTCAGAAAAATGGGCTTTGCACTGAAAACAATATTTTGTGTAAAACCAATTGTGTGCATAATGAAAAAGTGCGGTTGGCAAAGGATCATGTTCAGTTTCCTTAAATGCTCGTTCTGAGTTCCTTGGAGAGTCAGAAAAATGGGCTTTTGACTGAAAACTGCATTCTGTGTAAAACTGGCTGAGGACATAATGAAAAAGTGAGTTTAGCAAAGGATCAGAGTTACTTTTCATAAACGCTCACTCTGAGTGCTGGGAGAGTCAGAAATATGGGCTTTTGACTGAAAACTGCATTCTGTGTAAAACTGGCTGAGGTCATAGTGAAAAAGTGAGTTTAGCAAAGGATCACAGACAGTTTTCATTAACGTTCAATTCTGACTGCTGCGAGAGTCAGAAAAATGGGCTTTGCACTGAAAACAACATTATGTGTAAAACTAGATGTGTGCATAATGAAAAAGGGTTTTAAATAAAGGATCACAGACAGTATTCTTAAACGCTCATTATGAGTGCTGGGACAGTCAGAAACACGAGGTTTGCACTGAAAACTGCATTTTGTTTAAAACTGGCATTGGGCATAATGAAAAAGTGAGTTTAGCAAAGGATCAGAGTTAGTTTTCATGAACGATCATTCTGAGTGCTGGGAGAGTCAAAAATATGGGCTTTGCACTAAAAACAACATTTTGTGTAAAACCAGTTGTGTGCGTAATGAAAAAGTGTGTTTAGCAAAGGATCAGAGTTACTTTTGATAAACACTCACTCTGAGTGCTGGGAGAGTCAGAAATATGGGCTTTGCACTGAAAACAACATTTTGTATAAAACCAGATGTTTGCATAATGAAAAAGGGCGTTAAATAAAGGATAACATACAGATTTCTTAAACGCTCATTCTGACTACTGGGAGAGTCAGAAAAATGGGCTTTGCACTGAAAACAACATTTTGTGTAAAACCAATTGTGTGCATAATGAAGAAGTGTGTTTAGCAAAGGATCAGAGTTAATTTTCATAAACAATCATTCTGAGTGCTGGGAGAGACAGAAATATGTGCTTTGCACTGAAAACAACATTTTGTGTAAAACTAGATGTGCGCATAATGAAAAAGTGCGGTTGGCAAAGGATCATGTTCAGTTTCCTTAAATGCTCATTCTGAGTTCCTTGGAGAGTCAGAAAATTGGGCTTTGCACTGAAAACAACATTTTGTGTAATACCAATTGTGTGCATAATGAAAAAGTGAGTTTAGCAAAGGATCAGAGTTACTTTTCATAAACGCTCACTCTGAGTGCTGGGAGAGTCAGAAATATGGGCTTTTGACTGAAAACTGCATTCTGTGTAAAACTGGCTGAGGTCATAGTGAAAAAGTGAGTTTAGCAAAGGATCACAGATAGTTTTCATTAACGTTCAATTCTGACTGCTGCGAGAGTCAGAAAAATGGGCTTTGCACTGAAAACAACATTATGTGTAAAACTAGATGTGTGCATAATGAAAAAGGGTTTTAAATAAAGGATCACAGACAGTATTCTTAAACGCTCATTATGAGTGCTGGGACAGTCAGAAACACGAGGTTTGCACTGAAAACTGCATTTTGTTTAAAACTGGCATTGGGCATAATGAAAAAGTGAGTTTAGCAAAGGATCAGAGTTAGTTTTCATGAACGATCATTCTGAGTGCTGGGAGAGTCAAAAATATGGGCTTTGCACTAAAAACAACATTTTGTGTAAAACCAGTTGTGTGCGTAATGAAAAAGTGTGTTTAGCAAAGGATCAGAGTTACTTTTGATAAACACTCACTCTGAGTGCTGGGAGAGTCAGAAATATGGGCTTTGCACTGAAAACAACATTTTGTATAAAACCAGATGTTTGCATAATGAAAAAGGGCGTTAAGTAAAGGATAACATACAGATTTCTTAAACGCTCATTCTGACTACTGGGAGAGTCAGAAAAATGGGCTTTGCACTGAAAACAACATTTTGTGTAAAACCAATTGTGTGCATAATGAAGAAGTGTGTTTAGCAAAGGATCAGAGTTAATTTTCATAAACAATCATTCTGAGTGCTGGGAGAGACAGAAATATGTGCTTTGCACTGAAAACAACATTTTGTGTAAAACTAGATGTGCGCATAATGAAAAAGTGCGGTTGGCAAAGGATCATGTTCAGTTTCCTTAAATGCTCATTCTGAGTTCCTTGGAGAGTCAGAAAATTGGGCTTTGCACTGAAAACAACATTTTGTGTAATACCAATTGTGTGCATAATGATAAAGTGTGTTTAGCAAAGGATCAGAGTTACTTTTGATAAACGCTCACTCTGATTGCTGGGAGAGTCAGAAAAATGGGCTTTTGACTGAAAACTTTATTCTGTATAAAACTGGCTGATGTCATAGTGAAAAAGTGAGTTTAGCAAAGGATCACAGACAGTTTTCATAAACTTTCAATTCTGACTGCTGCGAGAGTCAGAAAAATGGGCTTTGCACTGAAAACAACATTATGTGTAAAACTAGATGTGTGCATAACGATAAAGGGTTTTAAATAAAGGATCACAGACAGTTTTCTTAAACGCTCATTCTTAGTGCTGGGAGAGTCAGAAACACGAGGTTTGCACCGAAAACTGCATTTTGTTTAAAACTGGCATTGGGCATAATGAAAAAGTGAGTTTAGCAAAGGATCAGAGTTAGTTTTCATAAACAATCATTCTGAGTGCTGGGAGAGTCAAAAATATGGGCTTTGCACTAAAAACAACATTTTGTGTAAAACCAGTTGTGTGCGTAATGAAAAAGTGTGGTTTGCAAAGGATCAGATTCCATAATCATAAACGCTCATTATGAGTTCTGGGAGAGTGAGAAACATGGGCTTTTTTTTGAAAACTTTATTCTGTGCATAACTGACTCAGGACATAATGAAAAAGTGAGTTTAGCAAAGGATCAGAGTTACTTTTGATAAACGCTCACTCTGAGTGCTGGGAGAGTCAGAAAAATGGGCTTTTGACTGAAAACTTTATTCTTTGTGAAACTGGCTGAGGACATAATGAAAAAGTGAGTTTAGCAAAGGATCAGAGTTACTTTTGATAAATGCTCATTCTGAGTGCTGGGAGAGGATCAGATTCCATAATCATAAACGCTCATTATGAGTTCTGGGAGAGTGAGAAACATGGGCTTTTTATTGAAAACTTTATTCTGTGCATAACTGACTCAGGACATAATGAAAAAGTGAGTTTAGCAAAGGATCAGAGTTACTTTTGATAAACGCTCACTCTGAGTGCTGGGAGAGTCAGAAAAATGGGCTTTTGACTGAAAACTTTATTCTTTGTGAAACTGGCTGAGGACATAATGAAAAAGTGAGTTTAGCAAAGGATCAGAGTTACTTTTGATAAATGCTCATTCTGAGTGCTGGGAGAGTCAGAAAAATGGGCTTTTTGACTGAAAACATTATTCTGTGTAAAACTGTCTGAGGACATAATGAAAAAGTGAGTTTAGCAAAGGATCAGAGTTACTTTTGATAAACGCTCATTCTGAGTTCTGGGAGAGTGAGAAACATGGGCTTTTTATTGAAAACTTTATTCTGTGCATAACTGACTCAGGACATAATGAAAAAGTGAGTTTAGCAAAGGATCAGAGTTACTTTTCATAAACGTTCAATTCTGACTGCTGCGAGAGTCATGAAAATGGGCTTTGCACTGAAAACAACATTATGTGTAAAACTAGATGTGTGCATAATGAAAAAGGGTTTTAAATAAAGGATCACAGACAGTATTCTTAAACGCTCATTCTGAGTGCTGGGACAGTCAGAAACACGAGGTTTGCACTGAAAACTGCATTTTGTTTAAAAATGGCATTGGGCATAATGAAAAAGTGAGTTTAGCAAAGGATCAGAGCTAGTTTTCATAAACGATCATTCTGAGTGCTGGGAGTGTCAGAAATATGGGCTTTGCACTGAAAACAACATTTTGTGTAAAACCAGATGTTTGCATAATCAAAAAGGGCGTTAAATAAAGGATTACATACAGATTTCTTAAACGCTCATTCTGACTAGTGGGAGAGTCAGAAAAATGGGCTTTGCACTGAAAACAATATTTTGTGTAAAACCAATTGTGTGCATAATGAAAAAGTGCGGTTGGCAAAGGATCATGTTCAGTTTCCTTAAATGCTCGTTCTGAGTTCCTTGGAGAGTCAGAAAAATGGGCTTTTGACTGAAAACTGCATTCTGTGTAAAACTGGCTGAGGACATAATGAAAAAGTGAGTTTAGCAAAGGATCAGAGTTACTTTTCATAAACGCTCACTCTGAGTGCTGGGAGAGTCAGAAATATGGGCTTTTGACTGAAAACTGCATTCTGTGTAAAACTGGCTGAGGTCATAGTGAAAAAGTGAGTTTAGCAAAGGATGTGTGCATAATGATAAAGGGTTTTAAATAAAGGATCACAGACAGTTTTCTTAAACGCTCATTCTGAGTGCTGGGAGAGTCAGAAAAATGGGGCTTTTGACTGAAAACTGCATTTTGTTTAAAACTGGCATTGGGCATAATGAAAAAGTGAGTTTAGCAAAGGATCAGAGTTAGTTTTCATAAACGATCATTCTGAGTGCTGGGAGAGTCAGAAAAATGGGCTTTTTGACTGAAAACTTTATTCTGTGTAAAACTGGCTGAGGACATAATGAAAAAGTGAGTTTAGCAAAGGATCAGAGTTACTTTTCATAAACGCTCACTCTGAGTGCTGGGAGAGTCAGAAATATGGGTTTTTGACTGAAAACTGCATTCTGTGTAAAACTGACTGGGGACATAATGAATAAGTGAGTCTAGCAAAGGATCAGAGTTAGTTTACATTAACTCTCATTCTGAGTGCTAGAGAGTCAGAAAAATGGGGCTTTTGACTGAAAACAACATTTTGTGTAAAACCAATTGTGTGCATGATAAAAAGTGCGTTTAGCAAGGATCAGAGTTACTTTTTTATAAACGCTCACTCTGAGTGCTGGGAGAGTCAGAAATAAGGGCTTTGCACTGAAAACAACATTTTGTATAAAACCAGATGTTTGCATAATGAAATAGGGCGTTAAATAAAGGATAACATACAGATTTCTTAAACGCTCATTCTGACTACTGGGAGAGTCAGAAAAATGGGCTTTGCACTGAAAACAACATTTTGTGTAAAACCAATTGTGTGCATAATGAAGAAGTGTGTTTAGCAAAGGATCAGAGTTACTTTTCATAAACAATCATTCTGAGTGCTGGGAGAGACAGAAATATGTGCTTTGCACTGAAAACAATATTTTGTGTAAAACTAGATGTGCGCATAATGAAAAAGTGCGGTTGGCAAAGGATCATGTTCAGTTTCCTTAAATGCTCATTCTGAGTTCCTTGGAGAGTCAGAAAAATGGGCTTTGCACTGAAAACAACATTTTGTGTAATACCAATTGTGTGCATAATGATAAAGTGTGTTTAGCAAAGGATCAGAGTTACTTTTGATAAACGCTCACTCTGATTGCTGGGAGAGTCAGAAAAATGGGCTTTTGACTGAAAACTTTTTTCTGTATAAAACTGGCTGAGGTCATAGTGAAAAAGTGAGTTTAGCAAAGGATCACAGACAGTTTTCATAAACTTTCAATTCTGACTGCTGCGAGAGTCAGAAAAATGGGCTTTGCACTGAAAACAACATTATGTGTAAAACTAGATGTGTGCATAACGATAAAGGGTTTTAAATAAAGGATCACAGACAGTTTTCTTAAACGCTCATTCTTAGTGCTGGGAGAGTCAGAAACACGAGGTTTGCACCGAAAACTGCATTTTGTTTAAAACTGGCATTGGGCATAATGAAAAAGTGAGTTTAGCAAAGGATCAGAGTTAGTTTTCATAAACGATCATTCAGAGTGCTGGGAGAGTCAGAAAAATGGGCTTTTTGACTGAAAACTTTATTCTGTGTAAAACTGGCTGAGGACATAATGAAAAAGTGAGTTTAGCAAAGGATCAGAGTTACTTTTCATAAACGCTCACTCTGAGTGCTGGGAGAGTCAGAAATATGGGTTTTTGACTGAAAACTGCATTCTGTGTAAAACCAATTGTGTGCATGATAAAAAGTGCGTTTAGCAAGGATCAGAGTTACTTTTTTATAAACGCTCACTCTGAGTGCTGGGAGAGTCAGAAATAAGGGCTTTGCACTGAAAACAACATTTTGTATAAAACCAGATGTTTGCATAATGAAAAAGGGCGTTAAATAAAGGATAACATACAGATTTCTTAAACGCTCATTCTGACTACTGGGAGAGTCAGAAAAATGGGCTTTGCACTGAAAACAACATTTTGTGTAAAACCAATTGTGTGCATAATGAAGAAGTGTGTTTAGCAAAGGATCAGAGTTACTTTTCATAAACAATCATTCTGAGTGCTGGGAGAGACAGAAATATGTGCTTTGCACTGAAAACAATATTTTGTGTAAAACTAGATGTGCGCATAATGAAAAAGTGCGGTTGGCAAAGGATCATGTTCAGTTTCCTTAAATGCTCATTCTGAGTTCCTTGGAGAGTCAGAAAAATGGGCTTTGCACTGAAAACAACATTTTGTGTAATACCAATTGTGTGCATAATAATAAAGTGTGTTTAGCAAAGGATCAGAGTTACTTTTGATAAACACTCCCTCTGAGTGCTGGGAGAATCAGGAATATATTCGCTTTTGACTGAAAACTGCATTCTGTGTAAAACTGGCTGAAGTCATAAAAAAAAAGTGAGTTTAGCAAAGGATCAGAGTTACTTTACATAAACGCTCACTCTGATTGCTGGGAGAGTCAGAAAAATGGGCTTTTGACTGAAAACTTCATTTTGTGTAAAACCAGATGTTTGCATAATGAAAAATGGCGTTAAATAAAGGATTACATACAGATTTCTTAAACGCTCATTCTGACTACTGGGAGAGTCAGAAAAATGGGCTTTGCACTGAAAACAACATTTTGTATAAAACCAGATGTTTGCGTAATGAAAAAGTGCGGTTTGCAAAGGATCAGATTCAATAATCATGAACGCTCATTCTGAGTTCTGGGAGAGTGAGAAACATGAGTTTTTTATTGAAAACTTTATTCTGTGCATAACTGACTCAGGACATAATGAAAAAGTGCGTTTAGCAAAGGATCAGAGTTACTTTTGATAAACACTCACTCTGAGTGCTGGGAGAATCAGGAATATATTGGCTTTGCACTGAAAGCTGCATTTTGTGCATAACTGACTCAGGACATAATGAAAAAGTGAGTTTAGCAAAGGATCAGAGTTACTTTTGAAAAACGCTCACTCTGATTGCTGGGAGAGTCAGAAAAATGGGCTTTTGACTGAAAACTTTATTCTGTGCATAACTGACTCAGGACATAATGAAAAAGTGAGTTTAGCAAAGGATCAGAGTTACTTTTCATAAACGCTCACTCTGAGTGCTGGGAGAGTCAGAAATATGGGCTTTTGACTGAAAACTGCATTCTGTGTAAAACTGACTGGGGACATAATGAATAAGTGAGTCTAGCAAAGGATCAGAGTTAGTTTCCATAAACGCTCACTCTGAGTGCTAGAGAGTCAGAAAAATGGGGCTTTTGACTGAAAACAACATTTTGTGTAAAACCAATTGTGTGCATAATGAAAAAGTGTGTTTAGCAAAGGATCAGAGTTACTTTTCATAAACAATCATTCTGAGTGCTGGGAGAGACAGAAATATGTGCTTTGCACTGAAAACAACATTTTGTGTAAAACTAGATGTGCGCATAATGAAAAAGTGCGGTTGGCAAAGGATCATGTTCAGTTTCCTTAAATGCTCATTCTGAGTTCCTTCGAGAGTCAGAAAAATGGGCTTTTGACTGAAAACTGCATTCTGTGTAAAACTGGCTGAAGTCATAATAAAAAAGTGAGTTTAGCAAAGGATCAGAGTTACTTTACATAAACGCTCACTCTGAGTGCTGGGAGAGTCAGAAATATGGGCTTTGCACTGAAAACAACATTTTGTATAAAACCAGATGTTTGCATAATGAAAAAGGGTTTTAAATAAAGGATCACAGACAGTATCCTTAAACGCTCATTCTGAGTGCTGGGACAGTCAGAAACACGAGGTTTGCACTGAAAACTGCATTTTGTTTAAAACTGGCATTGGGCATAATGAAAAAGTGAGTTTAGCAAAGGATCAGAGCTAGTTTTCATAAACGATAATTCTGAGTGCTGGGAGTGTCAGAAATATGGGCTTTGCACTGAAAACAACATTTTGTGTAAAACCAGATGTTTGCATAATGAAAAAGGGCGTTAAATAAAGGATTACATACAGATTTCTTAAACGCTCATTCTGACTACTGGGAGAGTCAGAAAAATGGGCTTTGCACTGAAAACTTTATTCTGTGTAAAACTGGCTGAGGACATAATGAAAAAGTGAGTTTAGCAAAGGATCAGAGTTACTTTTGATAAACACTCCCTCTGAGTGATGGGAGAATCAGGAATATATTGGCTTTTGACTGAAAACTGCATTCTGTGTAAAACTGGCTGAAGTCATAATAAAAAAGTGAGTTTAGCAAAGGATCAGAGTTACTTTACATAAACGCTCACTCTGATTGCTGGGAGAGTCAGAAAAATGGGCTTTTGACTGAAAACTTCATTTTGTGTAAAACCAGATGTTTGCATAATGAAAAATGGCGTTAAATAAAGGATTACATACAGATTTCTTAAACGCTCATTCTGACTACTGGGAGAGTCAGAAAAATGGGCTTTGCACTGAAAACAACATTTTGTATAAAACCAGATGTTTGCATAATGAAAAAGGGTTTTAAATAAAGGATCACAGACAGTATCCTTAAACGCTCATTCTGAGTGCTGGGACAGTCAGAAACACGAGGTTTGCACTGAAAACTGCATTTTGTTTAAAACTGGCATTGGGCATAATGAAAAAGTGAGTTTAGCAAAGGATCAGAGCTAGTTTTCATAAACGATCATTCTGAGTGCTGGGAGTGTCAGAAATATGGGCTTTGCACTGAAAACAACATTTTGTGTAAAACCAGATGTTTGCATAATGAAAAAGGGCGTTAAATAAAGGATTACATACAGATTTCTTAAACGCTCATTCTGACTACTGGGAGAGTCAGAAAAATGGGGCTTTTGACTGGAAACTGCATTTTGTTTAAAACTGGCATTGGGCATAATGAAAAAGTGAGTTTAGCAAAGGATCAGAGTTAGTTTTCATAAACGATCATTCTGAGTGCTGGGAGAGTCAGAAAAATGGGCTTTTTGACTGAAAACTTTATTCTGTGTAAAACTGGCTGAGGACATAATGAAAAAGTGAGTTTAGCAAAGGATCAGAGTTACTTTTCATAAACGCTCACTCTGAGTGCTGGGAGAGTCAGAAATATGGGTTTTTGACTGAAAACTGCATTCTGTGTAAAACTGACTGGGGACATAATGAATAAGTGAGTCTAGCAAAGGATCAGAGTTAGTTTACATTAACTCTCATTTGAGTGCTAGAGAGTCAGAAAAATGGGGCTTTTGACTGAAAACAACATTTTGTGTAAAACCAATTGTGTGCATGATAAAAAGTGCGTTTAGCAAGGATCAGAGTTACTTTTTTATAAACGCTCACTCTGAGTGCTGGGAGAGTCAGAAATAAGGGCTTTGCACTGAAAACAACATTTTGTATAAAACCAGATGTTTGCATAATGAAAAAGGGCGTTAAATAAAGGATAACATACAGATTTCTTAAACGCTCATTCTGACACTGGGAGAGTCAGAAAAATGGGCTTTGCACTGAAAACAACATTTTGTGTAAAACCAATTATGTGCATAATGAAGAAGTGTGTTTAGCAAAGGATCAGAGTTACTTTTCATAAACGCTCGCTCTGAGTGCTGGGAGAGTCAGAAATATGGGCTTTTGACTGAAAACTGCATTCTGTGTAAAACTGGCTGAGGACATAATGAAAAAGTGAGTTTAGCAAAGGATCAGAGTTACTTTTGATAAACACTCCCTTTGAGTGCTGGGAGAATCAGGAATATATTGGCTTTTGACTGAAAACAGCATTCTGTGTAAAACTGGCTGAAGTCATAATAAAAAAGTGAGTTTAGCAAAGGATCAGAGTTACTTTACATAAACGCTCACTCTGATTGCTGGGAGAGTCAGAAAAATGGGCTTTTGACTGAAAACTTTATTCTGTGTAAAACTGGCTGAGGTCATAGTGAAAAAGTGATTTTAGCAAAGGATCACAGACAGTTTTCATAAACGTTCAATTCTGACTGCTGCGAGAGTCAGAAAAATGGGCTTTGCACTGAAAACAACATTATGTGTAAAACTAGATGTGTGCATAATGATAAAGGGTTTTAAATAAAGGATCACAGACAGTTTTCTTAAACGCTCATTCTGAGTGCTGGGAGAGTCAGAAAAATGGGCTTTTTGACTGAAAACTTTATTCTGTGTAAAACTGGCTGAGGACATAATGAAAAAGTGAGTTTAGCAAAGGATCAGAGTTACTTTTCATAAACGCTCACTCTGAGTGCTGGGAGAGTCAGAAATATGGGTTTTTGACTGAAAACTGCATTCTGTGTAAAACTGGCATTGGGCATAATGAAAAAGTGAGTTTAGCAAAGGATCAGAGTTAGTTTTCATAAACGATCATTCTGAGTGCTGGGAGAGTCAGAAAAATGGGCTTTTTGACTGAAAACTTTATTCTGTGTAAAACTGGCTGAGGACATAATGAAAAAGTGAGTTTAGCAAAGGATCAGAGTTACTTTTCATAAACGCTCACTCTGAGTGCTGGGAGAGTCAGAAATATGGGTTTTTGACTGAAAACTGCATTCTGTGTAAAACTGACTGGGGACATAATGAATAAGTGAGTCTAGCAAAGGATCAGAGTTAGTTTACATTAACTCTCATTTGAGTGCTAGAGAGTCAGAAAAATGGGGCTTTTGACTGAAAACAACATTTTGTGTAAAACCAATTGTGTGCATGATAAAAAGTGCGTTTAGCAAGGATCAGAGTTACTTTTTTATAAACGCTCACTCTGAGTGCTGGGAGAGTCAGAAATAAGGGCTTTGCACTGAAAACAACATTTTGTATAAAACCAGATGTTTGCATAATGAAAAAGGGCGTTAAATAAAGGATAACATACAGATTTCTTAAACGCTCATTCTGACTACTGGGAGAGTCAGAAAAATGGGCTTTGCACTGAAAACAACATTTTGTGTAAAACCAATTGTGTGCATAATGAAGAAGTGTGTTTAGCAAAGGATCAGAGTTACTTTTCATAAACAATCATTCTGAGTGCTGGGAGAGACAGAAATATGTGCTTTGCACTGAAAACAATATTTTTTTGTAAAACTAGATGTGCTCATAATGAAAAAGTGCGGTTGGCAAAGGATCATGTTCAGTTTCCTTAAATGCTCATTCTGAGTTCCTTGGAGAGTCAGAAAAATGGGCTTTGCACTGAAAACAACATTTTGTGTAATACCAATTGTGTGCATAATGATAAAGTGTGTTTAGCAAAGGATCAGAGTTACTTTTGATAAACGCTCACTCTGATTGCTGGGAGAGTCAGAAAAATGGGCTTTTGACTGAAAACTTTATTCTGTATAAAACTGGCTGAGGTCATAGTGAAAAAGTGAGTTTAGCAAAGGATCACAGACAGTTTTCATAAACTTTCAATTCTGACTGCTGCGAGAGTCAGAAAAATGGGCTTTGCACTGAAAACAACATTATGTGTAAAACTAGATGTGTGCATAACGATAAAGGGTTTTAAATAAAGGATCACAGACAGTTTTCTTAAACGCTCATTCTTAGTGCTGGGAGAGTCAGAAACGTACTCGGTTACTAACGTAACCTCGGTTCCCTGAGATACGGGAACGAGTACTGCGTAGCAGGACGCTATGGGGGAAAACTCCTTTTCTCCGATGACTGAAGCTTTATAATAACGCAGCGAAAATGCTGCACGGCCATTGGTGCGTGTAAAGTAAAACTTTACGCCAATGGCAGCGAAGCTGCACGGGCCTATGGCGATGGCGCCCGCCAAAAGGGGCGGGGCTTATGGCTATATAAGCAGACACATCGCCGTAGGAACCTCAGGTTATTTCGACTGAAGCGACGACCATATGCAGCTTGTGAGCACGGCCAGGAACGCAGTACTCGTTCCCGTATCTCAGGGAACCGAGGTTACGTTAGTAACCGAGTACGTTCCCTATCGATACTTCACTCGTACTGCGTAGCAGGACGCTATGGGGAACCAGTATAATCCCGCCGTGCCACAAGTAGAACGAAAAACATCATATAATACCGGAGCCGTAGCTCGAGTATTTGTATAATGCAGGGAAGCCCTGTAGAAGACGGAAAAGCCAGGCTAATAGGTGGCTTAATCCAGTTAATCGTCCTAAGAATGTGCCAGATGCCAGTGTGGTTGAGAGCAACCACGGTCCAGCAGTCTAGTCTTAAGCAGAAAGGACCCGGGCCTGTAAGGCCGGAATGTCCAGACTGTAAAATCTGGTAAATGTGGAAGGCGAGGCCCAGCAAGCCGCCGCACAAATATCCGCTATGGAGACTCCGCTAGACCATGCCCATGAAGAGGCAACGCCTCTAGTTGAATGGGCCCTTACTCCCGTGGGGCATTGAAGGCCCAAGGAAGAATATGCCAGCGCGATAGCCTCAACTAGCCATTTAGATAGTCTCTGCTTGGTGACCGGGGACCCTTTGGTGCGGTCACCGAAGCAGACAAAAAGCTGTTCCGACTTCCTGAAGGCGGCGGAACGCTCAATGTAAATTTTTAACGCTCTGACTGGGCAGAGCAGATAAAGCTCCGGGTCCTGCTCGGAGGGGGGGAGCGCAGATAATGTCACCACCTGTGCTCTACACGGAGTAGAAAGCACCTTAGGTACATAACCGTGTCTTGGTTTGAGGACTACCCTAGAGTCATCAGGCCCAAATTCAAGACAGGAGGGGCTCACAGAGAGCGCTTGTAGATCACCCACACGTTTTACAGATGCTAACGCTAGAAGCAGTGCAGTTTTTAGTGTTAGGGGGCGGAGGTCTACGGACTGTAGAGGCTCGAAGGAAGAACCCTTCAGAGCTCTCAAAACAGTAGGTAGGTCCCATATAGGAACGGTGAGGGGGCGAGGGGGACGTAGCCGCCTGGAACCCCTCAAGAAACGAATAATCAAGTCGTTCTTTCCCACTCCTTGGCCCGCTATAGGGGCATGGGAAGCTGCGATTGCTGCCACATATACCTTGAGTGTTGAAGGGGAGCGGCCCTTATCCAACAGCTCTTGCAGGAATGACAGAATTATTGATATATCACAGGATCCTGGGTCTGTGCCGCGAGTTACACACCAGGCGGAGAAGACAGACCACTTAAGGGTATAGAGTCGTCTCGTAGACGGCGCTCTAGCCTGTGATATTGTGTTCATGACACTCTCGGGGAGATTCGTAGGCCCCCGTCGAGTGGCCAAAGGTGCAGCGCCCAGAGCTCTGGCTGGGGGTGCCAAATGGTGTTGCCTGCCTGAGAGAGGAGGTCCCGTCTCAGGGGAATAGGCCACGGGGCTGCTACGAGCAGCTGAGACAATTCCGCAACCCAAGGCTGGTTCTTCCAGAGTGGGGCTACGAACAGCACTGTGTGCGCTTGTTCCGTGATCCTCCTGATCATCTGTGAGTTGCTCTCAGTGAGCGCAGATTGCACTGCGCCCATTCCAAGAGGCGAAGTACCAGGGAGAAAAGGCGTTTTGAGGAGAGGCCTCCTTGGTGATTTATGTAGGAGACCACTGTCATGCTGTCTGATCGGATTAAGACATGGCGGTCCCGTAAGACCGGCAGGAAGTAGCGAAGGGCCAGCCATACTGCCTGCATTTCCAGGTAGTTGATGTGCAGCCCCTTCTCCTGAATTGACCAGTGGCCGAAGGCTGGTGCACCGTCGCACAGCGCTCCCCAACCCGTGTTGGAGGCGTCTGTCGTGATCACCTTTCTTCTGCATGATGTGCCCAGGGGCACACCCTGCTCCAACCAAGGAAGATCCTTCCATGGGGCTAGAGCAGTTATGCAGATTTGGTCCACCCGGACGCGTAGGCGTCCATGACGCCAAGCGTGTGGCGGAACTCTTTGTTTCAGCCAGTACTGCAGTGGACGCATCCGAAGAACGCCTAACTGCAGCACTTGAGAAGCAGAGGCCATGAGACCCAGCATCCTCTGAAACGACTTGAGGGGGCGAGACGCTCCCAGTGTGAAAGAAGCCGCGAGCCGCCGTATAGCCAGGGCGCGGTCTGGCGCGATCCTGGCCGTCACACGACTCGAGTCGAAAACCGCCCCCAGGAACGAAATGCGTTGGCTGGGGGACAGAGAGCTCTTGGCAAAGTTGATTCTTAGTCCCAGGCATTCTAGATGGCTGAGAAGAAGGGATCTGTGGGACCTTAGCTCTTCTTCTGACTGCGCTAGAACAAGCCAGTCGTCGAGGTAGTTCAGAATGCGGATTCCCGTCTGCCTGAGAGGGGATAGAGCCGCGTCCATGCACTTCGTGAAAGTGCGAGGAGCTAGAGACAGTCCGAACGGAAGGACCCTGTATTGATATGCAACCCCCTCGTAAGCGAATCTCAAGAATCGTCTGTGGTGGGGAGCTATCTGGATGTGGAAGTATGCATCTTTCAGATCCAGGGAGAATAACCAGTCCCCTGGGCATATTTGCGAGAGGATCTGTTTCAGAGTAATCATCCTGAAGCGCCGTTTCATAAGGGCACGGTTCAGATGTCTGAGATCGAGGATGGGGCGGAGACCGCCATCCTTCTTGGGTACGAGGAAGTAACAGCTGTAGAAGCCTGACTCGGTTTGATCTGGGGGAACCAGTTCTATGGCTCCTTTGTCCAGCAAGTTCCTCAGCTCCGTGCGCAGAACGTGTGAATTCGCGTTCTGAACCTGGGTTGGGATGACCCCGCGGAACCGCGGGGGTCTGCGAGCGAATTGGAGTGAATATCCTCGAGATATTATCCCCATCACCCACGCCGATACCCCGGGTATGGCCTGCCAGGCCTTGGCCCGTATGGCAAGGGGTTGAATGCATTGGGGAGGCAAGCCGCCTTTTGGGGGCTTGACTTCCGCTGAGAGTGGAAGAGGAAGGTTGCTCTTTTTTTTTTGAAAATGCTTGTGTTTTATTTAAGTGTCCGCTATAACAGCGGTAGGTTGTGCGGGCTTTAAAACAGGCCCGGTTACCCTGAACAAACATACATTTATGCCGGCACCCGGAACAGAACGGGGTGCTTGGGCACACAATAGAGCTTTCTTGGGAGGAGGTCCAGCCGGACACGATCTCCTCCTCCTCTTCCTTGCTTCGGTCTCAGGAGGATGCCTGAGGCGCCGGGTCCAGCGTGATCTTGGGCCGGGGTCCCTGGCGCTGAGGGAAGCGTCTCCCTGAGCGAGAGCGTTGACGCGTCTCGGCACCTGATGCCTTCTGAGCAGCGGGGGGCGTGATCCCGGCCGGCTGCTGAGTCGGCTGTGGCTTGGGGTGGGCAGACACTGGTCTGGATCCGGGTCTCTTGGGCAGGAAGTGCTTCATGGCCTGCGAGGACTTCTGCGCTGCCGTGAAGCGTTCCGCAAAACCCTCGACTGCCGGTCCAAAGAGGCCGTTGGCTGAGATGGGAGCGTCGAGGAAGGGGACCTTGTCTGCCTCCTTGATCTCCGTGAGCGTCAGCCACAGATGGCGTTCGAGAACCACGAGACTGGCCATCGATCTGCCTATTGCCTGGGCTGTGGCCTTGGTGGCGCGTAGAGCCAGATCCGTCGCACTCCTCAGCTCCTTGAAGGGCGCACTGTCAGTGCGGGACTCGTCCATCCCTTGGAGAAGTTTGGCCTGGTACACCTGCAGTAGTGCCATGGAGTGCAGAGCGGAAGCCGCTTGGCCGGCGGACGAGAATGCGCGTCCAGCAAGGGCCGATGTGGTCTTACATGGCTTTGAGGGGTGAGACGCTTTTGCCTTCCACCCGATAGCTGAGGGCGGACACAGATGTGCGGCCACAGACTCTTCGAGGGGAGGCAGCTTCTCATAGCCTTTTTCCTCTGCGCCATCAATGGAGGTGAGGGCGGAGGAAGAAGGTCGTAGACGGGCCGAATAGGGGGCGCGCCATGACCTGGTGAGTTTGTCGTGAACTTCCGGGAAGAATGGTGAATTTCGCTGCCGAGGGGCCGTGCGACGCCCCGGCAGAAACCATTCATCCAGACGGGTAGGTTCCTCCGGAGAGGACCACTCTAAGCCCAGCTCTTCCACGGCCTTAGCGAGAACCCGAAAAAGCTCGGTATCCGCGCTAGGCGCGTGTCTGCTGTGCTCTACAGACGGAGAGGGGGCGGGGTCAAAAACTGAGCCCGATAGCTCCTCCCCGTCTGAAGCCGCTAACGACATGCTGTCGTCTTCCTCGAGTTCGCTTCCACCAAACGAGACTACGTCACCGGCGGATGCCGGCGGGCGCAGTCCCGCCCGAGAGAAACGAACCGGAGAAGTTTCTCTCTGTGGAGAAGGCGAGGCACGCCGAGGGGACGTGAGCTCGCCTTTCCCCGAGCGCTTAGTTCCTCTTCCCCGCCGCTCCGTCCCGGCAGGGTGAAGCGGGAGGGAAGGAGGGGCGGAATCGCTCTCTGAAAAGAAAGCTATCCGCGAGCGCAGAGAGGAGAGACTCATGCTCTCACAATGAGGGCATTCTGTCTCTCCGAGTGCGTCCTGAGCGTGGGAAACCCCCAAGCACGAGACGCACTCGCCGTGCCCATCAGCGGCGTGGAGGCGGACCCCGCACGAGTGACAGGGACGGCGCGGCATTTGAAACAACGCCGCAGGAAATTTGCTCGGAAAATGAGTCTTTTAGCTCTTTGCCGGATAGCGGCGCGGAAAAGGATACGACGCTGCAGGAATCAGCGGAATCGCTGAGCAGAGAGGTCTAGTCCGCTGCAAGGCTTTCTCGACGGCGAAGCTGTCAGTCCGGGTAGCGAAGAGAAGTCGTCGCTGAAGGAGAAGAAATCTGAGGTTCCTACGGCGATGTGTCTGCTTATATAGCCATAAGCCCCGCCCCTTTTGGCGGGCGCCATCGCCATAGGCCCGTGCAGCTTCGCTGCCATTGGCGTAAAGTTTTACTTTACACGCACCAATGGCCGTGCAGCATTTTCGCTGCGTTATTATAAAGCTTCAGTCATCGGAGAAAAGGAGTTTTCCCCCATAGCGTCCTGCTACGCAGTACGAGTGAAGTATCGATAGGGAACACGAGGTTTGCACCGAAAACTGCATTTTGTTTAAAACTGGCATTGGGCATAATGAAAAAGTGAGTTTAGCAAAGGATCAGAGTTACTTTTCATAAACGCTCACTGTGAGTGCTGGGAGAGTCAGAAATATGGGTTTTTGACTGAAAACTGCATTCTGTGTAAAACCAATTGTGTGCATGATAAAAAGTGCGTTTAGCAAGGATCAGAGTTACTTTTTTATAAACGCTCACTCTGAGTGCTGGGAGAGTCAGAAATAAGGGCTTTGCACTGAAAACAACATTTTGTATAAAACCAGATGTTTGCATAATGAAAAATGGCGTTAAATAAAGGATAACATACAGATTTCTTAAACGCTCATTCTGACTACTGGGAGAGTCAGAAAAATGGGCTTTGCACTGAAAACAACATTTTGTGTAAAACCAATTGTGTGCATAATGAAGAAGTGTGTTTAGCAAAGGATCAGAGTTACTTTTCATAAACAATCATTCTGAGTGCTGGGAGAGACAGAAATATGTGCTTTGCACTGAAAACAATATTTTGTGTAAAACTAGATGTGCGCATAATGAAAAAGTGCGGTTGGCAAAGGATCATGTTCAGTTTCCTTAAATGCTCATTCTGAGTTCCTTGGAGAGTCAGAAAAATGGGCTTAGCACTGAAAACAACATTTTGTGTAATACCAATTGTGTGCATAATGATAAAGTGTGTTTAGCAAAGGATCAGAGTTACTTTTGATAAACACTCCCTCTGAGTGCTGGGAGAATCAGGAATATATTGGCTTTTGACTGAAAACTGCATTCTGTGTAAAACTGGCTGAAGTCATAAAAAAAAAGTGAGTTTAGCAAAGGATCAGAGTTACTTTACATAAACGCTCACTCTGATTGCTGGGAGAGTCAGAAAAATGGGCTTTTGACTGAAAACTTTATTCTGTGTAAAACCAGTTGTTTGCGTAATGAAAAAGTGCGGTTTGCAAAGGATCAGATTCAATAATCATGAACGCTCATTCTGAGTTCTGGGAGAGTGAGAAACATGAGTTTTTTATTGAAAACTTTATTCTGTGCATAACTGACTCAGGACATAATGAAAAAGTGCGTTTAGCAAAGGATCAGAGTTACTTTTGATAAACACTCACTCTGAGTGCTGGGAGAATCAGGAATATATTGGCTTTGCACTGAAAGCTGCATTTTGTGCATAACTGACTCAGGACATAATGAAAAAGTGAGTTTAGCAAAGGATCAGAGTTACTTTTGAAAAACGCTCACTCTGATTGCTGAGAGAGTCAGAAAAATGGGCTTTTGACTGAAAACTTTATTCTGTGCATAACTGACTCAGGACATAATGAAAAAGTGAGTTTAGCAAAGGATCAGAGTTACTTTTCATAAACGCTCACTCTGAGTGCTGGGAGAGTCAGAAATATGGGCTTTTGACTGAAAACTGCATTCTGTGTAAAACTGACTGGGGACATAATGAATAAGTGAGTCTAGCAAAGGATCAGAGTTAGTTTCCATAAACGCTCACTCTGAGTGCTAGAGAGTCAGAAAAATGGGGCTTTTGACTGAAAACAACATTTTGTGTAAAACCAATTGTGTGCATAATGAAAAAGTGTGTTTAGCAAAGGATCAGAGTTACTTTTCATAAACAATCATTCTGAGTGCTGGGAGAGACAGAAATATGTGCTTTGCACTGAAAACAACATTTTGTGTAAAACTAAGATGTGCGCATAATGAAAAAGTGCGGTTGGCAAAGGATCATGTTCAGTTTCCTTAAATGCTCATTCTGAGTTCCTTCGAGAGTCAGAAAAATGGGCTTTTGACTGAAAACTGCATTCTGTGTAAAACTGGCTGAAGTCATAATAAAAAAGTGAGTTTAGCAAAGGATCAGAGTTACTTTACATAAACGCTCACTCTGAGTGCTGGGAGAGTCAGAAATATGGGCTTTGCACTGAAAACAACATTTTGTATAAAACCAGATGTTTGCATAATGAAAAAGGGTTTTAAATAAAGGATCACAGACAGTATCCTTAAACGCTCATTCTGAGTGCTGGGACAGTCAGAAACACGAGGTTTGCACTGAAAACTGCATTTTGTTTAAAACTGGCATTGGGCATAATGAAAAAGTGAGTTTAGCAAAGGATCAGAGCCAGTTTTCATAAACGATCATTCTGAGTGCTGGGAGTGTCAGAAATATGGGCTTTGCACTGAAAACAACATTTTGTGTAAAACCAGATGTTTGCATAATGAAAAAGGGCGTTAAATAAAGGATTACATACAGATTTCTTAAACGCTCATTCTGACTACTGGGAGAGTCAGAAAAATGGGCTTTGCACTGAAAACTTTATTCTGTGTAAAACTGGCTGAGGACATAATGAAAAAGTGAGTTTAGCAAAGGATCAGAGTTACTTTTGATAAACACTCCCTCTGAGTGCTGGGAGAATCAGGAATATATTGGCTTTTGACTGAAAACTGCATTCTGTGTAAAACTGGCTGAAGTCATAATAAAAAAGTGAGTTTAGCAAAGGATCAGAGTTACTTTACATAAACGCTCACTCTGATTGCTGGGAGAGTCAGAAAAATGGCCTTTTGACTGAAAACTTCATTTTGTGTAAAACCAGATGTTTGCATAATGAAAAATGGCGTTAAATAAAGGATTACATACAGATTTCTTAAACGCTCATTCTGACTACTGGGAGAGTCAGAAAAATGGGCTTTGCACTGAAAACAACATTTTGTGTAAAACCAGTTGTTTGCGTAATGAAAAAGTGCGGTTTGCAAAGGATCAGATTCAATAATCATGAACGCTCATTCTGAGTTCTGGGAGAGTGAGATACATGAGTTTTTTATTGAAAACTTTATTCTGTGCATAACTGACTCAGGACATAATGAAAAAGTGCGTTTAGCAAAGGATCAGAGTTACTTTTGATAAACACTCACTCTGAGTGCTGGGAGAATCAGGAATATATTGGCTTTGCACTGAAAGCTGCATTTTTTGCATAACTGACTCAGGACATAATGAAAAAGTGAGTTTAGCAAAGGATCAGAGTTACTTTTGAAAAACGCTCACTCTGATTGCTGGGAGAGTCAGAAAAATGGGCTTTTGACTGAAAACTTTATTCTGTGCATAACTGACTCAGGACATAATGAAAAAGTTAGTTTAGCAAAGGATCAGAGTTACTTTTCATAAACGCTCACTCTGAGTGCTGGGAGAGTCAGAAATATGGGCTTTTGACTGAAAACTGCATTCTGTGTAAAACTGACTGGGGACATAATGAATAAGTGAGTCTAGCAAAGGATCAGAGTTAGTTTCCATAAACGCTCACTCTGAGTGCTAGAGAGTCAGAAAAATGGGGCTTTTGACTGAAAACAACATTTTGTGTAAAACCAATTGTGTGCATAATGAAAAAGTGTGTTTAGCAAAGGATCAGAGTTACTTTTCATAAACAATCATTCTGAGTGCTGGGAGAGACAGAAATATGTGCTTTGCACTGAAAACAACATTTTGTGTAAAACCAATTGTGTGCATAATGAAAAAGTGTGTTTAGCAAAGGATCAGAGTTACTTTTGAAAAACGCTCACTCTGATTGCTGGGAGAATCAGGAATATATTGGCTTTTGACTGAAAACTTTATTCTGTGCATAACTGACTCAGGACATAATGAAAAAGTGAGTTTAGCAAAGGATCAGAGTTACTTTTCATAAACGCTCACTCTGAGTGCTGGGAGAGTCAGAAATATGGGCTTTTGACTGAAAACTGCATTCTGTGTAAAACTGGCTCAGGACATAATGAAAAAGTGAGTTTAGCAAAGGATCAGAGTTACTTTTGATAAACACTCCCTCTGAGTGCTGGGAGAATCAGGAATATATTGGCTTTTGACTGAAAACTGCATTCTGTGTAAAACTGGCTGAAGTCATAATAAAAAAGTGAGTTTAGCAAAGGATCAGAGTTACTTTACATAAACGCTCACTCTGATTGCTGGGAGAGTCAGAAAAATGGGCTTTTGACTGAAAACTTCATTTTGTGTAAAACCAGATGTTTGCATAATGAAAAATGGCGTTAAATAAAGGATTACATACAGATTTCTTAAACGCTCATTCTGACTACTGGGAGAGTCAGAAAAATGGGCTTTGCACTGAAAACAACATTTTGTATAAAACCAGATGTTTGCATAATGAAAAAGTGTTTTAAATAAAGGATCACAGACAGTATCCCTTAAACGCTCATTCTGAGTGCTGGGACAGTCAGAAACACGAGGTTTGCACTGAAAACTGCATTTTGTTTAAAACTGGCATTGGGCATAATGAAAAAGTGAGTTTAGCAAAGGATCAGAGCTAGTTTTCATAAACGATCATTCTGAGTGCTGGGAGTGTCAGAAATATGGGCTTTGCACTGAAAACAACATTTTGTGTAAAACCAGATGTTTGCATAATGAAAAAGGGCGTTAAATAAAGGATTACATACAGATTTCTTAAACGCTCATTCTGACTACTGGGAGAGTCAGAAAAATGGGCTTTGCACTGAAAACTTTATTCTGTGTAAAACTGGCTGAGGACATAATGAAAAGTGAGTTTAGCAAAGGATCAGAGTTACTTTTGATAAACACTCCCTCTGAGTGCTGGGAGAATCAGGAATATATTGGCTTTTGACTGAAAACTGCATTCTGTGTAAAACTGGCTGAAGTCATAATAAAAAAGTGAGTTTAGCAAAGGATCAGAGTTACTTTACATAAACGCTCACTCTGATTGCTGGGAGAGTCAGAAAAATGGGCTTTTGACTGAAAACTTCATTTTGTGTAAAACCAGATGTTTGCATAATGAAAAATGGCGTTAAATAAAGGATTACATACAGATTTCTTAAACGCTCATTCTGACTACTGGGAGAGTCAGAAAAATGGGCTTTGCACTGAAAACAACATTTTGTATAAAACCAGATGTTTGCATAATGAAAAAGTGTTTTAAATAAAGGATCACAGACAGTATCCCTTAAACGCTCATTCTGAGTGCTGGGACAGTCAGAAACACGAGGTTTGCACTGAAAACTGCATTTTGTTTAAAACTGGCATTGGGCATAATGAAAAAGTGAGTTTAGCAAAGGATCAGAGCTAGTTTTCATAAACGATCATTCTGAGTGCTGGGAGTGTCAGAAATATGGGCTTTGCACTGAAAACAACATTTTGTGTAAAACCAGATGTTTGCATAATGAAAAAGGGCGTTAAATAAAGGATTACATACAGATTTCTTAAACGCTCATTCTGACTACTGGGAGAGTCAGAAAAATGGGCTTTGCACTGAAAACTTTATTCTGTGTAAAACTGGCTGAGGACATAATGAAAAGTGAGTTTAGCAAAGGATCAGAGTTACTTTTGATAAACACTCCCTCTGAGTGCTGGGAGAATCAGGAATATATTGGCTTTTGACTGAAAACTGCATTCTGTGTAAAACTGGCTGAAGTCATAATAAAAAAGTGAGTTTAGCAAAGGATCAGAGTTACTTTACATAAACGCTCACTCTGATTGCTGGGAGAGTCAGAAAAATGGGCTTTTGACTGAAAACTTTATTCTGTGTAAAACTGGCTGAGGTCATAGTGAAAAAGTGATTTTAGCAAAGGATCACAGACAGTTTTCATAAACGTTCAATTCTGACTGCTGCGAGAGTCAGAAAAATGGGCTTTGAACTGAAAACAACATTATGTGTAAAACTAGAATGTGTGCATAATGATAAAGGGTTTTAAATAAAGGATCACAGACAGTTTTCTTAAACGCTCATTCTGAGTGCTGGGAGAGTCAGAAAAATGGGGCTTTTGACTGGAAACTGCATTTTGTTTAAAACTGGCATTGGGCATAATGAAAAAGTGAGTTTAGCAAAGGATCAGAGTTAGTTTTCATAAACGATCATTCTGAGTGCTGGGAGAGTCAGAAAAATGGGCTTTTTGACTGAAAACTTTATTCTGTGTAAAACTGGCTGAGGACATAATGAAAAAGTGAGTTTAGCAAAGGATCAGAGTTACTTTACATAAACGCTCACTCTGAGTGCTGGGAGAGTCAGAAGTATGGGTTTTTGACTGAAAACTGCATTCTGTGTAAAACTGACTGGGGACATAATGAATAAGTGAGTCTAGCAAAGGATCAGAGTTAGTTTACATTAACTCTCATTTGAGTGCTAGAGAGTCAGAAAAATGGGGCTTTTGACTGAAAACAACATTTTGTGTAAAACCAATTGTGTGCATGATAAAAAGTGCGTTTAGCAAGGATCAGAGTTACTTTTTTATAAACGCTCACTCTGAGTGCTGGGAGAGTCAGAAATAAGGGCTTTGCACTGAAAACGTACTCGGTTACTAACGTAACCTCGGTTCCCTGAGATACGGGAACGAGTACTGCGTAGCAGGACGCTATGGGGAAAACTCCTTTTCTCCGATGACTGAAGCTTTATAATAACGCAGCGAAAATGCTGCACGGCCATTGGTGCGTGTAAAGTAAAACTTTACGCCAATGGCAGCGAAGCTGCACGGGCCTATGGCGATGGCGCCCGCCAAAAGAGGCGGGGCTTATGGCTATATAAGCAGACACATCGCCGTAGGAACCTCAGGTTATTTCGACTGAAGCGACGACCATATGCAGCTTGTGAGCACGGCCAGGAACGCAGTACTCGTTCCCGTATCTCAGGGAACCGAGGTTACGTTAGTAACCGAGTACGTTCCCTATCGATACTTCACTCGTACTGCGTAGCAGGACGCTATGGGGAACCAGTATAATCCCGCCGTGCCACAAGTAGAACGAAAAACATCATATAATACCGGAGCCGTAGCTCGAGTATTTGTATAATGCAGGGAAGCCCTGTAGAAGACGGAAAAGCCAGGCTAATAGGTGGCTTAATCCAGTTAATCGTCCTAAGAATGTGCCAGATGCCAGTGTGGTTGAGAGCAACCACGGTCCAGCAGTCTAGTCTTAAGCAGAAAGGACCCGGGCCTGTAAGGCCGGAATGTCCAGACTGTAAAATCTGGTAAATGTGGAAGGCGAGGCCCAGCAAGCCGCCGCACAAATATCCGCTATGGAGACTCCGCTAGACCACGCCCATGAAGAGGCAACGCCTCTAGTTGAATGGGCCCTTACTCCCGTGGGGCATTGAAGGCCCAAGGAAGAATATGCCAGCGCGATAGCCTCAACTAGCCATTTAGATAGTCTCTGCTTGGTGACCGGGGACCCTTTGGTGCGGTCACCGAAGCAGACAAAAAGCTGTTCCGACTTCCTGAAGGCGGCGGAACGCTCAATGTAAATTTTTAACGCTCTGACTGGGCAGAGCAGATAAAGCTCCGGGTCCTGCTCGGAGGGGGGGAGCGCAGATAATGTCACCACCTGTGCTCTAAACGGAGTAGAAAGCACCTTAGGTACATAACCGTGTCTTGGTTTGAGGACTACCCTAGAGTCATCAGGCCCAAATTCAAGACAGGAGGGGCTCACAGAGAGCGCTTGTAGATCACCCACACGTTTTACCGATGCTAACGCTAGAAGCAGTACAGTTTTTAGTGTTAGGGGGCGGAGGTCTACGGACTGTAGAGGCTCGAAGGAAGAACCCTTCAGAGCTCTCAAAACAGTAGGTAGGTCCCATATAGGAACGGTGAGGGGGCGAGGGGGACGTAGCCGCCTGGAACCCCTCAAGAAACGAATAATCAAGTCGTTCTTTCCCACTCCTTGGCCCGCTATAGGGGCATGGGAAGCTGCAATTGCTGCCACATATACCTTGAGTGTTGAAGGGGAGCGGCCCTTATCCAACAGCTCTTGCAGGAATGACAGAATTATTGATATATCACAGGATCCTGGGTCTGTGCCGCGAGTTACACACCAGGCGGAGAAGACAGACCACTTAAGGGTATAGAGTCGTCTCGTAGACGGCGCTCTAGCCTGTGATATTGTGTTCATGACACTCTCGGGGAGAATCGTAGGCCCCCGTCGAGTGGCCAAAGGTGCAGCGCCCAGAGCTCTGGCTGGGGGTGCCAAATGGTGTTGCCTGCCTGAGAGAGGAGGTCCCGTCTCAGGGGAATAGGCCACGGGGCTGCTACGAGCAGCTGAGACAATTCCGCAACCCAAGGCTGGTTCTTCCAGAGTGGGGCTACGAACAGCACTGTGTGCGCTTGTTCCGTGATCCTCCTGATCGTCTGCGGTATAAGAGCGATCGGGGGGAAGGCGTAGAGGAGCCGGTTGGGCCAGTTGTGGGCCAAGGCGTCCTTGTCCTTTGAAAAATAGGTTGGGCAATGAGAGTTGTCTTTTGAGGCAAAAAGGTCGACTTCTGCCCTGCCGAAGACCTCCCAGATTTTCTGTACCGACCTGGGGTGGAGCGTCCATTCCTCTGAAGGGACATTGCTCCGGGATAGCATATCTGCTCCCTGGTTCAGTCTGCCCGGTACGTGAGTTGCTCTCAGTGAGCGCAGATTGCACTGCGCCCATTCCAAGAGGCGAAGTACCAGGGAGAAAAGGCGTTTTGAGGAGAGGCCTCCTTGGTGATTTATGTAGGAGACCACTGTCATGCTGTCTGATCGGATTAAGACATGGCGGTCCCGTAAGACCGGCAGGAAGTAGCGAAGGGCCAGCCATACTGCCTGCATTTCCAGGTAGTTGATGTGCAGCCCCTTCTCCTGAATTGACCAGTGGCCGAAGGCCGGTGCACCGTCGCACAGCGCTCCCCAACCCGTGTTGGAGGCGTCTGTCGTGATCACCTTTCTTCTGCATGATGTGCCCAGGGGCACACCCTGCTCCAACCAAGGAAGATCCTTCCATGGGGCTAGAGCAGTTATGCAGGTTTGGTCCACCCGGACGCGTAGGCGTCCATGACGCCAAGCGTGTGGCGGAACTCTTTGTTTCAGCCAGTACTGCAGTGGACGCATCCGAAGAACGCCTAACTGCAGCACTTGAGAAGCAGAGGCCATGAGACCCAGCATCCTCTGAAACGATTTGAGGGGGCGAGACGCTCCCAGTGTGAAAGAAGCCGCGAGCCGCCGTATAGCCAGGGCGCGGTCTGGCGCGATCCTGGCCGTCACACGACTCGAGTCGAAAACCGCCCCCAGGAACGAAATGCGTTGGCTGGGGGACAGAGAGCTCTTGGCAAAGTTGATTCTTAGTCCCAGGCATTCTAGATGGCTGAGAAGAAGGGATCTGTGGGACCTTAGCTCTTCCTCTGACTGCGCTAGAACAAGCCAGTCGTCGAGGTAGTTCAGAATGCGGATTCCCGTCTGCCTGAGAGGGGATAGAGCCGCGTCCATGCACTTCGTGAAAGTGCGAGGAGCTAGAGACAGTCCGAACGGAAGGACCCTGTATTGATATGCAACCCCCTCGTAAGCGAATCTCAAGAATCGTCTGTGGTGGGGAGCTATCTGGATGTGGAAGTATGCATCTTTCAGATCCAGGGAGAATAACCAGTCCCCTGGGCATATTTGCGAGAGGATCTGTTTCAGAGTAATCATCCTGAAGCGCCGTTTCATAAGGGCACGGTTCAGATGTCTGAGATCGAGGATGGGGTGGAGACCGCCATCCTTCTTGGGTACGAGGAAGTAACGGCTGTAGAAGCCTGACTCGGTTTGATCTGGGGGAACCAGTTCTATGGCTCCTTTGTCCAGCAAGTTCCTCAGCTCTGTGCGCAGAACATGTGAATTCGCGTTCTGAACCTGGGTTGGGATGACCCCGCGGAACCGCGGGGGTCTGCGAGCGAATTGGAGTGAATATCCTCGAGATATTATCCCCATCACCCACGCCGATACCCCGGGTATGGCCTGCCAGGCCTTGGCCCGTATGGCAAGGGGTTGAATGCATTGGGGAGGCAAGCCGCCTTTTGGGGGCTTGACTTCCGCTGAGAGTGGAAGAGGAAGGTTGCTCTTTTTTTGAAAATGTTTGTGTTTTATTAAAGTGTCCGCCATAACAGCGGTAGGTTGTGCGGGCTTTAAAACAGGCCCGGTTACCCTGAACAAACATACATTTATGCCGGCACCCGGAACAGAACGGGGTGCTTGGGCACACAATAGAGCTTTCTTGGGAGGAGGTCCAGCCGGACACGATCTCCTCCTCCTCCTCTTCCTTGCTTCGGTCTCAGGAGGATGCCTGAGGCGCCGGGTCCAGCGTGATCTTGGGCCGGGGTCCCTGGCGCTGAGGGAAGCGTCTCCCTGAGCGAGAGCGTTGACGCGTCTCGGCACCTGATGCCTTCTGAGCAGCGGGGGGCATGATCCTGGCCGGCTGCTGAGTCGGCTGTGGCTTGGGGTGGGCAGACACTGGTCTGGATCCGGGTCTCTTGGGCAGGAAGTGCTTCATGGCCTGCGAGGACTTCTGCGCTGCCGTGAAGCGTTCCGCAAAACCCTCGACTGCCGGTCCAAAGAGGCCGTTGGCTGAGATGGGAGCGTCGAGGAAGGGGACCTTGTCTGCCTCCTTGATCTCCGTGAGCGTCAGCCACAGATGGCGTTCGAGAACCACGAGACTGGCCATCGATCTGCCTATTGCCTGGGCTGTGGCCTTGGTGGCGCGTAGAGCCAGATCCGTCGCACTCCTCAGCTCCTTGAAGGGCGCACTGTCAGTGCCGGACTCGTCCATCCCTTGGAGAAGTTTGGCCTGGTACACCTGCAGTAGTGCCATGGAGTGCAGAGCGGAAGCCGCTTGGCCGGCGGACGAGAATGCGCGTCCAGCAAGGGCCGATGTGGTCTTACATGGCTTTGAGGGGTGAGACGCTTTTGCCTTCCACCCGATAGCTGAGGGCGGACACAGATGTGCGGCCACAGACTCTTCGAGGGGAGGCAGCTTCTCATAGCCTTTTTCCTCTGCGCCATCAATGGAGGTGAGGGCGGAGGAAGAAGGTCGTAGACGGGCCGAATAGGGGGCGCGCCATGACCTGGTGAGTTCGTCGTGAACTTCCGGGAAGAATGGTGAATTTCGCTGCCGAGGGGCCGTGCGACGCCCCGGTAGAAACCATTCATCCAGACGGCTGCGAGTAGGTTCCTCCGGAGAGGACCACTCTAAGCCCAGCTCTTCCACGGCCTTAGCGAGAACCCGAAAAAGCTCGGTATCCGCGCTAGGCGCGTGTCTGCTGTGCTCTACAGACGGAGAGGGGGCGGGGTCAAAAACTGAGCCCGATAGCTCCTCCCCGTCTGAAGCCGCTAACGACATGCTGTCGTCTTCCTCGAGTTCGCTTCCACCAAACGAGACTACGTCACCGGCGGATGCCGGCGGGCGCAGTCCCGCCCGAGAGAAACGAACCGGAGAAGTTTCTCTCTGTGGAGAAGGCGAGGCACGCCGAGGGGACGTGAGCTCGCCTTTCCCCGAGCGCTTAGTTCCTCTTCCCCGCCGCTCCGTCCCGGCAGGGTGAAGCGGGAGGGAAGGAGGGGCGGAATCGCTCTCTGAAAAGAAAGCTATCCGCGAGCGCAGAGAGGAGAGACTCATGCTCTCACAATGAGGGCATTCTGTCTCTCCGAGTGCGTCCTGAGCGTGGGAAACCCCCAAGCACGAGACGCACTCGCCGTGCCCATCAGCGGCGTGGAGGCGGACCCCGCACGAGTGACAGGGACGGCGCGGCATTTGAAACAACGCCGCAGGAAATTTGCTCGGAAAATGAGTCTTTTAGCTCTTTGCCGGATAGCGGCGCGGAAAAGGATACGACGCTGCAGGAATCAGCGGAATCGCTGAGCAGAGAGGTCCAGTCCGCTGCAAGGCTTTCTCGACGGTGAAGCTGTCAGTCCGGGTAGCGAAGAGAAGTCGTCGCTGAAGGAGAAGAAATCTGAGGTTCCTACGGCGATGTGTCTGCTTATATAGCCATAAGCCCCGCCTCTTTTGGCGGGCGCCATCGCCATAGGCCCGTGCAGCTTCGCTGCCATTGGCGTAAAGTTTTACTTTACACGCACCAATGGCCGTGCAGCATTTTCGCTGCGTTATTATAAAGCTTCAGTCATCGGAGAAAAGGAGTTTTCCCCATAGCGTCCTGCTACGCAGTACGAGTGAAGTATCGATAGGGAACAACATTTTGTATAAAACCAGATGTTTGCATAATGAAAAAGGGCGTTAAATAAAGGATAACATACAGATTTCTTTAACGCTCATTCTGACTACTGGGAGAGTCAGAAAAATGGGCTTTGCACTGAAAACAACATTTTGTGTAAAACCAATTGTGTGCATAATGAAGAAGTGTGTTTAGCAAAGGATCAGAGTTACTTTTCATAAACGCTCGCTCTGAGTGCTGGGAGAGTCAGAAATATGGGCTTTTGACTGAAAACTGCATTCTGTGTAAAACTGACTGGGGACATAATGAATAAGTGAGTCTAGCAAAGGATCAGAGTTAGTTTCCATAAACGCTCACTCTGAGTGCTAGAGAGTCAGAAAAATGGGGCTTTTGACTGAAAACAACATTTTGTGTAAAACCAATTGTGTGCATAATGAAAAAGTGTGTTTAGCAAAGGATCAGAGTTACTTTTCATAAACAATCATTCTGAGTGCTGGGAGAGACAGAAATATGTGCTTTGCACTGAAAACAACATTTTGTGTAAAACTAAGATGTGCGCATAATGAAAAAGTGCGGTTGGCAAAGGATCATGTTCAGTTTCCTTAAATGCTCATTCTGAGTTCCTTCGAGAGTCAGAAAAATGGGCTTTTGACTGAAAACTGCATTCTGTGTAAAACTGGCTGAAGTCATAATAAAAAAGTGAGTTTAGCAAAGGATCAGAGTTACTTTACATAAACGCTCACTCTGAGTGCTGGGAGAGTCAGAAATATGGGCTTTGCACTGAAAACAACATTTTGTATAAAACCAGATGTTTGCATAATGAAAAAGGGTTTTAAATAAAGGATCACAGACAGTATCCTTAAACGCTCATTCTGACTACTGGGAGAGTCAGAAACACGAGGTTTGCACTGAAAACTGCATTTTGTTTAAAACTGGCATTGGGCATAATGAAAAAGTGAGTTTAGCAAAGGATCAGAGCTAGTTTTCATAAACGATCATTCTGAGTGCTGGGAGTGTCAGAAATATGGGCTTTGCACTGAAAACAACATTTTGTGTAAAACCAGATGTTTGCATAATGAAAAAGGGCGTTAAATAAAGGATTACATACAGATTTCTTAAACGCTCATTCTGACTACTGGGAGAGTCAGAAAAATGGGCTTTGCACTGAAAACTTTATTCTGTGTAAAACTGGCTGAGGACATAATGAAAAGTGAGTTTAGCAAAGGATCAGAGTTACTTTTGATAAACACTCCCTCTGAGTGCTGGGAGAATCAGGAATATATTGGCTTTTGACTGAAAACTGCATTCTGTGTAAAACTGGCTGAAGTCATAATAAAAAAGTGAGTTTAGCAAAGGATCAGAGTTACTTTACATAAACGCTCACTCTGATTGCTGGGAGAGTCAGAAAAATGGGCTTTTGACTGAAAACTTTATTCTGTGTAAAACTGGCTGAGGTCATAGTGAAAAAGTGATTTTAGCAAAGGATCACAGACAGTTTTCATAAACGTTCAATTCTGACTGCTGCGAGAGTCAGAAAAATGGGCTTTGCACTGAAAACAACATTATGTGTAAAACTAGATGTGTGCATAATGAAAAAGGGTTTTAAATAAAGGATCACAGACAGTTTTCTTAAACGCTCATTCTGAGTGCTGGGAGAGTCAGAAAAATGGGGCTTTTGACTGAAAACTGCATTTTGTTTAAAACTGGCATTGGGCATAATGAAAAAGTGAGTTTAGCAAAGGATCAGAGTTAGTTTTCATAAACGATCATTCTGAGTGCTGGGAGAGTCAGAAAAATGGGCTTTTTGACTGAAAACTTTATTCTGTGTAAAACTGGCTGAGGACATAATGAAAAAGTGAGTTTAGCAAAGGATCAGAGTTACTTTTCATAAACGCTCACTCTGAGTGCTGGGAGAGTCAGAAATATGGGTTTTTGACTGAAAACTGCATTCTGTGTAAAACTGACTGGGGACATAATGAATAAGTGAGTCTAGCAAAGGATCAGAGTTAGTTTACATTAACTCTCATTCTGAGTGCTAGAGAGTCAGAAAAATGGGGCTTTTGACTGAAAACAACGTTTTGTGTAAAACCAATTGTGTGCATGATAAAAAGTGCGTTTAGCAAGGATCAGAGTTACTTTTTTATAAACGCTCACTCTGAGTGCTGGGAGAGTCAGAAATAAGGGCTTTGCACTGAAAACAACATTTTGTATAAAACCAGATGTTTGCATAATGAAAAAGGGCGTTAAATAATGGATAACATACAGATTTCTTAAACGCTCATTCTGACTACTGGGAGAGTCAGAAAAATGGGCTTTGCACTGAAAACAACATTTTGTGTAAAACCAATTGTGTGCATAATGAAGAAGTGTGTTTAGCAAAGGATCAGAGTTACTTTTCATAAACAATCATTCTGAGTGCTGGGAGAGACAGAAATATGTGCTTTGCACTGAAAACAATATTTTGTGTAAAACTAGATGTGCGCATAATGAAAAAGTGCGGTTGGCAAAGGATCATGTTCAGTTTCCTTAAATGCTCATTCTGAGTTCCTTGGAGAGTCAGAAAAAATGGGCTTTGCACTGAAAACAACATTTTGTGTAATACCAATCGTGTGCATAATGATAAAGTGTGTTTAGCAAAGGATCAGAGTTACTTTTGATAAACGCTCACTCTGATTGCTGGGAGAGTCAGAAAAATGGGCTTTTGACTGAAAACTTTATTCTGTATAAAACTGGCTGAGGTCATAGTGAAAAAGTGAGTTTAGCAAAGGATCACAGACAGTTTTCATAAACTTTCAATTCTGACTGCTGCGAGAGTCAGAAAAATGGGCTTTGCACTGAAAACAACATTATGTGTAAAACTAGATGTGTGCATAACGATAAAGGGTTTTAAATAAAGGATCACAGACAGTTTTCTTAAACGCTCATTCTGAGTGCTGGGAGAGTCAGAAAAATGGGGCTTTTGACTGAAAACTGCATTTTGTTTAAAACTGGCTGAGGACATAATGAAAAAGTGAGTTTAGCAAAGGATCAGAGTTACTTTTCATAAACGCTCACTCTGAGTGCTGGGAGAGTCAGAAATATGGGTTTTTGACTGAAAACTGCATTCTGTGTAAAACTGACTGGGGACATAATGAATAAGTGAGTCTAGCAAAGGATCAGAGTTAGTTTACATTAACTCTCATTCTGAGTGCTAGAGAGTCAGAAAAATGGGGCTTTTGACTGAAAACAACATTTTGTGTAAAACCACTTGTGTGCATGATAAAAAGTGCGTTTAGCAAGGATCAGAGTTACTTTTTTATAAACGCTCACTCTGAGTGCTGGGAGAGTCAGAAATAAGGGCTTTGCACTGAAAACAACATTTTGTATAAAACCAGATGTTTGCATAATGAAAAAGGGCGTTAAATAATGGATAACATACAGATTTCTTAAACGCTCATTCTGACTACTGGGAGAGTCAGAAAAATGGGCTTTGCACTGAAAACAACATTTTGTGTAAAACCAATTGTGTGCATAATGAAGAAGTGTGTTTAGCAAAGGATCAGAGTTACTTTTCATAAACAATCATTCTGAGTGCTGGGAGAGACAGAAATATGTGCTTTGCACTGAAAACAATATTTTGTGTAAAACTAGATGTGCGCATAATGAAAAAGTGCGGTTGGCAAAGGATCATGTTCAGTTTCCTTAAATGCTCATTCTGAGTTCCTTGGAGAGTCAGAAAAAATGGGCTTTGCACTGAAAACAACATTTTGTGTAATACCAATTGTGTGCATAATGATAAAGTGTGTTTAGCAAAGGATCAGAGTTACTTTTGATAAACGCTCACTCTGATTGCTGGGAGAGTCAGAAAAATGGGCTTTTGACTGAAAACTTTATTCTGTATAAAACTGGCTGAGGTCATAGTGAAAAAGTGAGTTTAGCAAAGGATCACAGACAGTTTTCATAAACTTTCAATTCTGACTGCTGCGAGAGTCAGAAAAATGGGCTTTGCACTGAAAACAACATTATGTGTAAAACTAGATGTGTGTATAACGATAAAGGGTTTTAAATAAAGGATCACAGACAGTTTTCTTAAACGCTCATTCTTAGTGCTGGGAGAGTCAGAAACACGAGGTTTGCACCGAAAACTGCATTTTGTTTAAAACTGGCATTGGGCATAATGAAAAAGTGAGTTTAGCAAAGGATCAGAGTTACTTTTCATAAACGCTCACTGTGAGTGCTGGGAGAGTCAGAAATATGGGTTTTTGACTGAAAACTGCATTCTGTGTAAAACCAATTGTGTGCATGATGAAAAGTGCGTTTAGCAAGGATCAGAGTTACTTTTTTATAAACGCTCACTCTGAGTGCTGGGAGAGTCAGAAATAAGGGCTTTGCACTGAAAACAACATTTTGTATAAAACCAGATGTTTGCATAATGAAAAAGGGCGTTAAATAAAGGATAACATACAGATTTCTTAAACGCTCATTCTGACTACTGGGAGAGTCAGAAAAATGGGCTTTGCACTGAAAACAACATTTTGTGTAAAACCAATTGTGTGCATAATGAAGAAGTGTGTTTAGCAAAGGATCAGAGTTACTTTTCATAAACAATCATTCTGAGTGCTGGGAGAGACAGAAATATGTGCTTTGCACTGAAAACAATATTTTGTGTAAAACTAGATGTGCGCATAATGAAAAAGTGCGGTTGGCAAAGGATCATGTTCAGTTTCCTTAAATGCTCATTCTGAGTTCCTTGGAGAGTCAGAAAAATGGGCTTTGCACAGAAAACAACATTTTGTGTAATACCAATTGTGTGCATAATGATAAAGTGTGTTTAGCAAAGGATCAGAGTTACTTTTGATAAACACTCCCTCTGAGTGCTGGGAGACTCAGGAATATAATGGCTTTTGACTGAAAACTGCATTCTGTGTAAAACTGGCTGAAGTCATAAAAAAAAAGTGAGTTTAGCAAAGGATCAGAGTTACTTTACATAAACGCTCACTCTGATTGCTGGGAGAGTCAGAAAAATGGGCTTTTGACTGAAAACTTTATTCTGTGCATAACTGACTCAGGACATAATGAAAAAGTGAGTTTAGCAAAGGATCAGAGTTACTTTTCATAAACGCTCACTCTGAGTGCTGGGAGAGTCAGAAATATGGGCTTTTGACTGAAAACTGCATTCTGTGTAAAACTGACTGGGGACATAATGAATAAGTGAGTCTAGCAAAGGATCAGAGTTAGTTTCCATAAACGCTCACTCTGAGTGCTAGAGAGTCAGAAAAATGGGGCTTTTGACTGAAAACAACATTTTGTGTAAAACCAATTGTGTGCATAATGAAAAAGTGTGTTTAGCAAAGGATCAGAGTTACTTTTCATAAACAATCATTCTGAGTGCTGGGAGAGACAGAAATATGTGCTTTGCACTGAAAACAACATTTTGTGTAAAACTAGATGTGCGCATAATGAAAAAGTGCGGTTGGCAAAGGATCATGTTCAGTTTCCTTAAATGCTCATTCTGAGTTCCTTCGAGAGTCAGAAAAATGGGCTTTTGACTGAAAACTGCATTCTGTGTAAAACTGGCTGAAGTCATAATAAAAAAGTGAGTTTAGCAAAGGATCAGAGTTACTTTACATAAACGCTCACTCTGAGTGCTGGGAGAGTCAGAAATATGGGCTTTGCACTGAAAACAACATTTTGTATAAAACCAGATGTTTGCATAATGAAAAAGGGTTTTAAATAAAGGATCACAGACAGTATCCTTAAACGCTCATTCTGAGTGCTGGGACAGTCAGAAACACGAGGTTTGCACTGAAAACTGCATTTTGTTTAAAACTGGCATTGGGCATAATGAAAAAGTGAGTTTAGCAAAGGATCAGAGCTAGTTTTCATAAACGATCATTCTGAGTGCTGGGAGTGTCAGAAATATGGGCTTTGCACTGAAAACAACATTTTGTGTAAAACCAGATGTTTGCATAATGAAAAAGGGCGTTAAATAAAGGATTACATACAGATTTCTTAAACGCTCATTCTGACTACTGGGAGAGTCAGAAAAATGGGCTTTGCACTGAAAACTTTATTCTGTGTAAAACTGGCTGAGGACATAATGAAAAAGTGAGTTTAGCAAAGGATCAGAGTTACTTTTGATAAACACTCCCTCTGAGTGCTGGGAGAATCAGGAATATATTGGCTTTTGACTGAAAACTGCATTCTGTGTAAAACTGGCTGAAGTCATAATAAAAAAGTGAGTTTAGCAAAGGATCAGAGTTACTTTACATAAACGCTCACTCTGATTGCTGGGAGAGTCAGAAAAATGGGCTTTTGACTGAAAACTTCATTTTGTGTAAAACCAGATGTTTGCATAATGAAAAATGGCGTTAAATAAAGGATTACATACAGATTTCTTAAACGCTCATTCTGACTACTGGGAGAGTCAGAAAAATGGGCTTTGCACTGAAAACAACATTTTGTGTAAAACCAATTGTGTGCATAATGAAAAAGTGTGTTTAGCAAAGGATCAGAGTTACTTTTGAAAAACGCTCACTCTGATTGCTGGGAGAGTCAGAAAAATGGGCTTTTGACTGAAAACTTTATTCTGTGCATAACTGACTCAGGACATAATGAAAAAGTGAGTTTAGCAAAGGATCAGAGTTACTTTTCATAAACGCTCACTCTGAGTGCTGGGAGAGTCAGAAATATGGGCTTTTGACTGAAAACTGCATTCTGTGTAAAACTGGCTCAGGACATAATGAAAAAGTGAGTTTAGCAAAGGATCAGAGTTACTTTTGATAAACACTCCCTCTGAGTGCTGGGAGAATCAGGAATATATTGGCTTTTGACTGAAAACTGCATTCTGTGTAAAACTGGCTGAAGTCATAATAAAAAAGTGAGTTTAGCAAAGGATCAGAGTTACTTTACATAAACGCTCACTCTGATTGCTGGGAGAGTCAGAAAAATGGGCTTTTGACTGAAAACTTCATTTTGTGTAAAACCAGATGTTTGCATAATGAAAAATGGCGTTAAATAAAGGATTACATACAGATTTCTTAAACGCTCATTCTGACTACTGGGAGAGTCAGAAAAATGGGCTTTGCACTGAAAACAACATTTTGTATAAAACCAGATGTTTGCATAATGAAAAAGTGTTTTAAATAAAAGATCACAGACAGTATCCTTAAACGCTCATTCTGAGTGCTGGGACAGTCAGAAACACGAGGTTTGCACTGAAAACTGCATTTTGTTTAAAACTGGCATTGGGCATAATGAAAAAGTGAGTTTAGCAAAGGATCAGAGCTAGTTTTCATAAACGATCATTCTGAGTGCTGGGAGTGTCAGAAATATGGGCTTTGCACTGAAAACAACATTTTGTGTAAAACCAGATGTTTGCATAATGAAAAAGGGCGTCAAATAAAGGATTACATACAGATTTCTTAAACGCTCATTCTGACTACTGGGAGAGTCAGAAAAATGGGCTTTGCACTGAAAACAACATTTTGTGTAAAACCAATTGTGTGCATAATGAAGAAGTGTGTTTAGCAAAGGATCAGAGTTACTTTTCATAAACGCTCGCTCTGAGTGCTGGGAGAGTCAGAAATATGGGCTTTTGACTGAAAACTGCATTCTGTGTAAAACTGGCTGAGGACATAATGAAAAAGTGAGTTTAGCAAAGGATCAGAGTTACTTTTGATAAACACTCCCTCTGAGTGCTGGGAGAATCAGGAATATATTGGCTTTTGACTGAAAACTGCATTCTGTGTAAAACTGGCTGAAGTCATAATAAAAAAGAGAGTTTAGCAAAGGATCAGAGTTACTTTACATAAACGCTCACTCTGATTGCTGGGAGAGTCAGAAAAATGGGCTTTGCACTGAAAACAACATTATGTGTAAAACTAGATGTGTGCATAATGAAAAAGGGTTTTAAATAAAGGATCACAGACAGTTTTCTTTAACGCTCATTCTGAGTGCTGGGAGAGTCAGAAAAATGGGGCTTTTGACTGGAAACTGCATTTTGTTTAAAACTGGCATTGGGCATAATGAAAAAGTGAGTTTAGCAAAGGATCAGAGTTAGTTTTCATAAACGATCATTCTGAGTGCTGGGAGAGTCAGAAAAATGGGCTTTTTGACTGAAAACTTTATTCTGTGTAAAACTGGCTGAGGACATAATGAAAAAGTGAGTTTAGCAAAGGATCAGAGTTACTTTACATAAACGCTCACTCTGAGTATTGGGAGAGTCAGAAATATGGGTTTTTGACTGAAAACTGCATTCTGTGTAAAACTGACTGGGGACATAATGAATAAGTGAGTCTAGCAAAGGATCAGAGTTAGTTTACATTAACTCTCATTTGAGTGCTAGAGAGTCAGAAAAATGGGGCTTTTGACTGAAAACAACATTTTGTGTAAAACCAATTGTGTGCATGATAAAAAGTGCGTTTAGCAAGGATCAGAGTTACTTTTTTATAAACGCTCACTCTGAGTGCTGGGAGAGTCAGAAATAAGGGCTTTGCACTGAAAACAACATTTTGTATAAAACCAGATGTTTGCATAATGAAAAAGGGCGTTAAATAAAGGATAACATACAGATTTCTTAAACGCTCATTCTGACTACTGGGAGAGTCAGAAAAATGGGCTTTGCACTGAAAACAACATTTTGTGTAAAACCAATTGTGTGCATAATGAAGAAGTGTGTTTAGCAAAGGATCAGAGTTACTTTTCATAAACGCTCGCTCTGAGTGCTGGGAGAGTCAGAAATATGGGCTTTTGACTGAAAACTGCATTCTGTGTAAAACTGGCTGAGGACATAATGAAAAAGTGAGTTTAGCAAAGGATCAGAGTTACTTTTGATAAACACTCCCTCTGAGTGCTGGGAGAATCAGGAATATATTGGCTTTTGACTGAAAACTGCATTCTGTGTAAAACTGGCGGAAGTCATAATAAAAAAGTGAGTTTAGCAAAGGATCAGAGTTACTTTACATAAACGCTCACTCTGATTGCTGGGAGAGTCAGAAAAATGGGCTTTTGACTGAAAACTTTATTCTGTGTAAAACTGGCTGAGGTCATAGTGAAAAAGTGATTTTAGCAAAGGATCACAGACAGTTTTCATAAACGTTCAATTCTGACTGCTGCGAGAATCAGAAAAATGGGCTTTGCACTGAAAACAACATTATGTGTATAACTAGATGTGTGCATAATGAAAAAGGGTTTTAAATAAAGGATCACAGACAGTTTTCTTAAACGCTCATTCTGAGTGCTGGGAGAGTCAGAAAAATGGGGCTTTTGACTGAAAACTGCATTTTGTTTAAAACTGGCATTGGGCATAATGAAAAAGTGAGTTTAGCAAAGGATCAGAGTTAGTTTTCATAAACGATCATTCTGAGTGCTGGGAGAGTCAGAAAAATGGGCTTTTTGACTGAAAACTTTATTCTGTGTAAAACTGGATGAGGACATAATGAAAAAGTGAGTTTAGCAAAGGATCAGAGTTACTTTTCATAAACGCTAACTCTGAGTGCTGGGAGAGTCAGAAATATGGGTTTTTGACTGAAAACTGCATTCTGTGTAAAACTGACTGGGGACATAATGAATAAGTGAGTCTAGCAAAGGATCAGAGTTAGTTTACATTAACTCTCATTCTGAGTGCTAGAGAGTCAGAAAAATGGGGCTTTTGACTGAAAACAACATTTTGTGTAAAACCAATTGTGTGCATGATAAAAAGTGCGTTTAGCAAGGATCAGAGTTACTTTTTTATAAACGCTCACTCTGAGTGCTGGGAGAGTCAGAAATAAGGGCTTTGCACTGAAAACAACATTTTGTATAAAACCAGATGTTTGCATAATGAAAAAGGGCGTAAAATAATGGATAACATACAGATTTCTTAAACGCTCTTTCTGACTACTGGGAGAGTCAGAAAAATGGGCTTTGCACTGAAAACAACATTTTGTGTAAAACCAATTGTGTGCATAATGAAGAAGTGTGTTTAGCAAAGGATCAGAGTTACTTTTCATAAACAATCATTCTGAGTGCTGGGAGAGACAGAAATATGTGCTTTGCACTGAAAACAATATTTTGTGTAAAACTAGATGTGTGCATAATGAAAAAGTGCGGTTGGCAAAGGATCATGTTCAGTTTCCTTAAATGCTCATTCTGAGTTCCTTGGAGAGTCAGAAAAAATGGGCTTTGCACTGAAAACAACATTTTGTGTAATACCAATTGTGTGCATAATGATAAAGTGTGTTTAGCAAAGGATCAGAGTTACTTTTGATAAACGCTCACTCTGATTGCTGGGAGAGTCAGAAAAATGGGCTTTTGACTGAAAACTTTATTCTGTATAAAACTGGCTGAGGTCATAGTGAAAAAGTGAGTTTAGCAAAGGATCACAGACAGTTTTTATAAACTTTCAATTCTGACTGCAGCGAGAGTCAGAAAAATGGGCTTTGCACTGAAAACAACATTATGTGTAAAACTAGATGTGTGCATAACGATAAAGGGTTTTAAATAAAGGATCACAGACAGTTTTCTTAAACGCTCATTCTTAGTGCTGGGAGAGTCAGAAACACGAGGTTTGCACCGAAAACTGCATTTTGTTTAAAACTGGCATTGGGCATAATGAAAAAGTGAGTTTAACAAAGGATCAGAGTTACTTTTCATAAACGCTCACTCTGAGTGCTGGGAGAATCAGGAATATATTGGCTTTTGACTGAAAACTGCATTCTGTGTAAAACTGGCTGAAGTCATAAAAAAAAAGTGAGTTTAGCAAAGGATCAGAGTTACTTTTGATAAACACTCCCTCTGAGTGCTGGGAGAATCAGGAATATATTGGCTTTTGACTGAAAACTGCATTCTGTGTAAAACTGGCTGAAGTCATAAAAAAAAAGTGAGTTTAGCAAAGGATCAGAGTTACTTTACATAAACGCTCACTCTGATTGCTGGGAGAGTCAGAAAAATGTGCTTTTGACTGAAAACTTTACTCTGTGCATAACTGACTCAGGACATAATGAAAAAGTGAGTTTAGCAAAGGATCAGAGTTACTTTTCATAAACGCTCACTCTGAGTGCTGGGAGAGTCAGAAATATGGGCTTTTGACTGAAAACTGCATTCTGTGTAAAACTGACTGGGGACATAATGAATAAGTGAGTCTAGAAAAGGATCAGAGTTAGTTTCCATAAACGCTCACTCTGAGTGCTAGAGAGTCAGAAAAATGGGGCTTTTGACTGAAAACAACATTTTGTGTAAAACCAATTGTGTGCATAATGAAAAAGTGTGTTTAGCAAAGGATCAGAGTTACTTTTCATAAACAATCATTCTGAGTGCTGGGAGAGACAGAAATATGTGCTTTGCACTGAAATCAACATTTTGTGTAAAACTAGATGTGCGCATAATGAAAAAGTGCGGTTGGCAAAGGATCATGTTCAGTTTCCTTAAATGCTCATTCTGAGTTCCTTCGAGAGTCAGAAAAATGGGCTTTTGACTGAAAACTGCATTCTGTGTAAAACTGGCTGAAGTCATAATAAAAAAGTGAGTTTAGCAAAGGATCAGAGTTACTTTACATAAACGCTCACTCTGAGTGCTGGGAGAGTCAGAAATATGGGCTTTGCACTGAAAACAACATTTTGTATGAAACCAGATGTTTGCATAATGAAAAAGGGTTTTAAATAAAGGATCACAGACAGTATCCTTAAACGCTCATTCTGAGTGCTGGGACAGTCAGAAACACGAGGTTTGCACTGAAAACTGCATTTTGTTTAAAACTGGCATTGGGCATAATGAAAAAGTGAGTTTAGCAAAGGATCAGAGCTAGTTTTCATAAACGATCATTCTGAGTGCTGGGAGTGTCAGAAATATGGGCTTTGCACTGAAAACAACATTTTGTGTAAAACCAGATGTTTGCATAATGAAAAAGGGCGTTAAATAAAGGATTACATACAGATTTCTTAAACGCTCATTCTGACTACTGGGAGAGTCAGAAAAATGGGCTTTGCACTGAAAACTTTATTCTGTGTAAAACTGGCTGAGGACATAATGAAAAAGTGAGTTTAGCAAAGGATCAGAGTTACTTTTGATAAACACTCCCTCTGAGTGCTGGGAGAATCAGGAATATATTGGCTTTTGACTGAAAACTGCATTCTGTGTAAAACTTGCTGAAGTCATAATTAAAAAGTGAGTTTAGCAAAGGATCAGAGTTACTTTACATAAACGCTCACTCTGATTGCTGGGAGAGTCAGAAAAATGGGCTTTTGACTGAAAACTTCATTTTGTGTAAAACCAGATGTTTGCATAATGAAAAATGGCGTTAAAGAAAAGGATTACATACAGATTTCTTAAACGCTCATTCTGACTACTGGGAGAGTCAGAAAAATGGGCTTTGCACTGAAAACAACATTTTGTGTAAAACCAATTGTGTGCATAATGAAAAAGTGTGTTTAGCAAAGGATCAGAGTTACTTTTGAAAAACGCTCACTCTGATTGCTGGGAGAGTCAGAAAAATGGGCTTTTGACTGAAAACTTTATTCTGTGCATAACTGACTCAGGACATAATGAAAAAGTGAGTTTAGCAAAGGATCAGAGTTACTTTTCATAAACGCTCACTCTGAGTGCTGGGAGAATCAGGAATATATTGGCTTTTGACTGAAAACTGCATTCTGTGTAAAACTGGCTGAAGTCATAATAAAAAAGTGAGTTTAGCAAAGGATCAGAGTTACTTTACATAAACGCTCACTCTGATTGCTGGGAGAGTCAAAAAAATGGGCTTTTGACTGAAAACTTCATTTTGTGTAAAACCAGATGTTTGCATAATGAAAAATGGCGTTAAATAAAGGATTACATACAGATTTCTTAAACGCTCATTCTGACTACTGGGAGAGTCAGAAAAATGGGCTTTGCACTGAAAACAACATTTTGTGTAAAACCAATTGTGTGCATAATGAAAAAGTGTGTTTAGCAAAGGATCAGAGTTACTTTTGAAAAACGCTCACTCTGATTGCTGGGAGAGTCAGAAAAATGGGCTTTTGACTGAAAACTTTATTCTGTGCATAACTGACTCAGGACATAATGAAAAAGTGAGTTTAGCAAAGGATCAGAGTTACTTTTCATAAACGCTCACTCTGAGTGCTGGGAGAGACAGAAATATGTGCTTTGCACTGAAAACAATATTTTGTGTAAAACTAGATGTGTGCATAATGAAAAAGTGCGGTTGGCAAAGGATCATGTTCAGTTTCCTTAAATGCTCATTCTGAGTTCCTTGGAGAGTCAGAAAAAATGGGCTTTGCACTGAAAACAACATTTTGTGTAATACCAATTGTGTGCATAATGATAAAGTGTGTTTAGCAAAGGATCAGAGTTACTTTTGATAAACGCTCACTCTGATTGCTGGGAGAGTCAGAAAAATGGGCTTTTGACTGAAAACTTTATTCTGTATAAAACTGGCTGAGGTCATAGTGAAAAAGTGAGTTTAGCAAAGGATCACAGACAGTTTTTATAAACTTTCAATTCTGACTGCAGCGAGAGTCAGAAAAATGGGCTTTGCACTGAAAACAACATTATGTGTAAAACTAGATGTGTGCATAACGATAAAGGGTTTTAAATAAAGGATCACAGACAGTTTTCTTAAACGCTCATTCTTAGTGCTGGGAGAGTCAGAAACACGAGGTTTGCACCGAAAACTGCATTTTGTTTAAAACTGGCATTGGGCATAATGAAAAAGTGAGTTTAACAAAGGATCAGAGTTACTTTTCATAAACGCTCACTCTGAGTGCTGGGAGAATCAGGAATATATTGGCTTTTGACTGAAAACTGCATTCTGTGTAAAACTGGCTGAAGTCATAAAAAAAAAGTGAGTTTAGCAAAGGATCAGAGTTACTTTTGATAAACACTCCCTCTGAGTGCTGGGAGAATCAGGAATATATTGGCTTTTGACTGAAAACTGCATTCTGTGTAAAACTGGCTGAAGTCATAAAAAAAAAGTGAGTTTAGCAAAGGATCAGAGTTACTTTACATAAACGCTCACTCTGATTGCTGGGAGAGTCAGAAAAATGTGCTTTTGACTGAAAACTTTACTCTGTGCATAACTGACTCAGGACATAATGAAAAAGTGAGTTTAGCAAAGGATCAGAGTTACTTTTCATAAACGCTCACTCTGAGTGCTGGGAGAGTCAGAAATATGGGCTTTTGACTGAAAACTGCATTCTGTGTAAAACTGACTGGGGACATAATGAATAAGTGAGTCTAGAAAAGGATCAGAGTTAGTTTCCATAAACGCTCACTCTGAGTGCTAGAGAGTCAGAAAAATGGGGCTTTTGACTGAAAACAACATTTTGTGTAAAACCAATTGTGTGCATAATGAAAAAGTGTGTTTAGCAAAGGATCAGAGTTACTTTTCATAAACAATCATTCTGAGTGCTGGGAGAGACAGAAATATGTGCTTTGCACTGAAATCAACATTTTGTGTAAAACTAGATGTGCGCATAATGAAAAAGTGCGGTTGGCAAAGGATCATGTTCAGTTTCCTTAAATGCTCATTCTGAGTTCCTTCGAGAGTCAGAAAAATGGGCTTTTGACTGAAAACTGCATTCTGTGTAAAACTGGCTGAAGTCATAATAAAAAAGTGAGTTTAGCAAAGGATCAGAGTTACTTTACATAAACGCTCACTCTGAGTGCTGGGAGAGTCAGAAATATGGGCTTTGCACTGAAAACAACATTTTGTATGAAACCAGATGTTTGCATAATGAAAAAGGGTTTTAAATAAAGGATCACAGACAGTATCCTTAAACGCTCATTCTGAGTGCTGGGACAGTCAGAAACACGAGGTTTGCACTGAAAACTGCATTTTGTTTAAAACTGGCATTGGGCATAATGAAAAAGTGAGTTTAGCAAAGGATCAGAGCTAGTTTTCATAAACGATCATTCTGAGTGCTGGGAGTGTCAGAAATATGGGCTTTGCACTGAAAACAACATTTTGTGTAAAACCAGATGTTTGCATAATGAAAAAGGGCGTTAAATAAAGGATTACATACAGATTTCTTAAACGCTCATTCTGACTACTGGGAGAGTCAGAAAAATGGGCTTTGCACTGAAAACTTTATTCTGTGTAAAACTGGCTGAGGACATAATGAAAAAGTGAGTTTAGCAAAGGATCAGAGTTACTTTTGATAAACACTCCCTCTGAGTGCTGGGAGAATCAGGAATATATTGGCTTTTGACTGAAAACTGCATTCTGTGTAAAACTTGCTGAAGTCATAATTAAAAAGTGAGTTTAGCAAAGGATCAGAGTTACTTTACATAAACGCTCACTCTGATTGCTGGGAGAGTCAGAAAAATGGGCTTTTGACTGAAAACTTCATTTTGTGTAAAACCAGATGTTTGCATAATGAAAAATGGCGTTAAAGAAAAGGATTACATACAGATTTCTTAAACGCTCATTCTGACTACTGGGAGAGTCAGAAAAATGGGCTTTGCACTGAAAACAACATTTTGTGTAAAACCAATTGTGTGCATAATGAAAAAGTGTGTTTAGCAAAGGATCAGAGTTACTTTTGAAAAACGCTCACTCTGATTGCTGGGAGAGTCAGAAAAATGGGCTTTTGACTGAAAACTTTATTCTGTGCATAACTGACTCAGGACATAATGAAAAAGTGAGTTTAGCAAAGGATCAGAGTTACTTTTCATAAACGCTCACTCTGAGTGCTGGGAGAATCAGGAATATATTGGCTTTTGACTGAAAACTGCATTCTGTGTAAAACTGGCTGAAGTCATAATAAAAAAGTGAGTTTAGCAAAGGATCAGAGTTACTTTACATAAACGCTCACTCTGATTGCTGGGAGAGTCAAAAAAATGGGCTTTTGACTGAAAACTTCATTTTGTGTAAAACCAGATGTTTGCATAATGAAAAATGGCGTTAAATAAAGGATTACATACAGATTTCTTAAACGCTCATTCTGACTACTGGGAGAGTCAGAAAAATGGGCTTTGCACTGAAAACAACATTTTGTGTAAAACCAATTGTGTGCATAATGAAAAAGTGTGTTTAGCAAAGGATCAGAGTTACTTTTGAAAAACGCTCACTCTGATTGCTGGGAGAGTCAGAAAAATGGGCTTTTGACTGAAAACTTTATTCTGTGCATAACTGACTCAGGACATAATGAAAAAGTGAGTTTAGCAAAGGATCAGAGTTACTTTTCATAAACGCTCACTCTGAGTGCTGGGAGTGTCAGAAATATGGGCTTTTGACTGAAAACTGCATTCTGTGTAAAACTGGCTCAGGACATAATGAAAAAGTGAGTTTAGCAAAGGATCAGAGTTACTTTTGATAAACACTCCCTCTGAGTGCTGGGAGAATCAGGAATATATTGGCTTTTGACTGAAAACTGCATTCTGTGTAAAACTGGCTGAAGTCATAATAAAAAAGTGAGTTTAGCAAAGGATCAGAGTTACTTTACATAAACGCTCATTCTGATTGCTGGGAGAGTCAGAAAAATGGGCTTTTGACTGAAAACTTCATTTTGTGTAAAACCAGAAGTTTGCATAATGAAAAATGGCGTTAAATAAAGGATTACATACAGATTTCTTAAACGCTCATTCTGACTACTGGGAGAGTCAGAAAAATGGGCTTTGCACTGAAAACAACATTTTGTATAAAACCAGATGTTTGCATAATGAAAAAGGGTTTTAAATAAAGGATCACAGACAGTATCCTTAAACGCTCATTCTGAGTGCTGGGACAGTCAGAAACACGAGGTTTGCACTGAAAACTGCATTTTGTTTAAAACTGGCATTGGGCATAATGAAAAAGTGAGTTTAGCAAAGGATCAGAGCTAGTTTTCATAAACGATCATTCTGAGTGCTGGGAGTGTCAGAAATATGGGCTTTGCACTGAAAACAACATTTTGTGTAAAACCAGATGTTTGCATAATGAAAAAGGGCGTTAAATAAAGGATTACATACAGATTTCTTAAACGCTCATTCTGACTACTGGGAGAGTCAGAAAAATGGGCTTTGCACTGAAAACTTTTTTCTGTGTAAAACTGGCTGAGGACATAATGAAAAAGTGAGTTTAGCAAAGGATCAGAGTTACTTTTGATAAACACTCCCTCTGAGTGCTGGGAGAATCAGGAATATATTGGCTTTTGACTGAAAACTGCATTCTGTGTAAAACTGGCTGAAGTCATAATAAAAAAGTAAATTTAGCAAAGGATCAGAGTTACTTTACATAAACGCTCACTCTGATTGCTGGGAGAGTCAGAAAAATGGGCTTTTGACTGAAAACTTCATTTTGTGTAAAACCAGATGTTTGCATAATGAAAAATGGCGTTAAATAAAGGATTACATACAGATTTCTTAAACGCCCATTCTGACTACTGGGAGAGTCAGAAAAATGGGCTTTGCACTGAAAACAACATTTTGTGTAAAACCAATTGTGTGCATAATGAAAAAGTGTGTTTAGCAAAGGATCAGAGTTACTTTTGAAAAACGCTCACTCTGATTGCTGGGAGAGTCAGAAAAATGGGCTTTTGACTGAAAACTTTATTCTGTGCATAACTGACTCAGGACATAATGAAAAAGTGAGTTTAGCAAAGGATCAGAGTTACTTTTCATAAACGCTCACTCTGAGTGCTGGGAGAGTCAGAAATATGGGCTTTTGACTGAAAACTGCATTCTGTGTAAAACTGGCTCAGGACATAATGAAAAAGTGAGTTTAGCAAAGGATCAGAGTTACTTTTGATAAACACTCCCTCTGAGTGCTGGGAGAATCAGGAATATATTGGCTTTTGACTGAAAACTGCATTCTGTGTAAAACTGGCTGAAGTCATAATAAAAAAGTGAGTTTAGCAAAGGATCAGAGTTACTTTACATAAACGCTCACTCTGATTGCTGGGAGAGTCAGAAAAATGGGCTTTTGACTGACAACTTCATTTTGTGTAAAACCAGATGTTTGCATAATGAAAAATGGCGTTAAATAAAGGATTACATACAGATTTCTTAAACGCTCATTCTGACTACTGGGAGATCAGAAAAATGGGCTTTGCACTGAAAACTTTATTCTGTGTAAAACTGGCTGAGGACATAATGAAAAGTGAGTTTAGCAAGGGATCAGAGTTACTTTTGATAAACACTCCCTCTGAGTGCTGGGAGAATCAGGAATATGTTGGCTTTTGACTGAAAACTGCATTCTGTGTAAAACTGGCTGAAGTCATAATTAAAAAGTGAGTTTAGCAAAGGATCAGAGTTACTTTACATAAACGCTCACTCTGATTGCTGGGAGAGTCAGAAAAATGGGCTTTGCACTGAAAACAACATTTTGTGTAAAACCAGATGTTTGCATAATGAAAAATGGCGTTAAATAAAGGATTACATACAGATTTCTTAAACGCTCATTCTGACTACTGGGAGAGTCAGAAAAATGGGCTTTGCACTGAAAACAACATTTTGTATAAAACCAGATGTTTGCATAATGAAAAAGGGTTTTAAATAAAGGATCACAGACAGTATCCTTAAACGCTCATTCTGAGTGCTGGGACAGTCAGAAACACGAGGTTTGCACTGAAAACTGCATTTTGTTTAAAACTGGCATTGGGCATAATGAAAAAGTGAGTTTAGCAAAGGATCAGAGCTAGTTTTCATAAACGATCATTCTGAGTGCTGGGAGTGTCAGAAAAATGGGCTTTGCACTGAAAACTTTTTTCTGTGTAAAACTGGCTGAGGACATAATGAAAAAGTGAGTTTAGCAAAGGATCAGAGTTACTTTTGATAAACACTCCCTCTGAGTGCTGGGAGAATCAGGAATATATTGGCTTTTGACTGAAAACTGCATTCTGTGTAAAACTGGCTGAAGTCATAATAAAAAAGTGAGTTTAGCAAAGGATCAGAGTTACTTTACATAAACGCTCACTCTGATTGCTGGGAGAGTCAGAAAAATGGGCTTTTGACTGAAAACTTCATTTTGTGTAAAACCAGATGTTTGCATAATGAAAAATGGCGTTAAATAAAGGATTACATACAGATTTCTTAAACGCTCATTCTGACTACTGGGAGAGTCAGAAAAATGGGCTTTGCACTGAAAACAACATTTTGTATAAAACCAGATGTTTGCATAATGAAAAAGGGTTTTAAATAAAGGATCACAGACAGTATCCTTAAACGCTCATTCTGAGTGCTGGGACAGTCAGAAACACGAGGTTTGCACTGAAAACTGCATTTTGTTTAAAACTGGCATTGGGCATAATGAAAAAGTGAGTTTAGCAAAGGATCAGAGCTAGTTTTCATAAACGATCATTCTGAGTGCTGGGAGTGTCAGAAATATGGGCTTTGCACTGAAAACAACATTTTGTGTAAAACCAGATGTTTGCATAATGAAAAAGGGCGTTAAATAAAGGATTACATACAGATTTCTTAAACGCTCATTCTGACTACTGGGAGAGTCAGAAAAATGGGCTTTGCACTGAAAACTTTTTTCTGTGTAAAACTGGCTGAGGACATAATGAAAAAGTGAGTTTAGCAAAGGATCAGAGTTACTTTTGATAAACACTCCCTCTGAGTGCTGGGAGAATCAGGAATATATTGGCTTTTGACTGAAAACTGCATTCTGTGTAAAACTGGCTGAAGTCATAATAAAAAAGTGAGTTTAGCAAAGGATCAGAGTTACTTTACATAAACGCTCACTCTGATTGCTGGGAGAGTCAGAAAAATGGGCTTTTGACTGAAAACTTTATTCTGTGTAAAACTGGCTGAGGTCATAGTGAAAAAGTGATTTTAGCAAAGGATCACAGACAGTTTTCATAAACGTTCAATTCTGACTGCTGCGAGAGTCAGAAAAATGGGCTATGAACTGAAAACAACTTTATGTGTAAAACTAGAATGTGTGCATAATGATAAAGGGTTTTAAATAAAGGATCACAGACAGTTTTCTTAAACGCTCATTCTGAGTGCTGGGAGAGTCAGAAAAATGGGGCTTTTGACTGGAAACTGCATTTTGTTTAAAACTGGCATTGGGCATAATGAAAAAGTGAGTTTAGCAAAGGATCAGAGTTAGTTTTCATAAACGATCATTCTGAGTGCTGGGAGAGTCAGAAAAATGGGCTTTTTGACTGAAAACTTTATTCTGTGTAAAACTGGCTGAGGACATAATGAAAAAGTGAGTTTAGCAAAGGATCAGAGTTACTTTTGATAAACACTCCCTCTGAGTGCTGGGAGAATCAGGAATATATTGGCTTTTGACTGAAAACTGCATTCTGTGTAAAACTGGCTGAAGTCATAATAAAAAAGTGAGTTTAGCAAAGGATCAGAGTTACTTTACATAAACGCTCACTCTGATTGCTGGGAGAGTCAGAAAAATGGGCTTTTGACTGAAAACTTTATTCTGTGTAAAACTGGCTGAGGTCATAGTGAAAAAGTGATTTTAGCAAAGGATCACAGACAGTTTTCATAAACGTTCAATTCTGACTGCTGCGAGAGTCAGAGAAATGGGCTTTGCACTGAAAACAACATTATGTGTAAAACTAGATGTGTGCATAATGATAAAGGGTTTTAAATAAAGGATCACAGACAGTTTTCTTAAACGCTCATTCTGAGTGCTGGGAGAGTCAGAAAAATGGGGCTTTTGACTGAAAACAACATTTTGTGTAAAACCAATTGTGTGCATGATAAAAAGTGCGTTTAGCAAGGATCAGAGTTACTTTTTTATAAACGCTCACTCTGAGTGCTGGGAGAGTCAGAGATAAGGGCTTTGCACTGAAAACAACATTTTGTATAAAACCAGATGTTTGCATAATGAAAAAGGGCGTTAAATAAAGGATAACATACAGATTTCTTAAACGCTCATTCTGACTACTGGGAGAGTCAGAAAAATGGGCTTTGCACTGAAAACAACATTTTGTGTAAAACCAATTGTGTGCATAATGAAGAAGTGTGTTTAGCAAAGGATCAGAGTTACTTTTCATAAACGCTCGCTCTGAGTGCTGGGAGAGTCAGAAATATGGGCTTTTGACTGAAAACTGCATTCTGTGTAAAACTGGCTGAGGACATAATGAAAAAGTGAGTTTAGCAAAGGATCAGAGTTACTTTTGATAAACACTCCCTCTGAGTGCTGGGAGAATCAGGAATATATTGGCTTTTGACTGAAAACTGCATTCTGTGTAAAACTGGCTGAAGTCATAATGAAGAAGTGTGTTTAGCAAAGGATCAGAGTTACTTTTCATAAACGCTCGCTCTGATTGCTGGGAGAGTCAGAAATATGGGCTTTTGACTGAAAACTGCATTCTGTGTAAAACTGGCTGAGGACATAATGAAAAAGTGAGTTTAGCAAAGGATCAGAGTTACTTTTGATAAACACTCCCTCTGAGTGCTGGGAGAATCTGGAATATATTGGCTTTTGACTGAAAACTGCATTCTGTGTAAAACTGGCTGAAGTCATAATAAAAAAGTGTGTTTAGCAAAGGATCAGAGTTACTTTACATAAACGCTCACTCTGATTGCTGGGAGAGTCAGAAAAATGGGCTTTTGACTGAAAACTTTATTCTGTGTAAAACTGGCTGAGGTCATAATAAAAAAGTGTGTTTAGCAAAGGATCAGAGTTACTTTACATAAACGCTCACTCTGATTGCTGGGAGAGTCAGAAAAATGGGCTTTTGACTGAAAACTTCATTTTGTGTAAAACCAGATGTTTGCATAATGAAAAATGGCGTTAAATAAAGGATTACATACAGATTTCTTAAACGCTCATTCTGACTACTGGGAGAGTCAGAAAAATGGGCTTTGCACTGAAAACAACATTTTGTGTAAAACCAATTGTGTGCATAATGAAAAAGTGTGTTTAGCAAAGGATCAGAGTTACTTTTGAAAAACGCTCACTCTGATTGCTGGGAGAGTCAGAAAAATGGGCTTTTGACTGAAAACTTTATTCTGTGCATAACTGACTCAGGACATAATGAAAAAGTGAGTTTAGCAAAGGATCAGAGTTACTTTTCATAAACGCTCACTCTGAGTGCTGGGAGAGTCAGAAATATGGGCTTTTGACTGAAAACTGCATTCTGTGTAAAACTGGCTCAGGACATAATGAAAAAGTGAGTTTAGCAAAGGATCAGAGTTACTTTTGATAAACACTCCCTCTGAGTGCTGGGAGAATCAGGAATATATTGGCTTTTGACTGAAAACTGCATTCTGTGTAAAACTGGCTGAAGTCATAATAAAAAAGTGAGTTTAGCAAAGGATCAGAGTTACTTTACATAAACGCTCACTCTGATTGCTGGGAGAGTCAGAAAAATGGGCTTTTGACTGAAAACTTTATTCTGTGTAAAACTGGCTGAGGTCATAGTGAAAAAGTGATTTTAGCAAAGGATCACAGACAGTTTTCATAAACGTTCAATTCTGACTGCTGCGAGAGTCAGAAAAATGGGCTATGAACTGAAAACAACTTTATGTGTAAAACTAGAATGTGTGCATAATGATAAAGGGTTTTAAATAAAGGATCACAGACAGTTTTCTTAAACGCTCATTCTGAGTGCTGGGAGAGTCAGAAAAATGGGGCTTTTGACTGGAAACTGCATTTTGTTTAAAACTGGCATTGGGCATAATGAAAAAGTGAGTTTAGCAAAGGATCAGAGTTAGTTTTCATAAACGATCATTCTGAGTGCTGGGAGAGTCAGAAAAATGGGCTTTTTGACTGAAAACTTTATTCTGTGTAAAACTGGCTGAGGACATAATGAAAAAGTGAGTTTAGCAAAGGATCAGAGTTACTTTTGATAAACACTCCCTCTGAGTGCTGGGAGAATCAGGAATATATTGGCTTTTGACTGAAAACTGCATTCTGTGTAAAACTGGCTGAAGTCATAATAAAAAAGTGAGTTTAGCAAAGGATCAGAGTTACTTTACATAAACGCTCACTCTGATTGCTGGGAGAGTCAGAAAAATGGGCTTTTGACTGAAAACTTTATTCTGTGTAAAACTGGCTGAGGTCATAGTGAAAAAGTGATTTTAGCAAAGGATCACAGACAGTTTTCATAAACGTTCAATTCTGACTGCTGCGAGAGTCAGAGAAATGGGCTTTGCACTGAAAACAACATTATGTGTAAAACTAGATGTGTGCATAATGATAAAGGGTTTTAAATAAAGGATCACAGACAGTTTTCTTAAACGCTCATTCTGAGTGCTGGGAGAGTCAGAAAAATGGGGCTTTTGACTGAAAACAACATTTTGTGTAAAACCAATTGTGTGCATGATAAAAAGTGCGTTTAGCAAGGATCAGAGTTACTTTTTTATAAACGCTCACTCTGAGTGCTGGGAGAGTCAGAGATAAGGGCTTTGCACTGAAAACAACATTTTGTATAAAACCAGATGTTTGCATAATGAAAAAGGGCGTTAAATAAAGGATAACATACAGATTTCTTAAACGCTCATTCTGACTACTGGGAGAGTCAGAAAAATGGGCTTTGCACTGAAAACAACATTTTGTGTAAAACCAATTGTGTGCATAATGAAGAAGTGTGTTTAGCAAAGGATCAGAGTTACTTTTCATAAACGCTCGCTCTGAGTGCTGGGAGAGTCAGAAATATGGGCTTTTGACTGAAAACTGCATTCTGTGTAAAACTGGCTGAGGACATAATGAAAAAGTGAGTTTAGCAAAGGATCAGAGTTACTTTTGATAAACACTCCCTCTGAGTGCTGGGAGAATCAGGAATATATTGGCTTTTGACTGAAAACTGCATTCTGTGTAAAACTGGCTGAAGTCATAATGAAGAAGTGTGTTTAGCAAAGGATCAGAGTTACTTTTCATAAACGCTCGCTCTGATTGCTGGGAGAGTCAGAAATATGGGCTTTTGACTGAAAACTGCATTCTGTGTAAAACTGGCTGAGGACATAATGAAAAAGTGAGTTTAGCAAAGGATCAGAGTTACTTTTGATAAACACTCCCTCTGAGTGCTGGGAGAATCTGGAATATATTGGCTTTTGACTGAAAACTGCATTCTGTGTAAAACTGGCTGAAGTCATAATAAAAAAGTGTGTTTAGCAAAGGATCAGAGTTACTTTACATAAACGCTCACTCTGATTGCTGGGAGAGTCAGAAAAATGGGCTTTTGACTGAAAACTTTATTCTGTGTAAAACTGGCTGAGGTCATAGTGAAAAAGTGATTTTAGCAAAGGATCACAGACAGTTTTCATAAACGTTCAATTCTGACTGCTGCGAGAGTCAGAAAAATGGGCTTTGCACTGAAAACAACATTATGTGTAAAACTAGATGTGTGCATAATGAAAAAGGGTTTTAAATAAAGGATCACAGACAGTTTTCTTAAACGCTCATTCTGAGTGCTGGGAGAGTCAGAAAAATGGGGCTTTTGACTGAAAACTGCATTCTGTTTAAAACTGGCATTGGGCATAATGAAAAAGTGAGTTTAGCAAAGGATCAGAGTTACTTTTCATAAACGCTCACTGTGAGTGCTGGGAGAGTCAGAAATATGGGTTTTTGACTGAAAACTGCATTCTGTGTAAAACCAATTGTGTGCATGATAAAAAGTGTGTTTAGCAAAGGATCAGAGTTACTTTTGATAAACACTCCCTCTGAGTGCTGGGAGAATCAGGAATATATTGGCTTTTGACTGAAAACTGCATTCTGTGTAAAACTGGCTGAAGTCATAAAAAAAAGTGAGTTTAGCAAAGGATCAGAGTTACTTTACATAGACGCTCACTCTGATGGCTGGGAGAGTCAGAAAAATGGGCTTTTGACTGAAAACTTTATTCTGTGCATAACTGACTCAGGACATAATGAAAAAGTGAGTTTAGCAAAGGATCAGAGTTACTTTTCATAAACGCTCACTCTGAGTGCTGGGAGAGTCAGAAATATGGGCTTTTGACTGAAAACTGCATTCTGTGTAAAACTGACTGGGGACATAATGAATAAGTGAGTCTAGCAAAGGATCAGAGTTAGTTTCCATAAACGCTCACTCTGAGTGCTAGAGAGTCAGAAAAATGGGGCTTTTGACTGAAAACAACATTTTGTGTAAAACCAATTGTGTGCATAATGAAAAAGTGTGTTTAGCAAAGGATCAGAGTTACTTTTCATAAACAATCATTCTGAGTGCTGGGAGAGACAGAAATATGTGCTTTGCACTGAAAACAACATTTTGTGTAAAACTAGATGTGCGCATAATGAAAAAGTGCGGTTGGCAAAGGATCATGTTCAGTTTCCTTAAATGCTCATTCTGAGTTCCTTCGAGAGTCAGAAAAATGGGCTTTTGACTGAAAACTGCATTCTGTGTAAAACTGGCTGAAGTCATAATAAAAAAGTGAGTTTAGCAAAGGATCAGAGTTACTTTACATAAACGCTCACTCTGAGTGCTGGGAGAGTCAGAAATATGGGCTTTGCACTGAAAACAACATTTTGTATAAAACCAGATGTTTGCATAATGAAAAAGGGTTTTAAATAAAGGATCACAGACAGTATCCTTAAACGCTCATTCTGAGTGCTGGGACAGTCAGAAACACGAGGTTTGCACTGAAAACTGCATTTTGTTTAAAACTGGCATTGGGCATAATGAAAAAGTGAGTTTAGCAAAGGATCAGAGCTAGTTTTCATAAACGATCATTCTGAGTGCTGGGAGTGTCAGAAATATGGGCTTTGCACTGAAAACAACATTTTGTGTAAAACCAGATGTTTGCATAATGAAAAAGGGCGTTAAATAAAGGATTACATACAGATTTCTTAAACGCTCATTCTGACTACTGGGAGAGTCAGAAAAATGGGCTTTGCACTGAAAACTTTATTCTGTGTAAAACTGGCTGAGGACATAATGAAAAAGTGAGTTTAGCAAAGGATCAGAGTTACATTTGATAAACACTCCCTCTGAGTGCTGGGAGAATCAGGAATATATTGGCTTTTGACTGAAAACTGCATTCTGTGTAAAACTGGCTGAAGTCATAATAAAAAAGTGAGTTTAGCAAAGGATCAGAGTTACTTTACATAAACGCTCACTCTGATTGCTGGGAGAGTCAGAAAAATGGGCTTTTGACTGAAAACTTCATTTTGTGTAAAACCAGATGTTTGCATAATGAAAAATGGCGTTAAATAAAGGATTACATACAGATTTCTTAAACGCTCATTCTGACTACTGGGAGAGTCAGAAAAATGGGCTTTGCACTGAAAACAACATTTTGTGTAAAACCAATTGTGTGCATAATGAAAAAGTGTGTTTAGCAAAGGATCAGAGTTACTTTTGAAAAACGCTCACTCTGATTGCTGGGAGAGTCAGAAAAATGGGCTTTTGACTGAAAACTTTATTCTGTGCATAACTGACTCAGGACATAATGAAAAAGTGAGTTTAGCAAAGGATCAGAGTTACTTTTCATAAACGCTCACTCTGAGTGCTGGGAGAGTCAGAAATATGGGCTTTTGACTGAAAACTGCATTCTGTGTAAAACTGGCTCAGGACATAATGAAAAAGTGAGTTTAGCAAAGGATCAGAGTTACTTTTGATAAACACTCCCTCTGAGTGCTGGGAGAATCAGGAATATATTGGCTTTTGACTGAAAACTGCATTCTGTGTAAAACTGGCTGAAGTCATAATAAAAAAGTGAGTTTAGCAAAGGATCAGAGTTACTTTACATAAACGCTCACTCTGATTGCTGGGAGAGTCAGAAAAATGGGCTTTTGACTGAAAACTTTATTCTGTGTAAAACTGGCTGAGGTCATAGTGAAAAAGTGATTTTAGCAAAGGATCACAGACAGTTTTCATAAACGTTCAATTCTGACTGCTGCGAGAGTCAGAAAAATGGGCTATGAACTGAAAACAACTTTATGTGTAAAACTAGAATGTGTGCATAATGATAAAGGGTTTTAAATAAAGGATCACAGACAGTTTTCTTAAACGCTCATTCTGAGTGCTGGGAGAGTCAGAAAAATGGGGCTTTTGACTGGAAACTGCATTTTGTTTAAAACTGGCATTGGGCATAATGAAAAAGTGAGTTTAGCAAAGGATCAGAGTTAGTTTTCATAAACGATCATTCTGAGTGCTGGGAGAGTCAGAAAAATGGGCTTTTTGACTGAAAACTTTATTCTGTGTAAAACTGGCTGAGGACATAATGAAAAAGTGAGTTTAGCAAAGGATCAGAGTTACTTTTGATAAACACTCCCTCTGAGTGCTGGGAGAATCAGGAATATATTGGCTTTTGACTGAAAACTGCATTCTGTGTAAAACTGGCTGAAGTCATAATAAAAAAGTGAGTTTAGCAAAGGATCAGAGTTACTTTACATAAACGCTCACTCTGATTGCTGGGAGAGTCAGAAAAATGGGCTTTTGACTGAAAACTTTATTCTGTGTAAAACTGGCTGAGGTCATAGTGAAAAAGTGATTTTAGCAAAGGATCACAGACAGTTTTCATAAACGTTCAATTCTGACTGCTGCGAGAGTCAGAGAAATGGGCTTTGCACTGAAAACAACATTATGTGTAAAACTAGATGTGTGCATAATGATAAAGGGTTTTAAATAAAGGATCACAGACAGTTTTCTTAAACGCTCATTCTGAGTGCTGGGACAGTCAGAAAAATGGGCTTTGCACTGAAAACAATATTTTGTGTAAAACCAATTGTGTGCATAATGAAAAAGTGCGGTTGGCAAAGGATCATGTTCAGTTTCCTTAAATGCTCATTCTGAGTTCCTTGGAGAGTCAGAAAAATGGGCTTTTGACTGAAAACTGCATTCTGTGTAAAACTGGCTGAAGTCATTATAAAAAAGTGAGTTTAGCAAAGGATCAGAGTTACTTTTGATAAACACTCACTCTGAGTGCTGGGACAGTCAGAAACACGAGGTTTGCACTGAAAACTGCATTTTGTTTAAAACTGGCATTGGGCATAATGAAAAAGTGAGTTTAGCAAAGGATCAGAGCTAGTTTTCATAAACGATCATTCTGAGTGCTGGGAGTGTCAGAAAAATGGGCTTTGCACTGAAAACAACATTTTGTGTAAAACCAATTGTGTGCATAATGAAAAAGTGTGTTTAGCAAAGGATCAGAGTTACTTTTTTATAAACGCTCACTCTGAGTGCTGGGAGAGTCAGAAAAATGGGCTTTTGACTGAAAACTTTATTCTGTATAAAACTGGCTGAGGTCATAGTGAAAAAGTGAGTTTAGCAAAGGATCACAGACAGTTTTCATAAACTTTCAATTCTGACTGCTGCGAGAGTCAGAAAAATGGGCTTTGCACTGAAAACAACATTATGTGTAAAACTAGATGTGTGCATAACGATAAAGGGTTTTAAATAAAGGATCACAGACAGTTTTCTTAAACGCTCATTCTTAGTGCTGGGAGAGTCAGAAACACGAGGTTTGCACCGAAAACTGCATTTTGTTTAAAACTGGCTGAGGACATAATGAAAAAGTGAGTTTAGCAAAGGATCAGAGTTACTTTTCATAAACGCTCACTGTGAGTGCTGGGAGAGTCAGAAATATGGGTTTTTGACTGAAAACTGCATTCTGTGTAAAACCAATTGTGTGCATGATAAAAAGTGCGTTTAGCAAGGATCAGAGTTACTTTTTTATAAACGCTCACTCTGAGTGCTGGGAGAGTCAGAAATAAGGGCTTTGCACTGAAAACAACATTTTGTATAAAACCAGATGTTTGCATAATGAAAAAGGGCGTTAAATAAAGGATAACATACAGATTTCTTAAACGCTCATTCTGACTACTGGGAGAGTCAGAAAAATGGGCTTTGCACTGAAAACAACATTTTGTGTAAAACCAATTGTGTGCATAATGAAGAAGTGTGTTTAGCAAAGGATCAGAGTTACTTTTCATAAACAATCATTCTGAGTGCTGGGAGAGACAGAAATATGTGCTTTGCACTGAAAACAATATTTTGTGTAAAACTAGATGTGCGCATAATGAAAAAGTGCGGTTGGCAAAGGATCATGTTCAGTTTCCTTAAATGCTCATTCTGAGTTCCTTGGAGAGTCAGAAAAATGGGCTTTGCACTGAAAACAACATTTTGTGTAATACCAATTGTGTGCATAATGATAAAGTGTGTTTAGCAAAGGATCAGAGTTACTTTTGATAAACACTCCCTCTGAGTGCTGGGAGAATCAGGAATATATTGGCTTTTGACTGAAAACTGCATTCTTTGTAAAACTGGCTGAAGTCATAAAAAAAAGTGAGTTTAGCAAAGGATCAGAGTTACTTTACATAAACGCTCACTCTGATTGCTGGGAGAGTCAGAAAAATGGGCTTTTGACTGAAAACTTTATTCTGTGTAAAACCAGTTGTTTGCGTAATGAAAAAGTGCGGTTTGCAAAGGATCAGATTCAATAATCATGAACGCTCATTCTGAGTTCTGGGATAGTGAGAAACATGAGTTTTTTATTGAAAACTTTATTCTGTGCATAACTGACTCAGGACATAATGAAAAAGTGCGTTTAGCAAAGGATCAGAGTTACTTTTGATAAACACTCACTCTGAATGCTGGGAGAATCAGGAATATATTGGCTTTGCACTGAAAGCTGCATTTTGTGCATAACTGACTCAGGACATAATGAAAAAGTGAGTTTAGCAAAGGATCAGAGTTACTTTTGAAAAACGCTCACTCTGATTGCTGGGAGAGTCAGAAAAATGGGCTTTTGACTGAAAACTTTATTCTGTGCATAACTGACTCAGGACATAATGAAAAAGTGAGTTTAGCAAAGGATCAGAGTTACTCTTCATAAACGCTCACTCTGAGTGCTGGGAGAGTCAGAAATATGGGCTTTTGACTGAAAACTGCATTCTGTGTAAAACTGACTGGGGACATAATGAATAAGTGAGTCTAGCAAAGGATCAGAGTTAGTTTCCATAAACGCTCACTCTGAGTGCTAGAGAGTCAGAAAAATGGGGCTTTTGACTGAAAACAACATTTTGTGTAAAACCAATTGTGTGCATAATGAAAAAGTGTGTTTAGCAAAGGATCAGAGTTACTTTTCATAAACAATCATTCTGAGTGCTGGGAGAGACAGAAATATGTGCTTTGCACTGAAAACAACATTTTGTGTAAAACTAGATGTGCGCATAATGAAAAAGTGCGGTTGGCAAAGGATCATGTTCAGTTTCCTTAAATGCTCATTCTGAGTTCCTTGGAGAGTCAGAAAGATGGGCTTTTGACTGAAAACTGCATTCTGTGTAAAACTGGCTGAAGTCATAATAAAAAAGTGAGTTTAGCAAAGGATCAGAGTTACTTTACATAAACGCTCACTCTGAGTGCTGGGAGAGTCAGAAATATGGGCTTTGCACTGAAAACAACATTTTGTATAAAACCAGATGTTTGCATAATGAAAAAGGGCGTTAAATAAAGGATTATATACAGATTTCTTAAACGCTCATTCTGACTACTGGGAGAGTCAGAAAAATGGGCTTTGCACTGAAAACAATATTTTGTGTAAAACCAATTGTGTGCATAATGAAGAAGTGTGTTTAGCAAAGGATCAGAGTTACTTTTGATAAACACTCCCTCTGAGTGCTGGGAGAATCAGGAATATATTGGCTTTTGACTGAAAACTGCATTCTGTGTAAAACTAGATGTGCGCGTAATGAAAAAGTGCGGTTGGCAAAGGATCATGTTCAGTTTCCTTAAATGCTCATTCTGAGTTCCTTGGAGAGTCAGAAAAATGGGCTTTTGACTGAAAACTGCATTCTGTGTAAAACTGGCTGAAGTCATTATAAAAAAGTGAGTTTAGCAAAGGATCAGAGTTACTTTTGATAAACGCTCACTCTGAGTGCTGGGAGAGTCAGAAATATGGGCTTTTGACTGAAAACTGCATTTTGTTTAAAACTGGCATTGGGCATAATGAAAAAGTGAGTTTAGCAAAGGATCAGAGCTAGTTTTCATAAACGATCATTCTGAGTGCTGGGAATGTCAGAAATATGGGCTTTGCACTGAAAACAACATTTTGTGTAAAACCAGATGTTTGCATAATGAAAAAGGGCGTTAAATAAAGGATTACATACAGATTTCTTAAACGCTCATTCTGACTACTGGGAGAGTCAGAAAAATGGGCTTTGCACTGAAAACAATATTTTGTGTAAAACCAATTGTGTGCATAATGAAAAAGTGTGTTTAGCAAAGGATCAGAGTTACTTTTGATAAACACTCCCTCTGAGTGCTGGGAGAATCAGGAATATGTGGGCTTTGCACTGAAAGCTGCATTTTGTGTAAAACTGACTAGGGACATAATGAAAAAGTGAGTTTAGCAAACTATCAGATTCAGTTTTCTTAAACGCTCATTCTGAGTGCTGGGAGAGACAGAAATATGTGCTTTGCACTGAAAACAACATTTTGTGTAAAACTAGATGTGCGCATAATGAAAAAGTGCGGTTGGCAAAGGATCATGTTCAGTTTCCTTAAATGCTCATTCTGAGTTCCTTGGAGAGTCAGAAAAATGGGCTTTTGACTGAAAACTGCATTCTGTGTAAAACTGGCTGAAGTCATTATAAAAAAGTGAGTTTAGCAAAGGATCAGAGTTACTTTTGATAAACGCTCACTCTGAGTGCTGGGAGTGTCAGAAATATGGGCTTTTGACTGAAAACTGCATTTTGTTTAAAACTGGCATTGGGCATAATGAAAAAGTGAGTTTAGCAAAGGATCAGAGCTAGTTTTCATAAACGATCATTCTGAGTGCTGGGAGTGTCAGAAATATGGGCTTTGCACTGAAAACAACATTTTGTGTAAAACCAGATGTTTGCATAATGAAAAAGGGCGTTAAATAAAGGATTACATACAGATTTCTTAAACGCTCATTCTGACTACTGGGAGAGTCAGAAAAATGGGCTTTGCACTGAAAACAATATTTTGTGTAAAACCAATTGTGTGCGTAATGAAAAAGGGTTTTAATTAAAGGATCACAGACAGTATTCTTAAACGCTCATTCTGAGTGCTGGGACAGTCAGAAACACGAGGTTTGCACTGAAAACTGCATTTTGTTTAAAACTGGCATTGGGCATAATGAAAAAGTGAGTTTAGCAAAGGATCAGAGCTAGTTTTCATAAACGATCATTCTGAGTGCTGGGAGTGTCAGAAATATGGGCTTTGCACTGAAAACAACATTTTGTGTAAAACCAGATGTTTGCATAATGAAAAAGGGCGTTAAATAAAGGATTACATACAGATTTCTTAAACGCTCATTCTGACTACTGGGAGAGTCAGAAAAATGGGCTTTGCACTGAAAACAATATTTTGTGTAAAACCAATTGTGTGCATAATGAAAAAGTGTGTTTAGCAAAGGATCAGAGTTACTTTTGATAAACACTCCCTCTGAGTGCTGGGAGAATCAGGAATATATTGGCTTTTGACTGAAAACTGCATTCTGTGTAAAACTGGCTGAAGTCATAATAAAAAAGTGAGTTTAGCAAAGGATCAGAGTTACTTTTCATAAACGCTCACTCTGAGTGCTGGGAGAGTCAGAAATATGGTCTTTTGACTGAAAACTGCACTCTGTGTAAAACTGACTGTGGACATAATGAATAAGTGAGTCTAGCAAAGGATCAGAGTTAGTTTCCATAAACGCTCATTCTGAGTGCTAGAGAGTCAGAAAAATGGGGCTTTTGACTGAAAACAACATTTTATGTAAAACCAATTGTGTGCATAATGAAAAAGTGTGTTTAGCAAAGGCTAAGAGTTACTTTTCATAAACAATCATTCTGAGTGCTGGGAGAGTCAGAAAAATGGGCTTTTGACTGAAAACTTTATTCTTTGTGAAACTGGCTGAGGACATAATGAAAATGTGAGTTTAGCAAAGGATCACAGACAGTTTTCATAAACTTTCAATTCTGACTGCTGCGAGAGTCAGAAAAATGGGCTTTGCATTGAAAACAACATTATGTGTAAAACTAGATGTGTGCATAATGATAAAGGGTTTTAAATAAAGGATCACAGACAGTTTTCTTAAACGCTCATTCTGACTACTGGGAGAGTCAACAACATTTTGTGTAAAACCAATTGTGTGCATAATGAAAAAGTTTGTTTAGCAAAGGATCAGAGTTACTTTTCATAAACAATCATTCTGAGTGCTGGGAGAGACAGAAATATGTGCTTTGCACTGAAATCAACATTTTGTGTAAAACTAGATGTGCGCATAATGAAAAAGTGCGGTTGGCAAAGGATCATGTTCAGTTTCCTTAAATGCTCATTTTGAGTTCCTTGGAGAGTCAGAAAAATGGGCTTTTGACTGAAAACTGCATTCTGTGTAAAACTGGCTGAAGTCATAATAAAAAAGTGAGTTTAGCAAAGGATCAGAGTTACTTTTGATAAACGCTCACTCTGATTGCTGGGAGAGTCAGAAAAATGGGCTTTTGACTGAAAACTTTATTCTGTGTAAAACTGGCTGAGGTCAAAGTGAAAAAGTGAGTTTAGCAAAGGATCACAGACAGTTTTCATAAACGTTCAATTCTGACTGCTGCGAGAGTCATGAAAATGGGCTTTGCACTGAAAACAACATTATGTGTAAAACTAGATGTGTGCATAATGAAAAAGGGTTTTAAATAAAGGATCACAGACAGTATTCTTAAACGCTCATTCTGAGTGCTGGGACAGTCAGAAAAATGGGCTTTGCACTGAAAACAATATTTTGTGTAAAACCAATTGTGTGCATAATGAAAAAGTGCGGTTGGCAAAGGATCATGTTCAGTTTCCTTAAATGCTCATTCTGAGTTCCTTGGAGAGTCAGAAAAATGGGCTTTTGACTGAAAACTGCATTCTGTGTAAAACTGGCTGAAGTCATTATAAAAAAGTGAGTTTAGCAAAGGATCAGAGTTACTTTTGATAAACGCTCACTCTGAGTGCTGGGACAGTCAGAAACACGAGGTTTGCACTGAAAACTGCATTTTGTTTAAAACTGGCATTGGGCATAATGAAAAAGTGAGTTTAGCAAAGGATCAGAGCTAGTTTTCATAAACGATCATTCTGAGTGCTGGGAGTGTCAGAAATATGGGCTTTGCACTGAAAACAACATTTTGTGTAAAACCAGATGTTTGCATAATGAAAAAGGGCGTTAAATAAAGGATTACATACAGATTTCTTAAACGCTCATTCTGACTACTGGGAGAGTCAGAAAAATGGGCTTTGCACTGAAAACAATATTCTGTGTAAAACCAATTGTGTGCATAATGAAAAAGTGTGTTTAGCAAAGGATCAGAGTTACTTTTGATAAACACTCCCTCTGAGTGCTGGGAGAATCAGGAATATGTGGGCTTTGCACTGAAAGCTGCATTTTGTGTAAAACTGACTAGGGACATAATGAAAAAGTGAGTTTAGCAAACTATCAGATTCAGATTTCTTAAACGCTCATTCTGACTACTGGGAGAGTCAGAAAAATGGGCTTTGCACTGAAAACTGCATTTTGTTTAAAACTGGCATTGGGCATAATGAAAAAGTGAGTTTAGCAAAGGATCAGAGCTAGTTTTCATAAACGATCATTCTGAGTGCTGGGAGTGTCAGAAATATGGGCTTTGCACTGAAAACAACATTTTGTGTAAAACCAGATGTTTGCATAATGAAAAAGGGCGTTAAATAAAGGATTACATACAGATTTCTTAAACGCTCATTCTGACTACTGGGAGAGTCAGAAAAATGGGCTTTGCACTGAAAACAATATTTTGTGTAAAACCAATTGTGTGCATAATGAAAAAGTGTGTTTAGCAAAGGATCAGAGTTACTTTTGATAAACACTCCCTCTGAGTGCTGGGAGAATCAGGAATATGTGGGCTTTGCACTGAAAGCTGCATTTGTGTAAAACTGACTAGGGACATAATGAAAAAGTGAGTTTAGCAAACTATCAGATTCAGTTTTCTTAAACGCTAATTCTGACTACTGGGAGAGTCAGAAAAATGGGCTTTGCACTGAAAACAACATTTTGTGTAAAACCAATTGTGTGCATAATGAAAAAGTGTGTTAAGCAAAGGATCAGAGTTACTTTTCATAAACAATCATTCTGAGTGCTGGGAGAGACAGAAATATGTGCTTTGCACTTAAAACAACATTTTGTGTAAAACTAGATGTGCGCATAATGAAAAAGTGCGGTTGGCAAAGGATCATGTTCAGTTTCCTTAAATGCTCATTCTGAGTTCCTTGGAGAGTCAGAAAAATGGGCTTTTGACTGAAAACTGCATTCTGTGTAAAACTGGCTGAAGTCATTATAAAAAAGTGAGTTTAGCAAAGGATCATAGTTACTTTTGATAAACGCTCACTCTGAGTGCTGGGAGAGTCAGAAATATGGGCTTTGCACTAAAAACAACATTTTGTGTAAAACCAGTTGTGTGCGTAATGAAAAAGTGTGGTTTGCAAAGGATCAGTTTCCATAATCATAAACGCTCATTCTGAGTTCTGGGAGAGTGAGAAACATGGGCTTTTTATTGAAAACTTTATTCTGTGCATAACTGACTCAGGACATAATGAAAAAGTGAGTTTAGCAAAGGATCAGAGCTAGTTTTCATAAACGATCATTCTGAGTGCTGGGAGTGTCAGAAATATGGGCTTTGCACTGAAAACAACATTTTGTGTAAAACCAGATGTTTGCATAATGAAAAAGGGCGTTAAATAAAGGATTACATACAGATTTCTTAAACGCTCATTCTGACTACTGGGAGAGTCAGAAAAATGGGCTTTGCACTGAAAACAATATTTTGTGTAAAACCAATTGTGTGCATAATGAAAAAGTGTGTTTAGCAAAGGATCAGAGTTACTTTTGATAAACACTCCCTCTGAGTGCTGGGAGAATCAGGAATATATTGGCTTTTGACTGAAAACTGCATTCTGTGTAAAACTGGCTGAAGTCATAATAAAAAAGTGAGTTTAGCAAAGGATCAGAGTTACTTTTCATAAACGCTCACTCTGAGTGCTGGGAGAGTCAGAAATATGGTCTTTTGACTGAAAACTGCACTCTGTGTAAAACTGACTGTGGACATAATGAATAAGTGAGTCTAGCAAAGGATCAGAGTTAGTTTCCATAAACGCTCATTCTGAGTGCTAGAGAGTCAGAAAAATGGGGCTTTTGACTGAAAACAACATTTTATGTAAAACCAATTGTGTGCATAATGAAAAAGTGTGTTTAGCAAAGGCTAAGAGTTACTTTTCATAAACAATCATTCTGAGTGCTGGGAGAGTCAGAAAAATGGGCTTTTGACTGAAAACTTTATTCTTTGTGAAACTGGCTGAGGACATAATGAAAATGTGAGTTTAGCAAAGGATCACAGACAGTTTTCATAAACTTTCAATTCTGACTGCTGCGAGAGTCAGAAAAATGGGCTTTGCATTGAAAACAACATTATGTGTAAAACTAGATGTGTGCATAATGATAAAGGGTTTTAAATAAAGGATCACAGACAGTTTTCTTAAACGCTCATTCTGACTACTGGGAGAGTCAACAACATTTTGTGTAAAACCAATTGTGTGCATAATGAAAAAGTTTGTTTAGCAAAGGATCAGAGTTACTTTTCATAAACAATCATTCTGAGTGCTGGGAGAGACAGAAATATGTGCTTTGCACTGAAAACAACATTTTGTGTAAAACTAGATGTGCGCATAATGAAAAAGTGCTGTTGGCAAAGGATCATGTTCAGTTTCCTTAAATGCTCATTTTGAGTTCCTTGGAGAGTCAGAAAATGGGCTTTTGACTGAAAACTGCATTCTGTGTAAAACTGGCTGAAGTCATAATAAAAAAGTGAGTTTAGCAAAGGATCAGAGTTACTTTTGATAAACGCTCACTCTGATTGCTGGGAGAGTCAGAAAAATGGGCTTTTGACTGAAAACTTTATTCTGTGTAAAACTGGCTGAGGTCAAAGTGAAAAAGTGAGTTTAGCAAAGGATCACAGACAGTTTTCATAAACGTTCAATTCTGACTGCTGCGAGAGTCATGAAAATGGGCTTTGCACTGAAAACAACATTATGTGTAAAACTAGATGTGTGCATAATGAAAAAGGGTTTTAAATAAAGGATCACAGACAGTATTCTTAAACGCTCATTCTGAGTGCTGGGACAGTCAGAAAAATGGGCTTTGCACTGAAAACAATATTTTGTGTAAAACCAATTGTGTGCATAATGAAAAAGTGCGGTTGGCAAAGGATCATGTTCAGTTTCCTTAAATGCTCATTCTGAGTTCCTTGGAGAGTCAGAAAAATGGGCTTTTGACTGAAAACTGCATTCTGTGTAAAACTGGCTGAAGTCATTATAAAAAAGTGAGTTTAGCAAAGGATCAGAGTTACTTTTGATAAACGCTCACTCTGAGTGCTGGGACAGTCAGAAACACGAGGTTTGCACTGAAAACTGCATTTTGTTTAAAACTGGCATTGGGCATAATGAAAAAGTGAGTTTAGCAAAGGATCAGAGCTAGTTTTCATAAACGATCATTCTGAGTGCTGGGAGTGTCAGAAATATGGGCTTTGCACTGAAAACAACATTTTGTGTAAAACCAGATGTTTGCATAATGAAAAAGGGCGTTAAATAAAGGATTACATACAGATTTCTTAAACGCTCATTCTGACTACTGGGAGAGTCAGAAAAATGGGCTTTGCACTGAAAACAATATTCTGTGTAAAACCAATTGTGTGCATAATGAAAAAGTGTGTTTAGCAAAGGATCAGAGTTACTTTTGATAAACACTCCCTCTGAGTGCTGGGAGAATCAGGAATATGTGGGCTTTGCACTGAAAGCTGCATTTTGTGTAAAACTGACTAGGGACATAATGAAAAAGTGAGTTTAGCAAACTATCAGATTCAGATTTCTTAAACGCTCATTCTGACTACTGGGAGAGTCAGAAAAATGGGCTTTGCACTGAAAACTGCATTTTGTTTAAAACTGGCATTGGGCATAATGAAAAAGTGAGTTTAGCAAAGGATCAGAGCTAGTTTTCATAAACGATCATTCTGAGTGCTGGGAGTGTCAGAAATATGGGCTTTGCACTGAAAACAACATTTTGTGTAAAACCAGATGTTTGCATAATGAAAAAGGGCGTTAAATAAAGGATTACATACAGATTTCTTAAACGCTCATTCTGACTACTGGGAGAGTCAGAAAAATGGGCTTTGCACTGAAAACAATATTTTGTGTAAAACCAATTGTGTGCATAATAAAAAGGGTGTTTAGCAAAGGATCAGAGTTACTTTTGATAAACACTCCCTCTGAGTGCTGGGAGAATCAGGAATATGTGGGCTTTGCACTGAAAGCTGCATTTGTGTAAAACTGACTAGGGACATAATGAAAAAGTGAGTTTAGCAAACTATCAGATTCAGTTTTCTTAAACGCTCATTCTGACTACTGGGAGAGTCAGAAAAATGGGCTTTGCACTGAAAACAACATTTTGTGTAAAACCAATTGTGTGCATAATGAAAAAGTGTGTTTAGCAAAGGATCAGAGTTACTTTTCATAAACAATCATTCTGAGTGCTGGGAGAGACAGAAATATGTGCTTTGCACTTAAAACAACATTTTGTGTAAAACTAGATGTGCGCATAATGAAAAAGTGCGGTTGGCAAAGGATCATGTTCAGTTTCCTTAAATGCTCATTCTGAGTTCCTTGGAGAGTCAGAAAAATGGGCTTTTGACTGAAAACTGCATTCTGTGTAAAACTGGCTGAAGTCATTATAAAAAAGTGAGTTTAGCAAAGGATCATAGTTACTTTTGATAAACGCTCACTCTGAGTGCTGGGAGAGTCAGAAATATGGGCTTTGCACTAAAAACAACATTTTGTGTAAAACCAGTTGTGTGCGTAATGAAAAAGTGTGGTTTGCAAAGGATCAGTTTCCATAATCATAAACGCTCATTCTGAGTTCTGGGAGAGTGAGAAACATGGGCTTTTTATTGAAAACTTTATTCTGTGCATAACTGACTCAGGACATAATGAAAAAGTGAGTTTAGCAAAGGATCAGAGTTACTTTTGATAAACGCTCACTCTGAGTGCTGGGAGAGTCAGAAAAATGGGCTTTTGACTGAAAACTTTATTCTTTGTGAAACTGGCTGAGGACATAATGAAAAAGTGAGTTTAGCAAAGGATCAGAGTTACTTTTGATAAATGCTCACTCTGAGTGCTGGGAGAGTCAGAAAAATGGGCTTTTTGACTGAAAACTTTATTCTGTGTAAAACTGGCTGAGGACATAATGAAAAAGTGAGTTTAGCAAAGGATCATAGTTACTTTTGATAAACGCTCATTCTGAGTTCTGGGAGAGTGAGAAACATGGGCTTTTTATTGAAAACTTTATTCTGTGCATAACTGACTCAGGACATAATGAAAAAGTGAGTTTAGCAAAGGATCAGAGTAACTTTTGATAAACGCTCACTCTGAGTGCTGGGAGAGTCAGAAAAATGGGCTTTTGACTGAAAACTTTATTCTTTGTGAAACTGGCTGAGGACATAATGAAAATGTGAGTTTAGCAAAGGATCACAGACAGTTTTCATAAACTTTCAATTCTGACTGCTGCGAGAGTCAGAAAAATGGGCTTTGCATTGAAAACAACATTATGTGTAAAACTAGATGTGTGCATAATGATAAAGGGTTTTAAATAAAGGATCACAGACAGTTTTCTTAAACGCTCATTCTGACTACTGGGAGAGTCAACAACATTTTGTGTAAAACCAATTGTGTGCATAATGAAAAAGTGCGGTTGGCAAAGGATCATGTTCAGTTTCCTTAAATGCTCATTCTGAGTTCCTTGGAGAGTCAGAAAAATGGGCTTTTGACTGAAAACTGCATTCTGTGTAAAACTGGCTGAAGTCATTATAAAAAAGTGAGTTTAGCAAAGGATCAGAGTTACTTTTTATAAACACTCACTCTGAGTGCTGGGACAGTCAGAAACACGAGGTTTGCACTGAAAACTGCATTTTGTTTAAAACTGGCATTGGGCATAATGAAAAAGTGAGTTTAGCAAAGGATCAGAGCTAGTTTTCATAAACGATCATTCTGAGTGCTGGGAGTGTCAGAAAAATGGGCTTTGCACTGAAAACAACATTTTGTGTAAAACCAATTGTGTGCATAATGAAAAAGTGTGTTTAGCAAAGGATCAGAGTTACTTTTTTATAAACGCTCACTCTGAGTGCTGGGAGAGTCAGAAAAATGGGCTTTTGACTGAAAACTTTATTCTGTATAAAACTGGCTGAGGTCATAGTGAAAAAGTGAGTTTAGCAAAGGATCACAGACAGTTTTCATAAACTTTCAATTCTGACTGCTGCGAGAGTCAGAAAAATGGGCTTTGCACTGAAAACAACATTATGTGTAAAACTAGATGTGTGCATAACGATAAAGGGTTTTAAATAAAGGATCACAGACAGTTTTCTTAAACGCTCATTCTTAGTGCTGGGAGAGTCAGAAACACGAGGTTTGCACCGAAAACTGCATTTTGTTTAAAACTGGCTGAGGACATAATGAAAAAGTGAGTTTAGCAAAGGATCAGAGTTACTTTTCATAAACGCTCACTGTGAGTGCTGGGAGAGTCAGAAATATGGGTTTTTGACTGAAAACTGCATTCTGTGTAAAACCAATTGTGTGCATGATAAAAAGTGCGTTTAGCAAGGATCAGAGTTACTTTTTTATAAACGCTCACTCTGAGTGCTGGGAGAGTCAGAAATATGTGCTTTGCACTGAAAACAACATTTTGTGTAAAACTAGATGTGCGCATAATGAAAAAGTGCGGTTGGCAAAGGATCATGTTCAGTTTCCTTAAATGCTCATTCTGAGTTCCTTGGAGAGTCAGAAAGATGGGCTTTTGACTGAAAACTGCATTCTGTGTAAAACTGGCTGAAGTCATAATAAAAAAGTGAGTTTAGCAAAGGATCAGAGTTACTTTACATAAACGCTCACTCTGAGTGCTGGGAGAGTCAGAAATATGGGCTTTGCACTGAAAACAACATTTTGTGTAAAACTGACTAGGGACATAATGAAAAAGTGAGTTTAGCAAACTATCAGATTCAGTTTTCTTAAACGCTCATTCTGACTACTGGGAGAGTCAGAAAAATGGGCTTTGCACTGAAAACTGCATTTTGTTTAAAACTGGCATTGGGCATAATGAAAAAGTGAGTTTAGCAAAGGATCAGAGCTAGTTTTCATAAACGATAATTCTGAGTGCTGGGAGTGTCAGAAATATGGGCTTTGCACTGAAAACAACATTTTGTGTAAAACCAGATGTTTGCATAATGAAAAAGGGCGTTAAATAAAGGATTACATACAGATTTCTTAAACGCTCATTCTGACTACTGGGAGAGTCAGAAAAATGGGCTTTGCACTGAGAACAATATTTTGTGTAAAACCAATTGTGTGCATAATGAAAAAGTGTGTTTAGCAAAGGATCAGAGTTACTTTTGATAAACACTCCATCTGAGTGCTGGGAGAATCAGGAATATGTGGGCTTTGCACTGAAAGCTGCATTTGTGTAAAACTGACTAGGGACATAATGAAAAAGTGAGTTTAGCAAACTATCAGATTCAGTTTTCTTAAACGCTCATTCTGACTACTGGGAGAGTCAGAAAAATGGGCTTTGCACTGAAAACAACATTTTGTGTAAAACCAGTTGTGTGCGTAATGAAAAAGTGTGGTTTGCAAAGGATCAGTTTCCATAATCATAAACGCTCATTCTGAGTTCTGGGAGAGTGAGAAACATGGGCTTTTTATTGAAAACTTTATTCTGTGCATAACTGACTCAGGACATAATAAAAAAGTGAGTTTAGCAAAGGATCAGAATTACTTTTGATAAACGCTCACTCTGAGTGCTGGGAGAGTCAGAAAAATGGGCTTTTGACTGAAAACTTTATTCTTTGTGAAACTGGCTGAGGACATAATGAAAAAGTGAGTTTAGCAAAGGATCAGAGTTACTTTTGATAAATGCTCACTCTGAGTGCTGGGAGAGTCAGAAAAATGGGCTTTTTGACTGAAAACTTTATTCTGTGTAAAACTGGCTGAGGACATAATGAAAAAGTGAGTTTAGCAAAGGATCATAGTTACTTTTGATAAACGCTCATTCTGAGTTCTGGGAGAGTGAGAAACATGAGCTTTTTATTGAAAACTTTATTCTGTGCATAACTGACTCAGGACATAATGAAAAAGTTTGTTTAGCAAAGGATCAGAGTTACTTTTCATAAACAATCATTCTGAGTGCTGGGAGAGACAGAAATATGTGCTTTGCACTGAAAACAACATTTTGTGTAAAACTAGATGTGCGCATAATGAAAAAGTGCGGTTGGCAAAGGATCATGTTCAGTTTCCTTAATTGCTCATTTTGAGTTCCTTGGAGAGTCAGAAAAATGGGCTTTTGACTGAAAACTGCATTCTGTGTAAAACTGGCTGAAGTCATAATAAAAAAGTGAGTTTAGCAAAGGATCAGAGTTACTTTTGATAAACGCTCACTCTGATTGCTGGGAGAGTCAGAAAAATGGGCTTTTGACTGAAAACTTTATTCTGTGTAAAACTGGCTGAGGTCAAAGTGAAAAAGTGAGTTTAGCAAAGGATCACAGACAGTTTTCATAAACGTTCAATTCTGACTGCTGCGAGAGTCATGAAAATGGGCTTTGCACTGAAAACAACATTATGTTTAAAACTAAATGTGTGCATAATGAAAAAGGGTTTTAAATAAAGGATCACAGACAGTATTCTTAAACGCTCATTCTGAGTGCTGGGACAGTCAGAAAAATGAGCTTTGCACTGAAAACAATATTTTGTGTAAAACCAATTGTGTGCATAATGAAAAAGTGCGGTTGGCAAAGGATCATGTTCAGTTTCCTTAAATGCTCATTCTGAGTTCCTTGGAGAGTCAGAAAAATGGGCTTTTGACTGAAAACTGCATTCTGTGTAAAACTGGCTGAAGTCATTATAAAAAAGTGAGTTTAGCAAAGGATCAGAGTTACTTTTGATAAACGCTCACTCTGAGTGCTGGGAGAGTCAGAAATATGGGCTTTTGACTGAAAACTGCATTTTGTTTAGAACTGGCATTGGGCATAATGAAAAAGTGAGTTTAGCAAAGGATCAGAGCTAGTTTTCATAAACGATCATTCTGAGTGCTGGGAGTGTCAGAAATATGGGCTTTGCACTGAAAACAACATTTTGTGTAAAACCAGATGTTTGCATAATCAAAAAGCGCGTTAAATAAAGGATAACATACAGATTTCTTAAACGCTCACTCTGACTACTGGGAGAGTCAGAAAAATGGGCCTTTTGACTGAAAACTTTATTCTGTGTAAAACTGGATGAGGACATAATGAAAAAGTGAGTTTAGAAAAGGATCATAGTTACTTTTGATAAACGCTCATTCTGAGTTCTGGGAGAGTGAGAAACATGGGCTTTTTATTGAAAACTTTATTCTGTGCATAACTGACTCAGGACATAATGAAAAAGTGAGTTTAGCAAAGGATCAGAGTTACTTTTGATAAACGCTCACTCTGAGTGCTGGGAGAGTCAGAAAAATGGGCTTTTGACTGAAAACTTTATTCTTTGTGAAACTGGCTGAGGACATAATGAAAATGTGAGTTTAGCAAAGGATCACAGACAGTTTTCATAAACTTTCAATTCTGACTGCTGCGAGAGTCAGAAAAATGGGCTTTGCATTGAAAACAATATTTTGTGTAAAACCAATTGTGTGCATAATGAAGAAGTGTGTTTAGCAAAGGATCAGAGTTACTTTTGATAAACACTCCCTCTGAGTGCTGGGAGAATCAGGAATATATTGGCTTTTGACTGAAAACTGCATTCTGTGTAAAACTAGATGTGCGCGTAATGAAAAAGTGCGGTTGGCAAAGGATCATGTTCAGTTTCCTTAAATGCTCATTCTGAGTTACTTGGAGAGTCAGAAAAATGGGCTTTTGACTGAAAACTGCATTCTGTGTAAAACTGGCTGAAGTCATTATAAAAAAGTGAGTTTAGCAAAGGATCAGAGTTACTTTTGATAAACGCTCACTCTGAGTGCTGGGAGAGTCAGAAATATGGGCTTTTGACTGAAAACTGCATTTTGTTTAAAACTGGCATTGGGCATAATGAAAAAGTGAGTTTAGCAAAGGATCAGAGCTAGTTTTCATAAACGATCATTCTGAGTGCTGGGAGTGTCAGAAATATGGGCTTTGCACTGAAAACAACATTTTGTGTAAAACCAGATGTTTGCATAATGAAAAAGGGCGTTAAATAAAGGATTACATACAGATTTCTTAAACGCTCATTCTGACTACTGGGAGAGTCAGAAAAATGGGCTTTGCACTGAAAACAATATTTTGTGTAAAACCAATTGTGTGCATAATGAAAAAGTGTGTTTAGCAAAGGATCAGAGTTACTTTTGATAAACACTCCCTCTGAGTGCTGGGAGAATCAGGAATATGTGGGCTTTGCACTGAAAGCTGCATTTTGTGTAAAACTGACTAGGAACATAATGAAAAAGTGAGTTTAGCAAACTATCAGATTCAGTTTTCTTAAACGCTCATTCTGAGTGCTGGGAGAGACAGAAATATGTGCTTTGCACTGAAAACAACATTTTGTGTAAAACTAGATGTGCGCATAATGAAAAAGTGCGGTTGGCAAAGGATCATGTTCAGTTTCCTTAAATGCTCATTCTGAGTTCCTTGGAGAGTCAGAAAAATGGGCTTTTGACTGAAAACTGCATTCTGTGTAAAACTGGCTGAAGTCATAATAAAAAAGTGAGTTTAGCAAAGGATCAGAGTTACTTTACATAAACGCTCACTCTGAGTGCTGGGAGAGTCAGAAATATGGGATTTGCACTGAAAACAACATTTTGTATGGAACCAGATGTTTGCATAATGAAAAAGGGCGTTAAATAAAGGATTATATACAGATTTCTTAAACGCTCATTCTGACTACTGGGAGAGTCAGAAAAATGGGCTTTGCACTGAAAACAATATTTTGTGTAAAACCAATTGTGTGCATAATGAAAAAGTGTGTTTAGCAAAGGATCAGAGTTACTTTTGATAAACACTCCCTCTGAGTGCTGGGAGAATCAGGAATATATTGGCTTTTGACTGAAAACTGCATTCTGTGTAAAACTAGATGTGCGCGTAATGAAAAAGTGCGGTTGGCAAAGGATCATGTTCAGTTTCCTTAAATGCTCATTCTGAGTTCCTTGGAGAGTCAGAAAAATGGGCTTTTGACTGAAAACTGCATTCTGTGTAAAACTGGCTGAAGTCATAATAAAAAAGTGAGTTTAGCAAAGGATCAGAGTTACTTTTGATAAACGCTCACTCTGAGTGCTGGGAGAGTCAGAAATATGGGCTTTTGACTGAAAACTGCATTCTGTGTAAAACTGACTGGGGACATAATGAATAAGTGAGTCTAGCAAAGGATCAGAGTTAGTTTCCATAAACGCTCACTCTGAGTTCTAGAGAGTCAGAAAAATGGGGCTTTTGACTGAAAACAACATTTTGTGTAAAACCAATTGTGTGCATAATGAAAAAGTGTGTTAAATAAAGGATTACATACAGATTTCTTAAACGCTCATTCTGACTACTGGGAGAGTCAGAAAAATGGGCTTTGCACTGAAAACAATATTTTGTGTAAAACCAATTGTGTGCATAATGAAAAAGGGTTTTAATTAAAGGATCACAGACAGTATTCTTAAACGCTCATTCTGAGTGCTGGGACAGTCAGAAACACGAGGTTTGCACTGAAAACTGCATTTTGTTTAAAACTGGCATTGGGCATAATGAAAAAGTGAGTTTAGCAAAGGATCAGAGCTAGTTTTCATAAACGATCATTCTGAGTGCTGGGAGTGTCAGAAATATGGGCTTTGCACTGAAAACAACATTTTGTGTAAAACCAGATGTTTGCATAATGAAAAAGGGCGTTAAATAAAGGATTACATACAGATTTCTTAAACGCTCATTCTGACTACTGGGAGAGTCAGAAAAATGGGCTTTGCACTGAAAACAATATTTTGTGTAAAACCAATTGTGTGCATAATGAAAAAGTGTGTTTAGCAAAGGGTCAGAGTTACTTTTGATAAACACTCCCTCTGAGTGCTGGGAGAATCAGGAATATATTGGCTTTTGACTGAAAACTGCATTCTGTGTAAAACTGGCTGAAGTCATAATAAAAAAGTGAGTTTAGCAAAGGATCAGAGTTACTTTTCATAAACGCTCACTCTGAGTGCTGGGAGAGTCAGAAATATGGTCTTTTGACTGAAAACTGCACTCTGTGTAAAACTGACTGTGGACATAATGAATAAGTGAGTCTAGCAAAGGATCAGAGTTAGTTTCCATAAACGCTCATTCTCAGTGCTAGAGAGTCAGAAAAATGGGGCTTTTGACTGAAAACAACATTTTATGTAAAACCAATTGTGTGCATAATGAAAAAGTGTGTTTAGCAAAGGCTAAGAGTTACTTTTCATAAACAATCATTCTGAGTGCTGGGAGAGTCAGAAAAATGGGCTTTTGACTGAAAACTTTTTTCTTTGTGAAACTGGCTGAGGACATAATGAAAATGTGAGTTTAGCAAAGGATCACAGACAGTTTTCATAAACTTTCAATTCTGACTGCTGCGAGAGTCAGAAAAATGGGCTTTGCATTGAAAACAACATTATGTGTAAAACTAGATGTGTGCATAATGATAAAGGGTTTTAATTAAAGGATCACAGACAGTTTTCTTAAACGCTCATTCTGACTACTGGGAGAGTCAACAACATTTTGTGTAAAACCAATTGTGTGCATAATGAAAAAGTTTGTTTAGCAAAGGATCAGAGTTACTTTTCATAAACAATCATTCTGAGTGCTGGGAGAGACAGAAATATGTGCTTTGCACTGAAAACAACATTTTGTGTAAAACTAGATGTGCGCATAATGAAAAAGTGCGGTTGGCAAAGGATCATGTTCAGTTTCCTTAAATGCTCATTTTGAGTTCCTTGGAGAGTCAGAAAAATGGGCTTTTGACTGAAAACTGCATTCTGTGTAAAACTGGCTGAAGTCATAATAAAAAAGTGAGTTTAGCAAAGGATCAGAGTTACTTTTGATAAACGCTCACTCTGATTGCTGGGAGAGTCAGAAAAATGGGCTTTTGACTGAAAACTTTATTCTGTGTAAAACTGGCTGAGGTCAAAGTGAAAAAGTGAGTTTAGCAAAGGATCACAGACAGTTTTCATAAACGTTCAATTCTGACTGCTGCGAGAGTCATGAAAATGGGCTTTGCACTGAAAACAACATTATGTGTAAAACTAGATGTGTGCATAATGAAAAAGGGTTTTAAATAAAGGATCACAGACAGTATTCTTAAACGCTCATTCTGAGTGCTGGGACAGTCAGAAAAATGGGCTTTGCACTGAAAACAATATTTTGTGTAAAACCAATTGTGTGCATAATGAAAAAGTGCGGTTGGCAAAGGATCATGTTCAGTTTCCTTAAATGCTCATTCTGAGTTCCTTGGAGAGTCAGAAAAATGGGCTTTTGACTGAAAACTGCATTCTGTGTAAAACTGGCTGAAGTCATTATAAAAAAGTGAGTTTAGCAAAGGATCAGAGTTACTTTTGATAAACGCTCACTCTGAGTGCTGGGACAGTCAGAAACACGAGGTTTGCACTGAAAACTGCATTTTGTTTAAAACTGGCATTGGGCATAATGAAAAAGTGAGTTTAGAAAAGGATCAGAGCTAGTTTTCATAAACGATCATTCTGAGTGCTGGGAGTGTCAGAAAAATGGGCTTTGCACTGAAAACAACATTTTGTGTAAAACCAATTGTGTGCATAATGAAAAAGTGTGTTTAGCAAAGGATCAGAGTTACTTTTGATAAACACTCCCTCTGAGTGCTGGGAGAATCAGGAATATGTGGGCTTTGCACTGAAAGCTGCATTTTGTGTAAAACTGACTAGGGACATAATGAAAAAGTGAGTTTAGCAAACTATCAGATTCAGTTTTCTTAAACGCTCATTCTGACTACTGGGAGAGTCAGAAAAATGGGCTTTGCACTGAAAACTGCATTTTGTTTAAAACTGGCATTGGGCATAATGAAAAAGTGAGTTTAGCAAAGGATCAGAGCTAGTTTTCATAAACGATCATTCTGAGTGCTGGGAGTGTCAGAAATATGGGCTTTGCACTGAAAACAACATTTTGTGTAAAACCAGATGTTTGCATAATGAAAAAGGGCGTTAAATAAAGGATTACATACAGATTTCTTAAACGCTCATTCTGACTACTGGGAGAGTCAGAAAAATGGGCTTTGCACTGAGAACAATATTTTGTGTAAAACCAATTGAGTGCATAATGAAAAAGTGTGTTTAGCAAAGGATCAGAGTTACTTTTGATAAACACTCCCTCTGAGTGCTGGGAGAATCAGGAATATGTGGGCTTTGCACTGAAAGCTGCATTTGTGTAAAACTGACTAGGGACATAATGAAAAAGTGAGTTTAGCAAACTATCAGATTCAGTTTTCTTAAACGCTCATTCTGACTACTGGGAGAGTCAGAAAAATGGGCTTTGCACTGAAAACAACATTTTGTGTAAAACCAGTTGTGTGCGTAATGAAAAAGTGTGGTTTGCAAAGGATCAGTTTCCATAATCATAAACGCTCATTCTGAGTTCTGGGAGAGTGAGAAACATGGGCTTTTTATTGAAAACTTTATTCTGTGCATAACTGACTCAGGACATAATGAAAAAGTGAGTTTAGCAAAGGATCAGAATTACTTTTGATAAACGCTCACTCTGAGTGCTGGGAGAGTCAGAAAAATGGGCTTTTGACTGAAAACTTTATTCTTTGTGAAACTGGCTGAGGACATAATGAAAAAGTGAGTTTAGCAAAGGATTAGAGTTACTTTTGATAAATGCTCACTCTGAGTGCTGGGAGAGTCAGAAAAATGGGCTTTTTGACTGAAAACTTTATTCTGTGTAAAACTGGCTGAGGACATAATGAAAAAGTGAGTTTAGCAAAGGATCATAGTTACTTTTGATAAACGCTCATTCTGAGTTCTGGGAGAGTGAGAAACATGAGCTTTTTATTGAAAACTTTATTCTGTGCATAACTGACTCAGGACATAATGAAAAAGTTTGTTTAGCAAAGGATCAGAGTTACTTTTCATAAACAATCATTCTGAGTGCTGGGAGAGACAGAAATATGTGCTTTGCACTGAAAACAACATTTTGTGTAAAACTAGATGTGCGCATAATGAAAAAGTGCGGTTGGCAAAGGATCATGTTCAGTTTCCTTAATTGCTCATTTTGAGTTCCTTGGAGAGTCAGAAAAATGGGCTTTTGACTGAAAACTGCATTCTGTGTAAAACTGGCTGAAGTCATAATAAAAAAGTGAGTTTAGCAAAGGATCAGAGTTACTTTTGATAAACGCTCACTCTGATTGCTGGGAGAGTCAGAAAAATGGGCTTTTGACTGAAAACTTTATTCTGTGTAAAACTGGCTGAGGTCAAAGTGAAAAAGTGAGTTTAGCAAAGGATCACAGACAGTTTTCATAAACGTTCAATTCTGACTGCTGCGAGAGTCATGAAAATGGGCTTTGCACTGAAAACAACATTATGTGTAAAACTAGATGTGTGCATAATGAAAAAGGGTTTTAAATAAAGGATCACAGACAGTATTCTTAAACGCTCATTCTGAGTGCTGGGACAGTCAGAAAAATGGGCTTTGCACTGAAAACAATATTTTGTGTAAAACCAATTGTGTGCATAATGAAAAAGTGCGGTTGGCAAAGGATCATGTTCAGTTTCCTTAAATGCTCATTCTGAGTTCCTTGGAGAGTCAGAAAAATGGGCTTTTGACTGAAAACTGCATTCTGTGTAAAACTGGCTGAAGTCATTATAAAAAAGTGAGTTTAGCAAAGGATCAGAGTTACTTTTGATAAACGCTCACTCTGAGTGCTGGGACAGTCAGAAACACGAGGTTTGCACTGAAAACTGCATTTTGTTTAAAACTGGCATTGGGCATAATGAAAAAGTGAGTTTAGAAAAGGATCAGAGCTAGTTTTCATAAACGATCATTCTGAGTGCTGGGAGTGTCAGAAAAATGGGCTTTGCACTGAAAACAACATTTTGTGTAAAACCAATTGTGTGCATAATGAAAAAGTGTGTTTAGCAAAGGATCAGAGTTACTTTTGATAAACACTCCCTCTGAGTGCTGGGAGAATCAGGAATATGTGGGCTTTGCACTGAAAGCTGCATTTTGTGTAAAACTGACTAGGGACATAATGAAAAAGTGAGTTTAGCAAACTATCAGATTCAGTTTTCTTAAACGCTCATTCTGACTACTGGGAGAGTCAGAAAAATGGGCTTTGCACTGAAAACTGCATTTTGTTTAAAACTGGCATTGGGCATAATGAAAAAGTGAGTTTAGCAAAGGATCAGAGCTAGTTTTCATAAACGATCATTCTGAGTGCTGGGAGTGTCAGAAATATGGGCTTTGCACTGAAAACAACATTTTGTGTAAAACCAGATGTTTGCATAATGAAAAAGGGCGTTAAATAAAGGATTACATACAGATTTCTTAAACGCTCATTCTGACTACTGGGAGAGTCAGAAAAATGGGCTTTGCACTGAGAACAATATTTTGTGTAAAACCAATTGTGTGCATAATGAAAAAGTGTGTTTAGCAAAGGATCAGAGTTACTTTTGATAAACACTCCCTCTGAGTGCTGGGAGAATCAGGAATATGTGGGCTTTGCACTGAAAGCTGCATTTGTGTAAAACTGACTAGGGACATAATGAAAAAGTGAGTTTAGCAAACTATCAGATTCAGTTTTCTTAAACGCTCATTCTGACTACTGGGAGAGTCAGAAAAATGGGCTTTGCACTGAAAACAACATTTTGTGTAAAACCAGTTGTGTGCGTAATGAAAAAGTGTGGTTTGCAAAGGATCAGTTTCCATAATCATAAACGCTCATTCTGAGTTCTGGGAGAGTGAGAAACATGGGCTTTTTATTGAAAACTTTATTCTGTGCATAACTGACTCAGGACATAATGAAAAAGTGAGTTTAGCAAAGGATCAGAATTACTTTTGATAAACGCTCACTCTGAGTGCTGGGAGAGTCAGAAAAATGGGCTTTTGACTGAAAACTTTATTCTTTGTGAAACTGGCTGAGGACATAATGAAAAAGTGAGTTTAGCAAAGGATCAGAGTTACTTTTGATAAATGCTCACTCTGAGTGCTGGGAGAGTCAGAAAAATGGGCTTTTTGACTGAAAACTTTATTCTGTGTAAAACTGGCTGAGGACATAATGAAAAAGTGAGTTTAGCAAAGGATCATAGTTACTTTTGATAAACGCTCATTCTGAGTTCTGGGAGAGTGAGAAACATGAGCTTTTTATTGAAAACTTTATTCTGTGCATAACTGACTCAGGACATAATGAAAAAGTTTGTTTAGCAAAGGATCAGAGTTACTTTTCATAAACAATCATTCTGAGTGCTGGGAGAGACAGAAATATGTGCTTTGCACTGAAAACAACATTTTGTGTAAAACTAGATGTGCGCATAATGAAAAAGTGCGGTTGGCAAAGGATCATGTTCAGTTTCCTTAATTGCTCATTTTGAGTTCCTTGGAGAGTCAGAAAAATGGGCTTTTGACTGAAAACTTTATTCTTTGTGAAACTGGCTGAGGACATAATGAAAAAGTGAGTTTAGCAAAGGATCAGAGTTACTTTTGATAAATGCTCACTCTGAGTGCTGGGAGAGTCAGAAAAATGGGCTTTTTGACTGAAAACTTTATTCTGTGTAAAACTGGCTGAGGACATAATGAAAAAGTGAGTTTAGCAAAGGATCATAGTTACTTTTGATAAACGCTCATTCTGAGTTCTGGGAGAGTGAGAAACATGAGCTTTTTATTGAAAACTTTATTCTGTGCATAACTGACTCAGGACATAATGAAAAAGTTTGTTTAGCAAAGGATCAGAGTTACTTTTCATAAACAATCATTCTGAGTGCTGGGAGAGACAGAAATATGTGCTTTGCACTGAAAACAACATTTTGTGTAAAACTAGATGTGCGCATAATGAAAAAGTGCGGTTGGCAAAGGATCATGTTCAGTTTCCTTAATTGCTCATTTTGAGTTCCTTGGAGAGTCAGAAAAATGGGCTTTTGACTGAAAACTGCATTCTGTGTAAAACTGGCTGAAGTCATAATAAAAAAGTGAGTTTAGCAAAGGATCAGAGTTACTTTTGATAAACGCTCACTCTGATTGCTGGGAGAGTCAGAAAAATGGGCTTTTGACTGAAAACTTTATTCTGTGTAAAACTGGCTGAGGTCAAAGTGAAAAAGTGAGTTTAGCAAAGGATCACAGACAGTTTTCATAAACGTTCAATTCTGACTGCTGCGAGAGTCATGAAAATGGGCTTTGCACTGAAAACAACATTATGTGTAAAACTAAATGTGTGCATAATGAAAAAGGGTTTTAAATAAAGGATCACAGACAGTATTCTTAAACGCTCATTCTGAGTGCTGGGACAGTCAGAAAAATGAGCTTTGCACTGAAAACAATATTTTGTGTAAAACCAATTGTGTGCATAATGAAAAAGTGCGGTTGGCAAAGGATCATGTTCAGTTTCCTTAAATGCTCATTCTGAGTTCCTTGGAGAGTCAGAAAAATGGGCTTTTGACTGAAAACTGCATTCTGTGTAAAACTGGCTGAAGTCATTATAAAAAAGTGAGTTTAGCAAAGGATCAGAGTTACTTTTGATAAACGCTCACTCTGAGTGCTGGGAGAGTCAGAAATATGGGCTTTTGACTGAAAACTGCATTTTGTTTAGAACTGGCATTGGGCATAATGAAAAAGTGAGTTTAGCAAAGGATCAGAGCTAGTTTTCATAAACGATCATTCTGAGTGCTGGGAGTGTCAGAAATATGGGCTTTGCACTGAAAACAACATTTTGTGTAAAACCAGATGTTTGCATAATCAAAAAGCGCGTTAAATAAAGGATAACATACAGATTTCTTAAACGCTCACTCTGACTACTGGGAGAGTCAGAAAAATGGGCCTTTTGACTGAAAACTTTATTCTGTGTAAAACTGGATGAGGACATAATGAAAAAGTGAGTTTAGCAAAGGATCATAGTTACTTTTGATAAACGCTCATTCTGAGTTCTGGGAGAGTGAGAAACATGGGCTTTTTATTGAAAACTTTATTCTGTGCATAACTGACTCAGGACATAATGAAAAAGTGAGTTTAGCAAAGGATCAGAGTTACTTTTGATAAACGCTCACTCTGAGTGCTGGGAGAGTCAGAAAAATGGGCTTTTGACTGAAAACTTTATTCTTTGTGAAACTGGCTGAGGACATAATGAAAATGTGAGTTTAGCAAAGGATCACAGACAGTTTTCATAAACTTTCAATTCTGACTGCTGCGAGAGTCAGAAAAATGGGCTTTGCATTGAAAACAATATTTTGTGTAAAACCAATTGTGTGCATAATGAAGAAGTGTGTTTAGCAAAGGATCAGAGTTACTTTTGATAAACACTCCCTCTGAGTGCTGGGAGAATCAGGAATATATTGGCTTTTGACTGAAAACTGCATTCTGTGTAAAACTAGATGTGCGCGTAATGAAAAAGTGCGGTTGGCAAAGGATCATGTTCAGTTTCCTTAAATGCTCATTCTGAGTTCCTTGGAGAGTCAGAAAAATGGGCTTTTGACTGAAAACTGCATTCTGTGTAAAACTGGCTGAAGTCATTATAAAAAAGTGAGTTTAGCAAAGGATCAGAGTTACTTTTGATAAACGCTCACTCTGAGTGCTGGGAGAGTCAGAAATATGGGCTTTTGACTGAAAACTGCATTTTGTTTAAAACTGGCATTGGGCATAATGAAAAAGTGAGTTTAGCAAAGGATCAGAGCTAGTTTTCATAAACGATCATTCTGAGTGCTGGGAGTGTCAGAAATATGGGCTTTGCACTGAAAACAACATTTTGTGTAAAACCAGATGTTTGCATAATGAAAAAGGGCGTTAAATAAAGGATTATATACAGATTTCTTAAACGCTCATTCTGACTACTGGGAGAGTCAGAAAAATGGGCTTTGCACTGAAAACAATATTTTGTGTAAAACCAATTGTGTGCATAATGAAAAAGTGTGTTTAGCAAAGGATCAGAGTTACTTTTGATAAACACTCCCTCTGAGTGCTGGGAGAATCAGGAATATATTGGCTTTTGACTGAAAACTGCATTCTGTGTAAAACTAGATGTGCGCGTAATGAAAAAGTGCGGTTGGCAAAGGATCATGTTCAGTTTCCTTAAATGCTCATTCTGAGTTCCTTGGAGAGTCAGAAAAATGGGCTTTTGACTGAAAACTGCATTCTGTGTAAAACTGGCTGAAGTCATAATAAAAAAGTGAGTTTAGCAAAGGATCAGAGTTACTTTTGATAAACGCTCACTCTGAGTGCTGGGAGAGTCAGAAATATGGGCTTTTGACTGAAAACTGCATTCTGTGTAAAACTGACTGGGGACATAATGAATAAGTGAGTCTAGCAAAGGATCAGAGTTAGTTTCCATAAACGCTCACTCTGAGTGCTAGAGAGTCAGAAAAATGGGGCTTTTGACTGAAAACAACATTTTGTGTAAAACCAATTGTGTGCATAATGAAAAAGTGTGTTAAATAAAGGATTACATACAGATTTCTTAAACGCTCATTCTGACTACTGGGAGAGTCAGAAAAATGGGCTTTGCACTGAAAACAATATTTTGTGTAAAACCAATTGTGTGCATAATGAAAAAGGGTTTTAATTAAAGGATCACAGACAGTATTCTTAAACGCTCATTCTGAGTGCTGGGACAGTCAGAAACACGAGGTTTGCACTGAAAACTGCATTTTGTTTAAAACTGGCATTGGGCATAATGAAAAAGTGAGTTTAGCAAAGGATCAGAGCTAGTTTTCATAAACGATCATTCTGAGTGCTGGGAGTGTCAGAAATATGGGCTTTGCACTGAAAACAACATTTTGTGTAAAACCAGATGTTTGCATAATGAAAAAGGGCGTTAAATAAAGGATTACATACAGATTTCTTAAACGCTCATTCTGACTACTGGGAGAGTCAGAAAAATGGGCTTTGCACTGAAAACAATATTTTGTGTAAAACCAATTGTGTGCATAATGAAAAAGTGTGTTTAGCAAAGGGTCAGAGTTACTTTTGATAAACACTCCCTCTGAGTGCTGGGAGAATCAGGAATATATTGGCTTTTGACTGAAAACTGCATTCTGTGTAAAACTGGCTGAAGTCATAATAAAAAAGTGAGTTTAGCAAAGGATCAGAGTTACTTTTCATAAACGCTCACTCTGAGTGCTGGGAGAGTCAGAAATATGGTCTTTTGACTGAAAACTGCACTCTGTGTAAAACTGACTGTGGACATAATGAATAAGTGAGTCTAGCAAAGGATCAGAGTTAGTTTCCATAAACGCTCATTCTCAGTGCTAGAGAGTCAGAAAAATGGGGCTTTTGACTGAAAACAACATTTTATGTAAAACCAATTGTGTGCATAATGAAAAAGTGTGTTTAGCAAAGGCTAAGAGTTACTTTTCATAAACAATCATTCTGAGTGCTGGGAGAGTCAGAAAAATGGGCTTTTGACTGAAAACTTTTTTCTTTGTGAAACTGGCTGAGGACATAATGAAAATGTGAGTTTAGCAAAGGATCACAGACAGTTTTCATAAACTTTCAATTCTGACTGCTGCGAGAGTCAGAAAAATGGGCTTTGCATTGAAAACAACATTATGTGTAAAACTAGATGTGTGCATAATGATAAAGGGTTTTAATTAAAGGATCACAGACAGTTTTCTTAAACGCTCATTCTGACTACTGGGAGAGTCAACAACATTTTGTGTAAAACCAATTGTGTGCATAATGAAAAAGTTTGTTTAGCAAAGGATCAGAGTTACTTTTCATAAACAATCATTCTGAGTGCTGGGAGAGACAGAAATATGTGCTTTGCACTGAAAACAACATTTTGTGTAAAACTAGATGTGCGCATAATGAAAAAGTGCGGTTGGCAAAGGATCATGTTCAGTTTCCTTAAATGCTCATTTTGAGTTCCTTGGAGAGTCAGAAAAATGGGCTTTTGACTGAAAACTGCATTCTGTGTAAAACTGGCTGAAGTCATAATAAAAAAGTGAGTTTAGCAAAGGATCAGAGTTACTTTTGATAAACGCTCACTCTGATTGCTGGGAGAGTCAGAAAAATGGGCTTTTGACTGAAAACTTTATTCTGTGTAAAACTGGCTGAGGTCAAAGTGAAAAAGTGAGTTTAGCAAAGGATCACAGACAGTTTTCATAAACGTTCAATTCTGACTGCTGCGAGAGTCATGAAAATGGGCTTTGCACTGAAAACAACATTATGTGTAAAACTAGATGTGTGCATAATGAAAAAGGGTTTTAAATAAAGGATCACAGACAGTATTCTTAAACGCTCATTCTGAGTGCTGGGACAGTCAGAAAAATGGGCTTTGCACTGAAAACAATATTTTGTGTAAAACCAATTGTGTGCATAATGAAAAAGTGCGGTTGGCAAAGGATCATGTTCAGTTTCCTTAAATGCTCATTCTGAGTTCCTTGGAGAGTCAGAAAAATGGGCTTTTGACTGAAAACTGCATTCTGTGTAAAACTGGCTGAAGTCATTATAAAAAAGTGAGTTTAGCAAAGGATCAGAGTTACTTTTGATAAACGCTCACTCTGAGTGCTGGGACAGTCAGAAACACGAGGTTTGCACTGAAAACTGCATTTTGTTTAAAACTGGCATTGGGCATAATGAAAAAGTGAGTTTAGAAAAGGATCAGAGCTAGTTTTCATAAACGATCATTCTGAGTGCTGGGAGTGTCAGAAAAATGGGCTTTGCACTGAAAACAACATTTTGTGTAAAACCAATTGTGTGCATAATGAAAAAGTGTGTTTAGCAAAGGATCAGAGTTACTTTTGATAAACACTCCCTCTGAGTGCTGGGAGAATCAGGAATATGTGGGCTTTGCACTGAAAGCTGCATTTTGTGTAAAACTGACTAGGGACATAATGAAAAAGTGAGTTTAGCAAACTATCAGATTCAGTTTTCTTAAACGCTCATTCTGACTACTGGGAGAGTCAGAAAAATGGGCTTTGCACTGAAAACTGCATTTTGTTTAAAACTGGCATTGGGCATAATGAAAAAGTGAGTTTAGCAAAGGATCAGAGCTAGTTTTCATAAACGATCATTCTGAGTGCTGGGAGTGTCAGAAATATGGGCTTTGCACTGAAAACAACATTTTGTGTAAAACCAGATGTTTGCATAATGAAAAAGGGCGTTAAATAAAGGATTACATACAGATTTCTTAAACGCTCATTCTGACTACTGGGAGAGTCAGAAAAATGGGCTTTGCACTGAGAACAATATTTTGTGTAAAACCAATTGTGTGCATAATGAAAAAGTGTGTTTAGCAAAGGATCAGAGTTACTTTTGATAAACACTCCCTCTGAGTGCTGGGAGAATCAGGAATATATTGGCTTTGCACTGAAAGCTGCATTTGTGTAAAACTGACTAGGGACATAATGAAAAAGTGAGTTTAGCAAACTATCAGATTCAGTTTTCTTAAACGCTCATTCTGACTACTGGGAGAGTCAGAAAAATGGGCTTTGCACTGAAAACAACATTTTGTGTAAAACCAGTTGTGTGCGTAATGAAAAAGTGTGGTTTGCAAAGGATCAGTTTCCATAATCATAAACGCTCATTCTGAGTTCTGGGAGAGTGAGAAACATGGGCTTTTTATTGAAAACTTTATTCTGTGCATAACTGACTCAGGACATAATGAAAAAGTGAGTTTAGCAAAGGATCAGAATTACTTTTGATAAACGCTCACTCTGAGTGCTGGGAGAGTCAGAAAAATGGGCTTTTGACTGAAAACTTTATTCTTTGTGAAACTGGCTGAGGACATAATGAAAAAGTGAGTTTAGCAAAGGATCAGAGTTACTTTTGATAAATGCTCACTCTGAGTGCTGGGAGAGTCAGAAAAATGGGCTTTTTGACTGAAAACTTTATTCTGTGTAAAACTGGCTGAGGACATAATGAAAAAGTGAGTTTAGCAAAGGATCATAGTTACTTTTGATAAACGCTCATTCTGAGTTCTGGGAGAGTGAGAAACATGAGCTTTTTATTGAAAACTTTATTCTGTGCATAACTGACTCAGGACATAATGAAAAAGTTTGTTTAGCAAAGGATCAGAGTTACTTTTCATAAACAATCATTCTGAGTGCTGGGAGAGACAGAAATATGTGCTTTGCACTGAAAACAACATTTTGTGTAAAACTAGATGTGCGCATAATGAAAAAGTGCGGTTGGCAAAGGATCATGTTCAGTTTCCTTAATTGCTCATTTTGAGTTCCTTGGAGAGTCAGAAAAATGGGCTTTTGACTGAAAACTGCATTCTGTGTAAAACTGGCTGAAGTCATAATAAAAAAGTGAGTTTAGCAAAGGATCAGAGTTACTTTTGATAAACGCTCACTCTGATTGCTGGGAGAGTCAGAAAAATGGGCTTTTGACTGAAAACTTTATTCTGTGTAAAACTGGCTGAGGTCAAAGTGAAAAAGTGAGTTTAGCAAAGGATCACAGACAGTTTTCATAAACGTTCAATTCTGACTGCTGCGAGAGTCATGAAAATGGGCTTTGCACTGAAAACAACATTATGTGTAAAACTAAATGTGTGCATAATGAAAAAGGGTTTTAAATAAAGGATCACAGACAGTATTCTTAAACGCTCATTCTGAGTGCTGGGACAGTCAGAAAAATGAGCTTTGCACTGAAAACAATATTTTGTGTAAAACCAATATTGTGCATAATGAAAAAGTGCGGTTGGCAAAGGATCATGTTCAGTTTCCTTAAATGCTCATTCTGAGTTCCTTGGAGAGTCAGAAAAATGGGCTTTTGACTGAAAACTGCATTCTGTGTAAAACTGGCTGAAGTCATTATAAAAAAGTGAGTTTAGCAAAGGATCAGAGTTACTTTTGATAAACGCTCACTCTGAGTGCTGGGAGAGTCAGAAATATGGGCTTTTGACTGAAAACTGCATTTTGTTTAGAACTGGCATTGGGCATAATGAAAAAGTGAGTTTAGCAAAGGATCAGAGCTAGTTTTCATAAACGATCATTCTGAGTGCTGGGAGTGTCAGAAATATGGGCTTTGCACTGAAAACAACATTTTGTGTAAAACCAGATGTTTGCATAATCAAAAAGCGCGTTAAATAAAGGATAACATACAGATTTCTTAAACGCTCACTCTGACTACTGGGAGAGTCAGAAAAATGGGCCTTTTGACTGAAAACTTTATTCTGTGTAAAACTGGATGAGGACATAATGAAAAAGTGAGTTTAGCAAAGGATCATAGTTACTTTTGATAAACGCTCATTCTGAGTTCTGGGAGAGTGAGAAACATGGGCTTTTTATTGAAAACTTTATTCTGTGCATAACTGACTCAGGACATAATGAAAAAGTGAGTTTAGCAAAGGATCAGAGTTACTTTTGATAAACGCTCACTCTGAGTGCTGGGAGAGTCAGAAAAATGGGCTTTTGACTGAAAACTTTATTCTTTGTGAAACTGGCTGAGGACATAATGAAAATGTGAGTTTAGCAAAGGATCACAGACAGTTTTCATAAACTTTCAATTCTGACTGCTGCGAGAGTCAGAAAAATGGGCTTTGCATTGAAAACAATATTTTGTGTAAAACCAATTGTGTGCATAATGAAGAAGTGTGTTTAGCAAAGGATCAGAGTTACTTTTGATAAACACTCCCTCTGAGTGCTGGGAGAATCAGGAATATATTGGCTTTTGACTGAAAACTGCATTCTGTGTAAAACTAGATGTGCGCGTAATGAAAAAGTGCGGTTGGCAAAGGATCATGTTCAGTTTCCTTAAATGCTCATTCTGAGTTCCTTGGAGAGTCAGAAAAATGGGCTTTTGACTGAAAACTGCATTCTGTGTAAAACTGGCTGAAGTCATTATAAAAAAGTGAGTTTAGCAAAGGATCAGAGTTACTTTTGATAAACGCTCACTCTGAGTGCTGGGAGAGTCAGAAATATGGGCTTTTGACTGAAAACTGCATTTTGTTTAAAACTGGCATTGGGCATAATGAAAAAGTGAGTTTAGCAAAGGATCAGAGCTAGTTTTCATAAACGATCATTCTGAGTGCTGGGAGTGTCAGAAATATGGGCTTTGCACTGAAAACAACATTTTGTGTAAAACCAGATGTTTGCATAATGAAAAAGGGCGTTAAATAAAGGATTATATACAGATTTCTTAAACGCTCATTCTGACTACTGGGAGAGTCAGAAAAATGGGCTTTGCACTGAAAACAATATTTTGTGTAAAACCAATTGTGTGCATAATGAAAAAGTGTGTTTAGCAAAGGATCAGAGTTACTTTTGATAAACACTCCCTCTGAGTGCTGGGAGAATCAGGAATATATTGGCTTTTGACTGAAAACTGCATTCTGTGTAAAACTAGATGTGCGCGTAATGAAAAAGTGCGGTTGGCAAAGGATCATGTTCAGTTTCCTTAAATGCTCATTCTGAGTTCCTTGGAGAGTCAGAAAAATGGGCTTTTGACTGAAAACTGCATTCTGTGTAAAACTGGCTGAAGTCATAATAAAAAAGTGAGTTTAGCAAAGGATCAGAGTTACTTTTGATAAACGCTCACTCTGAGTGCTGGGAGAGTCAGAAATATGGGCTTTTGACTGAAAACTGCATTCTGTGTAAAACTGACTGGGGACATAATGAATAAGTGAGTCTAGCAAAGGATCAGAGTTAGTTTCCATAAACGCTCACTCTGAGTGCTAGAGAGTCAGAAAAATGGGGCATTTGACTGAAAACAACATTTTGTGTAAAACCAATTGTGTGCATAATGAAAAAGTGTGTTAAATAAAGGATTACATACAGATTTCTTAAACGCTCATTCTGACTACTGGGAGAGTCAGAAAAATGGGCTTTGCACTGAAAACAATATTTTGTGTAAAACCAATTGTGTGCATAATGAAAAAGGGTTTTAATTAAAGGATCACAGACAGTATTCTTAAACGCTCATTCTGAGTGCTGGGACAGTCAGAAACACGAGGTTTGCACTGAAAACTGCATTTTGTTTAAAACTGGCATTGGGCATAATGAAAAAGTGAGTTTAGCAAAGGATCAGAGCTAGTTTTCATAAACGATCATTCTGAGTGCTGGGAGTGTCAGAAATATGGGCTTTGCACTGAAAACAACATTTTGTGTAAAACCAGATGTTTGCATAATGAAAAAGGGCGTTAAATAAAGGATTACATACAGATTTCTTAAACGCTCATTCTGACTACTGGGAGAGTCAGAAAAATGGGCTTTGCACTGAAAACAATATTTTGTGTAAAACCAATTGTGTGCATAATGAAAAAGTGTGTTTAGCAAAGGGTCAGAGTTACTTTTGATAAACACTCCCTCTGAGTGCTGGGAGAATCAGGAATATATTGGCTTTTGACTGAAAACTGCATTCTGTGTAAAACTGGCTGAAGTCATAATAAAAAAGTGAGTTTAGCAAAGGATCAGAGTTACTTTTCATAAACGCTCACTCTGAGTGCTGGGAGAGTCAGAAATATGGTCTTTTGACTGAAAACTGCACTCTGTGTAAAACTGACTGTGGACATAATGAATAAGTGAGTCTAGCAAAGGATCAGAGTTAGTTTCCATAAACGCTCATTCTCAGTGCTAGAGAGTCAGAAAAATGGGGCTTTTGACTGAAAACAACATTTTATGTAAAACCAATTGTGTGCATAATGAAAAAGTGTGTTTAGCAAAGGCTAAGAGTTACTTTTCATAAACAATCATTCTGAGTGCTGGGAGAGTCAGAAAAATGGGCTTTTGACTGAAAACTTTTTTCTTTGTGAAACTGGCTGAGGACATAATGAAAATGTGAGTTTAGCAAAGGATCACAGACAGTTTTCATAAACTTTCAATTCTGACTGCTGCGAGAGTCAGAAAAATGGGCTTTGCATTGAAAACAACATTATGTGTAAAACTAGATGTGTGCATAATGATAAAGGGTTTTAATTAAAGGATCACAGACAGTTTTCTTAAACGCTCATTCTGACTACTGGGAGAGTCAACAACATTTTGTGTAAAACCAATTGTGTGCATAATGAAAAAGTTTGTTTAGCAAAGGATCAGAGTTACTTTTCATAAACAATCATTCTGAGTGCTGGGAGAGACAGAAATATGTGCTTTGCACTGAAAACAACATTTTGTGTAAAACTAGATGTGCGCATAATGAAAAAGTGCGGTTGGCAAAGGATCATGTTCAGTTTCCTTAAATGCTCATTTTGAGTTCCTTGGAGAGTCAGAAAAATGGGCTTTTGACTGAAAACTGCATTCTGTGTAAAACTGGCTGAAGTCATAATAAAAAAGTGAGTTTAGCAAAGGATCAGAGTTACTTTTGATAAACGCTCACTCTGATTGCTGGGAGAGTCAGAAAAATGGGCTTTTGACTGAAAACTTTATTCTGTGTAAAACTGGCTGAGGTCAAAGTGAAAAAGTGAGTTTAGCAAAGGATCACAGACAGTTTTCATAAACGTTCAATTCTGACTGCTGCGAGAGTCATGAAAATGGGCTTTGCACTGAAAACAACATTATGTGTAAAACTAGATGTGTGCATAATGAAAAAGGGTTTTAAATAAAGGATCACAGACAGTATTCTTAAACGCTCATTCTGAGTGCTGGGACAGTCAGAAAAATGGGCTTTGCACTGAAAACAATATTTTGTGTAAAACCAATTGTGTGCATAATGAAAAAGTGCGGTTGGCAAAGGATCATGTTCAGTTTCCTTAAATGCTCATTCTGAGTTCCTTGGAGAGTCAGAAAAATGGGCTTTTGACTGAAAACTGCATTCTGTGTAAAACTGGCTGAAGTCATTATAAAAAAGTGAGTTTAGCAAAGGATCAGAGTTACTTTTGATAAACGCTCACTCTGAGTGCTGGGACAGTCAGAAACACGAGGTTTGCACTGAAAACTGCATTTTGTTTAAAACTGGCATTGGGCATAATGAAAAAGTGAGTTTAGAAAAGGATCAGAGCTAGTTTTCATAAACGATCATTCTGAGTGCTGGGAGTGTCAGAAAAATGGGCTTTGCACTGAAAACAACATTTTGTGTAAAACCAATTGTGTGCATAATGAAAAAGTGTGTTTAGCAAAGGATCAGAGTTACTTTTGATAAACACTCCCTCTGAGTGCTGGGAGAATCAGGAATATGTGGGCTTTGCACTGAAAGCTGCATTTTGTGTAAAACTGACTAGGGACATAATGAAAAAGTGAGTTTAGCAAACTATCAGATTCAGTTTTCTTAAACGCTCATTCTGACTACTGGGAGAGTCAGAAAAATGGGCTTTGCACTGAAAACTGCATTTTGTTTAAAACTGGCATTGGGCATAATGAAAAAGTGAGTTTAGCAAAGGATCAGAGCTAGTTTTCATAAACGATCATTCTGAGTGCTGGGAGTGTCAGAAATATGGGCTTTGCACTGAAAACAACATTTTGTGTAAAACCAGATGTTTGCATAATGAAAAAGGGCGTTAAATAAAGGATTACATACAGATTTCTTAAACGCTCATTCTGACTACTGGGAGAGTCAGAAAAATGGGCTTTGCTCTGAGAACAATATTTTGTGTAAAACCAATTGAGTGCATAATGAAAAAGTGTGTTTAGCAAAGGATCAGAGTTACTTTTGATAAACACTCCCTCTGAGTGCTGGGAGAATCAGGAATATGTGGGCTTTGCACTGAAAGCTGCATTTGTGTAAAACTGACTAGGGACATAATGAAAAAGTGAGTTTAGCAAACTATCAGATTCAGTTTTCTTAAACGCTCATTCTGACTACTGGGAGAGTCAGAAAAATGGGCTTTGCACTGAAAACAACATTTTGTGTAAAACCAGTTGTGTGCGTAATGAAAAAGTGTGGTTTGCAAAGGATCAGTTTCCATAATCATAAACGCTCATTCTGAGTTCTGGGAGAGTGAGAAACATGGGCTTTTTATTGAAAACTTTATTCTGTGCATAACTGACTCAGGACATAATGAAAAAGTGAGTTTAGCAAAGGATCAGAATTACTTTTGATAAACGCTCACTCTGAGTGCTGGGAGAGTCAGAAAAATGGGCTTTTGACTGAAAACTTTATTCTTTGTGAAACTGGCTGAGGACATAATGAAAAAGTGAGTTTAGCAAAGGATTAGAGTTACTTTTGATAAATGCTCACTCTGAGTGCTGGGAGAGTCAGAAAAATGGGCTTTTTGACTGAAAACTTTATTCTGTGTAAAACTGGCTGAGGACATAATGAAAAAGTGAGTTTAGCAAAGGATCATAGTTACTTTTGATAAACGCTCATTCTGAGTTCTGGGAGAGTGAGAAACATGAGCTTTTTATTGAAAACTTTATTCTGTGCATAACTGACTCAGGACATAATGAAAAAGTTTGTTTAGCAAAGGATCAGAGTTACTTTTCATAAACAATCATTCTGAGTGCTGGGAGAGACAGAAATATGTGCTTTGCACTGAAAACAACATTTTGTGTAAAACTAGATGTGCGCATAATGAAAAAGTGCGGTTGGCAAAGGATCATGTTCAGTTTCCTTAAATGCTCATTTTGAGTTCCTTGGAGAGTCAGAAAAATGGGCTTTTGACTGAAAACTGCATTCTGTGTAAAACTGGCTGAAGTCATAATAAAAAAGTGAGTTTAGCAAAGGATCAGAGTTACTTTTGATAAACGCTCACTCTGATTGCTGGGAGAGTCAGAAAAATGGGCTTTTGACTGAAAACTTTATTCTGTGTAAAACTGGCTGAGGTCAAAGTGAAAAAGTGAGTTTAGCAAAGGATCACAGACAGTTTTCATAAACGTTCAATTCTGTCTGCTGCGAGAGTCATGAAAATGGGCTTTGCACTGAAAACAACATTATGTGTAAAACTAGATGTGTGCATAATGAAAAAGGGTTTTAAATAAAGGACCACAGACAGTATTCTTAAACGCTCATTCTGAGTGCTGGGACAGTCAGAAAAATGGGCTTTGCACTGAAAACAATATTTTGTGTAAAACCAATTGTGTGCATAATGAAAAAGTGCGGTTGGCAAAGGATCATGTTCAGTTTCCTTAAATGCTCATTCTGAGTTCCTTGGAGAGTCAGAAAAATGGGCTTTTGACTGAAAACTGCATTCTGTGTAAAACTGGCTGAAGTCATTATAAAAAAGTGAGTTTAGCAAAGGATCAGAGTTACTTTTGATAAACGCTCACTCTGAGTGCTGGGACAGTCAGAAACACGAGGTTTGCACTGAAAACTGCATTTTGTTTAAAACTGGCATTGGGCATAATGAAAAAGTGAGTTTAGAAAAGGATCAGAGCTAGTTTTCATAAACGATCATTCTGAGTGCTGGGAGTGTCAGAAAAATGGGCTTTGCACTGAAAACAACATTTTGTGTAAAACCAATTGTGTGCATAATGAAAAAGTGTGTTTAGCAAAGGATCAGAGTTACTTTTGATAAACACTCCCTCTGAGTGCTGGGAGAATCAGGAATATGTGGGCTTTGCACTGAAAGCTGCATTTTGTGTAAAACTGACTAGGGACATAATGAAAAAGTGAGTTTAGCAAACTATCAGATTCAGTTTTCTTAAACGCTCATTCTGACTACTGGGAGAGTCAGAAAAATGGGCTTTGCACTGAAAACTGCATTTTGTTTAAAACTGGCATTGGGCATAATGAAAAAGTGAGTTTAGCAAAGGATCAGAGCTAGTTTTCATAAACGATCATTCTGAGTGCTGGGAGTGTCAGAAATATGGGCTTTGCACTGAAAACAACATTTTGTGTAAAACCAGATGTTTGCATAATGAAAAAGGGCGTTAAATAAAGGATTACATACAGATTTCTTAAACGCTCATTCTGACTACTGGGAGAGTCAGAAAAATGGGCTTTGCACTGAGAACAATATTTTGTGTAAAACCAATTGAGTGCATAATGAAAAAGTGTGTTTAGCAAAGGATCAGAGTTACTTTTGATAAACACTCCCTCTGAGTGCTGGGAGAATCAGGAATATGTGGGCTTTGCACTGAAAGCTGCATTTGTGTAAAACTGACTAGGGACATAATGAAAAAGTGAGTTTAGCAAACTATCAGATTCAGTTTTCTTAAACGCTCATTCTGACTACTGGGAGAGTCAGAAAAATGGGCTTTGCACTGAAAACAACATTTTGTGTAAAACCAGTTGTGTGCGTAATGAAAAAGTGTGGTTTGCAAAGGATCAGTTTCCATAATCATAAACGCTCATTCTGAGTTCTGGGAGAGTGAGAAACATGGGCTTTTTATTGAAAACTTTATTCTGTGCATAACTGACTCAGGACATAATGAAAAAGTGAGTTTAGCAAAGGATCAGAATTACTTTTGATAAACGCTCACTCTGAGTGCTGGGAGAGTCAGAAAAATGGGCTTTTGACTGAAAACTTTATTCTTTGTGAAACTGGCTGAGGACATAATGAAAAAGTGAGTTTAGCAAAGGATTAGAGTTACTTTTGATAAATGCTCACTCTGAGTGCTGGGAGAGTCAGAAAAATGGGCTTTTTGACTGAAAACTTTATTCTGTGTAAAACTGGCTGAGGACATAATGAAAAAGTGAGTTTAGCAAAGGATCATAGTTACTTTTGATAAACGCTCATTCTGAGTTCTGGGAGAGTGAGAAACATGAGCTTTTTATTGAAAACTTTATTCTGTGCATAACTGACTCAGGACATAATGAAAAAGTTTGTTTAGCAAAGGATCAGAGTTACTTTTCATAAACAATCATTCTGAGTGCTGGGAGAGACAGAAATATGTGCTTTGCACTGAAAACAACATTTTGTGTAAAACTAGATGTGCGCATAATGAAAAAGTGCGGTTGGCAAAGGATCATGTTCAGTTTCCTTAAATGCTCATTTTGAGTTCCTTGGAGAGTCAGAAAAATGGGCTTTTGACTGAAAACTGCATTCTGTGTAAAACTGGCTGAAGTCATAATAAAAAAGTGAGTTTAGCAAAGGATCAGAGTTACTTTTGATAAACGCTCACTCTGATTGCTGGGAGAGTCAGAAAAATGGGCTTTTGACTGAAAACTTTATTCTGTGTAAAACTGGCTGAGGTCAAAGTGAAAAAGTGAGTTTAGCAAAGGATCACAGACAGTTTTCATAAACGTTCAATTCTGACTGCTGCGAGAGTCATGAAAATGGGCTTTGCACTGAAAACAACATTATGTGTAAAACTAGATGTGTGCATAATGAAAAAGGGTTTTAAATAAAGGACCACAGACAGTATTCTTAAACGCTCATTCTGAGTGCTGGGACAGTCAGAAAAATGGGCTTTGCACTGAAAACAATATTTTGTGTAAAACCAATTGTGTGCATAATGAAAAAGTGCGGTTGGCAAAGGATCATGTTCAGTTTCCTTAAATGCTCATTCTGAGTTCCTTGGAGAGTCAGAAAAATGGGCTTTTGACTGAAAACTGCATTCTGTGTAAAACTGGCTGAAGTCATTATAAAAAAGTGAGTTTAGCAAAGGATCAGAGTTACTTTTGATAAACGCTCACTCTGAGTGCTGGGAGAGTCAGAAATATGGGCTTTTGACTGAAAACTGCATTTTGTTTAGAACTGGCATTGGGCATAATGAAAAAGTGAGTTTAGCAAAGGATCAGAGCTAGTTTTCATAAACGATCATTCTGAGTGCTGGGAGTGTCAGAAATATGGGCTTTGCACTGAAAACAACATTTTGTGTAAAACCAGATGTTTGCATAATCAAAAAGCGCGTTAAATAAAGGATAACATACAGATTTCTTAAACGCTCACTCTGACTACTGGGAGAGTCAGAAAAATGGGCCTTTTGACTGAAAACTTTATTCTGTGTAAAACTGGATGAGGACATAATGAAAAAGTGAGTTTAGCAAAGGATCATAGTTACTTTTGATAAACGCTCATTCTGAGTTCTGGGAGAGTGAGAAACATGGGCTTTTTATTGAAAACTTTATTCTGTGCATAACTGACTCAGGACATAATGAAAAAGTGAGTTTAGCAAAGGATCAGAGTTACTTTTGATAAACGCTCACTCTGAGTGCTGGGAGAGTCAGAAAAATGGGCTTTTGACTGAAAACTTTATTCTTTGTGAAACTGGCTGAGGACATAATGAAAATGTGAGTTTAGCAAAGGATCACAGACAGTTTTCATAAACTTTCAATTCTGACTGCTGCGAGAGTCAGAAAAATGGGCTTTGCATTGAAAACAATATTTTGTGTAAAACCAATTGTGTGCATAATGAAGAAGTGTGTTTAGCAAAGGATCAGAGTTACTTTTGATAAACACTCCCTCTGAGTGCTGGGAGAATCAGGAATATATTGGCTTTTGACTGAAAACTGCATTCTGTGTAAAACTAGATGTGCGCGTAATGAAAAAGTGCGGTTGGCAAAGGATCATGTTCAGTTTCCTTAAATGCTCATTCTGAGTTCCTTGGAGAGTCAGAAAAATGGGCTTTTGACTGAAAACTGCATTCTGTGTAAAACTGGCTGAAGTCATTATAAAAAAGTGAGTTTAGCAAAGGATCAGAGTTACTTTTGATAAACGCTCACTCTGAGTGCTGGGAGAGTCAGAAATATGGGCTTTTGACTGAAAACTGCATTTTGTTTAAAACTGGCATTGGGCATAATGAAAAAGTGAGTTTAGCAAAGGATCAGAGCTAGTTTTCATAAACGATCATTCTGAGTGCTGGGAGTGTCAGAAATATGGGCTTTGCACTGAAAACAACATTTTGTGTAAAACCAGATGTTTGCATAATGAAAAAGGGCGTTAAATAAAGGATTATATACAGATTTCTTAAACGCTCATTCTGACTACTGGGAGAGTCAGAAAAATGGGCTTTGCACTGAAAACAATATTTTGTGTAAAACCAATTGTGTGCATAATGAAAAAGTGTGTTTAGCAAAGGATCAGAGTTACTTTTGATAAACACTCCCTCTGAGTGCTGGGAGAATCAGGAATATATTGGCTTTTGACTGAAAACTGCATTCTGTGTAAAACTAGATGTGCGCGTAATGAAAAAGTGCGGTTGGCAAAGGATCATGTTCAGTTTCCTTAAATGCTCATTCTGAGTTCCTTGGAGAGTCAGAAAAATGGGCTTTTGACTGAAAACTGCATTCTGTGTAAAACTGGCTGAAGTCATAATAAAAAAGTGAGTTTAGCAAAGGATCAGAGTTACTTTTGATAAACGCTCACTCTGAGTGCTGGGAGAGTCAGAAATATGGGCTTTTGACTGAAAACTGCATTCTGTGTAAAACTGACTGGGGACATAATGAATAAGTGAGTCTAGCAAAGGATCAGAGTTAGTTTCCATAAACGCTCACTCTGAGTGCTAGAGAGTCAGAAAAATGGGGCTTTTGACTGAAAACAACATTTTGTGTAAAACCAATTGTGTGCATAATGAAAAAGTGTGTTAAATAAAGGATTACATACAGATTTCTTAAACGCTCATTCTGACTACTGGGAGAGTCAGAAAAATGGGCTTTGCACTGAAAACAATATTTTGTGTAAAACCAATTGTGTGCATAATGAAAAAGGGTTTTAATTAAAGGATCACAGACAGTATTCTTAAACGCTCATTCTGAGTGCTGGGACAGTCAGAAACACGAGGTTTGCACTGAAAACTGCATTTTGTTTAAAACTGGCATTGGGCATAATGAAAAAGTGAGTTTAGCAAAGGATCAGAGCTAGTTTTCATAAACGATCATTCTGAGTGCTGGGAGTGTCAGAAATATGGGCTTTGCACTGAAAACAACATTTTGTGTAAAACCAGATGTTTGCATAATGAAAAAGGGCGTTAAATAAAGGATTACATACAGATTTCTTAAACGCTCATTCTGACTACTGGGAGAGTCAGAAAAATGGGCTTTGCACTGAAAACAATATTTTGTGTAAAACCAATTGTGTGCATAATGAAAAAGTGTGTTTAGCAAAGGGTCAGAGTTACTTTTGATAAACACTCCCTCTGAGTGCTGGGAGAATCAGGAATATATTGGCTTTTGACTGAAAACTGCATTCTGTGTAAAACTGGCTGAAGTCATAATAAAAAAGTGAGTTTAGCAAAGGATCAGAGTTACTTTTCATAAACGCTCACTCTGAGTGCTGGGAGAGTCAGAAATATGGTCTTTTGACTGAAAACTGCACTCTGTGTAAAACTGACTGTGGACATAATGAATAAGTGAGTCTAGCAAAGGATCAGAGTTAGTTTCCATAAACGCTCATTCTCAGTGCTAGAGAGTCAGAAAAATGGGGCTTTTGACTGAAAACAACATTTTATGTAAAACCAATTGTGTGCATAATGAAAAAGTGTGTTTAGCAAAGGCTAAGAGTTACTTTTCATAAACAATCATTCTGAGTGCTGGGAGAGTCAGAAAAATGGGCTTTTGACTGAAAACTTTTTTCTTTGTGAAACTGGCTGAGGACATAATGAAAATGTGAGTTTAGCAAAGGATCACAGACAGTTTTCATAAACTTTCAATTCTGACTGCTGCGAGAGTCAGAAAAATGGGCTTTGCATTGAAAACAACATTATGTGTAAAACTAGATGTGTGCATAATGATAAAGGGTTTTAATTAAAGGATCACAGACAGTTTTCTTAAACGCTCATTCTGACTACTGGGAGAGTCAACAACATTTTGTGTAAAACCAATTGTGTGCATAATGAAAAAGTTTGTTTAGCAAAGGATCAGAGTTACTTTTCATAAACAATCATTCTGAGTGCTGGGAGAGACAGAAATATGTGCTTTGCACTGAAAACAACATTTTGTGTAAAACTAGATGTGCGCATAATGAAAAAGTGCGGTTGGCAAAGGATCATGTTCAGTTTCCTTAAATGCTCATTTTGAGTTCCTTGGAGAGTCAGAAAAATGGGCTTTTGACTGAAAACTGCATTCTGTGTAAAACTGGCTGAAGTCATAATAAAAAAGTGAGTTTAGCAAAGGATCAGAGTTACTTTTGATAAACGCTCACTCTGATTGCTGGGAGAGTCAGAAAAATGGGCTTTTGACTGAAAACTTTATTCTGTGTAAAACTGGCTGAGGTCAAAGTGAAAAAGTGAGTTTAGCAAAGGATCACAGACAGTTTTCATAAACGTTCAATTCTGACTGCTGCGAGAGTCATGAAAATGGGCTTTGCACTGAAAACAACATTATGTGTAAAACTAGATGTGTGCATAATGAAAAAGGGTTTTAAATAAAGGATCACAGACAGTATTCTTAAACGCTCATTCTGAGTGCTGGGACAGTCAGAAAAATGGGCTTTGCACTGAAAACAATATTTTGTGTAAAACCAATTGTGTGCATAATGAAAAAGTGCGGTTGGCAAAGGATCATGTTCAGTTTCCTTAAATGCTCATTCTGAGTTCCTTGGAGAGTCAGAAAAATGGGCTTTTGACTGAAAACTGCATTCTGTGTAAAACTGGCTGAAGTCATTATAAAAAAGTGAGTTTAGCAAAGGATCAGAGTTACTTTTGATAAACGCTCACTCTGAGTGCTGGGACAGTCAGAAACACGAGGTTTGCACTGAAAACTGCATTTTGTTTAAAACTGGCATTGGGCATAATGAAAAAGTGAGTTTAGAAAAGGATCAGAGCTAGTTTTCATAAACGATCATTCTGAGTGCTGGGAGTGTCAGAAAAATGGGCTTTGCACTGAAAACAACATTTTGTGTAAAACCAATTGTGTGCATAATGAAAAAGTGTGTTTAGCAAAGGATCAGAGTTACTTTTGATAAACACTCCCTCTGAGTGCTGGGAGAATCAGGAATATGTGGGCTTTGCACTGAAAGCTGCATTTTGTGTAAAACTGACTAGGGACATAATGAAAAAGTGAGTTTAGCAAACTATCAGATTCAGTTTTCTTAAACGCTCATTCTGACTACTGGGAGAGTCAGAAAAATGGGCTTTGCACTGAAAACTGCATTTTGTTTAAAACTGGCATTGGGCATAATGAAAAAGTGAGTTTAGCAAAGGATCAGAGCTAGTTTTCATAAACGATCATTCTGAGTGCTGGGAGTGTCAGAAATATGGGCTTTGCACTGAAAACAACATTTTGTGTAAAACCAGATGTTTGCATAATGAAAAAGGGCGTTAAATAAAGGATTACATACAGATTTCTTAAACGCTCATTCTGACTACTGGGAGAGTCAGAAAAATGGGCTTTGCACTGAGAACAATATTTTGTGTAAAACCAATTGTGTGCATAATGAAAAAGTGTGTTTAGCAAAGGATCAGAGTTACTTTTGATAAACACTCCCTCTGAGTGCTGGGAGAATCAGGAATATGTGGGCTTTGCACTGAAAGCTGCATTTGTGTAAAACTGACTAGGGACATAATGAAAAAGTGAGTTTAGCAAACTATCAGATTCAGTTTTCTTAAACGCTCATTCTGACTACTGGGAGAGTCAGAAAAATGGGCTTTGCACTGAAAACAACATTTTGTGTAAAACCAGTTGTGTGCGTAATGAAAAAGTGTGGTTTGCAAAGGATCAGTTTCCATAATCATAAACGCTCATTCTGAGTTCTGGGAGAGTGAGAAACATGGGCTTTTTATTGAAAACTTTATTCTGTGCATAACTGACTCAGGACATAATGAAAAAGTGAGTTTAGCAAAGGATCAGAATTACTTTTGATAAACGCTCACTCTGAGTGCTGGGAGAGTCAGAAAAATGGGCTTTTGACTGAAAACTTTATTCTTTGTGAAACTGGCTGAGGACATAATGAAAAAGTGAGTTTAGCAAAGGATCAGAGTTACTTTTGATAAATGCTCACTCTGAGTGCTGGGAGAGTCAGAAAAATGGGCTTTTTGACTGAAAACTTTATTCTGTGTAAAACTGGCTGAGGACATAATGAAAAAGTGAGTTTAGCAAAGGATCATAGTTACTTTTGATAAACGCTCATTCTGAGTTCTGGGAGAGTGAGAAACATGAGCTTTTTATTGAAAACTTTATTCTGTGCATAACTGACTCAGGACATAATGAAAAAGTTTGTTTAGCAAAGGATCAGAGTTACTTTTCATAAACAATCATTCTGAGTGCTGGGAGAGACAGAAATATGTGCTTTGCACTGAAAACAACATTTTGTGTAAAACTAGATGTGCGCATAATGAAAAAGTGCGGTTGGCAAAGGATCATGTTCAGTTTCCTTAATTGCTCATTTTGAGTTCCTTGGAGAGTCAGAAAAATGGGCTTTTGACTGAAAACTGCATTCTGTGTAAAACTGGCTGAAGTCATAATAAAAAAGTGAGTTTAGCAAAGGATCAGAGTTACTTTTGATAAACGCTCACTCTGATTGCTGGGAGAGTCAGAAAAATGGGCTTTTGACTGAAAACTTTATTCTGTGTAAAACTGGCTGAGGTCAAAGTGAAAAAGTGAGTTTAGCAAAGGATCACAGACAGTTTTCATAAACGTTCAATTCTGACTGCTGCGAGAGTCATGAAAATGGGCTTTGCACTGAAAACAACATTATGTGTAAAACTAAATGTGTGCATAATGAAAAAGGGTTTTAAATAAAGGATCACAGACAGTATTCTTAAACGCTCATTCTGAGTGCTGGGACAGTCAGAAAAATGAGCTTTGCACTGAAAACAATATTTTGTGTAAAACCAATTGTGTGCATAATGAAAAAGTGCGGTTGGCAAAGGATCATGTTCAGTTTCCTTAAATGCTCATTCTGAGTTCCTTGGAGAGTCAGAAAAATGGGCTTTTGACTGAAAACTGCATTCTGTGTAAAACTGGCTGAAGTCATTATAAAAAAGTGAGTTTAGCAAAGGATCAGAGTTACTTTTGATAAACGCTCACTCTGAGTGCTGGGAGAGTCAGAAATATGGGCTTTTGACTGAAAACTGCATTTTGTTTAGAACTGGCATTGGGCATAATGAAAAAGTGAGTTTAGCAAAGGATCAGAGCTAGTTTTCATAAACGATCATTCTGAGTGCTGGGAGTGTCAGAAATATGGGCTTTGCACTGAAAACAACATTTTGTGTAAAACCAGATGTTTGCATAATCAAAAAGCGCGTTAAATAAAGGATAACATACAGATTTCTTAAACGCTCACTCTGACTACTGGGAGAGTCAGAAAAATGGGCCTTTTGACTGAAAACTTTATTCTGTGTAAAACTGGATGAGGACATAATGAAAAAGTGAGTTTAGCAAAGGATCATAGTTACTTTTGATAAACGCTCATTCTGAGTTCTGGGAGAGTGAGAAACATGGGCTTTTTATTGAAAACTTTATTCTGTGCATAACTGACTCAGGACATAATGAAAAAGTGAGTTTAGCAAAGGATCAGAGTTACTTTTGATAAACGCTCACTCTGAGTGCTGGGAGAGTCAGAAAAATGGGCTTTTGACTGAAAACTTTATTCTTTGTGAAACTGGCTGAGGACATAATGAAAATGTGAGTTTAGCAAAGGATCACAGACAGTTTTCATAAACTTTCAATTCTGACTGCTGCGAGAGTCAGAAAAATGGGCTTTGCATTGAAAACAATATTTTGTGTAAAACCAATTGTGTGCATAATGAAGAAGTGTGTTTAGCAAAGGATCAGAGTTACTTTTGATAAACACTCCCTCTGAGTGCTGGGAGAATCAGGAATATATTGGCTTTTGACTGAAAACTGCATTCTGTGTAAAACTAGATGTGCGCGTAATGAAAAAGTGCGGTTGGCAAAGGATCATGTTCAGTTTCCTTAAATGCTCATTCTGAGTTCCTTGGAGAGTCAGAAAAATGGGCTTTTGACTGAAAACTGCATTCTGTGTAAAACTGGCTGAAGTCATTATAAAAAAGTGAGTTTAGCAAAGGATCAGAGTTACTTTTGATAAACGCTCACTCTGAGTGCTGGGAGAGTCAGAAATATGGGCTTTTGACTGAAAACTGCATTTTGTTTAAAACTGGCATTGGGCATAATGAAAAAGTGAGTTTAGCAAAGGATCAGAGCTAGTTTTCATAAACGATCATTCTGAGTGCTGGGAGTGTCAGAAATATGGGCTTTGCACTGAAAACAACATTTTGTGTAAAACCAGATGTTTGCATAATGAAAAAGGGCGTTAAATAAAGGATTACATACAGATTTCTTAAACGCTCATTCTGACTACTGGGAGAGTCAGAAAAATGGGCTTTGCACTGAAAACAATATTTTGTGTAAAACCAATTGTGTGCATAATGAAAAAGTGTGTTTAGCAAAGGATCAGAGTTACTTTTGATAAACACTCCCTCTGAGTGCTGGGAGAATCAGGAATATGTGGGCTTTGCACTGAAAGCTGCATTTTGTGTAAAACTGACTAGGGACATAATGAAAAAGTGAGTTTAGCAAACTATCAGATTCAGTTTTCTTAAACGCTCATTCTGAGTGCTGGGAGAGACAGAAATATGTGCTTTGCACTGAAAACAACATTTTGTGTAAAACTAGATGTGCGCATAATGAAAAAGTGCGGTTGGCAAAGGATCATGTTCAGTTTCCTTAAATGCTCATTCTGAGTTCCTTGGAGAGTCAGAAAAATGGGCTTTTGACTGAAAACTGCATTCTGTGTAAAACTGGCTGAAGTCATAATAAAAAAGTGAGTTTAGCAAAGGATCAGAGTTACTTTACATAAACGCTCACTCTGAGTGCTGGGAGAGTCAGAAATATGGGATTTGCACTGAAAACAACATTTTGTATAAAACCAGATGTTTGCATAATGAAAAAGGGCGTTAAATAAAGGATTATATACAGATTTCTTAAACGCTCATTCTGACTACTGGGAGAGTCAGAAAAATGGGCTTTGCACTGAAAACAATATTTTGTGTAAAACCAATTGTGTGCATAATGAAAAAGTGTGTTTAGCAAAGGATCAGAGTTACTTTTGATAAACACTCCCTCTGAGTGCTGGGAGAATCAGGAATATATTGGCTTTTGACTGAAAACTGCATTCTGTGTAAAACTAGATGTGCGCGTAATGAAAAAGTGCGGTTGGCAAAGGATCATGTTCAGTTTCCTTAAATGCTCATTCTGAGTTCCTTGGAGAGTCAGAAAAATGGGCTTTTGACTGAAAACTGCATTCTGTGTAAAACTGGCTGAAGTCATAATAAAAAAGTGAGTTTAGCAAAGGATCAGAGTTACTTTTGATAAACGCTCACTCTGAGTGCTGGGAGAGTCAGAAATATGGGCTTTTGACTGAAAACTGCATTCTGTGTAAAACTGACTGGGGACATAATGAATAAGTGAGTCTAGCAAAGGATCAGAGTTAGTTTCCATAAACGCTCACTCTGAGTGCTAGAGAGTCAGAAAAATGGGGCTTTTGACTGAAAACAACATTTTGTGTAAAACCAATTGTGTGCATAATGAAAAAGTGTGTTAAATAAAGGATTACATACAGATTTCTTAAACGCTCATTCTGACTACTGGGAGAGTCAGAAAAATGGGCTTTGCACTGAAAACAATATTTTGTGTAAAACCAATTGTGTGCATAATGAAAAAGGGTTTTAATTAAAGGATCACAGACAGTATTCTTAAACTCTCATTCTGAGTGCTGGGACAGTCAGAAACACGAGGTTTGCACTGAAAACTGCATTTTGTTTAAAACTGGCATTGGGCATAATGAAAAAGTGAGTTTAGCAAAGGATCAGAGCTAGTTTTCATAAACGATCATTCTGAGTGCTGGGAGTGTCAGAAATATGGGCTTTGCACTGAAAACAACATTTTGTGTAAAACCAGATGTTTGCATAATGAAAAAGGGCGTTAAATAAAGGATTACATACAGATTTCTTAAACGCTCATTCTGACTACTGGGAGAGTCAGAAAAATGGGCTTTGCACTGAAAACAATATTTTGTGTAAAACCAATTGTGTGCATAATGAAAAAGTGTGTTTAGCAAAGGATCAGAGTTACTTTTGATAAACACTCCCTCTGAGTGCTGGGAGAATCAGGAATATATTGGCTTTTGACTGAAAACTGCATTCTGTGTAAAACTGGCTGAAGTCATAATAAAAAAGTGAGTTTAGCAAAGGATCAGAGTTACTTTTCATAAACGCTCACTCTGAGTGCTGGGAGAGTCAGAAATATGGTCTTTTGACTGAAAACTGCACTCTGTGTAAAACTGACTGTGGACATAATGAATAAGTGAGTCTAGCAAAGGATCAGAGTTAGTTTCCATAAACGCTCATTCTCAGTGCTAGAGAGTCAGAAAAATGGGGCTTTTGACTGAAAACAACATTTTATGTAAAACCAATTGTGTGCATAATGAAAAAGTGTGTTTAGCAAAGGCTAAGAGTTACTTTTCATAAACAATCATTCTGAGTGCTGGGAGAGTCAGAAAAATGGGCTTTTGACTGAAAACTTTTTTCTTTGTGAAACTGGCTGAGGACATAATGAAAATGTGAGTTTAGCAAAGGATCACAGACAGTTTTCATAAACTTTCAATTCTGACTGCTGCGAGAGTCAGAAAAATGGGCTTTGCATTGAAAACAACATTATGTGTAAAACTAGATGTGTGCATAATGATAAAGGGTTTTAATTAAAGGATCACAGACAGTTTTCTTAAACGCTCATTCTGACTACTGGGAGAGTCAACAACATTTTGTGTAAAACCAATTGTGTGCATAATGAAAAAGTTTGTTTAGCAAAGGATCAGAGTTACTTTTCATAAACAATCATTCTGAGTGCTGGGAGAGACAGAAATATGTGCTTTGCACTGAAAACAACATTTTGTGTAAAACTAGATGTGCGCATAATGAAAAAGTGCGGTTGGCAAAGGATCATGTTCAGTTTCCTTAAATGCTCATTTTGAGTTCCTTGGAGAGTCAGAAAAATGGGCTTTTGACTGAAAACTGCATTCTGTGTAAAACTGGCTGAAGTCATAATAAAAAAGTGAGTTTAGCAAAGGATCAGAGTTACTTTTGATAAACGCTCACTCTGATTGCTGGGAGAGTCAGAAAAATGGGCTTTTGACTGAAAACTTTATTCTGTGTAAAACTGGCTGAGCTCAAAGTGAAAAAGTGAGTTTAGCAAAGGATCACAGACAGTTTTCATAAACGTTCAATTCTGACTGCTGCGAGAGTCATGAAATTGGGCTTTGCACTGAAAACAACATTATGTGTAAAACTAGATGTGTGCATAATGAAAAAGGGTTTTAAATAAAGGATCACAGACAGTATTCTTAAACGCTCATTCTGAGTGCTGGGACAGTCAGAAAAATGGGCTTTGCACTGAAAACAATATTTTGTGTAAAACCAATTGTGTGCATAATGAAAAAGTGCGGTTGGCAAAGGATCATGTTCAGTTTCCTTAAATGCTCATTCTGAGTTCCTTGGAGAGTCAGAAAAATGGGCTTTTGACTGAAAACTGCATTCTGTGTAAAACTGGCTGAAGTCATTATAAAAAAGTGAGTTTAGCAAAGGATCAGAGTTACTTTTGATAAACGCTCACTCTGAGTGCTGGGACAGTCAGAAACACGAGGTTTGCACTGAAAACTGCATTTTGTTTAAAACTGGCATTGGGCATAATGAAAAAGTGAGTTTAGAAAAGGATCAGAGCTAGTTTTCATAAACGATCATTCTGAGTGCTGGGAGTGTCAGAAAAATGGGCTTTGCACTGAAAACAACATTTTGTGTAAAACCAATTGTGTGCATAATGAAAAAGTGTGTTTAGCAAAGGATCAGAGTTACTTTTGATAAACACTCCCTCTGAGTGCTGGGAGAATCAGGAATATGTGGGCTTTGCACTGAAAGCTGCATTTTGTGTAAAACTGACTAGGGACATAATGAAAAAGTGAGTTTAGCAAACTATCAGATTCAGTTTTCTTAAACGCTCATTCTGACTACTGGGAGAGTCAGAAAAATGGGCTTTGCACTGAAAACTGCATTTTGTTTAAAACTGGCATTGGGCATAATGAAAAAGTGAGTTTAGCAAAGGATCAGAGGTAGTTTTCATAAACGATCATTCTGAGTGCTGGGAGTGTCAGAAATATGGGCTTTGCACTGAAAACAACATTTTGTGTAAAACCAGATGTTTGCATAATGAAAAAGGGCGTTAAATAAAGGATTACATACAGATTTCTTAAACGCTCATTCTGACTACTGGGAGAGTCAGAAAAATGGGCTTTGCACTGAGAACAATATTTTGTGTAAAACCAATTGTGTGCATAATGAAAAAGTGTGTTTAGCAAAGGATCAGAGTTACTTTTGATAAACACTCCCTCTGAGTGCTGGGAGAATCAGGAATATGTGGGCTTTGCACTGAAAGCTGCATTTGTGTAAAACTGACTAGGGACATAATGAAAAAGTGAGTTTAGCAAACTATCAGATTCAGTTTTCTTAAACGCTCATTCTGACTACTGGGAGAGTCAGAAAAATGGGCTTTGCACTGAAAACAACATTTTGTGTAAAACCAGTTGTGTGCGTAATGAAAAAGTGTGGTTTGCAAAGGATCAGTTTCCATAATCATAAACGCTCATTCTGAGTTCTGGGAGAGTGAGAAACATGGGCTTTTTATTGAAAACTTTATTCTGTGCGTAACTGACTCAGGACATAATGAAAAAGTGAGTTTAGCAAAGGATCAGAATTACTTTTGATAAACGCTCACTCTGAGTGCTGGGAGAGTCAGAAAAATGGGCTTTTGACTGAAAACTTTATTCTTTGTGAAACTGGCTGAGGACATAATGAAAAAGTGAGTTTAGCAAAGGATCATAGTTACTTTTGATAAACGCTCATTCTGAGTTCTGGGAGAGTGAGAAACATGAGCTTTTTATTGAAAACTTTATTCTGTGCATAACTGACTCAGGACATAATGAAAAAGTTTGTTTAGCAAAGGATCAGAGTTACTTTTCATAAACAATCATTCTGAGTGCTGGGAGAGACAGAAATATGTGCTTTGCACTGAAAACAACATTTTGTGTAAAACTAGATGTGCGCATAATGAAAAAGTGCGGTTGGCAAAGGATCATGTTCAGTTTCCTTAATTGCTCATTTTGAGTTCCTTGGAGAGTCAGAAAAATGGGCTTTTGACTGAAAACTGCATTCTGTGTAAAACTGGCTGAAGTCATAATAAAAAAGTGAGTTTAGCAAAGGATCAGAGTTACTTTTGATAAACGCTCACTCTGATTGCTGGGAGAGTCAGAAAAATGGGCTTTTGACTGAAAACTTTATTCTGTGTAAAACTGGCTGAGGTCAAAGTGAAAAAGTGAGTTTAGCAAAGGATCACAGACAGTTTTCATAAACGTTCAATTCTGACTGCTGCGAGAGTCATGAAAATGGGCTTTGCACTGAAAACAACATTATGTGTAAAACTAAATGTGTGCATAATGAAAAAGGGTTTTAAATAAAGGATCACAGACAGTATTCTTAAACGCTCATTCTGAGTGCTGGGACAGTCAGAAAAATGGGCTTTGCACTGAAAACAATATTTTGTGTAAAACCAATTGTGTGCATAATGAAAAAGTGCGGTTGGCAAAGGATCATGTTCAGTTTCCTTAAATGCTCATTCTGAGTTCCTTGGAGAGTCAGAAAAATGGGCTTTTGACTGAAAACTGCATTCTGTGTAAAACTGGCTGAAGTCATTATAAAAAAGTGAGTTTAGCAAAGGATCAGAGTTACTTTTGATAAACGCTCACTCTGAGTGCTGGGAGAGTCAGAAATATGGGCTTTTGACTGAAAACTGCATTTTGTTTAGAACTGGCATTGGGCATAATGAAAAAGTGAGTTTAGCAAAGGATCAGAGCTAGTTTTCATAAACGATCATTCTGAGTGCTGGGAGTGTCAGAAATATGGGCTTTGCACTGAAAACAACATTTTGTGTAAAACCAGATGTTTGCATAATCAAAAAGCGCGTTAAATAAAGGATAACATACAGATTTCTTAAACGCTCACTCTGACTACTGGGAGAGTCAGAAAAATGGGCTTTTTGACTGAAAACTTTATTCTGTGCATAACTGACTCAGGACATAATGAAAAAGTGAGTTTAGCAAAGGATCATAGTTACTTTTGATAAACGCTCATTCTGAGTTCTGGGAGAGTGAGAAACATGGGCTTTTTATTGAAAACTTTATTCTGTGCATAACTGACTCAGGACATAATGAAAAAGTGAGTTTAGCAAAGGATCAGAGTTACTTTTGATAAACGCTCACTCTGAGTGCTGGGAGAGTCAGAAAAATGGGCTTTTGACTGAAAACTTTATTCTTTGTGAAACTGGCTGAGGACATAATGAAAATGTGAGTTTAGCAAAGGATCACAGACAGTTTTCATAAACTTTCAATTCTGACTGCTGCGAGAGTCAGAAAAATGGGCTTTGCATTGAAAACAACATTATGTGTAAAACTAGATGTGTGCATAATGATAAAGGGTTTTAAATAAAGGATCACAGACAGTTTTCTTAAACGCTCATTCTGACTACTGGGAGAGTCAACAACATTTTGTGTAAAACCAATTGTGTGCATAATGAAAAAGTTTGTTTAGCAAAGGATCAGAGTTACTTTTCATAAACAATCATTCTGAGTGCTGGGAGAGACAGAAATATGTGCTTTGCACTGAAAACAACATTTTGTGTAAAACTAGATGTGCGCATAATGAAAAAGTGCGGTTGGCAAAGGATCATGTTCAGTTTCCTTAAATGCTCATTTTGAGTTCCTTGGAGAGTCAGAAAAATGGGCTTTTGACTGAAAACTGCATTCTGTGTAAAACTGGCTGAAGTCATAATAAAAAAGTGAGTTTAGCAAAGGATCAGAGTTACTTTTGATAAACACTCCCTCTGAGTGCTGGGAGAATCAGGAATATGTGGGCTTTGCACTGAAAGCTGCATTTTGTGTAAAACTGACTAGGGACATAATGAAAAAGTGAGTTTAGCAAACTATCAGATTCAGTTTTCTTAAACGGTCATTCTGACTACTGGGAGAGTCAGAAACACGAGGTTTGCACTGAAAACTGCATTTTGTTTAAAACTGGCATTGGGCATAATGAAAAAGTGAGTTTAGCAAAGGATCAGAGCTAGTTTTCATAAACGATCATTCTGAGTGCTGGGAGTGTCAGAAATATGGGCTTTGCACTGAAAACAACATTTTGTGTAAAACCAGATGTTTGCATAATGAAAAAGGGCGTTAAATAAAGGATTACATACAGATTTCTTAAACGCTCATTCTGACTACTGGGAGAGTCAGAAAAATGGGCTTTGCACTGAAAACAATATTTTGTGTAAAACCAATTGTGTGCATAATGAAAAAGTGTGTTTAGCAAAGGATCAGAGTTACTTTTGATAAACACTCCCTCTGAGTGCTGGGAGAATCAGGAATATGTGGGCTTTGCACTGAAAGCTGCATTTTGTGTAAAACTGACTAGGGACATAATGAAAAAGTGAGTTTAGCAAACTATCAGATTCAGTTTTCTTAAACGCTCATTCTGAGTGCTGGGAGAGACAGAAATATGTGCTTTGCACTGAAAACAACATTTTGTGTAAAACTAGATGTGCGCATAATGAAAAAGTGCGGTTGGCAAAGGATCATGTTCAGTTTCCTTAAATGCTCATTCTGAGTTCCTTGGAGAGTCAGAAAAATGGGCTTTTGACTGAAAACTGCATTCTGTGTAAAACTGGCTGAAGTCATAATAAAAAAGTGAGTTTAGCAAAGGATCAGAGTTACTTTACATAAACGCTCACTCTGAGTGCTGGGAGAGTCAGAAATATGGGATTTGCACTGAAAACAACATTTTGTATAAAACCAGATGTTTGCATAATGAAAAAGGGCGTTAAATAAAGGATTATATACAGATTTCTTAAACGCTCATTCTGACTACTGGGAGAGTCAGAAAAATGGGCTTTGCACTGAAAACAATATTTTGTGTAAAACCAATTGTGTGCATAATGAAAAAGTGTGTTTAGCAAAGGATCAGAGTTACTTTTGATAAACACTCCCTCTGAGTGCTGGGAGAATCAGGAATATATTGGCTTTTGACTGAAAACTGCATTCTGTGTAAAACTAGATGTGCGCGTAATGAAAAAGTGCGGTTGGCAAAGGATCATGTTCAGTTTCCTTAAATGCTCATTCTGAGTTCCTTGGAGAGTCAGAAAAATGGGCTTTTGACTGAAAACTGCATTCTGTGTAAAACTGGCTGAAGTCATAATAAAAAAGTGAGTTTAGCAAAGGATCAGAGTTACTTTTGATAAACGCTCACTCTGAGTGCTGGGAGAGTCAGAAATATGGGCTTTTGACTGAAAACTGCATTCTGTGTAAAACTGACTGGGGACATAATGAATAAGTGAGTCTAGCAAAGGATCAGAGTTAGTTTCCATAAACGCTCACTCTGAGTGCTAGAGAGTCAGAAAAATGGGGCTTTTGACTGAAAACAACATTTTGTGTAAAACCAATTGTGTGCATAATGAAAAAGTGTGTTAAATAAAGGATTACATACAGATTTCTTAAACGCTCATTCTGACTACTGGGAGAGTCAGAAAAATGGGCTTTGCACTGAAAACAATATTTTGTGTAAAACCAATTGTGTGCATAATGAAAAAGGGTTTTAATTAAAGGATCACAGACAGTATTCTTAAACTCTCATTCTGAGTGCTGGGACAGTCAGAAACACGAGGTTTGCACTGAAAACTGCATTTTGTTTAAAACTGGCATTGGGCATAATGAAAAAGTGAGTTTAGCAAAGGATCAGAGCTAGTTTTCATAAACGATCATTCTGAGTGCTGGGAGTGTCAGAAATATGGGCTTTGCACTGAAAACAACATTTTGTGTAAAACCAGATGTTTGCATAATGAAAAAGGGCGTTAAATAAAGGATTACATACAGATTTCTTAAACGCTCATTCTGACTACTGGGAGAGTCAGAAAAATGGGCTTTGCACTGAAAACAATATTTTGTGTAAAACCAATTGTGTGCATAATGAAAAAGTGTGTTTAGCAAAGGCTAAGAGTTACTTTTCATAAACAATCATTCTGAGTGCTGGGAGAGTCAGAAAAATGGGCTTTTGACTGAAAACTTTTTTCTTTGTGAAACTGGCTGAGGACATAATGAAAATGTGAGTTTAGCAAAGGATCACAGACAGTTTTCATAAACTTTCAATTCTGACTGCTGCGAGAGTCAGAAAAATGGGCTTTGCATTGAAAACAACATTATGTGTAAAACTAGATGTGTGCATAATGATAAAGGGTTTTAATTAAAGGATCACAGACAGTTTTCTTAAACGCTCATTCTGACTACTGGGAGAGTCAACAACATTTTGTGTAAAACCAATTGTGTGCATAATGAAAAAGTTTGTTTAGCAAAGGATCAGAGTTACTTTTCATAAACAATCATTCTGAGTGCTGGGAGAGTCAGAAAAATGGGCTTTTGACTGAAAACTTTTTTCTTTGTGAAACTGGCTGAGGACATAATGAAAATGTGAGTTTAGCAAAGGATCACAGACAGTTTTCATAAACTTTCAATTCTGACTGCTGCGAGAGTCAGAAAAATGGGCTTTGCATTGAAAACAACATTATGTGTAAAACTAGATGTGTGCATAATGAAAAAGGGTTTTAAATAAAGGATCACAGACAGTATTCTTAAACGCTCATTCTGAGTGCTGGGACAGTCAGAAAAATGGGCTTTGCACTGAAAACAATATTTTGTGTAAAACCAATTGTGTGCATAATGAAAAAGTGCGGTTGGCAAAGGATCATGTTCAGTTTCCTTAAATGCTCATTCTGAGTTCCTTGGAGAGTCAGAAAAATGGGCTTTTGACTGAAAACTGCATTCTGTGTAAAACTGGCTGAAGTCATTATAAAAAAGTGAGTTTAGCAAAGGATCAGAGTTACTTTTGATAAACGCTCACTCTGAGTGCTGGGACAGTCAGAAACACGAGGTTTGCACTGAAAACTGCATTTTGTTTAAAACTGGCATTGGGCATAATGAAAAAGTGAGTTTAGAAAAGGATCAGAGCTAGTTTTCATAAACGATCATTCTGAGTGCTGGGAGTGTCAGAAAAATGGGCTTTGCACTGAAAACAACATTTTGTGTAAAACCAATTGTGTGCATAATGAAAAAGTGTGTTTAGCAAAGGATCAGAGTTACTTTTGATAAACACTCCCTCTGAGTGCTGGGAGAATCAGGAATATGTGGGCTTTGCACTGAAAGCTGCATTTTGTGTAAAACTGACTAGGGACATAATGAAAAAGTGAGTTTAGCAAACTATCAGATTCAGTTTTCTTAAACGCTCATTCTGACTACTGGGAGAGTCAGAAAAATGGGCTTTGCACTGAAAACTGCATTTTGTTTAAAACTGGCATTGGGCATAATGAAAAAGTGAGTTTAGCAAAGGATCAGAGCTAGTTTTCATAAACGATCATTCTGAGTGCTGGGAGTGTCAGAAATATGGGCTTTGCACTGAAAACAACATTTTGTGTAAAACCAGATGTTTGCATAATGAAAAAGGGCGTTAAATAAAGGATTACATACAGATTTCTTAAACGCTCATTCTGACTACTGGGAGAGTCAGAAAAATGGGCTTTTGACTGAAAACTTTATTCTTTGTGAAACTGGCTGAGGACATAATGAAAAAGTGAGTTTAGCAAAGGATCAGAGTTACTTTTGATAAATGCTCACTCTGAGTGCTGGGAGAGTCAGAAAAATGGGCTTTTTGACTGAAAACTTTATTCTGTGTGTGACCAGGGATTTAGATTTACCACTCGGAACACATATAACAAGTTCAATTTGCTTTTGTGGTTTATTCAATTATACGTTGTAAATGAAAGGATCTTTCAGAAACGTGTATTTAGAACACACAGCTCTGGACAGATAAAACAATACAAAAAAACATAGTTTCTTGACCCACAAAAACGGGGTTTTACCAATGAAAGAAAAGCACAACCTGTCTTATACAAGTTTAAGAAACACAAAAATACGACAAGCCCAGCTGCACGATATTACATTTTTAAATGTCAAAAAGAAAACGTCAAAAATACGGCAGTGGGGATACTGTACAAAGAAAACAACAAAATAAGTACATTATTTTATACCCATGTACAACTTAGACACATTATGATGTAAACAAAGCAAAACACTCACATAATGATGACCTCCTCAATCAATCACCACATAAAGGCAGTGACGTTGCACGGTTGAAATTCAGCCTACATATATCCTTGTATACTCTGTCTTTTAAACAAACAAATGATAAATATATTCAATAAAATATTCGTAAACTGAAATGTATATTGTTGCTAAACACAAACGGAACAGATTTACAGCACATGGTATGACGTCATATATACACGGACATTTACCACGACATAACCCACCTTACATTATACGTTTTTAACAAATGAACTACACAGTACACATTCAGAAATGTTTAATGTTAGGTATATTGCAAAATAAACACTTTATTTACCACGGGATGCTCTAAAATGCTTTCAAATTCCCGTACGAGTGCGTATCCTCTCTCACTGCACTTAGCACGTCTCACACGCTCGTGTGACGCATGCGCATTTCACTACACGCACCTAGACACTGCCCCCTGTCGCCAACTCTTGTAAATTACAGGTCATGCAAGGAAACTTCAAGGCTATTTACCACCCGGTTACATTCTCCCCTGCAATAAGTCAGCGTCCTCGATGACTAATTCAATCATGGGTTCCAGCACTCATGGCGCCCTGTAACGCCTTTTCAAACAATGCGGTACCAATACTGGCTAGCATCTGGGATACCATATCTGTGCTGACACTCACCGCATGGCAAGCAGACCGGGGTGCGTGAAAAGGATTTGTGTGAGCACCAGCAGTTGTTCTCCTACTTCTACGCAACGCTGGAACCGGTACTTTCCTACTAACTGGGTCACACATTTCAGAAGCTTCCAACTCCTGCGACTGACTCAGCTCATCAGCTACATCTGCAGGCAAACCCATATCATCAAACGTCACTGTGTCTCTATGAACACCCTCGGAAAAATGATTTTCTTCAGAACCCTCACTATCCAGCTCCGAAGTACCCGTTGCCTCTGAGGCAACTGCAGTGTCCACGACCACCTTATCATAGGGTTGCACGACCTCCTCTACCACAACAAAATCAGGCTCAAAAATCTCACAACCCTCTCTGCTTACAAGCTGTGTATCAGGTTGAGACCTCCCCCTACCCCTAGGCCTAGGAGTGGGCACAGCCCCTGAACGCAACTCTGACCTGTGAACCCGTTTTGAGGGACCTCCCTCTAAAGGCTCAACCGTGTAGGTGGTGCCTAATATCTCTACTACCCTGTACACGACAGGGCTCCACGCATCTTGAATCTTGTTCCTGCCTGGAAGCCGCTGACGTAAGTAAACAAGCTCTCCGAGGCTCACTTGAGGGCAGTAAGCGTTTTCATTTAGACGAGTCACTCTCCCTAGAGCTTTTTCCTCCGAATACTCCCTAGCCTTCTCATGAGCATACCTCAACCTCTCCTGATGGACAGACAACCAGTCATGCCTCCTCTCAGTAACTCCCTCACAACCCAACAATGCGTCAATAGGCAAATGAGGGTGAACCCCAAATAAGAGGTAATACGGGGAAAACCCGGTAGTAGAATGTGGTGTCACATTGTAGGCATGGACCAACTCCGGCAAAAACTCTGGCCAACGCCTCTTCTTTTCTGGTGGTAAAATGCGTAACAGGTTGTGAAGTGTCCGGTTGTACCGTTCGCACTGGGCATTTCCCTGTGGCCTATACGGAGTGGTACGGGTTTTCTTAACCCCGTAGAGTCGACACAGCTCCGCAACAACCTCACTTTCGAAATTTCTTCCTTGGTCGGAGTGCAACCTCTCTGGAACTCCGTACTTCATAAACCACTCTTTCAGCAAGATCTTAGCTGTGGTATCGGCCTTTTGGTCTTTCGTAGGAAAAGCCTGCGTGAACTTCGTAAAAACATCAGTAACAACCAAAACATTTTCACGCCCATCAGAAGCAGGCTCTAAGACTGTAAAGTCCACGGCAATCACTTCCAGAGGTCGGGACGCCAAAAATGCCTTTACCGGGGCACGAACTTTGGGCTGAGGCATCTTGGTTAAGATACAACGCTGACACTTCTTTACCCAAGCCTCTACATCTTCGTACATGCCCGACCAGAAACACCTTTGTTTCAACAACCCTATGGTCCGTTCGATGCCCTGGTGCCCCAGGACATCATGTACACTACTCAGCGCTTGTTCTCTTAAGCACTTAGGTAGCAACAGTTGCCAGCAGCTCCCCTCAGAGGAATCAGCCACCACCCTATACAACACCCCATTCCTTTCTTTAATCACGCTCCACTGCTTCAACAGACACTTAACAGCCCTGGAGAGAGATTTCCTTTCTAAGGGAGCAGGTCTCTTCTTTCTGTCCCAGAACCTTCTAAAATCTTGCAATACAGGGTCATTTCTCTGAAACTCAACCAGCTGCTCCCGAGTGTAACTGGGAAACGTAGGGGTATTACCCTGAGAGATCGTAACTGCCTCTTCATTGGCCTCACAGGCACGGATCTGCCTCAATCTGCAACAGTCCAACCCCTTCGAGACAAGATTCTGGTCTAATGCAGTACTGTCACGCATCATGCTGCAAATCGCTACACACTCATCCCAATCAGCATCAGGATCGGACTCATGCTCCCCTGCAAACTCCTGCCTGGACAGAGCATCAGCTGCAACGTTACTCTTCCCTGGCCTATACTTCACTTCGAAATTAAAGACTGACAGCTGAGCCATCCACCTCTGCTCGATTGCACCCAACTTGGCCGTCTGTAAGTGACATAGCGGATTATTATCTGTGATCACTTCAAACCAGGACCCAAGTAAGTAGCCACGAAACTTTTCGACCACAGCCCACTTGAGGGCCAGTAGCTCAAGCTTCATGCTACTGTAATTCCGATCATTACGCTCTGCATTGCGCAACCTCCTACTTGCGTACGCGATCACTCTTTTCTCCTCACCCTGTTTCTGATATAGGATCGCCCCTAAGCCAGTCTGACTCGCATCAGTTTCGAGAATGAAAGGACAAGTAAAATCCGCGAAACCCAGCACAGGTGCCCTTGTTAGCTTACACTTTAACTGGTCAAATGCATTAGCACACTCTTCAGTCCACAGACGACTAAAGTGGCGACCGCTCTTGGCACACCTCCCTTCCCTCAAACCATAATTCACCAGGTCATGTAATGGCCCAGCTATTCTCGAAAAGCCCTCAACGAATTTCCGATAATAGCTGCAAAAGCCCAAAAATGACCTTAGCTCCTTAAGGGTTTCTGGGGTCCTCCAATTACTGACCGCAGTGACTTTGTCCGGGTCAGGGGAAATCCCCTCCGCAGCCACTTGGTGCCCAAGGAAACGCACAGAGTCTTGAAGAAAACTGCACTTTCCTAAATTGACCTTTAAGCCGGTCTCCGACAACCGTTTCAGCACCATCTCTAATCTCTCCAGGTGGTCCTCAAAGGTCTGTGAAAACAACAAGATGTCGTCCAGATACACAATCAATACCTGGAAAATCAGATCGCTCATAACAGCCTGCATGAGCCGCTGAAAAGTTGAAGGCCCATTGCAAACCCCGAATGGCATCCTTCGATACTCAAATAAACCGAAAGGCGTTGTGAACGCTGTCTTGGCTCTGTCCCTGTCACACATGGCAATCTGATGATAGCCTGATGCCAAATCCACTGTTGAGAAATACCTGGCACCTGTGAGAGCATCAAAACTCTCGTCAATTCTAGGAAGCGGAAATGCATCACGACTCGTCTTGGCGTTTAGCTTTCGGTAATCTACGCACAATCTCAATGAACCATCAGTCTTGCGAACCAATACCACAGGCGAAGCATAAGCACTCACACTCTCCTGAATGACACCCTTCTTTAACAACTTAGAAATATGCTCCCTAACTTCCTGGTACTGGTTTGGCGGAATACGTCTGTATGGCTGATTTACCGGTATGTCATTGGTCAGGTGTATCTCATGCTGGACCTTATCAGTATACCCTAGATCATCATCATTCACAGCAAATACACTTGAATATTTGTCTAGTATGGTCTTCAACTGAATCTGTTCTTCAGGGGTGCCTCCCATGTTGGCCTGCTCTAAAACCAATTTAGTTGAAAGTTCAAGATCCGGATTTGTACCCACTGTAATCTGCTCAGTGTCTGCGGAGATTCGTTGGAATCTAACTTGGCAGAACGAACCTGCATCACAACTGTTTACTGGGGACATCAAACCAAGACGGGCCCTAGGCTGGAGCCAAAGGTCTTCCTTCGACAGATTAAGCACTCTTACTGGACATACTGCTGACTCTGCTGGGACCAGGGTAGGTACTACCACTAATCCTTCTGGTAAGGGGGTGTTTGCTGGTTCTATCAACCATGTGGAACCACCTCTTTTGTCCCAATCTCTCCCCTTAACCAGGACGGTCGCTGCTGACCAAGCCGGCACATGAGCAGGAGTCTGACCTACGATTCTAGCAACCGACACTCGTTCAACAAACTCAATGGACTGGGCTTGCTGGAAAGCCACTCTCCAGTTAGAATCAAGGTTTCCCCTCAACGTGGTGTCAAACTCAGCCCAAACGAGATTCCTGCACTTGCTAATGATGTTCATTCCAATCAAAACTGGCACAGGCGATGGACTAGGGGTTTCTTTAACAATCAAAAACCCGCACTCAGGCAGATTCATCCCCATCACTTCCACGTCTAGTTCCACGTAGCCTACATAAGGAATGTCTAACCCATTGGCCGCTGTGAGTTTCAACCAATTTGATGTAGACAGCACATTGCGCTCGTCCACAAAGGAATGCTCTCGGAAAAAACTCTCAGCAATGGTGCTGACCTGGCTACCGGTATCTAACAAGGAGGACACAGACACCCCCTTTATTTTCAAATCAACCATTGGGCAGGTCCCAACAGCCCGTTCGAAAAACCTGTCTCTACTAGTTCCCCCTGGGCCAGAAACGGATCCTTGGGCGGCCCTACTCAATGCAACAGAAGGTTTGGATTTTTCTCGACCGTCTGTAGTTGGAACATCAGTATTCGTTTTCCCACCGCGTCTCCCTGTGCAACGCCTAGCAATATGCCCAACCCCATTGCATCTGAAACAGATGGGTTCCCCCTCCTCTGTAAACCTGGGAGGAGACTTGGACCAGGGTACAACCATCTGTGGAACAGACGCTGACCGTTGCACAGTCAACTCTTTTACTGCATTAGTAAGCTGTGAAATGGTCTGCTCTTGCTCGCCTATTCTCCTTTCCTGTCGTGAGATCACCTGTAAGATATCCTTTAACACATTAGATGTCTGATCCGCAGGCTCAACAGAAACACCCACTGTTTCATGCCGCACTTCGGAATGGACTGGTCGACTAGTTACACATCTAGTCGGCCGGCTCTCTTCCATAGACCAAAGAATGGCCTCGTTACGAATCTCGAGCAATGTTGTATAGGGTTTTTCTCTGACTATTTTACGCAGCTCTCGCCTTAACGTCGCATCTCGCACGCCTTCCACAAACTGATCGCGCAAAATCTCTTGTCCATTAACCAAACCACCTGGGGTTTTCCTTTCAACAGAGCTCAAAAGGCGGGAGAGAGAGTGGGAAAAATTCCGAAGATCTTCTCCGTCCAATTGCTTGCGGTTATAAAACATTTGCAACAATTGCGTACCGCTACGTCGTTCCCCAAACGCCTCCCTCAGGAAATTAAACAAATCACTGGCCCGCCTGGACTGGTTTCCCAGACATAAACGCACCTCTTCCAATGCAGGTCCCCTTAACAGTGAAATGATAAAGTCTAGCTGTTCCTCCTGCGTCTGTTCCCTGGCCCGTAGAACCCTTTCCACCTCGTCAATAAATTCATCTACTGACCGCCCATCTTTATTATACTCTCCGCTAAAGGGTTGCACTTGGCGTTCACGAGGAACATAAATGTAGGAACGAGTTGGGTTGCCGTCACTGACAGCCCTGTTGACCAAGGTCTGATCACGCCAATCGCTTAACTCTTGAATTTGTTCCCTCATTTGCTCCATAACTTCGTTTCCCACAGCTCCAAGAGGGACATCCCCCCCCCTCACAGATTCTTCATCATGATCTGACATCTTTACACAAATAGATCAAATTACAATCACTGAACACTAACTCAGTTCGGGATCAATGTCCATGGGAGAAAGTCCATCTAACTCTCTCGATCCACTTCAGTACCTCAGACACGTTGTTGTAAAGCCTTTAGTCCTAGGATTTAACAGTGGAATCCTCGGAGCTACACGTCACCAGCCAAAGTGGCTCCAATAGAAACAGTCCTCTTTGTAGTCTCTTCTGTCACGTCCGACACACTGACCACGGGATCAGTCCCACGCTGACCGCCTTGTCTGCAACTACGATTTCCTGCGTTCTGAACGTAGTCCGTCTCTGCAAAACTATTCACCACTGCCGTATTTTGTTTAACCCCTAGCGCTTGTCGAAAACGAATCAGACTGAATAAACCACCCCACTCCTGGTACCAAAATATGTGACCAGGGATTTAGATTTACCACTCGGAACACATATAACAAGTTCAATTTGCTTTTGTGGTTTATTCAATTATACGTTGTAAATGAAAGGATCTTTCAGAAACGTGTATTTAGAACACACAGCTCTGGACAGATAAAACAATACAAAAAAACATAGTTTCTTGACCCACAAAAACGGGGTTTTACCAATGAAAGAAAAGCACAACCTGTCTTATACAAGTTTAAGAAACACAAAAATACGACAAGCCCAGCTGTACGATATTACATTTTTAAATGTCAAAAAGAAAACGTCAAAAATACGGCAGTGGGGATACTGTACAAAGAAAACAACAAAATAAGTACATTATTTTATACCCATGTACAACTTAGACACCTTATGATGTAAACAAAGCAAAACACTCACATAATGATGACCTCCTCAATCAATCACCACATAAAGGCAGTGACGTTGCACGGTTGAAATTCAGCCTACATATATCCTTGTATACTCTGTCTTTTAAACAAACAAATGATAAATATATTCAATAAAATATTCGTAAACTGAAATGTATATTGTTGCTAAACACAAACGGAACAGATTTACAGCACATGGTATGACGTCATATATACACGGACATTTACCACGACATAACCCACCTTACATTATACGTTTTTAACAAATGAACTACACAGTACACATTCAGAAATGTTTAATGTTAGGTATATTGCAAAATAAACACTTTATTTACCACGGGATGCTCTAAAATGCTTTCAAATTCCCGTACGAGTGCGTATCCTCTCTCACTGCACTTAGCACGTCTCACACGCTCGTGTGACGCATGCGCATTTCACTACACGCACCTAGACACTGCCCCCTGTCGCCAACTCTTGTAAATTACAGGTCATGCAAGGAAACTTCAAGGCTATTTACCACCCGGTTACATGTGTAAAACTGGCTGAGAACATAATGAAAAAGTGAGTTTAGCAAAGGATCATAGTTACTTTTGATAAACGCTCATTCTGAGTTCTGGGAGAGTGAGAAACATGAGCTTTTTATTGAAAACTTTATTCTGTGCATAACTGACTCAGGACATAATGAAAAAGTGTGTTTAGCAAAGGATCAGAGTTACTTTTGATAAACACTCCCTCTGAGTGCTGGGAGAATCAGGAATATATTGGCTTTTGACTGAAAACTGCATTCTGTGTAAAACTAGATGTGCGCGTAATGAAAAAGTGCGGTTGGCAAAGGATCATGTTCAGTTTCCTTAAATGCTCATTCTGAGTTCCTTGGAGAGTCAGAAAAATGGGCTTTTGACTGAAAACTGCATTCTGTGTAAAACTGGCTGAAGTCATAATAAAAAAGTGAGTTTAGCAAAGGATCAGAGTTACTTTTGATAAACGCTCACTCTGAGTGCTGGGAGAGTCAGAAATATGGGCTTTTGACTGAAAACTGCATTCTGTGTAAAACTGACTGGGGACATAATGAATAAGTGAGTCTAGCAAAGGATCAGAGTTAGTTTCCATAAACGCTCACTCTGAGTGCTAGAGAGTCAGAAAAATGGGGCTTTTGACTGAAAACAACATTTTGTGTAAAACCAATTGTGTGCATAATGAAAAAGTGTGTTAAATAAAGGAATACATACAGATTTCTTAAACGCTCATTCTGACTACTGGGAGAGTCAGAAAAATGGGCTTTGCACTGAAAACAATATTTTGTGTAAAACCAATTGTGTGCATAATGAAAAAGGGTTTTAATTAAAGGATCACAGACAGTATTCTTAAACTCTCATTCTGAGTGCTGGGACAGTCAGAAACACGAGGTTTGCACTGAAAACTGCATTTTGTTTAAAACTGGCATTGGGCATAATGAAAAAGTGAGTTTAGCAAAGGATCAGAGCTAGTTTTCATAAACGATCATTCTGAGTGCTGGGAGTGTCAGAAATATGGGCTTTGCACTGAAAACAACATTTTGTGTAAAACCAGATGTTTGCATAATGAAAAAGGGCGTTAAATAAAGGATTACATACAGATTTCTTAAACGCTCATTCTGACTACTGGGAGAGTCAGAAAAATGGGCTTTGCACTGAAAACAATATTTTGTGTAAAACCAATTGTGTGCATAATGAAAAAGTGTGTTTAGCAAAGGCTAAGAGTTACTTTTCATAAACAATCATTCTGAGTGCTGGGAGAGTCAGAAAAATGGGCTTTTGACTGAAAACTTTTTTCTTTGTGAAACTGGCTGAGGACATAATGAAAATGTGAGTTTAGCAAAGGATCACAGACAGTTTTCATAAACTTTCAATTCTGACTGCTGCGAGAGTCAGAAAAATGGGCTTTGCATTGAAAACAACATTATGTGTAAAACTAGATGTGTGCATAATGATAAAGGGTTTTAATTAAAGGATCACAGACAGTTTTCTTAAACGCTCATTCTGACTACTGGGAGAGTCAACAACATTTTGTGTAAAACCAATTGTGTGCATAATGAAAAAGTTTGTTTAGCAAAGGATCAGAGTTACTTTTCATAAACAATCATTCTGAGTGCTGGGAGAGTCAGAAAAATGGGCTTTTGACTGAAAACTTTTTTCTTTGTGAAACTGGCTGAGGACATAATGAAAATGTGAGTTTAGCAAAGGATCACAGACAGTTTTCATAAACTTTCAATTCTGACTGCTGCGAGAGTCAGAAAAATGGGCTTTGCATTGAAAACAACATTATGTGTAAAACTAGATGTGTGCATAATGAAAAAGGGTTTTAAATAAAGGATCACAGACAGTATTCTTAAACGCTCATTCTGAGTGCTGGGACAGTCAGAAAAATGGGCTTTGCACTGAAAACAATATTTTGTGTAAAACCAATTGTGTGCATAATGAAAAAGTGCGGTTGGCAAAGGATCATGTTCAGTTTCCTTAAATGCTCATTCTGAGTTCCTTGGAGAGTCAGAAAAATGGGCTTTTGACTGAAAACTGCATTCTGTGTAAAACTGGCTGAAGTCATTATAAAAAAGTGAGTTTAGCAAAGGATCAGAGTTACTTTTGATAAACGCTCACTCTGAGTGCTGGGACAGTCAGAAACACGAGGTTTGCACTGAAAACTGCATTTTGTTTAAAACTGGCATTGGGCATAATGAAAAAGTGAGTTTAGAAAAGGATCAGAGCTAGTTTTCATAAACGATCATTCTGAGTGCTGGGAGTGTCAGAAAAATGGGCTTTGCACTGAAAACAACATTTTGTGTAAAACCAATTGTGTGCATAATGAAAAAGTGTGTTTAGCAAAGGATCAGAGTTACTTTTGATAAACACTCCCTCTGAGTGCTGGGAGAATCAGGAATATGTGGGCTTTGCACTGAAAGCTGCATTTTGTGTAAAACTGACTAGGGACATAATGAAAAAGTGAGTTTAGCAAACTATCAGATTCAGTTTTCTTAAACGCTCATTCTGACTACTGGGAGAGTCAGAAAAATGGGCTTTGCACTGAAAACTGCATTTTGTTTAAAACTGGCATTGGGCATAATGAAAAAGTGAGTTTAGCAAAGGATCAGAGCTAGTTTTCATAAACGATCATTCTGAGTGCTGGGAGTGTCAGAAATATGGGCTTTGCACTGAAAACAACATTTTGTGTAAAACCAGATGTTTGCATAATGAAAAAGGGCGTTAAATAAAGGATTACATACAGATTTCTTAAACGCTCATTCTGACTACTGGGAGAGTCAGAAAAATGGGCTTTTGACTGAAAACTTTATTCTTTGTGAAACTGGCTGAGGACATAATGAAAAAGTGAGTTTAGCAAAGGATCAGAGTTACTTTTGATAAATGCTCACTCTGAGTGCTGGGAGAGTCAGAAAAATGGGCTTTTTGACTGAAAACTTTATTCTGTGTACAACTGGCTGAGGACATAATGAAAAAGTGAGTTTAGCAAAGGATCATAGTTACTTTTGATAAACGCTCATTCTGAGTTCTGGGAGAGTGAGAAACATGAGCTTTTTATTGAAAACTTTATTCTGTGCATAACTGACTCAGGACATAATGAAAAAGTTTGTTTAGCAAAGGATCAGAGTTACTTTTCATAAACAATCATTCTGAGTGCTGGGAGAGACAGAAATATGTGCTTTGCACTGAAAACAACATTTTGTGTAAAACTAGATGTGCGCATAATGAAAAAGTGCGGTTGGCAAAGGATCATGTTCAGTTTCCTTAATTGCTCATTTTGAGTTCCTTGGAGAGTCAGAAAAATGGGCTTTTGACTGAAAACTGCATTCTGTGTAAAACTGGCTGAAGTCATAATAAAAAAGTGAGTTTAGCAAAGGATCAGAGTTACTTTTGATAAACGCTCACTCTGATTGCTGGGAGAGTCAGAAAAATGGGCTTTTGACTGAAAACTTTATTCTGTGTAAAACTGGCTGAGGTCAAAGTGAAAAAGTGAGTTTAGCAAAGGATCACAGACAGTTTTCATAAACGTTCAATTCTGACTGCTGCGAGAGTCATGAAAATGGGCTTTGCACTGAAAACAACATTATGTGTAAAACTAAATGTGTGCATAATGAAAAAGGGTTTTAAATAAAGGATCACAGACAGTATTCTTAAACGCTCATTCTGAGTGCTGGGACAGTCAGAAAAATGAGCTTTGCACTGAAAACAATATTTTGTGTAAAACCAATTGTGTGCATAATGAAAAAGTGCGGTTGGCAAAGGATCATGTTCAGTTTCCTTAAATGCTCATTCTGAGTTCCTTGGAGAGTCAGAAAAATGGGCTTTTGACTGAAAACTGCATTCTGTGTAAAACTGGCTGAAGTCATTATAAAAAAGTGAGTTTAGCAAAGGATCAGAGTTACTTTTGATAAACGCTCACTCTGAGTGCTGGGAGAGTCAGAAATATGGGCTTTTGACTGAAAACTGCATTTTGTTTAGAACTGGCATTGGGCATAATGAAAAAGTGAGTTTAGCAAAGGATCAGAGCTAGTTTTCATAAACGATCATTCTGAGTGCTGGGAGTGTCAGAAATATGGGCTTTGCACTGAAAACAACATTTTGTGTAAAACCAGATGTTTGCATAATCAAAAAGCGCGTTAAATAAAGGATAACATACAGATTTCTTAAACGCTCACTCTGACTACTGGGAGAGTCAGAAAAATGGGCCTTTTGACTGAAAACTTTATTCTGTGTAAAACTGGATGAGGACATAATGAAAAAGTGAGTTTAGCAAAGGATCATAGTTACTTTTGATAAACGCTCATTCTGAGTTCTGGGAGAGTGAGAAACATGGGCTTTTTATTGAAAACTTTATTCTGTGCATAACTGACTCAGGACATAATGAAAAAGTGAGTTTAGCAAAGGATCAGAGTTACTTTTGATAAACGCTCACTCTGAGTGCTGGGAGAGTCAGAAAAATGGGCTTTTGACTGAAAACTTTATTCTTTGTGAAACTGGCTGAGGACATAATGAAAATGTGAGTTTAGCAAAGGATCACAGACAGTTTTCATAAACTTTCAATTCTGACTGCTGCGAGAGTCAGAAAAATGGGCTTTGCATTGAAAACAATATTTTGTGTAAAACCAATTGTGTGCATAATGAAGAAGTGTGTTTAGCAAAGGATCAGAGTTACTTTTGATAAACACTCCCTCTGAGTGCTGGGAGAATCAGGAATATATTGGCTTTTGACTGAAAACTGCATTCTGTGTAAAACTAGATGTGCGCGTAATGAAAAAGTGCGGTTGGCAAAGGATCATGTTCAGTTTCCTTAAATGCTCATTCTGAGTTCCTTGGAGAGTCAGAAAAATGGGCTTTTGACTGAAAACTGCATTCTGTGTAAAACTGGCTGAAGTCATTATAAAAAAGTGAGTTTAGCAAAGGATCAGAGTTACTTTTGATAAACGCTCACTCTGAGTGCTGGGAGAGTCAGAAATATGGGCTTTTGACTGAAAACTGCATTTTGTTTAAAACTGGCATTGGGCATAATGAAAAAGTGAGTTTAGCAAAGGATCAGAGCTAGTTTTCATAAACGATCATTCTGAGTGCTGGGAGTGTCAGAAATATGGGCTTTGCACTGAAAACAACATTTTGTGTAAAACCAGATGTTTGCATAATGAAAAAGGGCGTTAAATAAAGGATTACATACAGATTTCTTAAACGCTCATTCTGACTACTGGGAGAGTCAGAAAAATGGGCTTTGCACTGAAAACAATATTTTGTGTAAAACCAATTGTGTGCATAATGAAAAAGTGTGTTTAGCAAAGGATCAGAGTTACTTTTGATAAACACTCCCTCTGAGTGCTGGGAGAATCAGGAATATGTGGGCTTTGCACTGAAAGCTGCATTTTGTGTAAAACTGACTAGGGACATAATGAAAAAGTGAGTTTAGCAAACTATCAGATTCAGTTTTCTTAAACGCTCATTCTGAGTGCTGGGAGAGACAGAAATATGTGCTTTGCACTGAAAACAACATTTTGTGTAAAACTAGATGTGCGCATAATGAAAAAGTGCGGTTGGCAAAGGATCATGTTCAGTTTCCTTAAATGCTCATTCTGAGTTCCTTGGAGAGTCAGAAAAATGGGCTTTTGACTGAAAACTGCATTCTGTGTAAAACTGGCTGAAGTCATAATAAAAAAGTGAGTTTAGAAAAGGATCAGAGTTACTTTACATAAACGCTCACTCTGAGTGCTGGGAGAGTCAGAAATATGGGATTTGCACTGAAAACAACATTTTGTATAAAACCAGATGTTTGCATAATGAAAAAGGGCGTTAAATAAAGGATTATATACAGATTTCTTAAACGCTCATTCTGACTACTGGGAGAGTCAGAAAAATGGGCTTTGCACTGAAAACAATATTTTGTGTAAAACCAATTGTGTGCATAATGAAAAAGTGTGTTTAGCAAAGGATCAGAGTTACTTTTGATAAACACTCCCTCTGAGTGCTGGGAGAATCAGGAATATATTGGCTTTTGACTGAAAACTGCATTCTGTGTAAAACTAGATGTGCGCGTAATGAAAAAGTGCGGTTGGCAAAGGATCATGTTCAGTTTCCTTAAATGCTCATTCTGAGTTCCTTGGAGAGTCAGAAAAATGGGCTTTTGACTGAAAACTGCATTCTGTGTAAAACTGGCTGAAGTCATAATAAAAAAGTGAGTTTAGCAAAGGATCAGAGTTACTTTTGATAAACGCTCACTCTGAGTGCTGGGAGAGTCAGAAATATGGGCTTTTGACTGAAAACTGCATTCTGTGTAAAACTGACTGGGGACATAATGAATAAGTGAGTCTAGCAAAGGATCAGAGTTAGTTTCCATAAACGCTCACTCTGAGTGCTAGAGAGTCAGAAAAATGGGGCTTTTGACTGAAAACAACATTTTGTGTAAAACCAATTGTGTGCATAATGAAAAAGTGTGTTAAATAAAGGATTACATACAGATTTCTTAAACGCTCATTCTGACTACTGGGAGAGTCAGAAAAATGGGCTTTGCACTGAAAACAATATTTTGTGTAAAACCAATTGTGTGCATAATGAAAAAGGGTTTTAATTAAAGGATCACAGACAGTATTCTTAAACTCTCATTCTGAGTGCTGGGACAGTCAGAAACACGAGGTTTGCACTGAAAACTGCATTTTGTTTAAAACTGGCATTGGGCATAATGAAAAAGTGAGTTTAGCAAAGGATCAGAGCTAGTTTTCATAAACGATCATTCTGAGTGCTGGGAGTGTCAGAAATATGGGCTTTGCACTGAAAACAACATTTTGTGTAAAACCAGATGTTTGCATAATGAAAAAGGGCGTTAAATAAAGGATTACATACAGATTTCTTAAACGCTCATTCTGACTACTGGGAGAGTCAGAAAAATGGGCTTTGCACTGAAAACAATATTTTGTGTAAAACCAATTGTGTGCATAATGAAAAAGTGTGTTTAGCAAAGGATCAGAGTTACTTTTGATAAACACTCCCTCTGAGTGCTGGGAGAATCAGGAATATATTGGCTTTTGACTGAAAACTGCATTCTGTGTAAAACTGGCTGAAGTCATAATAAAAAAGTGAGTTTAGCAAAGGATCAGAGTTACTTTTCATAAACGCTCACTCTGAGTGCTGGGAGAGTCAGAAATATGGTCTTTTGACTGAAAACTGCACTCTGTGTAAAACTGACTGTGGACATAATGAATAAGTGAGTCTAGCAAAGGATCAGAGTTAGTTTCCATAAACGCTCATTCTCAGTGCTAGAGAGTCAGAAAAATGGGGCTTTTGACTGAAAACAACATTTTATGTAAAACCAATTGTGTGCATAATGAAAAAGTGTGTTTAGCAAAGGCTAAGAGTTACTTTTCATAAACAATCATTCTGAGTGCTGGGAGAGTCAGAAAAATGGGCTTTTGACTGAAAACTTTTTTCTTTGTGAAACTGGCTGAGGACATAATGAAAATGTGAGTTTAGCAAAGGATCACAGACAGTTTTCATAAACTTTCAATTCTGACTGCTGCGAGAGTCAGAAAAATGGGCTTTGCATTGAAAACAACATTATGTGTAAAACTAGATGTGTGCATAATGATAAAGGGTTTTAATTAAAGGATCACAGACAGTTTTCTTAAACGCTCATTCTGACTACTGGGAGAGTCAACAACATTTTGTGTAAAACCAATTGTGTGCATAATGAAAAAGTTTGTTTAGCAAAGGATCAGAGTTACTTTTCATAAACAATCATTCTGAGTGCTGGGAGAGACAGAAATATGTGCTTTGCACTGAAAACAACATTTTGTGTAAAACTAGATGTGCGCATAATGAAAAAGTGCGGTTGGCAAAGGATCATGTTCAGTTTCCTTAAATGCTCATTTTGAGTTCCTTGGAGAGTCAGAAAAATGGGCTTTTGACTGAAAACTGCATTCTGTGTAAAACTGGCTGAAGTCATAATAAAAAAGTGAGTTTAGCAAAGGATCAGAGTTACTTTTGATAAACGCTCACTCTGATTGCTGGGAGAGTCAGAAAAATGGGCTTTTGACTGAAAACTTTATTCTGTGTAAAACTGGCTGAGGTCAAAGTGAAAAAGTGAGTTTAGCAAAGGATCACAGACAGTTTTCATAAACGTTCAATTCTGACTGCTGCGAGAGTCATGAAATTGGGCTTTGCACTGAAAACAACATTATGTGTAAAACTAGATGTGTGCATAATGAAAAAGGGTTTTAAATAAAGGATCACAGACAGTATTCTTAAACGCTCATTCTGAGTGCTGGGACAGTCAGAAAAATGGGCTTTGCACTGAAAACAATATTTTGTGTAAAACCAATTGTGTGCATAATGAAAAAGTGTGTTTAGCAAAGGATCAGAGTTACTTTTGATAAACACTCCCTCTGAGTGCTGGGAGAATCAGGAATATATTGGCTTTTGACTGAAAACTGCATTCTGTGTAAAACTAGATGTGCGCGTAATGAAAAAGTGCGGTTGGCAAAGGATCATGTTCAGTTTCCTTAAATGCTCATTCTGAGTTCCTTGGAGAGTCAGAAAAATGGGCTTTTGACTGAAAACTGCATTCTGTGTAAAACTGGCTGAAGTCATAATAAAAAAGTGAGTTTAGCAAAGGATCAGAGTTACTTTTGATAAACGCTCACTCTGAGTGCTGGGAGAGTCAGAAATATGGGCTTTTGACTGAAAACTGCATTCTGTGTAAAACTGACTGGGGACATAATGAATAAGTGAGTCTAGCAAAGGATCAGAGTTAGTTTCCATAAACGCTCACTCTGAGTGCTAGAGAGTCAGAAAAATGGGGCTTTTGACTGAAAACAACATTTTGTGTAAAACCAATTGTGTGCATAATGAAAAAGTGTGTTAAATAAAGGATTACATACAGATTTCTTAAACGCTCATTCTGACTACTGGGAGAGTCAGAAAAATGGGCTTTGCACTGAAAACAATATTTTGTGTAAAACCAATTGTGTGCATAATGAAAAAGGGTTTTAATTAAAGGATCACAGACAGTATTCTTAAACTCTCATTCTGAGTGCTGGGACAGTCAGAAACACGAGGTTTGCACTGAAAACTGCATTTTGTTTAAAACTGGCATTGGGCATAATGAAAAAGTGAGTTTAGCAAAGGATCAGAGCTAGTTTTCATAAACGATCATTCTGAGTGCTGGGAGTGTCAGAAATATGGGCTTTGCACTGAAAACAACATTTTGTGTAAAACCAGATGTTTGCATAATGAAAAAGGGCGTTAAATAAAGGATTACATACAGATTTCTTAAACGCTCATTCTGACTACTGGGAGAGTCAGAAAAATGGGCTTTGCACTGAAAACAATATTTTGTGTAAAACCAATTGTGTGCATAATGAAAAAGTGTGTTTAGCAAAGGCTAAGAGTTACTTTTCATAAACAATCATTCTGAGTGCTGGGAGAGTCAGAAAAATGGGCTTTTGACTGAAAACTTTTTTCTTTGTGAAACTGGCTGAGGACATAATGAAAATGTGAGTTTAGCAAAGGATCACAGACAGTTTTCATAAACTTTCAATTCTGACTGCTGCGAGAGTCAGAAAAATGGGCTTTGCATTGAAAACAACATTATGTGTAAAACTAGATGTGTGCATAATGATAAAGGGTTTTAATTAAAGGATCACAGACAGTTTTCTTAAACGCTCATTCTGACTACTGGGAGAGTCAACAACATTTTGTGTAAAACCAATTGTGTGCATAATGAAAAAGTTTGTTTAGCAAAGGATCAGAGTTACTTTTCATAAACAATCATTCTGAGTGCTGGGAGAGTCAGAAAAATGGGCTTTTGACTGAAAACTTTTTTCTTTGTGAAACTGGCTGAGGACATAATGAAAATGTGAGTTTAGCAAAGGATCACAGACAGTTTTCATAAACTTTCAATTCTGACTGCTGCGAGAGTCAGAAAAATGGGCTTTGCATTGAAAACAACATTATGTGTAAAACTAGATGTGTGCATAATGAAAAAGGGTTTTAAATAAAGGATCACAGACAGTATTCTTAAACGCTCATTCTGAGTGCTGGGACAGTCAGAAAAATGGGCTTTGCACTGAAAACAATATTTTGTGTAAAACCAATTGTGTGCATAATGAAAAAGTGCGGTTGGCAAAGGATCATGTTCAGTTTCCTTAAATGCTCATTCTGAGTTCCTTGGAGAGTCAGAAAAATGGGCTTTTGACTGAAAACTGCATTCTGTGTAAAACTGGCTGAAGTCATTATAAAAAAGTGAGTTTAGCAAAGGATCAGAGTTACTTTTGATAAACGCTCACTCTGAGTGCTGGGACAGTCAGAAACACGAGGTTTGCACTGAAAACTGCATTTTGTTTAAAACTGGCATTGGGCATAATGAAAAAGTGAGTTTAGAAAAGGATCAGAGCTAGTTTTCATAAACGATCATTCTGAGTGCTGGGAGTGTCAGAAAAATGGGCTTTGCACTGAAAACAACATTTTGTGTAAAACCAATTGTGTGCATAATGAAAAAGTGTGTTTAGCAAAGGATCAGAGTTACTTTTGATAAACACTCCCTCTGAGTGCTGGGAGAATCAGGAATATGTGGGCTTTGCACTGAAAGCTGCATTTTGTGTAAAACTGACTAGGGACATAATGAAAAAGTGAGTTTAGCAAACTATCAGATTCAGTTTTCTTAAACGCTCATTCTGACTACTGGGAGAGTCAGAAAAATGGGCTTTGCACTGAAAACTGCATTTTGTTTAAAACTGGCATTGGGCATAATGAAAAAGTGAGTTTAGCAAAGGATCAGAGCTAGTTTTCATAAACGATCATTCTGAGTGCTGGGAGTGTCAGAAATATGGGCTTTGCACTGAAAACAACATTTTGTGTAAAACCAGATGTTTGCATAATGAAAAAGGGCGTTAAATAAAGGATTACATACAGATTTCTTAAACGCTCATTCTGACTACTGGGAGAGTCAGAAAAATGGGCTTTTGACTGAAAACTTTATTCTTTGTGAAACTGGCTGAGGACATAATGAAAAAGTGAGTTTAGCAAAGGATCAGAGTTACTTTTGATAAATGCTCACTCTGAGTGCTGGGAGAGTCAGAAAAATGGGCTTTTTGACTGAAAACTTTATTCTGTGTAAAACTGGCTGAGGACGTAATGAAAAAGTGAGTTTAGCAAAGGATCATAGTTACTTTTGATAAACGCTCATTCTGAGTTCTGGGAGAGTGAGAAACATGAGCTTTTTATTGAAAACTTTATTCTGTGCATAACTGACTCAGGACATAATGAAAAAGTTTGTTTAGCAAAGGATCAGAGTTACTTTTCATAAACAATCATTCTGAGTGCTGGGAGAGACAGAAATATGTGCTTTGCACTGAAAACAACATTTTGTGTAAAACTAGATGTGCGCATAATGAAAAAGTGCGGTTGGCAAAGGATCATGTTCAGTTTCCTTAATTGCTCATTTTGAGTTCCTTGGAGAGTCAGAAAAATGGGCTTTTGACTGAAAACTGCATTCTGTGTAAAACTGGCTGAAGTCATAATAAAAAAGTGAGTTTAGCAAAGGATCAGAGTTACTTTTGATAAACGCTCACTCTGATTGCTGGGAGAGTCAGAAAAATGGGCTTTTGACTGAAAACTTTATTCTGTGTAAAACTGGCTGAGGTCAAAGTGAAAAAGTGAGTTTAGCAAAGGATCACAGACAGTTTTCATAAACGTTCAATTCTGACTGCTGCGAGAGTCATGAAAATGGGCTTTGCACTGAAAACAACATTATGTGTAAAACTAAATGTGTGCATAATGAAAAAGGGTTTTAAATAAAGGATCACAGACAGTATTCTTAAACGCTCATTCTGAGTGCTGGGACAGTCAGAAAAATGAGCTTTGCACTGAAAACAATATTTTGTGTAAAACCAATTGTGTGCATAATGAAAAAGTGCGGTTGGCAAAGGATCATGTTCAGTTTCCTTAAATGCTCATTCTGAGTTCCTTGGAGAGTCAGAAAAATGGGCTTTTGACTGAAAACTGCATTCTGTGTAAAACTGGCTGAAGTCATTATAAAAAAGTGAGTTTAGCAAAGGATCAGAGTTACTTTTGATAAACGCTCACTCTGAGTGCTGGGAGAGTCAGAAATATGGGCTTTTGACTGAAAACTGCATTTTGTTTAGAACTGGCATTGGGCATAATGAAAAAGTGAGTTTAGCAAAGGATCAGAGCTAGTTTTCATAAACGATCATTCTGAGTGCTGGGAGTGTCAGAAATATGGGCTTTGCACTGAAAACAACATTTTGTGTAAAACCAGATGTTTGCATAATCAAAAAGCGCGTTAAATAAAGGATAACATACAGATTTCTTAAACGCTCACTCTGACTACTGGGAGAGTCAGAAAAATGGGCCTTTTGACTGAAAACTTTATTCTGTGTAAAACTGGATGAGGACATAATGAAAAAGTGAGTTTAGCAAAGGATCATAGTTACTTTTGATAAACGCTCATTCTGAGTTCTGGGAGAGTGAGAAACATGGGCTTTTTATTGAAAACTTTATTCTGTGCATAACTGACTCAGGACATAATGAAAAAGTGAGTTTAGCAAAGGATCAGAGTTACTTTTGATAAACGCTCACTCTGAGTGCTGGGAGAGTCAGAAAAATGGGCTTTTGACTGAAAACTTTATTCTTTGTGAAACTGGCTGAGGACATAATGAAAATGTGAGTTTAGCAAAGGATCACAGACAGTTTTCATAAACTTTCAATTCTGACTGCTGCGAGAGTCAGAAAAATGGGCTTTGCATTGAAAACAATATTTTGTGTAAAACCAATTGTGTGCATAATGAAGAAGTGTGTTTAGCAAAGGATCAGAGTTACTTTTGATAAACACTCCCTCTGAGTGCTGGGAGAATCAGGAATATATTGGCTTTTGACTGAAAACTGCATTCTGTGTAAAACTAGATGTGCGCGTAATGAAAAAGTGCGGTTGGCAAAGGATCATGTTCAGTTTCCTTAAATGCTCATTCTGAGTTCCTTGGAGAGTCAGAAAAATGGGCTTTTGACTGAAAACTGCATTCTGTGTAAAACTGGCTGAAGTCATTATAAAAAAGTGAGTTTAGCAAAGGATCAGAGTTACTTTTGATAAACGCTCACTCTGAGTGCTGGGAGAGTCAGAAATATGGGCTTTTGACTGAAAACTGCATTTTGTTTAAAACTGGCATTGGGCATAATGAAAAAGTGAGTTTAGCAAAGGATCAGAGCTAGTTTTCATAAACGATCATTCTGAGTGCTGGGAGTGTCAGAAATATGGGCTTTGCACTGAAAACAACATTTTGTGTAAAACCAGATGTTTGCATAATGAAAAAGGGCGTTAAATAAAGGATTACATACAGATTTCTTAAACGCTCATTCTGACTACTGGGAGAGTCAGAAAAATGGGCTTTGCACTGAAAACAATATTTTGTGTAAAACCAATTGTGTGCATAATGAAAAAGTGTGTTTAGCAAAGGATCAGAGTTACTTTTGATAAACACTCCCTCTGAGTGCTGGGAGAATCAGGAATATGTGGGCTTTGCACTGAAAGCTGCATTTTGTGTAAAACTGACTAGGGACATAATGAAAAAGTGAGTTTAGCAAACTATCAGATTCAGTTTTCTTAAACGCTCATTCTGAGTGCTGGGAGAGACAGAAATATGTGCTTTGCACTGAAAACAACATTTTGTGTAAAACTAGATGTGCGCATAATGAAAAAGTGCGGTTGGCAAAGGATCATGTTCAGTTTCCTTAAATGCTCATTCTGAGTTCCTTGGAGAGTCAGAAAAATGGGCTTTTGACTGAAAACTGCATTCTGTGTAAAACTGGCTGAAGTCATAATAAAAAAGTGAGTTTAGCAAAGGATCAGAGTTACTTTACATAAACGCTCACTCTGAGTGCTGGGAGAGTCAGAAATATGGGATTTGCACTGAAAACAACATTTTGTATAAAACCAGATGTTTGCATAATGAAAAAGGGCGTTAAATAAAGGATTATATACAGATTTCTTAAACGCTCATTCTGACTACTGGGAGAGTCAGAAAAATGGGCTTTGCACTGAAAACAATATTTTGTGTAAAACCAATTGTGTGCATAATGAAAAAGTGTGTTTAGCAAAGGATCAGAGTTACTTTTGATAAACACTCCCTCTGAGTGCTGGGAGAATCAGGAATATATTGGCTTTTGACTGAAAACTGCATTCTGTGTAAAACTAGATGTGCGCGTAATGAAAAAGTGCGGTTGGCAAAGGATCATGTTCAGTTTCCTTAAATGCTCATTCTGAGTTCCTTGGAGAGTCAGAAAAATGGGCTTTTGACTGAAAACTGCATTCTGTGTAAAACTGGCTGAAGTCATAATAAAAAAGTGAGTTTAGCAAAGGATCAGAGTTACTTTTGATAAACGCTCACTCTGAGTGCTGGGAGAGTCAGAAATATGGGCTTTTGACTGAAAACTGCATTCTGTGTAAAACTGACTGGGGACATAATGAATAAGTGAGTCTAGCAAAGGATCAGAGTTAGTTTCCATAAACGCTCACTCTGAGTGCTAGAGAGTCAGAAAAATGGGGCTTTTGACTGAAAACAACATTTTGTGTAAAACCAATTGTGTGCATAATGAAAAAGTGTGTTAAATAAAGGATTACATACAGATTTCTTAAACGCTCATTCTGACTACTGGGAGAGTCAGAAAAATGGGCTTTGCACTGAAAACAATATTTTGTGTAAAACCAATTGTGTGCATAATGAAAAAGGGTTTTAATTAAAGGATCACAGACAGTATTCTTAAACTCTCATTCTGAGTGCTGGGACAGTCAGAAACACGAGGTTTGCACTGAAAACTGCATTTTGTTTAAAACTGGCATTGGGCATAATGAAAAAGTGAGTTTAGCAAAGGATCAGAGCTAGTTTTCATAAACGATCATTCTGAGTGCTGGGAGTGTCAGAAATATGGGCTTTGCACTGAAAACAACATTTTGTGTAAAACCAGATGTTTGCATAATGAAAAAGGGCGTTAAATAAAGGATTACATACAGATTTCTTAAACGCTCATTCTGACTACTGGGAGAGTCAGAAAAATGGGCTTTGCACTGAAAACAATATTTTGTGTAAAACCAATTGTGTGCATAATGAAAAAGTGTGTTTAGCAAAGGATCAGAGTTACTTTTGATAAACACTCCCTCTGAGTGCTGGGAGAATCAGGAATATATTGGCTTTTGACTGAAAACTGCATTCTGTGTAAAACTGGCTGAAGTCATAATAAAAAAGTGAGTTTAGCAAAGGATCAGAGTTACTTTTCATAAACGCTCACTCTGAGTGCTGGGAGAGTCAGAAATATGGTCTTTTGACTGAAAACTGCACTCTGTGTAAAACTGACTGTGGACATAATGAATAAGTGAGTCTAGCAAAGGATCAGAGTTAGTTTCCATAAACGCTCATTCTCAGTGCTAGAGAGTCAGAAAAATGGGGCTTTTGACTGAAAACAACATTTTATGTAAAACCAATTGTGTGCATAATGAAAAAGTGTGTTTAGCAAAGGCTAAGAGTTACTTTTCATAAACAATCATTCTGAGTGCTGGGAGAGTCAGAAAAATGGGCTTTTGACTGAAAACTTTTTTCTTTGTGAAACTGGCTGAGGACATAATGAAAATGTGAGTTTAGCAAAGGATCACAGACAGTTTTCATAAACTTTCAATTCTGACTGCTGCGAGAGTCAGAAAAATGGGCTTTGCATTGAAAACAACATTATGTGTAAAACTAGATGTGTGCATAATGATAAAGGGTTTTAATTAAAGGATCACAGACAGTTTTCTTAAACGCTCATTCTGACTACTGGGAGAGTCAACAACATTTTGTGTAAAACCAATTGTGTGCATAATGAAAAAGTTTGTTTAGCAAAGGATCAGAGTTACTTTTCATAAACAATCATTCTGAGTGCTGGGAGAGACAGAAATATGTGCTTTGCACTGAAAACAACATTTTGTGTAAAACTAGATGTGCGCATAATGAAAAAGTGCGGTTGGCAAAGGATCATGTTCAGTTTCCTTAAATGCTCATTTTGAGTTCCTTGGAGAGTCAGAAAAATGGGCTTTTGACTGAAAACTGCATTCTGTGTAAAACTGGCTGAAGTCATAATAAAAAAGTGAGTTTAGCAAAGGATCAGAGTTACTTTTGATAAACGCTCACTCTGATTGCTGGGAGAGTCAGAAAAATGGGCTTTTGACTGAAAACTTTATTCTGTGTAAAACTGGCTGAGGTCAAAGTGAAAAAGTGAGTTTAGCAAAGGATCACAGACAGTTTTCATAAACGTTCAATTCTGACTGCTGCGAGAGTCATGAAATTGGGCTTTGCACTGAAAACAACATTATGTGTAAAACTAGATGTGTGCATAATGAAAAAGGGTTTTAAATAAAGGATCACAGACAGTATTCTTAAACGCTCATTCTGAGTGCTGGGACAGTCAGAAAAATGGGCTTTGCACTGAAAACAATATTTTGTGTAAAACCAATTGTGTGCATAATGAAAAAGTGCGGTTGGCAAAGGATCATGTTCAGTTTCCTTAAATGCTCATTCTGAGTTCCTTGGAGAGTCAGAAAAATGGGCTTTTGACTGAAAACTGCATTCTGTGTAAAACTGGCTGAAGTCATTATAAAAAAGTGAGTTTAGCAAAGGATCAGAGTTACTTTTGATAAACGCTCACTCTGAGTGCTGGGACAGTCAGAAACACGAGGTTTGCACTGAAAACTGCATTTTGTTTAAAACTGGCATTGGGCATAATGAAAAAGTGAGTTTAGAAAAGGATCAGAGCTAGTTTTCATAAACGATCATTCTGAGTGCTGGGAGTGTCAGAAAAATGGGCTTTGCACTGAAAACAACATTTTGTGTAAAACCAATTGTGTGCATAATGAAAAAGTGTGTTTAGCAAAGGATCAGAGTTACTTTTGATAAACACTCCCTCTGAGTGCTGGGAGAATCAGGAATATGTGGGCTTTGCACTGAAAGCTGCATTTTGTGTAAAACTGACTAGGGACATAATGAAAAAGTGAGTTTAGCAAACTATCAGATTCAGTTTTCTTAAACGCTCATTCTGACTACTGGGAGAGTCAGAAAAATGGGCTTTGCACTGAAAACTGCATTTTGTTTAAAACTGGCATTGGGCATAATGAAAAAGTGAGTTTAGCAAAGGATCAGAGGTAGTTTTCATAAACGATCATTCTGAGTGCTGGGAGTGTCAGAAATATGGGCTTTGCACTGAAAACAACATTTTGTGTAAAACCAGATGTTTGCATAATGAAAAAGGGCGTTAAATAAAGGATTACATACAGATTTCTTAAACGCTCATTCTGACTACTGGGAGAGTCAGAAAAATGGGCTTTGCACTGAGAACAATATTTTGTGTAAAACCAATTGTGTGCATAATGAAAAAGTGTGTTTAGCAAAGGATCAGAGTTACTTTTGATAAACACTCCCTCTGAGTGCTGGGAGAATCAGGAATATGTGGGCTTTGCACTGAAAGCTGCATTTGTGTAAAACTGACTAGGGACATAATGAAAAAGTGAGTTTAGCAAACTATCAGATTCAGTTTTCTTAAACGCTCATTCTGACTACTGGGAGAGTCAGAAAAATGGGCTTTGCACTGAAAACAACATTTTGTGTAAAACCAGTTGTGTGCGTAATGAAAAAGTGTGGTTTGCAAAGGATCAGTTTCCATAATCATAAACGCTCATTCTGAGTTCTGGGAGAGTGAGAAACATGGGCTTTTTATTGAAAACTTTATTCTGTGCGTAACTGACTCAGGACATAATGAAAAAGTGAGTTTAGCAAAGGATCAGAATTACTTTTGATAAACGCTCACTCTGAGTGCTGGGAGAGTCAGAAAAATGGGCTTTTGACTGAAAACTTTATTCTTTGTGAAACTGGCTGAGGACATAATGAAAAAGTGAGTTTAGCAAAGGATCATAGTTACTTTTGATAAACGCTCATTCTGAGTTCTGGGAGAGTGAGAAACATGAGCTTTTTATTGAAAACTTTATTCTGTGCATAACTGACTCAGGACATAATGAAAAAGTTTGTTTAGCAAAGGATCAGAGTTACTTTTCATAAACAATCATTCTGAGTGCTGGGAGAGACAGAAATATGTGCTTTGCACTGAAAACAACATTTTGTGTAAAACTAGATGTGCGCATAATGAAAAAGTGCGGTTGGCAAAGGATCATGTTCAGTTTCCTTAATTGCTCATTTTGAGTTCCTTGGAGAGTCAGAAAAATGGGCTTTTGACTGAAAACTGCATTCTGTGTAAAACTGGCTGAAGTCATAATAAAAAAGTGAGTTTAGCAAAGGATCAGAGTTACTTTTGATAAACGCTCACTCTGATTGCTGGGAGAGTCAGAAAAATGGGCTTTTGACTGAAAACTTTATTCTGTGTAAAACTGGCTGAGGTCAAAGTGAAAAAGTGAGTTTAGCAAAGGATCACAGACAGTTTTCATAAACGTTCAATTCTGACTGCTGCGAGAGTCATGAAAATGGGCTTTGCACTGAAAACAACATTATGTGTAAAACTAAATGTGTGCATAATGAAAAAGGGTTTTAAATAAAGGATCACAGACAGTATTCTTAAACGCTCATTCTGAGTGCTGGGACAGTCAGAAAAATGGGCTTTGCACTGAAAACAATATTTTGTGTAAAACCAATTGTGTGCATAATGAAAAAGTGCGGTTGGCAAAGGATCATGTTCAGTTTCCTTAAATGCTCATTCTGAGTTCCTTGGAGAGTCAGAAAAATGGGCTTTTGACTGAAAACTGCATTCTGTGTAAAACTGGCTGAAGTCATTATAAAAAAGTGAGTTTAGCAAAGGATCAGAGTTACTTTTGATAAACGCTCACTCTGAGTGCTGGGAGAGTCAGAAATATGGGCTTTTGACTGAAAACTGCATTTTGTTTAGAACTGGCATTGGGCATAATGAAAAAGTGAGTTTAGCAAAGGATCAGAGCTAGTTTTCATAAACGATCATTCTGAGTGCTGGGAGTGTCAGAAATATGGGCTTTGCACTGAAAACAACATTTTGTGTAAAACCAGATGTTTGCATAATCAAAAAGCGCGTTAAATAAAGGATAACATACAGATTTCTTAAACGCTCACTCTGACTACTGGGAGAGTCAGAAAAATGGGCTTTTTGACTGAAAACTTTATTCTGTGCATAACTGACTCAGGACATAATGAAAAAGTGAGTTTAGCAAAGGATCATAGTTACTTTTGATAAACGCTCATTCTGAGTTCTGGGAGAGTGAGAAACATGGGCTTTTTATTGAAAACTTTATTCTGTGCATAACTGACTCAGGACATAATGAAAAAGTGAGTTTAGCAAAGGATCAGAGTTACTTTTGATAAACGCTCACTCTGAGTGCTGGGAGAGTCAGAAAAATGGGCTTTTGACTGAAAACTTTATTCTTTGTGAAACTGGCTGAGGACATAATGAAAATGTGAGTTTAGCAAAGGATCACAGACAGTTTTCATAAACTTTCAATTCTGACTGCTGCGAGAGTCAGAAAAATGGGCTTTGCATTGAAAACAACATTATGTGTAAAACTAGATGTGTGCATAATGATAAAGGGTTTTAAATAAAGGATCACAGACAGTTTTCTTAAACGCTCATTCTGACTACTGGGAGAGTCAACAACATTTTGTGTAAAACCAATTGTGTGCATAATGAAAAAGTTTGTTTAGCAAAGGATCAGAGTTACTTTTCATAAACAATCATTCTGAGTGCTGGGAGAGACAGAAATATGTGCTTTGCACTGAAAACAACATTTTGTGTAAAACTAGATGTGCGCATAATGAAAAAGTGCGGTTGGCAAAGGATCATGTTCAGTTTCCTTAAATGCTCATTTTGAGTTCCTTGGAGAGTCAGAAAAATGGGCTTTTGACTGAAAACTGCATTCTGTGTAAAACTGGCTGAAGTCATAATAAAAAAGTGAGTTTAGCAAAGGATCAGAGTTACTTTTGATAAACGCTCACTCTGATTGCTGGGAGAGTCAGAAAAATGGGCTTTTGACTGAAAACTTTATTCTGTGTAAAACTGGCTGAGGTCAAAGTGAAAAAGTGAGTTTAGCAAAGGATCACAGACAGTTTTCATAAACGTTCAATTCTGACTGCTGCGAGAGTCATGAAAATGGGCTTTGCACTGAAAACAACATTATGTGTAAAACTAAATGTGTGCATAATGAAAAAGGGTTTTAAATAAAGGATCACAGACAGTATTCTTAAACGCTCATTCTGAGTGCTGGGACAGTCAGAAAAATGGGCTTTGCACTGAAAACAATATTTTGTGTAAAACCAATTGTGTGCATAATGAAAAAGTGCGGTTGGCAAAGGATCATGTTCAGTTTCCTTAAATGCTCATTCTGAGTTCCTTGGAGAGTCAGAAAAATGGGCTTTTGACTGAAAACTGCATTCTGTGTAAAACTGGCTGAAGTCATTATAAAAAAGTGAGTTTAGCAAAGGATCAGAGTTACTTTTGATAAACGCTCACTCTGAGTGCTGGGAGAGTCAGAAATATGGGCTTTTGACTGAAAACTGCATTTTGTTTAGAACTGGCATTGGGCATAATGAAAAAGTGAGTTTAGCAAAGGATCAGAGCTAGTTTTCATAAACGATCATTCTGAGTGCTGGGAGTGTCAGAAAAATGGGCTTTGCACTGAAAACAACATTTTGTGTAAAACCAATTGTGTGCATAATGAAAAAGTGTGTTTAGCAAAGGATCAGAGTTACTTTTGAAAAACGCTCACTCTGATTGCTGGGAGAGTCAGAAAAATGGGCTTTTGACTGAAAACTTTATTCTGTGCATAACTGACTCAGGACATAATGAAAAAGTGAGTTTAGCAAAGGATCAGAGTTACTTTTCATAAACGCTCACTCTGAGTGCTGGGAGAGTCAGAAATATGGGCTTTTGACTGAAAACTGCATTCTGTGTAAAACTGGCTCAGGACATAATGAAAAAGTGAGTTTAGCAAAGGATCAGAGTTACTTTACATAAACGCTAACTCTGATTGCTGGGAGAGTCAGAAAAATGGGCTTTTGACTGAAAACTTCATTTTGTGTAAAACCAGATGTTTGCATAATGAAAAATGGCGTTAAATAAAGGATTACATACAGATTTCTTAAACGCTCATTCTGACTACTGGGAGAGTCAGAAAAATGGGCTTTGAACTGAAAACAACATTATGTGTAAAACTAGAATGTGTGCATAATGATAAAGGGTTTTAAATAAAGGATCACAGACAGTTTTCTTAAACGCTCATTCTGAGTGCTGGGAGAGTCAGAAAAATGGGGCTTTTGACTGGAAACTGCATTTTGTTTAAAACTGGCATTGGGCATAATGAAAAAGTGAGTTTAGCAAAGGATCAGAGTTAGTTTTCATAAACGATCATTCTGAGTGCTGGGAGAGTCAGAAAAATGGGCTTTTTGACTGAAAACTTTATTCTGTGTAAAACTGGCTGAGGACATAATGAAAAAGTGAGTTTAGCAAAGGATCAGAGTTACTTTTGATAAACACTCCCTCTGAGTGCTGGGAGAATCAGGAATATATTGGCTTTTGACTGAAAACTGCATTCTGTGTAAAACTGGCTGAAGTCATAATAAAAAAGTGAGTTTAGCAAAGGATCAGAGTTACTTTACATAAACGCTCACTCTGATTGCTGGGAGAGTCAGAAAAATGGGCTTTTGACTGAAAACTTTATTCTGTGTAAAACTGGCTGAGGTCATAGTGAAAAAGTGATTTTAGCAAAGGATCACAGACAGTTTTCATAAACGTTCAATTCTGACTGCTGCGAGAGTCAGAGAAATGGGCTTTGCACTGAAAACAACATTATGTGTAAAACTAGATGTGTGCATAATGATAAAGGGTTTTAAATAAAGGATCACAGACAGTTTTCTTAAACGCTCATTCTGAGTGCTGGGAGAGTCAGAAATATGGGCTTTTGACTGAAAACTGCATTCTGTGTAAAACTGGCTGAGGACATAATGAAAAAGTGAGTTTAGCAAAGGATCAGAGTTACTTCTGATAAACACTCCCTCTGAGTGCTGGGAGAATCAGGAATATATTGGCTTTTGACTGAAAACTGCATTCTGTGTAAAACTGGCTGAAGTCATAATGAAGAAGTGTGTTTAGCAAAGGATCAGAGTTACTTTTCATAAACGCTCGCTCTGATTGCTGGGAGAGTCAGAAATATGGGCTTTTGACTGAAAACTGCATTCTGTGTAAAACTGGCTGAGGACATAATGAAAAAGTGAGTTTAGCAAAGGATCAGAGTTACTTTTGATAAACACTCCCTCTGAGTGCTGGGAGAATCAGGAATATATTGGCTTTTGACTGAAAACTGCATTCTGTGTAAAACTGGCTGAAGTCATAATAAAAAAGTGAGTTTAGCAAAGGATCAGAGTTACTTTACATAAACGCTCACTCTGATTGCTGGGAGAGTCAGAAAAATGGGCTTTTGACTGAAAACTTTATTCTGTGTAAAACTGGCTGAGGTCATAGTGAAAAAGTGATTTTAGCAAAGGATCACAGACAGTATTCATAAACGTTCAATTCTGACTACTGCGAGAGTCAGAAAAATGGGCTTTGCACTGAAAACAACATTATGTGTAAAACTAGATGTGTGCATAATGAAAAAGGGTTTTAAATAAAGGATCACAGACAGTTTTCTTAAACGCTCATTCTGAGTGCTGGGAGAGTCAGAAAAATGGGGCTTTTGACTGAAAACTGCATTTTGTTTAAAACTGGCATTGGGCATAATGAAAAAGTGAGTTTAGCAAAGGATCAGAGTTAGTTTTCATAAACGATCATTCTGAGTGCTGGGAGAGTCAGAAAAATGGGCTTTTTGACTGAAAACTTTATTCTGTGTAAAACTGGCTGAGGACATAATGAAAAAGTGAGTTTAGCAAAGGATCAGAGTTACATTTGATAAACACTCCCTCTGAGTGCTGGGAGAATCAGGAATATATTGGCTTTTGACTGAAAACTGCATTCTGTGTAAAACTGGCTGAAGTCATAATAAAAAAGTGAGTTTAGCAAAGGATCAGAGTTACTTTACATAAACGCTCACTCTGATTGCTGGGAGAGTCAGAAAAATGGGCTTTTGACTGAAAACTTCATTTTGTGTAAAACCAGATGTTTGCATAATGAAAAATGGCGTTAAATAAAGGATTACATACAGATTTCTTAAACGCTCATTCTGACTACTGGGAGAGTCAGAAAAATGGGCTTTGCACTGAAAACAACATTTTGTGTAAAACCAATTGTGTGCATAATGAAAAAGTGTGTTTAGCAAAGGATCAGAGTTACTTTTGAAAAACGCTCACTCTGATTGCTGGGAGAGTCAGAAAAATGGGCTTTTGACTGAAAACTTTATTCTGTGCATAACTGACTCAGGACATAATGAAAAAGTGAGTTTAGCAAAGGATCAGAGTTACTTTTCATAAACGCTCACTCTGAGTGCTGGGAGAGTCAGAAATATGGGCTTTTAACTGAAAACTGCATTCTGTGTAAAACTGGCTCAGGACATAATGAAAAAGTGAGTTTAGCAAAGGATCAGAGTTACTTTTGATAAACACTCCCTCTGAGTGCTGGGAGAATCAGGAATATATTGGCTTTTGACTGAAAACTGCATTCTGTGTAAAACTGGCTGAAGTCATAATAAAAAAGTGAATTTAGCAAAGGATCAGAGTTACTTTACATAAACGCTCACTCTGAGTGCTGGGAGAGTCAGAAATAAGGGCTTTGCACTGAAAACAACATTTTGTATAAAACCAGATGTTTGCATAATGAAAAAGGGCGTTAAATAATGGATAACATACAGATTTCTTAAACGCTCATTCTGACTACTGGGAGAGTCAGAAAAATGGGCTTTGCACTGAAAACAACATTTTGTATAAAACCAGATGTTTGCATAATGAAAAAGGGTTTTAAATAAAGGATCACAGACAGTATCCTTAAACGCTCATTCTGAGTGCTGGGACAGTCAGAAACACGAGGTTTGCACTGAAAACTGCATTTTGTTTAAAACTGGCATTGGGCATAATGAAAAAGTGAGTTTAGCAAAGGATCAGAGCTAGTTTTCATAAACGATCATTCTGAGTGCTGGGAGTGTCAGAAATATGGGCTTTGCACTGAAAACAACATTTTGTGTAAAACCAGATGTTTGCATAATGAAAAAGGGCGTTAAATAAAGGATTACATACAGATTTCTTAAACGCTCATTCTGACTACTGGGAGAGTCAGAAAAATGGGCTTTGCACTGAAAACTTTATTCTGTGTAAAACTGGCTGAGGACATAATGAAAAGTGAGTTTAGCAAAGGATCAGAGTTACTTTTGATAAACACTCCCTCTGAGTGCTGGGAGGATCAGGAATATATTGGCTTTTGACTGAAAACTGCATTCTGTGTAAAACTGGCTGAAGTCATAATAAAAAAGTGAGTTTAGCAAAGGATCAGAGTTACTTTACATAAACGCTCACTCTGATTGCTGGGAGAGTCAGAAAAATGGGCTTTTGACTGAAAACTTTATTCTGTGTAAAACTGGCTGAGAGCATAGTGAAAAAGTGATTTTAGCAAAGGATCACAGACAGTTTTCATAAACGTTCAATTCTGACTGCTGCGAGAGTCAGAAAAATGGGCTTTGCACTGAAAACAACATTATGTGTAAAACTAGATGTGTGCATAATGATAAAGGGTTTTAAATAAAGGATCACAGACAGTTTTCTTAAACGCTCATTCTGAGTGCTGGGAGAGTCAGAAAAATGGGGCTTTTGACTGAAAACTGCATTTTGTTTAAAACTGGCATTGGGCATAATGAAAAAGTGAGTTTAGCAAAGGATCAGAGTTAGTTTTCATAAACGATCATTCTGAGTGCTGGGAGAGTCAGAAAAATGGGCTTTTTGACTGAAAACTTTATTCTGTGTAAAACTGGCTGAGGACATAATGAAAAAGTGAGTTTAGCAAAGGATCAGAGTTACTTTTCATAAACGCTCACTCTGAGTACTGGGAGAGTCAGAAATATGGGTTTTTGACTGAAAACTGCATTCTGTGTAAAACTGACTGGGGACATAATGAATAAGTGAGTCTAACAAAGGATCAGAGTTAGTTTACATTAACTCTCATTCTGAGTGCTAGAGAGTCAGAAAAATGGGGCTTTTGACTGAAAACAACATTTTGTGTAAAACCAATTGTGTGCATGATAAAAAGTGCGTTTAGCAAGGATCAGAGTTACTTTTTTATAAACGCTCACTCTGAGTGCTGGGAGAGTCAGAAATAAGGGCTTTGCACTGAAAACAACATTTTGTATAAAACCAGATGTTTGCATAATGAAAAAGGGCGTTAAATAAAGGATAACATACAGATTTCTTAAACGCTCATTCTGACTACTGGGAGAGTCAGAAAAATGGGCTTTGCACTGAAAACAACATTTTGTGTAAAACCAATTGTGTGCATAATGAAGAAGTGTGTTTAGCAAAGGATCAGAGTTACTTTTCATAAACAATCATTCTGAGTGCTGGGAGAGACAGAAATATGTGCTTTGCACTGAAAACAATATTTTGTGTAAAACTAGATGTGCGCATAATGAAAAAGTGCGGTTGGCAAAGGATCATGTTCAGTTTCCTTAAATGCTCATTCTGAGTTCCTTGGAGAGTCAGAAAAATGGGCTTTGCACTGAAAACAACATTTTGTGTAATACCAATTGTGTTGCATAATGATAAAGTGTGTTTAGCAAAGGATCAGAGTTACTTTTGATAAACGCTCACTCTGATTGCTGTGAGAGTCAGAAAAATGGGCTTTTGACTGAAAACTTTATTCTGTATAAAACTGGCTGAGGTCATAGTGAAAAAGTGAGTTTAGCAAAGGATCACAGACAGTTTTCATAAACTTTCAATTCTGACTGCTGCGAGAGTCAGAAAAATGGGCTTTGCACTGAAAACAACATTATGTGTAAAACTAGATGTGTGCATAACGATAAAGGGTTTTAAATAAAGGATCACAGACAGTTTTCTTAAACACTCATTCTTAGTGCTGGGAGAGTCAGAAACACGAGGTTTGCACCGAAAACTGCATTTTGTTTAAAACTGGCATTGGGCATAATGAAAAAGTGAGTTTAGCAAAGGATCAGAGTTACTTTTCATAAACGCTCACTGTGAGTGCTGGGAGAGTCAGAAATATGGGTTTTTGACTGAAAACTGCATTCTGTGTAAAACCAATTGTGTGCATGATAAAAAGTGCATTTAGCAAGGATCAGAGTTACTTTTTTATAAACGCTCACTCTGAGTGCTGGGAGAATCAGGAATATATTGGCTTTTGACTGAAAACTGCATTCTGTGTAAAACTGGCTGAAGTCATAAAAAAAAAGTGAGTTTAGCAAAGGATCAGAGTTACTTTACATAAACGCTCACTCTGATTGCTGGGAGAGTCAGAAAAATGGGCTTTTGACTGAAAACTTTATTCTGTGTAAAACCAGTTGTTTGCGTAATGAAAAAGTGCGGTTTGCAAAGGATCAGATTCAATAATCATGAACGCTCATTCTGAGTTCTGGGAGAGTGAGAAACATGAGTTTTTTATTGAAAACTTTATTCTGTGCATAACTGACTCAGGACATAATGAAAAAGTGCGTTTAGCAAAGGATCAGAGTTACTTTTGATAAACACTCACTCTGAGTGCTGGGAGAATCAGGAATATATTGGCTTTGCACTGAAAGCTGCATTTTGTGCATAACTGACTCAGGACATAATGAAAAAGTGAGTTTAGCAAAGGATCAGAGTTACTTCTGAAAAACGCTCACTCTGATTGCTGGGAGAGTCAGAAAAATGGGCTTTTGACTGAAAACTTTATTCTGTGCATAACTGACTCAGGACATAATGAATAAGTGAGTCTAGCAAAGGATCAGAGTAAGTTTCCATAAACGCTCACTCTGAGTGCTAGAGAGTCAGAAAAATGGGGCTTTTGACTGAAAACAACATTTTGTGTAAAACCAATTGTGTGCATAATGAAAAAGTGTGTTTAGCAAAGGATCAGAGTTACTTTTCATAAACAATCATTCTGAGTGCTGGGAGAGACAGAAATATGTGCTTTGCACTGAAAACAACATTTTGTGTAAAACTAGATGTGCGCATAATGAAAAAGTGCGGTTGGCAAAGGATCATGTTCAGTTTCCTTAAATGCTCATTCTGAGTTCCTTCGAGAGTCAGAAAAATGGGCTTTTGACTGAAAACTGCATTCTGTGTAAAACTGGCTGAAGTCATAATAAAAAAGTGAGTTTAGCAAAGGATCAGAGTTACTTTACATAAACGCTCACTCTGAGTGCTGGGAGAGTCAGAAATATGGGCTTTGCACTGAAAACAACATTTTGTATAAAACCAGATATTTGCATAATGAAAAAGGGTTTTAAATAAAGGATCACAGACAGTATCCTTAAACGCTCATTCTGAGTGCTGGGACAGTCAGAAACACGAGGTTTGCACTGAAAACTGCATTTTGTTTAAAACTGGCATTGGGCATAATGAAAAAGTGAGTTTAGCAAAGGATCAGAGTTACTTTTTTATAAACGATCATTCTGAGTGCTGGGAGTGTCAGAAATATGGGCTTTGCACTGAAAACAACATTTTGTGTAAAACCAGATGTTTGCATAATGAAAAAGGGCGTTAAATAAAGGATTACATACAGATTTCTTAAACGCTCATTCTGACTACTGGGAGAGTCAGAAAAATGGGCTTTGCACTGAAAACTTTATTCTGTGTAAAACTGGCTGAGGACATAATGAAAAAGTGAGTTTAGCAAAGGATCAGAGTTACTTTTGATAAACACTCCCTCTGAGTGCTGGGAGAATCAGGAATATATTGGCTTTTGACTGAAAACTGCATTCTGTGTAAAACTGGCTGAAGTCATAATAAAAAAGTGAGTTTAGCAAAGGATCAGAGTTACTTTACATAAATGCTCACTCTGATTGCTGGGAGAGTCAGAAAAATGGGCTTTTGACTGAAAACTTCATTTTGTGTAAAACCAGATGTTTGCATAATGAAAAATGGCGTTAAATAAAGGATTACATACAGATTTCTTAAACGCTCATTCTGACTACTGGGAGAGTCAGAAAAATGGGCTTTGCACTGAAAACAACATTTTGTGTAAAACCAATTGTGTGCATAATGAAAAAGTGTGTTTAGCAAAGGATCAGAGTTACTTTTGAAAAACGCTCACTCTGATTGCTGGGAGAGTCAGAAAAATGGGCTTTTGACTGAAAACTTTATTCTGTGCATAACTGACTCAGGACATAATGAAAAAGTGAGTTTAGCAAAGGATCAGAGTTACTTTTCATAAACGCTCACTCTGAGTGCTGGGAGAATCAGGAATATATTGGCTTTTGACTGAAAACTGCATTCTGTGTAAAACTGGCTGAAGTCATAATAAAAAAGTGAGTTTAGCAAAGGATCAGAGTTACTTTACATAAACGCTCACTCTGATTGCTGGGAGAGTCAGAAAAATGGGCTTTTGACTGAAAACTTCATTTTGTGTAAAACCAGATGTTTGCATAATGAAAAATGGCGTTAAATAAAGGATTACATACAGATTTCTTAAACGCTCATTCTGACTACTGGGAGAGTCAGAAAAATGGCCTTTGCACTGAAAACAACATTTTGTATAAAACCAGATGTTTGCATAATGAAAAAGGGTTTTAAATAAAGGATCACAGACAGTATCCTTAAACGCTCATTCTGAGTGCTGGGACAGTCAGAAACACGAGGTTTGCACTGAAAACTGCATTTTGTTTAAAACTGGCATTGGGCATAATGAAAAAGTGAGTTTAGCAAAGGATCAGAGTTAGTTTTCAGAAACGATCATTCTGAGTGCTGGGAGAGTCAGAAAAATGGGCTTTTTGACTGAAAACTTTATTCTGTGTAAAACTGGCTGAGGACATAATGAAAAAGTGAGTTTAGCAAAGGATCAGAGTTACTTTACATAAACGCTCACTCTGAGTGCTGGGAGAGTCAGAAATATGGGTTTTTGACTGAAAACTGCATTCTGTGTAAAACTGACTGGGGACATAATGAATAAGTGAGTCTAGCAAAGGATCAGAGTTAGTTAACATTAACTCTCATTTGAGTGCTAGAGAGTCAGAAAAATGGGGCTTTTGACTGAAAACAACATTTTGTGTAAAACCAATTGTGTGCATGATAAAAAGTGCGTTTAGCAAGGATCAGAGTTACTTTTTTATAAACGCTCACTCTGAGTGCTGGGAGAGTCAGAAATAAGGGCTTTGCACTGAAAACAACATTTTGTATAAAACCAGATGTTTGCATAATGAAAAAGGGCGTTAAATAAAGGATAACATACAGATTTCTTAAACGCTCATTCTGACTACTGGGAGAGTCAGAAAAATGGGCTTTGCACTGAAAACAACATTTTGTGTAAAACCAATTGTGTGCATAATGAAGAAGTGTGTTTAGCAAAGGATCAAAGTTACTTTTCATAAACGCTCGCTCTGAGTGCTGGGAGAGTCAGAAATATGGGCTTTTGACTGAAAACTGCATTCTGTGTAAAACTGGCTGAGGACAAAATGAAAAAGTGAGTTTAGCAAAGGATCAGAGTTACTTTTGATAAACACTCCCTCTGAGTGCTGGGAGAATCAGGAATATATTGGCTTTTGACTGAAAACTGCATTCTGTGTAAAACTGGCTGAAGTCATAATAAAAAAGTGAGTTTAGCAAAGGATCAGAGTTACTTTACATAAACGCTCACTCTGATTGCTGGGAGAGTCAGAAAAATGGGCTTTTGACTGAAAACTTTATTCTGTGTAAAACTGGCTGAGGTCATAGTGAAAAAGTGATTTTAGCAAAGGATCACAGACAGTTTTCATAAACGTTCAATTCTGACTGCTGCGAGAGTCAGAGAAATGGGCTTTGCACTGAAAACAACATTATGTGTAAAACTAGATGTGTGCATAATGATAAAGGGTTTTAAATAAAGGATCACAGGCAGTTTTCTTAAACGCTCATTCTGAGTGCTGGGAGAGTCAGAAAAATGGGGCTTTTGACTGAAAACTGCATTTTGTTTAAAACTGGCATTGGGCATAATGAAAAAGTGAGTTTAGCAAAGGATCAGAGTTAGTTTTCATAAACGATCATTCTGAGTGCTGGGAGAGTCAGAAAAATGGGCTTTTTGACTGAAAACTTTATTCTGTGTAAAACTGGCAGAGGACATAATGAAAAAGTGAGTTTAGCAAAGGATCAGAGTTACTTTTCATAAACGCTCCCTCTGAGTACTGGGAGAGTCAGAAATATGGGTTTTTGACTGAAAACTGCATTCTGTGTAAAACTGACTGGGGACATAATGAATAAGTGAGTCTAGCAAAGGATCAGAGTTAGTTTACATTAACTCTCATTCTGAGTGCTAGAGAGTCAGAAAAATGGGGCTTTTGACTGAAAACAACATTTTGTGTAAAACCAATTGTGTGCATGATAAAAAGTGCGTTTAGCAAGGATCAGAGTTACTTTTTTATAAACGCTCACTCGGAGTGCTGGGAGAGTCAGAAATAAGGGCTTTGCACTGAAAACAACATTTTGTATAAAACCAGATGTTTGCATAATGAAAAAGGGCGTTAAATAAAGGATAACATACAGATTTCTTAAACGCTCATTCTGACTACTGGGAGAGTCAGAAAAATGGGCTTTGCACTGAAAACAACATTTTGTGTAAAACCAATTGTGTGCATAATGAAGAAGTGTGTTTAGCAAAGGATCAGAGTTACTTTTCATAAACAATCATTCTGAGTGCTGGGAGAGACAGAAATATGTGCTTTGCACTGAAAACAATATTTTGTGTAAAACTAGATGTGCGCATAATGAAAAAGTGCGGTTGGCAAAGGATCATGTTCAGTTTCCTTAAATGCTCATTCTGAGTTCCTTGGAGAGTCAGAAAAATGGGCTTTGCACTGAAAACAACATTTTGTGTAATACCAATTGTGTGCATAATGATAAAGTGTGTTTAGCAAAGGATCAGAGTTACTTTACATAAACGCTCACTCTGATTGCTGGGAGAGTCAGAAAATGGGCTTTTGACTGAAAACTTCATTTTGTGTAAAACCAGATGTTTGCATAATGAAAAATGGCGTTAAATAAAGGATTACATACAGATTTCTTAAACGCTCATTCTGACTACTGGGAGAGTCAGAAAAATGGGCTTTGCACTGAAAACAACATTTTGTATAAAACCAGATGTTTGCATAATGAAAAAGGGTTTTAAATAAAGGATCACAGACAGTATCCTTAAACGCTCATTCTGAGTGCTGGGACAGTCAGAAACACGAGGTTTGCACTGAAAACTGCATTTTGTTTAAAACTGGCATTGGGCATAATGAAAAAGTGAGTTTAGCAAAGGATCAGAGCTAGTTTTCATAAACGATCATTCTGAGTGCTGGGAGTGTCAGAAATATGGGCTTTGCACTGAAAACAACATTTGTGTAAAACCAGATGTTTGCATAATGAAAAAGGGCGTTAAATAAAGGATTACATACAGATTTCTTAAACGCTCATTCTGACTACTGGGAGAGTCAGAAAAATGGGCTTTGCACTGAAAACTTTATTCTGTGTAAAACTGGCTGAGGACATAATGAAAAGTGAGTTTAGCAAAGGATCAGAGTTACTTTTGATAAACACTCCCTCTGAGTGCTGGGAGAATCAGGAATATATTGGCTTTTGACTGAAAACTGCATTCTGTGTAAAACTGGCTGAGGTCATAGTGAAAAAGTGATTTTAGCAAAGGATCACAGACAGTTTTCATAAACGTTCAATTCTGACTGCTGCGAGAGTCAGAAAAATGGGCTTTGAACTGAAAACAACATTATGTGTAAAACTAGAATGTGTTCATAATGATAAAGGGTTTTAAATAAAGGATCACAGACAGTTTTCTTAAACGCTCATTCTGAGTGCTGGGAGAGTCAGAAAAATGGGGCTTTTGACTGGAAACTGCATTTTGTTTAAAACTGGCATTGGGCATAATGAAAAAGTGAGTTTAGCAAAGGATCAGAGTTAGTTTTCATAAACGATCATTCTGAGTGCTGGGAGAGTCAGAAAAATGGGCTTTTTGACTGAAAACTTTATTCTGTGTAAAACTGGCTGAGGACATAATGAAAAAGTGAGTTTAGCAAAGGATCATAGTTACTTTACATAAACGCTCACTCTGAGTGCTGGGAGAGTCAGAAATATGGGTTTTTGACTGAAAACTGCATTCTGTGTAAAACTGACTGGGGACATAATGAATAAGTGAGTCTAGCAAAGGATCAGAGTTAGTTTACATTAACTCTCATTTTTGTGCTAGAGAGTCAGAAAAATGGGGCTTTTGACTGAAAACAACATTTTGTGTAAAACCAATTGTGTGCATGATAAAAAGTGCGTTTAGCAAGGATCAGAGTTACTTTTTTATAAACGCTCACTCTGAGTGCTGGGAGAGTCAGAAATAAGGGCTTTGCACTGAAAACAACATTTTGTATAAAACCAGATGTTTGCATAATGAAAAAGGGCGTTAAATAAAGGATAACATACAGATTTCTTAAACGCTCATTCTGACTACTGGGAGAGTCAGAAAAATGGGCTTTGCACTGAAAACAACATTTTGTGTAAAACCAATTGTGTGCATAATGAAGAAGTGTGTTTAGCAAAGGATCAGAGTTACTTTTCATAAACGCTCGCTCTGAGTGCTTGGGAGAGTCAGAAATATGGGCTTTTGACTGAAAACTGCATTCTGTGTAAAACTGGCTGAGGACATAATGAAAAAGTGAGTTTAGCAAAGGATCAGAGTTACTTTTGATAAACACTCCCTCTGAGTGCTGGGAGAATCAGGAATATATTGGCTTTTGACTGAAAACTGCATTCTGTGTAAAACTGGCTGAAGTCATAAAAAAAAAGTGAGTTTAGCAAAGGATCAGAGTTACTTTACATAAACGCTCACTCTTATTGCTGGGAGAGTCAGAAAAATGGGCTTTTGACTGAAAACTTTATTCTGTGTAAAACCAGTTGTTTGCGTAATGAAAAAGTGCGGTTTGCAAAGGATCAGATTCAATAATCATGAACGCTCATTCTGAGTTCTGGGAGAGTGAGAAACATGAGTTTTTTATTGAAAACTTTTTTCTGTGCATAACTGACTCAGGACATAATGAAAAAGTGCGTTTAGCAAAGGATCAGAGTTACTTTTGATAAACACTCACTCTGAGTGCTGGGAGAATCAGGAATATATTGGCTTTGCACTGAAAGCTGCATTTTGTGCATAACTGACTCAGGACATAATGAAAAAGTGAGTTTAGCAAATGATCAGAGTTACTTTTGAAAAACGCTCACTCTGATTGCTGGGAGAGTCAGAAAAATGGGCTTTTGACTGAAAACTTTATTCTGTGCATAACTGACTCAGGACATAATGAAAAAGTGAGTTTAGCAAAGGATCAGAGTTACTTTTCATAAACGCTCACTCTGAGTGCTGGGAGAGTCAGAAATATGGGCTTTTGACTGAAAACTGCATTCTGTGTAAAACTGACTGGGGACATAATGAATAAGTGAGTCTAGCAAAGGATCAGAGTTAGTTACCATAAACGCTCACTCTGAGTGCTAGAGAGTCAGAAAAATGGGGCTTTTGACTGAAAACAACATTTTGTGTAAAACCAATTGTGTGCATAATGAAAAAGTGTGTTTAGCAAAGGATCAGAGTTACTTTTCATAAACAATCATTCTGAGTGCTGGGAGAGACAGAAATATGTGCTTTGCACTGAAAACAACATTTTGTGTAAAACTAGATGTGCGCATAATGAAAAAGTGCGGTTGGCAAAGGATCATGTTCAGTTTCCTTAAATGCTCATTCTTAGTTCCTTCGAGAGTCAGAAAAATGGGCTTTTGACTGAAAACTGCATTCTGTGTAAAACTGGCTGAAGTCATAATAAAAAAGTGAGTTTAGCAAAGGATCAGAGTTACTTTACATAAACGCTCACTCTGAGTGCTGGGAGAGTCAGAAATATGGGCTTTGCACTGAAAACAACATTTTGTATAAAACCAGATGTTTGCATAATGAAAAAGGATTTAAATAAAGGATCACAGACAGTATCCTTAAACGCTCATTCTGAGTGCTGGGACAGTCAGAAACACGAGGTTTGCACTGAAAACTGCATTTTGTTTAAAACTGGCATTGGGCATAATGAAAAAGTGAGTTTAGCAAAGGATCAGAGCTAGTTTTCATAAACGATCATTCTGAGTGCTGGGAGTGTCAGAAATATGGGCTTTGCACTGAAAACAACATTTTGTGTAAAACCAGATGTTTGCGTAATGAAAAAGTGCGGTTTGCAAAGGATCAGATTCAATAATCATGAACGCTCATTCTGAGTTCTGGGAGAGTGAGAAACATGAGTTTTTTATTGAAAACTTTTTTCTGTGCATAACTGACTCAGGACATAATGAAAAAGTGCGTTTAGCAAAGGATCAGAGTTACTTTTGATAAACACTCACTCTGAGTGCTGGGAGAATCAGGAATATATTGGCTTTGCACTGAAAGCTGCATTTTGTGCATAACTGACTCAGGACATAATGAAAAAGTGAGTTTAGCAAAGGATCAGAGTTACTTTTGAAAAACGCTCACTCTGATTGCTGGGAGAGTCAGAAAAATGGGCTTTTGACTGAAAACTTTATTCTGTGCATAACTGACTCAGGACATAATGAAAAAGTGAGTTTAGCAAAGGATCAGAGTTACTTTTCATAAACGCTCACTCTGAGTGCTGGGAGAGTCAGAAATATGGGCTTTTGACTGAAAACTGCATTCTGTGTAAAACTGACTGGGGACATAATGAATAAGTGAGTCTAGCAAAGGATCAGAGTTAGTTTCCATAAACGCTCACTCTGAGTGCTAGAGAGTCAGAAAAATGGGGCTTTTGACTGAAAACAACATTTTGTGTAAAACCAATTGTGTGCATAATGAAAAAGTGTGTTTAGCAAAGGATCAGAGTTACTTTTCATAAACAATCATTCTGAGTGCTGGGAGAGACAGAAATATGTGCTTTGCACTGAAAACAACATTTTGTGTAAAACTAGATGTGCGCATAATGAAAAAGTGCGGTTGGCAAAGGATCATGTTCAGTTTCCTTAAATGCTCATTCTGAGTTCCTTCGAGAGTCAGAAAAATGGGCTTTTGACTGAAAACTGCATTCTGTGTAAAACTGGCTGAAGTCATAATAAAAAAGTGAGTTTAGCAAAGGATCAGAGTTACTTTACATAAACGCTCACTCTGAGTGCTGGGAGAGTCAGAAATATGGGCTTTGCACTGAAAACAACATTTTGTATAAAACCAGATGTTTGCATAATGAAAAAGGATTTTAAATAAAGGATCACAGACAGTATCCTTAAACGCTCATTCTGAGTGCTGGGACAGTCAGAAACACGAGGTTTGCACTGAAAACTGCATTTTGTTTAAAACTGGCATTGGGCATAATGAAAAAGTGAGTTTAGCAAAGGATCAGAGCTAGTTTTCATAAACGATCATTCTGAGTGCTGGGAGTGTCAGAAATATGGGCTTTGCACTGAAAACAACATTTTGTGTAAAACCAGATGTTTGCATAATGAAAAAGGGCGTTAAATAAAGGATTACATACAGATTTCTTAAACGCTCATTCTGACTACTGGGAGAGTCAGAAAAATGGGCTTTGCACTGAAAACTTTATTCTGTGTAAAACTGGCTGAGGACATAATGAAAAGTGAGTTTAGCAAAGGATCAGAGTTACTTTTGATAAACACTCCCTCTGAGTGCTGGGAGAATCAGGAATATATTGGCTTTTGACTGAAAACTGCATTCTGTGTAAAACTGGCTGAAGTCATAATAAAAAAGTGAGTTTAGCAAAGGATCAGAGTTACTTTACATAAACGCTCACTCTGATTGCTGGGAGAGTCAGAAAATGGGCTTTTGACTGAAAACTTCATTTTGTGTAAAACCAGATGTTTGCATAATGAAAAATGGCGTTAAATAAAGGATTACATACAGATTTCTTAAACGCTCATTCTGACTACTGGGAGAGTCAGAAAAATGGGCTTTGCACTGAAAACAACATTTTGTATAAAACCAGATGTTTGCATAATGAAAAAGGGTTTTAAATAAAGGATCACAGACAGTATCCTTAAACGCTCATTCTGAGTGCTGGGACAGTCAGAAACACGAGGTTTGCACTGAAAACTGCATTTTGTTTAAAACTGGCATTGGGCATAATGAAAAAGTGAGTTTAGCAAAGGATCAGAGCTAGTTTTCATAAACGATCATTCTGAGTGCTGGGAGTGTCAGAAATATGGGCTTTGCACTGAAAACAACATTTTGTGTAAAACCAGATGTTTGCATAATGAAAAAGGGCGTTAAATAAAGGATTACATACAGATTTCTTAAACGCTCATTCTGACTACTGGGAGAGTCAGAAAAATGGGCTTTGCACTGAAAACTTTATTCTGTGTAAAACTGGCTGAGGACATAATGAAAAGTGAGTTTAGCAAAGGATCAGAGTTACTTTTGATAAACACTCCCTCTGAGTGCTGGGAGAATCAGGAATATATTGGCTTTTGACTGAAAACTGGATTCTGTGTAAAACTGGCTGAGGTCATAGTGAAAAAGTGATTTTAGCAAAGGATCACAGACAGTTTTCATAAACGTTCAATTCTGACTGCTGCGAGAGTCAGAAAAATGGGCTTTGAACTGAAAACAACATTATGTGTAAAACTAGAATGTGTGCATAATGATAAAGGGTTTTAAATAAAGGATCACAGATAGTTTTCTTAAACGCTCATTCTGAGTGCTGGGAGAGTCAGAAAAATGGGCTTTGCACTGAAAACTTTATTCTGTGTAAAACTGGCTGAGGACATAATGAAAAGTGAGTTTAGCAAAGGATCAGAGTTACTTTTGATAAACAGTCAGAAATAAGGGCTTTGCACTGAAAACAACATTTTGTATAAAACCAGATGTTTGCATAATGAAAAAGGGCGTTAAATAAAGGATAACATACAGATTTCTTAAACGCTCATTCTGACTACTGGGAGAGTCAGAAAAATGGGCTTTGCACTGAAAACAATATTTTGTGTAAAACTAGATGTGCGCATAATGAAAAAGTGCGGTTGGCAAAGGATCATGTTCAGTTTCCTTAAATGCTCATTCTGAGTTCCTTGGAGAGTCAGAAAAATGGGCTTTGCACTGAAAACAACATTTTGTGTAATACCAATTGTGTGCATAATGATAAAGTGTGTTTAGCAAAGGATCAGAGTTACTTTTGATAAACACTCCCTCTGAGTGCTGGGAGAATCAGGAATATATTGGCTTTTGACTGAAAACTGCATTCTGTGTAAAACTGGCTGAAGTCATAAAAAAAAAGTGAGTTTAGCAAAGGATCAGAGTTACTTTACATAAACGCTCACTCTGATTGCTGGGAGAGTCAGAAAAATGGGCTTTTGACTGAAAACTTTATTCTGTGTAAAACCAGTTGTTTGCGTAATGAAAAAGTGCGGTTTGCAAAGGATCAGATTCAATAATCATGAACGCTCATTCTGAGTTCTGGGAGAGTGAGAAACATGAGTTTTTTATTGAAAACTTTATTCTGTGCATAACTGACTCAGGACATAATGAAAAAGTGCGTTTAGCAAAGGATCAGAGTTACTTTTGATAAACACTCACTCTGAGTGCTGGGAGAATCAGGAATATATTGGCTTTGCACTGAAAGCTGCATTTTGTGCATAACTGACTCAGGACATAATGAAAAAGTGAGTTTAGCAAAGGATCAGAGTTACTTTTGAAAAACGCTCACTCTGATTGCTGGGAGAGTCAGAAAAATGGGCTTTTGACTGAAAACTTTATTCTGTGCATAACTGACTCAGGACATAATGAAAAAGTGAGTTTAGCAAAGGATCAGAGTTACTTTTCATAAACGCTCACTCTGAGTGCTGGGAGAGTCAGAAATATGGGCTTTTGACTGAAAACTGCATTCTGTGTAAAACTGACTGGGGACATAATGAATAAGTGAGTCTAGCAAAGGATCAGAGTTAGTTTCCATAAACGCTCACTCTGAGTGCTAGAGAGTCAGAAAAATGGGGCTTTTGACTGAAAACAACATTTTGTGTAAAACCAATTGTGTGCATAATGAAAAAGTGTGTTTAGCAAAGGATCAGAGTTACTTTTCATAAACAATCATTCTGAGTGCTGGGAGAGACAGAAATATGTGCTTTGCACTGAAAACAACATTTTGTGTAAAACTAGATGTGCGCATAATGAAAAAGTGCGGTTGGCAAAGGATCATGTTCAGTTTCCTTAAATGCTCATTCTGAGTTCCTTCGAGAGTCAGAAAAATGGGCTTTTGACTGAAAACTGCATTCTGTGTAATACTGGCTGAAGTCATAATAAAAAAGTGAGTTTAGCAAAGGATCAGAGTTACTTTACATAAACGCTCACTCTGAGTGCTGGGAGAGTCAGAAATATGGGCTTTGCACTGAAAACAACATTTTGTATAAAACCAGATATTTGCATAATGAAAAAGGGTTTTAAATAAAGGATCACAGACAGTATCCTTAAACGCTCATTCTGAGTGCTGGGACAGTCAGAAACACGAGGTTTGCACTGAAAACTGCATTTTGTTTAAAACTGGCATTGGGCATAATGAAAAAGTGAGTTTAGCAAAGGATCAGAGCTAGTTTTCATAAACGATCATTCTGAGTGCTGGGAGTGTCAGAAATATGGGCTTTGCACTGAAAACAACATTTTGTGTAAAACCAGATGTTTGCATAATGAAAAAGGGCGTTAAATAAAGGATTACATACAGATTTCTTAAACGCTCATTCTGACTACTGGGAGAGTCAGAAAAATGGGCTTTGCACTGAAAACTTTATTCTGTGTAAAACTGGCTGAGGACATAATGAAAAGTGAGTTTAGCAAAGGATCAGAGTTACTTTTGATAAACACTCCCTCTGAGTGCTGGGAGAATCAGGAATATATTGGCTTTTGACTGAAAACTGGATTCTGTGTAAAACTGGCTGAGGTCATAGTGAAAAAGTGATTTTAGCAAAGGATCACAGACAGTTTTCATAAACGTTCAATTCTGACTGCTGCGAGAGTCAGAAAAATGGGCTTTGAACTGAAAACAACATTATGTGTAAAACTAGAATGTGTGCATAATGATAAAGGGTTTTAAATAAAGGATCACAGATAGTTTTCTTAAACGCTCATTCTGAGTGCTGGGAGAGTCAGAAAAATGGGCTTTGCACTGAAAACTTTATTCTGTGTAAAACTGGCTGAGGACATAATGAAAAGTGAGTTTAGCAAAGGATCAGAGTTACTTTTGATAAACAGTCAGAAATAAGGGCTTTGCACTGAAAACAACATTTTGTATAAAACCAGATGTTTGCATAATGAAAAAGGGCGTTAAATAAAGGATAACATACAGATTTCTTAAACGCTCATTCTGACTACTGGGAGAGTCAGAAAAATGGGCTTTGCACTGAAAACAACATTTTGTGTAAAACCAATTGTGTGCATAATGAAGAAGTGTGTTTAGCAAAGGATCAGAGTTACTTTTCATAAACAATCATTCTGAGTGCTGGGAGAGACAGAAATATGTGCTTTGCACTGAAAACAATATTTTGTGTAAAACTAGATGTGCGCATAATGAAAAAGTGCGGTTGGCAAAGGATCATGTTCAGTTTCCTTAAATGCTCATTCTGAGTTCCTTGGAGAGTCAGAAAAATGGGCTTTGCACTGAAAACAACATTTTGTGTAATACCAATTGTGTGCATAATGATAAAGTGTGTTTAGCAAAGGATCAGAGTTACTTTTGATAAACACTCCCTCTGAGTGCTGGGAGAATCAGGAATATATTGGCTTTTGACTGAAAACTGCATTCTGTGTAAAACTGGCTGAAGTCATAAAAAAAAAGTGAGTTTAGCAAAGGATCAGAGTTACTTTACATAAACGCTCACTCTGATTGCTGGGAGAGTCAGAAAAATGGGCTTTTGACTGAAAACTTTATTCTGTGTAAAACCAGTTGTTTGCGTAATGAAAAAGTGCGGTTTGCAAAGGATCAGATTCAATAATCATGAACGCTCATTCTGAGTTCTGGGAGAGTGAGAAACATGAGTTTTTTATTGAAAACTTTATTCTGTGCATAACTGACTCAGGACATAATGAAAAAGTGCGTTTAGCAAAGGATCAGAGTTACTTTTGATAAACACTCACTCTGAGTGCTGGGAGAATCAGGAATATATTGGCTTTGCACTGAAAGCTGCATTTTGTGCATAACTGACTCAGGACATAATGAAAAAGTGAGTTTAGCAAAGGATCAGAGTTACTTTTGAAAAACGCTCACTCTGATTGCTGGGAGAGTCAGAAAAATGGGCTTTTGACTGAAAACTTTATTCTGTGCATAACTGACTCAGGACATAATGAAAAAGTGAGTTTAGCAAAGGATCAGAGTTACTTTTCATAAACGCTCACTCTGAGTGCTGGGAGAGTCAGAAATATGGGCTTTTGACTGAAAACTGCATTCTGTGTAAAACTGACTGGGGACATAATGAATAAGTGAGTCTAGCAAAGGATCAGAGTTAGTTTCCATAAACGCTCACTCTGAGTGCTAGAGAGTCAGAAAAATGGGGCTTTTGACTGAAAACAACATTTTGTGTAAAACCAATTGTGTGCATAATGAAAAAGTGTGTTTAGCAAAGGATCAGAGTTACTTTTCATAAACAATCATTCTGAGTGCTGGGAGAGACAGAAATATGTGCTTTGCACTGAAAACAACATTTTGTGTAAAACTAGATGTGCGCATAATGAAAAAGTGCGGTTGGCAAAGGATCATGTTCAGTTTCCTTAAATGCTCATTCTGAGTTCCTTCGAGAGTCAGAAAAATGGGCTTTTGACTGAAAACTGCATTCTGTGTAATACTGGCTGAAGTCATAATAAAAAAGTGAGTTTAGCAAAGGATCAGAGTTACTTTACATAAACGCTCACTCTGAATGCTGGGAGAGTCAGAAATATGGGCTTTGCACTGAAAACAACATTTTGTATAAAACCAGATATTTGCATAATGAAAAAGGGTTTTAAATAAAGGATCACAGACAGTATCCTTAAACGCTCATTCTGAGTGCTGGGACAGTCAGAAACACGAGGTTTGCACTGAAAACTGCATTTTGTTTAAAACTGGCATTGGGCATAATGAAAAAGTGAGTTTAGCAAAGGATCAGAGCTAGTTTTCATAAACGATCATTCTGAGTGCTGGGAGTGTCAGAAATATGGGCTTTGCACTGAAAACAACATTTTGTGTAAAACCAGATGTTTGCATAATGAAAAAGGGCGTTAAATAAAGGATTACATACAGATTTCTTAAACGCTCATTCTGACTACTGGGAGAGTCAGAAAAATGGGCTTTGCACTGAAAACTTTATTCTGTGTAAAACTGGCTGAGGACATAATGAAAAGTGAGTTTAGCAAAGGATCAGAGTTACTTTTGATAAACACTCCCTCTGAGTGCTGGGAGAATCAGGAATATATTGGCTTTTGACTGAAAACTGGATTCTGTGTAAAACTGGCTGAGGTCATAGTGAAAAAGTGATTTTAGCAAAGGATCACAGACAGTTTTCATAAACGTTCAATTCTGACTGCTGCGAGAGTCAGAAAAATGGGCTTTGAACTGAAAACAACATTATGTGTAAAACTAGAATGTGTGCATAATGATAAAGGGTTTTAAATAAAGGATCACAGATAGTTTTCTTAAACGCTCATTCTGAGTGCTGGGAGAGTCAGAAAAATGGGCTTTGCACTGAAAACTTTATTCTGTGTAAAACTGGCTGAGGACATAATGAAAAGTGAGTTTAGCAAAGGATCAGAGTTACTTTTGATAAACAGTCAGAAATAAGGGCTTTGCACTGAAAACAACATTTTGTATAAAACCAGATGTTTGCATAATGAAAAAGGGCGTTAAATAAAGGATAACATACAGATTTCTTAAACGCTCATTCTGACTACTGGGAGAGTCAGAAAAATGGGCTTTGCACTGAAAACAACATTTTGTGTAAAACCAATTGTGTGCATAATGAAGAAGTGTGTTTAGCAAAGGATCAGAGTTACTTTTCATAAACAATCATTCTGAGTGCTGGGAGAGACAGAAATATGTGCTTTGCACTGAAAACAATATTTTGTGTAAAACTAGATGTGCGCATAATGAAAAAGTGCGGTTGGCAAAGGATCATGTTCAGTTTCCTTAAATGCTCATTCTGAGTTCCTTGGAGAGTCAGAAAAATGGGCTTTGCACTGAAAACAACATTTTGTGTAATACCAATTGTGTGCATAATGATAAAGTGTGTTTAGCAAAGGATCAGAGTTACTTTTGATAAACACTCCCTCTGAGTGCTGGGAGAATCAGGAATATATTGGCTTTTGACTGAAAACTGCATTCTGTGTAAAACTGGCTGAAGTCATAAAAAAAAAGTGAGTTTAGCAAAGGATCAGAGTTACTTTACATAAACGCTCACTCTGATTGCTGGGAGAGTCAGAAAAATGGGCTTTTGACTGAAAACTTTATTCTGTGTAAAACCAGTTGTTTGCGTAATGAAAAAGTGCGGTTTGCAAAGGATCAGATTCAATAATCATGAACGCTCATTCTGAGTTCTGGGAGAGTGAGAAACATGAGTTTTTTATTGAAAACTTTATTCTGTGCATAACTGACTCAGGACATAATGAAAAAGTGCGTTTAGCAAAGGATCAGAGTTACTTTTGATAAACACTCACTCTGAGTGCTGGGAGAATCAGGAATATATTGGCTTTGCACTGAAAGCTGCATTTTGTGCATAACTGACTGAGGACATAATGAAAAAGTGAGTTTAGCAAAGGATCAGAGTTACTTTTGAAAAACGCTCACTCTGATTGCTGGGAGAGTCAGAAAAATGGGCTTTTGACTGAAAACTTTATTCTGTGCATAACTGACTCAGGACATAATGAAAAAGTGAGTTTAGCAAAGGATCAGAGTTACTTTTCATAAACGCTCACTCTGAGTGCTGGGAGAGTCAGAAATATGGGCTTTTGACTGAAAACTGCATTCTGTGTAAAACTGACTGGGGACATAATGAATAAGTGAGTCTAGCAAAGGATCAGAGTTAGTTTCCATAAACGCTCACTCTGAGTGCTAGAGAGTCAGAAAAATGGGGCTTTTGACTGAAAACAACATTTTGTGTAAAACCAATTGTGTGCATAATGAAAAAGTGTGTTTAGCAAAGGATCAGAGTTACTTTTCATAAACAATCATTCTGAGTGCTGGGAGAGACAGAAATATGTGCTTTGCACTGAAAACAACATTTTGTGTAAAACTGGCTGAAGTCATAATAAAAAAGTGAGTTTAGCAAAGGATCAGAGTTACTTTACATAAACGCTCACTCTGATTGCTGGGAGAGTCAGAAAAATGGGCTTTTGACTGAAAACTTCATTTTGTGTAAAACCAGATGTTTGCATAATGAAAAATGGCGTTAAATAAAGGATTACATACAGATTTCTTAAACGCTCATTCTGACTACTGGGAGAGTCAGAAAAATGGGCTTTGCACTGAAAACAACATTTTGTGTAAAACCAATTGTGTGCATAATGAAAAAGAGTGTTTAGCAAAGGATCAGAGTTACTTTTGAAAAACGCTCACTCTGATTGCTGGGAGAGTCAGAAAAATGGGCTTTTGACTGAAAACTTTATTCTGTGCATAACTGACTCAGGACATAATGAAAAAGTGAGTTTAGCAAAGGATCAGAGTTACTTTTCATAAACGCTCACTCTGAGTGCTGGGAGAGTCAGAAAAATGGGCTTTTGACTGAAAACTGCATTCTGTGTAAAACTGGCTCAGGACATAATGAAAAAGTGAGTTTAGCAAAGGATCAGAGTTACTTTTGATAAACACTCCCTCTGAGTGCTGGGAGAATCAGGAATATATTGGCTTTTGACTGAAAACTGCATTCTGTGTAAAACTGGCTGAAGTCATAATAAAAAAGTGAGTTTAGCAAAGGATCAGAGTTACTTTACATAAACGCTCACTCTGATTGCTGGGAGAGTCAGAAAAATGGGCTTTTGACTGAAAACTTCATTTTGTGTAAAACCAGATGTTTGCATAATGAAAAATGGCGTTAAATAAAGGATTACATACAGATTTCTTAAACGCTCATTCTGACTACTGGGAGAGTCAGAAAAATGGGCTTTGCACTGAAAACAATATTTTGTGTAAAACCAATTGTGTGCATAATGAAAAAGGGTTTTAATTAAAGGATCACAGACAGTATTCTTAAACGCTCATTCTGAGTGCTGGGACAGTCAGAAACACGAGGTTTGCACTGAAAACTGCATTTTGTTTAAAACTGGCATTGGGCATAATGAAAAAGTGAGTTTAGCAAAGGATCAGAGCTAGTTTTCATAAACGATCATTCTGAGTGCTGGGAGTGTCAGAAATATGGGCTTTGCACTGAAAACAACATTTTGTGTAAAACCAGATGTTTGCATAATGAAAAAGGGCGTTAAATAAAGGATTACATACATATTTCTTAAACGCTCATTCTGACTACTGGGAGAGTCAGAAAAATGGGCTTTGCACTGAAAACAATATTTTGTGTAAAACCAATTGTGTGCATAATGAAAAAGTGTGTTTAGCAAAGGATCAGAGTTACTTTTGATAAACACTCCCTCTGAGTGCTGGGAGAATCAGGAATATATTGGCTTTTGACTGAAAACTGCATTCTGTGTAAAACTGGCTGAAGTCATAATAAAAAAGTGAGTTTAGCAAAGGATCAGAGTTACTTTTCATAAACGCTCACTCTGAGTGCTGGGAGAGTCAGAAATATGGTCTTTTGACTGAAAACTGCACTCTGTGTAAAACTGACTGTGGACATAATGAATAAGTGAGTCTAGCAAAGGATCAGAGTTAGTTTCCATAAACGCTCATTCTCAGTGCTAGAGAGTCAGAAAAATGGGGCTTTTGACTGAAAACAACATTTTATGTAAAACCAATTGTGTGCATAATGAAAAAGTGTGTTTAGCAAAGGCTAAGAGTTACTTTTCATAAACAATCATTCTGAGTGCTGGGAGAGTCAGAAAAATGGGCTTTTGACTGAAAACTTTTTTCTTTGTGAAACTGGCTGAGGACATAATGAAAATGTGAGTTTAGCAAAGGATCACAGACAGTTTTCATAAACTTTCAATTCTGACTGCTGCGAGAGTCAGAAAAATGGGCTTTGCATTGAAAACAACATTATGTGTAAAACTAGATGTGTGCATAATGATAAAGGGTTTTAATTAAAGGATCACAGACAGTTTTCTTAAACGCTCATTCTGACTACTGGGAGAGTCAACAACATTTTGTGTAAAACCAATTGTGTGCATAATGAAAAAGTTTGTTTAGCAAAGGATCAGAGTTACTTTTCATAAACAATCATTCTGAGTGCTGGGAGAGACAGAAATATGTGCTTTGCACTGAAAACAACATTTTGTGTAAAACTAGATGTGCGCATAATGAAAAAGTGCGGTTGGCAAAGGATCATGTTCAGTTTCCTTAAATGCTCATTTTGAGTTCCTTGGAGAGTCAGAAAAATGGGCTTTTGACTGAAAACTGCATTCTGTGTAAAACTGGCTGAAGTCATAATAAAAAAGTGAGTTTAGCAAAGGATCAGAGTTACTTTTGATAAACGCTCACTCTGATTGCTGGGAGAGTCAGAAAAATGGGCTTTTGACTGAAAACTTTATTCTGTGTAAAACTGGCTGAGGTCAAAGTGAAAAAGTGAGTTTAGCAAAGGATCACAGACAGTTTTCATAAACGTTCAATTCTGACTGCTGCGAGAGTCATGAAAATGGGCTTTGCACTGAAAACAACATTATGTGTAAAACTAGATGTGTGCATAATGAAAAAGGGTTTTAAATAAAGGATCACAGACAGTATTCTTAAACGCTCATTCTGAGTGCTGGGACAGTCAGAAAAATGGGCTTTGCACTGAAAACAATATTTTGTGTAAAACCAATTGTGTGCATAATGAAAAAGTGCGGTTGGCAAAGGATCATGTTCAGTTTCCTTAAATGCTCATTCTGAGTTCCTTGGAGAGTCAGAAAAATGGGCTTTTGACTGAAAACTGCATTCTGTGTAAAACTGGCTGAAGTCATTATAAAAAAGTGAGTTTAGCAAAGGATCAGAGTTACTTTTGATAAACGCTCACTCTGAGTGCTGGGACAGTCAGAAACACGAGGTTTGCACTGAAAACTGCATTTTGTTTAAAACTGGCATTGGGCATAATGAAAAAGTGAGTTTAGAAAAGGATCAGAGCTAGTTTTCATAAACGATCATTCTGAGTGCTGGGAGTGTCAGAAAAACGTCTTGGTTACGTATGTAACCTCAGTTCCCTGATGGAGGGAACGAGACGTTGTGTCGAGAACGACAGATGGGGTTCGCCCTTGAGAACCAATCAACTCTGACTACTATAGAAAAGGCCAATGAAATTTGGCGAATGCAATTTGCATGCCGGGCTCCGCCCCCGGAAATCCGGTATAAAAGGAGGCCGGCGTGCAGCATTCACTTACCTTTGTTCTGAAGAGCCTGAGACCTCTCAAACTGCAGCAGAATACGATACGTGTTCGTGGCATAAGGGACACAACGTCTCGTTCCCTCCATCAGGGAACTGAGGTTACATACGTAACCAAGACGTTCCCTTTCTGTCGGTCTCTCGACGTTGTGTCGAGAACGACAGATGGGGTTGCCTATGGAAAACGCCACAACGCTGTATCGCGTCACAATCTCTAGCGAAGCGACGGTAACAAGCCTGGGCGTGTCATCTCGAAGCTTTCGTGAGACTGTAACCTTCCAGTGTGGTGGTCGGGGGGTTCCAGAGCTTTCTTGGAGAAAGATGGGTACAGCCCTGACCGGTAACTTTCACGGACGGGGCCTTAGCTCTCTATAGGCGAGAGGCCGTCCAGATCAGTTTACACCGGGTAAGCGCGACTCTTAATCAGAGAAGCGCTACAGAGGCCACCTCCTACCCGTGGGGAGGAATATGGTGGATATAGGTATGGTCTCGTCCTTGGAGGAGAACGCATGGAACGTGCGGACTGAGTAGTTAACCGCGAGGTGGAGGCCCACCTGGGGAAGCTCATGGGTTACCAGGAGTGGGAACCATTCTCATGAGGATACATCAGACGGAACAGCCCACGGAGGGGGTGTTACAGACGTCCGGTAGCACTAGGTCCGGTTAGAGCTATCTGTGATAGCTCACATGGTATCCCGGCCTAAGGGGGAAGGCTGCTCTGCCCAGCCAGCCCCCAGGGGGTGCTTGTTTGGTGATGGATGGAATGCCTATTCTTAACCAGTGTCTGGGTAAGAAGGGAGGCTGGTGAGGTACCAGTTTCTTAGCGATGTGTTCGGGTAAGAAGAAAAGGTAAATAGCACACTGACCCAACCTGTTAGAGGGTGGAAAGGTGCTTTCGCAGGCATACGCCCCCCCGGATGCAAGTCCTACATGTCGCCACGCAGGACGTGGGCTGACACCGGGTTTACGCGAAGGTTGTTAACCCTTGCGAAGGTGTTTGGGCATAGCCCAACCCGCAGCTCTACAGATGTCTGCTAGAGAGGCGCTTCTGCCAGTGTCCAGGAGGTGGCTAAACTCCGTGTGGAGTGAGCCCTCACTGCCAATGGGCATGGGAGATTCTGAGATCGGAATGCCGTCGTAACGGCGTCCACGACCCAGTGCGCCAGCCTCTGTTTGGAGACAGCCTTCCCCTTCTGCTGTCCTCCAACAGACACGGAGCTGGTCAGAGCTTCAGAGCTCTGCGTGCGGTCCAGTACGTACTGGACACAACACTAATCGGGTTGGGTCTTCCTCCCCTATGGGGAGCGCCTGCAAGTTCAACACTTGGCCCCGGAGGGAGTAGTGGGAACTTCTTGGGCACGCATCCGGGCCTGGGTCTCAAGATAACGTGAGAGTTTCCAGGGCCGAGTTTAAGGCAATCCAGGGACACGGAGGATGCTCGGTGGTCCCCTACCCTCTTGAAGGAAGTGAGCGCCGTCAGGAGGGCCGTCTTACTCTATGAGGAAGATTGGAACCTCCGAGGGGCTCTTTGGGGGGCCCTGAGGCTCCCCAGGACCACTTAGGGTCCCAAGAGGGTATGGAGCGGAGATGAGGCGGATTCCGCCCTCTCGCTGCTTAGGAACCTGGTGACCAGGTCGTGTTGCCCTAGAAACTTTCCACCGACTGAGTCGTGATGAGTGGCAATAGCGACTACATACACTTTCAGTGTGGAAGGGAGATGTTAGTCTCCAGTCTCGTGAGGAGGGGAACACAATCCTGATCAAGCACCTCAGTGGGTCTTTCTCGTTGAGAAAGACACCAGGACGAGAAGAGGCACCGTCTAGAGGCGTGTAACCGCCTAGTAGATGGGGCCCTAGCCTGGGTGATGGTCTCAGCCGTATAGGGGGAGTAGCCATCTTAGGATCTTCTCGTCCCGTCTAGAGACCAGACATGGGTGTTCCAGAGGTCTGATCTGGGATGCCAGAACGTGTCCTTCCCCTGAGAGAGCAGGTCCTCTGTCAGGGGAATGGTTCAGGGGGAGTCGCTGTCCAGAGCATCGGCTCTGAGGCCAAGTGCGGTTAGACCGGTGTGGTGTAACCAATAACACTTGGTGCTCCTGCTCCCTGACCTTGCACAGAGTCTGTACAAGAAGGCTCCTGGGGGGAAGGTGTGCTTCGGCCCATCCCGCGGCCAGCTGTGCGCAAGGATATCCGTGCCGAGGGCAGGGACTATCAAGCGGGCAAATGGTGGTGTTACGGGAGGTGAACAGGTTTTACCTGGGTCTACCCGAACAGCCTCCAAATGAGCTGGACTGCACGGGGGTGGAGTCGCCACTCTCCACGAGGCATAAACTGGCGAGAAAGCACGTCGGCTGTCTAGTTCAGTTTGCCCGGGGTGTGTGGCCTGCAGGGAATGAGTCACCTGTTGACTCCACCGGAGGAGGCGTCGAGCAAGTTGTGTTTAGCTGCTGTGTGCGAACGCCACCCTGACGATCTGTATTCGCTACAGCTATAGTGCTGTCCTCGGAACAGCACGTGCATGTCTCGCACGAGAGGCCGTAGCCTGCTCAGTGCAAGTAGCATAGCCCACAACTCTTGGCAATTGATATGCCAGCGCAGGCGGGGGTTCGTCCAACACCCCACCTGCGTGCCCGTTGCACACTACACCGCACCCCTGCAGGGAGACTTCAGTCGTCACCACGACCTGCCTCATAACCTGCTCAGAGGGACCTGAGTCCGTCGAAAAAGTCATAAAGACTAGGGGTTATGGTGCGTCGGCAGCAGGGCGGCATCACCATGCGCCTGCTGCCGGTGTGCCACGCTCTCCTCGGAACTCGACTCTGAAACCAGTGTTGGAGCGGTGTCATGTGCATCAACTCGAGGGGTATTAACCCGCGAGGACGCCATGTGTCCCAGGAGCCTCTGAATTGTTTCAGGGGGACCGCTGTCTGCCTAAAATGTTCATTTCAGACAGTTCAACACTGGTTGGGCACAACTGCGGACAGGTGTGCCGACATGGTGACAGAGCTGAGTTCCATACCGAGAAAGAGGATGCTCTGCACTGGGGAGAGCTTGCCCCTCTCTTGGTTGACCTGGAGTCCCAATCGACCTAGGTGCCGGAGCACCAGGTCCCTTTGTGTACATAACAGATCTCGCGAGTGTGCCAAGATAGGCCAGTCGCTGAGATAGTTTAGTACCCGCTCGCCTTCCTCCTCTCAGGGAGAAAGGGCGGTCAGGGACAGACCGAAAGGGAGGACTCTGTACTGATATGCCCACCTCTCGCACGCGAACCGTGGGAACGGCCGGTGTCGAGGAGGATCGAGACATGAAAGTAAGCGTCCTTCAGGTCGATTGCCACGAACCAATCCTGACACCTCATAGATGTCAGGACGCGCCTCTGTGTGAGCACCCTGAATGGCAGCTTGTGAAGGTGCTCTGTTCAGGGTACGCAGCCTTTGGGGGCAACCCGCCGTCTTTCTTGGGAACGATGAAGTGCGGGTGGTGACCCACTGAACATCTTGGTTTTGAGGGACGAACTCGATGCCTGTTTTGCCAGAAGGGTGGTGACCTCTACCCGAAGTACGGAGGCGTCCCTGCCTCTGACAGAGGGAGAGATGATGCCCCGAAACTTGGGTGAGTCTCTGGCGAACTGGATCGAGTAACCAAGACGGACCGCCCTCATTAGCCAGCGAGACAGTGTGGGCAGCTCTCGAGCTCCCAGGGACTGTGACAGGGTGACCAAGGGGACGGTCTGCTTCATCATTCCCACGGGGGGTGGTTCGTCGGCTGGCGGAGCTAACCATGTCGCGGGGAGTCCCCGGAGGGAAGGTTTTTGCTCCGCCTGCTTACCTGCCTGGCGGGACAACGGCACGCACTGTCGGTTTGAGAGTGGTGACGGCTGTCGTATGTGTACGACCTCACGCCTCGCCAGGGTGTGAGGTCGGTTCGCCGAGCACAGTCCAGTGGAGTGTGCGATCGGCTGCAAGTAAACCCGGGGAGAACAGAAAACTCAGTGAGTAAGTGGGCGCCAAGCCCTAACAAGGGCCCGGCTTTGGTGACGAGGCAGGAGTCGTCCCGTACCGACCGATCAGAGCCGTGGCTGTGAAGGTTCGGGCCCGATGTTGTTCTCCCTGGGGTCTTCCCGTCAGTGTCCCTTCTCGCGAGGAGGTTGCTGACGGGGTGGAGGTTTCCCCCTCGACCTCTGCTTCCGGGGTGCCGCCTGTGGGGGCACAGGAACCGGAGCCGATGTCGAAAGGGTCCTGGGTTGCAGGGAAGCAGACGTCACGTGAGATCTCGGAGGCCTGTAGGCGGCCGAGTCGCGGCGTGAAAAAAATGTGGTTAATTGCCACTGTCTGCTTCGCCGTCAAAAAACTGCTGAGCGCAGTCCTCGACGGTGTTACCAACAACCCACCCTGCGAGATGAGTGCATCAAGAAAGCGGACTTCCTTGCTGTCACTCTTCTGCACAAGGTATAGCCGGGGGTGTCTCTCCTGGACCACTACCGTGGACATCGTCCGACCCAGGGCCCGTGCCGCCGCCTTAGTCGCCCGTAGAGCGCTGTCAGCGGTGGCACGGAGATCCTGCATTATACCCGGGTCGGCCTTACCCTCGTGGAGCCCTCTCAACGCCCTGGCCTGGCGGACCTGCAGGATGGCCAAGGCATAGAGAGAGGAGGCAGCCTGGCCCGCAACATCGCAAGCTTTCGACACCAGTGATGCCGAAGTCTTACGTGCTTTGGACGGTAGGAGTGGTCGATCCCCCCCCAGGTGGTAGCCGTCCGCGGCACAGGTGCACCGCAGGCGGACGTTCCACCCGGGGGATCTCGACGCAGTCCTTGGCTGCCTCACCATCGAGGGAAGTAAGGGAGCCTTTTAGAAAAAATCTCTAACACCTCCGGAACCGCCGAGACGCCCAGGGGAAGGTCGCTGCAGGAAGGGACGATCCGCTGTAACACGTCGTAGCACCAGCGTGTAGTTGTAGAGGATTGAATCCTGAGTTGTACTCATGAGCGATGGCTCTGAAGAACAAAAGGTAAGTGAATGCTGCACGCCGGCCTCCTTTTATACCGGATTTCCGGGGGCGGAGCCCGGCATGCAAATTGCATTCGCCAAATTTCATTGGCCTTTTCTATAGTAGTCAGAGTTGATTGGTTCTCAAGGGCGAACCCCATCTGTCGTTCTCGACACAACGTCGAGAGACCGACAGAAAGGGAATGGGCTTTGCACTGAAAACAACATTTTGTGTAAAACCAATTGTGTGCATAATGAAAAAGTGTGTTTAGCAAAGGATCAGAGTTACTTTTGATAAACACTCCCTCTGAGTGCTGGGAGAATCAGGAATATGTGGGCTTTGCACTGAAAGCTGCATTTTGTGTAAAACTGACTAGGGACATAATGAAAAAGTGAGTTTAGCAAACTATCAGATTCAGTTTTCTTAAACGCTCATTCTGACTACTGGGAGAGTCAGAAAAATGGGCTTTGCACTGAAAACTGCATTTTGTTTAAAACTGGCATTGGGCATAATGAAAAAGTGAGTTTAGCAAAGGATCAGAGCTAGTTTTCATAAACGATCATTCTGAGTGCTGGGAGTGTCAGAAATATGGGCTTTGCACTGAAAACAACATTTTGTGTAAAACCAGATGTTTGCATAATGAAAAAGGGCGTTAAATAAAGGATTACATACAGATTTCTTAAACGCTCATTCTGACTACTGGGAGAGTCAGAAAAATGGGCTTTGCACTGAGAACAATATTTTGTGTAAAACCAATTGTGTGCATAATGAAAAAGTGTGTTTAGCAAAGGATCAGAGTTACTTTTGATAAACACTCCCTCTGAGTGCTGGGAGAATCAGGAATATGTGGGCTTTGCACTGAAAGCTGCATTTGTATAAAACTGACTAGGGACATAATGAAAAAGTGAGTTTAGCAAACTATCAGATTCAGTTTTCTTAAACGCTCATTCTGACTACTGGGAGAGTCAGAAAAATGGGCTTTGCACTGAAAACTACATTTTGTGTAAAACCAGTTGTGTGCGTAATGAAAAAGTGTGGTTTGCAAAGGATCAGTTTCCATAATCATAAACGCTCATTCTGAGTTCTGGGAGAGTGAGAAACATGGGCTTTTTATTGAAAACTTTATTCTGTGCATAACTGACTCAGGACATAATGAAAAAGTGAGTTTAGCAAAGGATCAGAATTACTTTTGATAAACGCTCACTCTGAGTGCTGGGAGAGTCAGAAAAATGGGCTTTTGACTGAAAACTTTATTCTTTGTGAAACTGGCTGAGGACATAATGAAAAAGTGAGTTTAGCAAAGGATCAGAGTTACTTTTGATAAATGCTCACTCTGAGTGCTGGGAGAGTCAGAAAAATGGGCTTTTTGACTGAAAACTTTATTCTGTGTAAAACTGGCTGAGGACATAATGAAAAAGTGAGTTTAGCAAAGGATCATAGTTACTTTTGATAAACGCTCATTCTGAGTTCTGGGAGAGTGAGAAACATGAGCTTTTTATTGAAAACTTTATTCTGTGCATAACTGACTCAGGACATAATGAAAAAGTTTGTTTAGCAAAGGATCAGAGTTACTTTTCATAAACAATCATTCTGAGTGCTGGGAGAGACAGAAATATGTGCTTTGCACTGAAAACAACATTTTGTGTAAAACTAGATGTGCGCATAATGAAAAAGTGCGGTTGGCAAAGGATCATGTTCAGTTTCCTTAATTGCTCATTTTGAGTTCCTTGGAGAGTCAGAAAAATGGGCTTTTGACTGAAAACTGCATTCTGTGTAAAACTGGCTGAAGTCATAATAAAAAAGTGAGTTTAGCAAAGGATCAGAGTTACTTTTGATAAACGCTCACTCTGATTGCTGGGAGAGTCAGAAAAATGGGCTTTTGACTGAAAACTTTATTCTGTGTAAAACTGGCTGAGGTCAAAGTGAAAAAGTGAGTTTAGCAAAGGATCACAGACAGTTTTCATAAACGTTCAATTCTGACTGCTGCGAGAGTCATGAAAATGGGCTTTGCACTGAAAACAACATTATGTGTAAAACTAAATGTGTGCATAATGAAAAAGGGTTTTAAATAAAGGATCACAGACAGTATTCTTAAACGCTCATTCTGAGTGCTGGGACAGTCAAAAAAATGGGCTTTGCACTGAAAACAATATTTTGTGTAAAACCAATTGTGTGCATAATGAAAAAGTGCGGTTGGCAAAGGATCATGTTCAGTTTCCTTAAATGCTCATTCTGAGTTCCTTGGAGAGTCAGAAAAATGGGCTTTTGACTGAAAACTGCATTCTGTGTAAAACTGGCTGAAGTCATTATAAAAAAGTGAGTTTAGCAAAGGATCAGAGTTACTTTTGATAAACGCTCACTCTGAGTGCTGGGAGAGTCAGAAATATGGGCTTTTGACTGAAAACTGCATTTTGTTTAGAACTGGCATTGGGCATAATGAAAAAGTGAGTTTAGCAAAGGATCAGAGCTAGTTTTCATAAACGATCATTCTGAGTGCTGGGAGTGTCAGAAATATGGGCTTTGCACTGAAAACAACATTTTGTGTAAAACCAGATGTTTGCATAATCAAAAAGCGCGTTAAATAAAGGATAACATACAGATTTCTTAAACGCTCACTCTGACTACTGGGAGAGTCAGAAAAATGGGCTTTTTGACTGAAAACTTTATTCTGTGTAAAACTGGATGAGGACATAATGAAAAAGTGAGTTTAGCAAAGGATCATAGTTACTTTTGATAAACGCTCATTCTGAGTTCTGGGAGAGTGAGAAACATGGGCTTTTTATTGAAAACTTTATTCTGTGCATAACTGACTCAGGACATAATGAAAAAGTGAGTTTAGCAAAGGATCAGAGTTACTTTTGATAAACGCTCACTCTGAGTGCTGGGAGAGTCAGAAAAATGGGCTTTTGACTGAAAACTTTATTCTTTGTGAAACTGGCTGAGGACATAATGAAAATGTGAGTTTAGCAAAGGATCACAGACAGTTTTCATAAACTTTCAATTCTGACTGCTGCGAGAGTCAGAAAAATGGGCTTTGCATTGAAAACAACATTATGTGTAAAACTAGATGTGTGCATAATGATAAAGGGTTTTAAATAAAGGATCACAGACAGTTTTCTTAAACGCTCATTCTGACTACTGGGAGAGTCAACAACATTTTGTGTAAAACCAATTGTGTGCATAATGAAAAAGTTTGTTTAGCAAAGGATCAGAGTTACTTTTCATAAACAATCATTCTGAGTGCTGGGAGAGACAGAAATATGTGCTTTGCACTGAAAACAACATTTTGTGTAAAACTAGATGTGCGCATAATGAAAAAGTGCGGTTGGCAAAGGATCATGTTCAGTTTCCTTAAATGCTCATTTTGAGTTCCTTGGAGAGTCAGAAAAATGGGCTTTTGACTGAAAACTGCATTCTGTGTAAAACTGGCTGAAGTCATAATAAAAAAGTGAGTTTAGCAAAGGATCAGAGTTACTTTTGATAAACGCTCACTCTGATTGCTGGGAGAGTCAGAAAAATGGGCTTTTGACTGAAAACTTTATTCTGTGTAAAACTGGCTGAGGTCAAAGTGAAAAAGTGAGTTTAGCAAAGGATCACAGACAGTTTTCATAAACGTTCAATTCTGACTGCTGCGAGAGTCATGAAAATGGGCTTTGCACTGAAAACAACATTATGTGTAAAACTAAATGTGTGCATAATGAAAAAGGGTTTTAAATAAAGGATCACAGACAGTATTCTTAAACGCTCATTCTGAGTGCTGGGACAGTCAGAAAAATGGGCTTTGCACTGAAAACAATATTTTGTGTAAAACCAATTGTGTGCATAATGAAAAAGTGCGGTTGGCAAAGGATCATGTTCAGTTTCCTTAAATGCTCATTCTGAGTTCCTTGGAGAGTCAGAAATATGGGCTTTTGACTGAAAACTGCATTTTGTTTAGAACTGGCATTGGGCATAATGAAAAAGTGAGTTTAGCAAAGGATCAGAGGTAGTTTTCATAAACGATCATTCTGAGTGCTGGGAGTGTCAGAAAAATGGGCTTTGCACTGAAAACAACATTTTGTGTAAAACCAATTGTGTGCATAATGAAAAAGTGTGTTTAGCAAAGGATCAGAGTTACTTTTGATAAACACTCCCTCTGAGTGCTGGGAGAATCAGGAATATGTGGGCTTTGCACTGAAAGCTGCATTTTGTGTAAAACTGACTAGGGACATAATGAAAAAGTGAGTTTAGCAAACTATCAGATTCAGTTTTCTTAAACGGTCATTCTGACTACTGGGAGAGTCAGAAACACGAGGTTTGCACTGAAAACTGCATTTTGTTTAAAACTGGCATTGGGCATAATGAAAAAGTGAGTTTAGCAAAGGATCAGAGCTAGTTTTCATAAACGATCATTCTGAGTGCTGGGAGTGTCAGAAATATGGGCTTTGCACTGAAAACAACATTTTGTGTAAAACCAGATGTTTGCATAATGAAAAAGGGCGTTAAATAAAGGATTACATACAGATTTCTTAAACGCTCATTCTGACTACTGGGAGAGTCAGAAAAATGGGCTTTGCACTGAAAACAATATTCTGTGTAAAACCAATTGTGTGCATAATGAAAAAGTGTGTTTAGCAAAGGATCAGAGTTACTTTTGATAAACACTCCCTCTGAGTGCTGGGAGAATCAGGAATATGTGGGCTTTGCACTGAAAGCTGCATTTTGTGTAAAACTGACTAGGGACATAATGAAAAAGTGAGTTTAGCAAACTATCAGATTCAGATTTCTTAAACGCTCATTCTGACTACTGGGAGAGTCAGAAAAATGGGCTTTGCACTGAAAACTGCATTTTGTTTAAAACTGGCATTGGGCATAATGAAAAAGTGAGTTTAGCAAAGGATCAGAGCTAGTTTTCATAAACGATCATTCTGAGTGCTGGGAGTGTCAGAAATATGGGCTTTGCACTGAAAACAACATTTTGTGTAAAACCAGATGTTTGCATAATGAAAAAGGGCGTTAAATAAAGGATTACATACAGATTTCTTAAACGCTCATTCTGACTACTGGGAGAGTCAGAAAAATGGGCTTTGCACTGAAAACAATATTTTGTGTAAAACCAATTGTGTGCATAATGAAAAAGTGTGTTTAGCAAAGGATCAGAGTTACTTTTGATAAACACTCCCTCTGAGTGCTGGGAGAATCAGGAATATGTGGGCTTTGCACTGAAAGCTGCATTTGTGTAAAACTGACTAGGGACATAATGAAAAAGTGAGTTTAGCAAACTATCAGATTCAGTTTTCTTAAACGCTCATTCTGACTACTGGGAGAGTCAGAAAAATGGGCTTTGCACTGAAAACAACATTTTGTGTAAAACCAATTGTGTGCATAATGAAAAAGTGTGTTTAGCAAAGGATCAGAGTTACTTTTCATAAACAATCATTCTGAGTGCTGGGAGAGTCAGAAAAATGGGCTTTTGACTGAAAACTTTATTCTTTGATAAACTGGCTGAGGACAAAGTGAAAAAGTGTGTTTAGCAAAGGATCAGAGTTACTTTTGATAAACACTCCCTCTGAGTGCTGGGAGAATCAGGAATATGTGGGCTTTGCACTGAAAGCTGCATTTGTGTAAAACTGACTAGGGACATAATGAAAAAGTGAGTTTAGCAAACTATCAGATTCAGTTTTCTTAAACGCTCATTCTGACTACTGGGAGAGTCAGAAAAATGGGCTTTGCACTGAAAACAACATTTTGTGTAAAACCAATTGTGTGCATAATGAAAAAGTGAGTTTAGCAAAGGATCAGAGCTAGTTTTCATAAACGATCATTCTGAGTGCTGGGAGTGTCAGAAATATGGGCTTTGCACTGAAAACAACATTTTGTGTAAAACCAGATGTTTGCATAATCAAAAAGCGCGTTAAATAAAGGATAACATACAGATTTCTTAAACGCTCACTCTGACTACTGGGAGAGTCAGAAAAATTGGCTTTTTGACTGAAAACTTTATTCTGTGTAAAACTGGATGAGGACATAATGAAAAAGTGAGTTTAGCAAAGGATCATAGTTACTTTTGATAAACGCTCATTCTGAGTTCTGGGAGAGTGAGAAACATGGGCTTTTTATTGAAAACTTTATTCTGTGCATAACTGACTCAGGACATAATGAAAAAGTGAGTTTAGCAAAGGATCAGAGTTACTTTTGATAAACGCTCACTCTGAGTGCTGGGAGAGTCAGAAAAATGGGCTTTTGACTGAAAACTTTATTCTTTGTGAAACTGGCTGAGGACATAATGAAAATGTGAGTTTAGCAAAGGATCACAGACAGTTTTCATAAACTTTCAATTCTGACTGCTGCGAGAGTCAGAAAAATGGGCTTTGCATTGAAAACAACATTATGTGTAAAACTAGATGTGTGCATAATGATAAAGGGTTTTAAATAAAGGATCACAGACAGTTTTCTTAAACGCTCATTCTGACTACTGGGAGAGTCAACAACATTTTGTGTAAAACCAATTGTGTGCATAATGAAAAAGTTTGTTTAGCAAAGGATCAGAGTTACTTTTCATAAACAATCATTCTGAGTGCTGGGAGAGACAGAAATATGTGCTTTGCACTGAAAACAACATTTTGTGTAAAACTAGATGTGCGCATAATGAAAAAGTGCGGTTGGCAAAGGATCATGTTCAGTTTCCTTAAATGCTCATTTTGAGTTCCTTGGAGAGTCAGAAAAATGGGCTTTTGACTGAAAACTGCATTCTGTGTAAAACTGGCTGAAGTCATAATAAAAAAGTGAGTTTAGCAAAGGATCAGAGTTACTTTTGATAAACGCTCACTCTGATTGCTGGGAGAGTCAGAAAAATGGGCTTTTGACTGAAAACTTTATTCTGTGTAAAACTGGCTGAGGTCAAAGTGAAAAAGTGAGTTTAGCAAAGGATCACAGACAGTTTTCATAAACGTTCAATTCTGACTGCTGCGAGAGTCATGAAAATGGGCTTTGCACTGAAAACAACATTATGTGTAAAACTAAATGTGTGCATAATGAAAAAGGGTTTTAAATAAAGGATCACAGACAGTATTCTTAAACGCTCATTCTGAGTGCTGGGACAGTCAGAAAAATGGGCTTTGCACTGAAAACAATATTTTGTGTAAAACCAATTGTGTGCATAATGAAAAAGTGCGGTTGGCAAAGGATCATGTTCAGTATCCTTAAATGCTCATTCTGAGTTCCTTGGAGAGTCAGAAATATGGGCTTTTGACTGAAAACTGCATTTTGTTTAGAACTGGCATTGGGCATAATGAAAAAGTGAGTTTAGCAAAGGATCAGAGGTAGTTTTCATAAACGATCATTCTGAGTGCTGGGAGTGTCAGAAAAATGGGCTTTGCACTGAAAACAACATTTTGTGTAAAACCAATTGTGTGCATAATGAAAAAGTGTGTTTAGCAAAGGATCAGAGTTACTTTTGATAAACACTCCCTCTGAGTGCTGGGAGAATCAGGAATATGTGGGCTTTGCACTGAAAGCTGCATTTTGTGTAAAACTGACTAGGGACATAATGAAAAAGTGAGTTTAGCAAACTATCAGATTCAGTTTTCTTAAACGGTCATTCTGACTACTGGGAGAGTCAGAAACACGAGGTTTGCACTGAAAACTGCATTTTGTTTAAAACTGGCATTGGGCATAATGAAAAAGTGAGTTTAGCAAAGGATCAGAGCTAGTTTTCATAAACGATCATTCTGAGTGCTGGGAGTGTCAGAAATATGGGCTTTGCACTGAAAACAACATTTTGTGTAAAACCAGATGTTTGCATAATGAAAAAGGGCGTTAAATAAAGGATTACATACAGATTTCTTAAACGCTCATTCTGACTACTGGGAGAGTCAGAAAAATGGGCTTTGCACTGAAAACAATATTCTGTGTAAAACCAATTGTGTGCATAATGAAAAAGTGTGTTTAGCAAAGGATCAGAGTTACTTTTGATAAACACTCCCTCTGAGTGCTGGGAGAATCAGGAATATGTGGGCTTTGCACTGAAAGCTGCATTTTGTGTAAAACTGACTAGGGACATAATGAAAAAGTGAGTTTAGCAAACTATCAGATTCAGATTTCTTAAACGCTCATTCTGACTACTGGGAGAGTCAGAAAAATGGGCTTTGCACTGAAAACTGCATTTTGTTTAAAACTGGCATTGGGCATAATGAAAAAGTGAGTTTAGCAAAGGATCAGAGCTAGTTTTCATAAACGATCATTCTGAGTGCTGGGAGTGTCAGAAATATGGGCTTTGCACTGAAAACAACATTTTGTGTAAAACCAGATGTTTGCATAATGAAAAAGGGCGTTAAATAAAGGATTACATACAGATTTCTTAAACGCTCATTCTGACTACTGGGAGAGTCAGAAAAATGGGCTTTGCACTGAAAACAATATTTTGTGTAAAACCAATTGTGTGCATAATGAAAAAGTGTGTTTAGCAAAGGATCAGAGTTACTTTTGATAAACACTCCCTCTGAGTGCTGGGAGAATCAGGAATATGTGGGCTTTGCACTGAAAGCTGCATTTGTGTAAAACTGACTAGGGACATAATGAAAAAGTGAGTTTAGCAAACTATCAGATTCAGTTTTCTTAAACGCTCATTCTGACTACTGGGAGAGTCAGAAAAATGGGCTTTGCACTGAAAACAACATTTTGTGTAAAACCAATTGTGTGCATAATGAAAAAGTGTGTTTAGCAAAGGATCAGAGTTACTTTTCATAAACAATCATTCTGAGTGCTGGGAGAGTCAGAAAAATGGGCTTTTGACTGAAAACTTTATTCTTTGATAAACTGGCTGAGGACATAATGAAAATGTGAGTTTAGCAAAGGATCACAGACAGTTTTCATAAACTTTCAAGTCTGACTGCTGCGAGAGTCAGAAAAATGGGCTTTGCATTGAAAACAACATTATGTGTAAAACTAGATGTGTGCATAATGATAAAGGGTTTTTAAATAAAGGATCACAGACAGTTTTCTTAAACGCTCATTCTGACTACTGGGAGAGTCAACAACATTTTGTGTAAAACCAATTGTGTGCATAATGAAAAAGTTTGTTTAGCAAAGGATCAGAGTTACTTTTCATAAACAATCATTCTGAGTGCTGGGAGAGACAGAAATATGTGCTTTGCACTGAAAACAACATTTTGTGTAAAACTAGATGTGCGCATAATGAAAAAGTGCGGTTGGCAAAGGATCATGTTCAGTTTCCTTAAATGCTCATTTTGAGTTCCTTGGAGAGTCAGAAAAATGGGCTTTTGACTGAAAACTGCATTCTGTGTAAAACTGGCTGAAGTCATAATAAAAAAGTGAGTTTAGCAAAGGATCAGAGTTACTTTTGATAAACGCTCACTCTGATTGCTGGGAGAGTCAGAAAAATGGGCTTTTGACTGAAAACTTTATTCTGTGTAAAACTGGCTGAGGTCAAAGTGAAAAAGTGAGTTTAGCAAAGGATCACAGACAGTTTTCATAAACGTTCAATTCTGACTGCTGCGAGAGTCATGAAAATGGGCTTTGCACTGAAAACAACATTATGTGTAAAACTAGATGTGTGCATAATGAAAAAGGGTTTTAAATAAAGGATCACAGACAGTATTCTTAAACGCTCATTCTGAGTGCTGGGACAGTCAGAAAAATGGGCTTTGCACTGAAAACAATATTTTGTGTAAAACCAATTGTGTGCATAATGAAAAAGTGCGGTTGGCAAAGGATCATGTTCAGTTTCCTTAAATGCTCATTCTGAGTTCCTTGGAGAGTCAGAAAAATGGGCTTTTGACTGAAAACTTTATTCTTTGTGAAACTGGCTGAGGACATAATGAAAAAGTGAGTTTAGCAAAGGATCAGAGTTACTTTTGATAAATGCTCACTCTGAGTGCTGGGAGAGTCAGAAAAATGGGCTTTTTGACTGAAAACTTTATTCTGTGTAAAACTGGCTGAGGACATAATGAAAAAGTGAGTTTAGCAAAGGATCATAGTTACTTTTGATAAACGCTCATTCTGAATTCTGGGAGAGTGAGAAACATGGGCTTTTTATTGAAAACTTTATTCTGTGCATAACTGACTCAGGACATAATGAAAAAGTGAGTTTAGCAAAGGATCAGAGTTACTTTTGATAAACGCTCACTCTGAGTGCTGGGAGAGTCAGAAAAATGGGCTTTTGACTGAAAACTTTATTCTTTGTGAAACTGGCTGAGGACATAATGAAAATGTGAGTTTAGCAAAGGATCACAGACAGTTTTCATAAACTTTCAATTCTGACTGCTGCGAGAGTCAGAAAAATGGGCTTTGCATTGAAAACAACATTATGTGTAAAACTAGATGTGTGCATAATGATAAAGGGTTTTAAATAAAGGATCACAGACAGTTTTCTTAAACGCTCATTCTGACTACTGGGAGAGTCAACAACATTTTGTGTAAAACCAATTGTGTGCATAATGAAAAAGTTTGTTTAGCAAAGGATCAGAGTTACTTTTCATAAACAATCATTCTGAGTGCTGGGAGAGACAGAAATATGTGCTTTGCACTGAAAACAACATTTTGTGTAAAACTAGATGTGCGCATAATGAAAAAGTGCGGTTGGCAAAGGATCATGTTCAGTTTCCTTAAATGCTCATTTTGAGTTCCTTGGAGAGTTAGAAAAATGGGCTTTTGATTGAAAACTGCATTCTGTGTAAAACTGGCTGAAGTCATAATAAAAAAGTGAGTTTAGCAAAGGATCAGAGTTACTTTTGATAAACGCTCACTCTGATTGCTGGGAGAGTCAGAAAAATGGGCTTTTGACTGAAAACTTTATTCTTTGTGAAACTGGCTGAGGACATAATGAAAATGTGAGTTTAGCAAAGGATCATAGTTACTTTTGATAAACGCTCATTCTGAATTCTGGGAGAGTGAGAAACATGGGCTTTTTATTGAAAACTTTATTCTGTGCATAACTGACTCAGGACATAATGAAAAAGTGAGTTTAGCAAAGGATCAGAGTTACTTTTGATAAACGCTCTTTCTGAGTGCTGGGAGAGTCAGAAAAATGGGCTTTTGACTGAAAACTTTATTCTTTGTGAAACTGGCTGAGGACATAATGAAAAAGTGAGTTTAGCAAAGGATCAGAGTTACTTTTGATAAATGCTCACTCTGAGTGCTGGGAGAGTCAGAAAAATGGGCTTTTTGACTGAAAACTTTATTCTGTGTAAAACTGGCTGAGGACATAATGAAAAAGTGAGTTTAGCAAAGGATCATAGTTACTTTTGATAAACGCTCATTCTGAATTCTGGGAGAGTGAGAAACATGGGCTTTTTATTGAAAACTTTATTCTGTGCATAACTGACTCAGGACATAATGAAAAAGTGAGTTTAGCAAAGGATCAGAGTTACTTTTGATAAACGCTCACTCTGAGTGCTGGGAGAGTCAGAAAAATGGGCTTTTGACTGAAAACTTTATTCTTTGTGAAACTGGCTGAGGACATAATGAAAATGTGAGTTTAGCAAAGGATCACAGACAGTTTTCATAAACTTTCAATTCTGACTGCTGCGAGAGTCAGAAAAATGGGCTTTGCATTGAAAACAACATTATGTGTAAAACTAGATGTGTGCATAATGATAAAGGGTTTTAAATAAAGGATCACAGACAGTTTTCTTAAACACTCATTCTGACTACTGGGAGAGTCAACAACATTTTGTGTAAAACCAATTGTGTGCATAATGAAAAAGTTTGTTTAGCAAAGGATCAGAGTTACTTTTCATAAACAATCATTCTGAGTGCTGGGAGAGACAGAAATATGTGCTTTGCACTGAAAACAACATTTTGTGTAAAACTAGATGTGCGCATAATGAAAAAGTGCGGTTGGCAAAGGATCATGTTCAGTTTCCTTAAATGCTCATTTTGAGTTCCTTGGAGAGTTAGAAAAATGGGCTTTTGATTGAAAACTGCATTCTGTGTAAAACTGGCTGAAGTCATAATAAAAAAGTGAGTTTAGCAAAGGATCAGAGTTACTTTTGATAAACGCTCACTCTGATTGCTGGGAGAGTCAGAAAAATGGGCTTTTGACTGAAAACTTTATTCTGTGTAAAACTGGCTGAGGTCAAAGTGAAAAAGTGAGTTTAGCAAAGGATCACAGACAGTTTTCATAAACGTTCAATTCTGACTGCTGCGAGAGTCATGAAAATGGGCTTTGCACTGAAAACAACATTATGTGTAAAACTAGATGTGTGCATAATGAAAAAGGGTTTTAAATAAAGGATCACAGACAGTATTCTTAAACGCTCATTCTGAGTGCTGGGACAGTCAGAAAAATGGGCTTTGCACTGAAAACTTTATTCTGTGTAAAACTGGCTGAGGACATAATGAAAAAGTGAGTTTAGCAAAGGATCATAGTTACTTTTGATAAACGCTCATTCTGAGTTCTGGGAGAGTGAGAAACATGGGCTTTTTATTGAAAACTTTATTCTGTGCATAACTGACTCAGGACATAATGAAAAAGTGAGTTTAGCAAAGGATCAGAGTTACTTTTGATAAACGCTCACTCTGAGTGCTGGGAGAGTCAGAAAAATGGGCTTTTGACTGAAAACTTTATTCTTTGTGAAACTGGCTGAGGACATAATGAAAAAGTGAGTTTAGCAAAGGATCAGAGTTACTTTTGATAAATGCTCACTCTGAGTGCTGGGAGAGTCAGAAAAATGGGCTTTTTGACTGAAAACTTTATTCTGTGTAAAACTGGCTGAGGACATAATGAAAAAGTGAGTTTAGCAAAGGATCATAGTTACTTTTGATAAACGCTCATTCTGAGTTCTGGGAGAGTGAGAAACATGGGCTTTTTATTGAAAACTTTATTCTGTGCATAACTGACTCAGGACATAATGAAAAAGTGAGTTTAGCAAAGGATCAGAGTTACTTTTGATAAACGCTCACTCTGAGTGCTGGGAGAGTCAGAAAAATGGGCTTTTGACTGAAAACTTTATTCTTTGTGAAACTGGCTGAGGACATAATGAAAATGTGAGTTTAGCAAAGGATCACAGACAGTTTTCATAAACTTTCAATTCTGACTGCTGCGAGAGTCAGAAAAATGGGCTTTGCATTGAAAACAACATTATGTGTAAAACTAGATGTGTGCATAATGATAAAGGGTTTTAAATAAAGGATCACAGACAGTTTTCTTAAACGCTCATTCTGACTACTGGGAGAGTCAACAACATTTTGTGTAAAACCAATTGTGTGCATAATGAAAAAGTTTGTTTAGCAAAGGATCAGAGTTACTTTTCATAAACAATCATTCTGAGTGCTGGGAGAGACAGAAATATGTGCTTTGCACTGAAAACAACATTTTGTGTAAAACTAGATGTGCGCATAATGAAAAAGTGCGGTTGGCAAAGGATCATGTTCAGTTTCCTTAAATGCTCATTTTGAGTTCCTTGGAGAGTCAGAAAAATGGGCTTTTGATTGAAAACTGCATTCTGTGTAAAACTGGCTGAAGTCATAATAAAAAAGTGAGTTTAGCAAAGGATCAGAGTTACTTTTGATAAACGCTCACTCTGATTGCTGGGAGAGTCAGAAAAATGGGCTTTTGACTGAAAACTTTATTCTGTGTAAAACTGGCTGAGGTCAAAGTGAAAAAGTGAGTTTAGCAAAGGATCACAGACAGTTTTCATAAACGTTCAATTCTGACTGCTGCGAGAGTCATGAAAATGGGCTTTGCACTGAAAACAACATTATGTGTAAAACTAGATGTGTGCATAATGAAAAAGGGTTTTAAATAAAGGATCACAGACAGTATTCTTAAACGCTCATTCTGAGTGCTGGGACAGTCAGAAAAATGGGCTTTGCACTGAAAACTTTATTCTGTGTAAAACTGGCTGAGGACATAATGAAAAAGTGAGTTTAGCAAAGGATCATAGTTACTTTTGATAAACGCTCATTCTGAGTTCTGGGAGAGTGAGAAACATGGGCTTTTTATTGAAAACTTTATTCTGTGCATAACTGACTCAGGACATAATGAAAAAGTGAGTTTAGCAAAGGATCAGAGTTACTTTTGATAAACGCTCACTCTGAGTGCTGGGAGAGTCAGAAAAATGGGCTTTTGACTGAAAACTTTATTCTTTGTGAAACTGGCTGAGGACATAATGAAAATGTGAGTTTAGCAAAGGATCACAGACAGTTTTCATAAACTTTCAATTCTGACTGCTGCGAGAGTCAGAAAAATGGGCTTTGCATTGAAAACAACATTATGTGTAAAACTAGATGTGTGCATAATGATAAAGGGTTTTAAATAAAGGATCACAGACAGTTTTCTTAAACGCTCATTCTGACTACTGGGAGAGTCAACAACATTTTGTGTAAAACCAATTGTGTGCATAATGAAAAAGTTTGTTTAGCAAAGGATCAGAGTTACTTTTCATAAACAATCATTCTGAGTGCTGGGAGAGACAGAAATATGTGCTTTGCACTGAAAACAACATTTTGTGTAAAACTAGATGTGCGCATAATGAAAAAGTGCGGTTGGCAAAGGATCATGTTCAGTTTCCTTAAATGCTCATTTTGAGTTCCTTGGAGAGTCAGAAAAATGGGCTTTTGACTGAAAACTGCATTCTGTGTAAAACTGGCTGAAGTCATAATAAAAAAGTGAGTTTAGCAAAGGATCAGAGTTACTTTTGATAAACGCTCACTCTGATTGCTGGGAGAGTCAGAAAAATGGGCTTTTGACTGAAAACTTTATTCTGTGTAAAACTGGCTGAGGTCAAAGTGAAAAAGTGAGTTTAGCAAAGGATCACAGACAGTTTTCATAAACGTTCAATTCTGACTGCTGCGAGAGTCATGAAAATGGGCTTTGCACTGAAAACAACATTATGTGTAAAACTAGATGTGTGCATAATGAAAAAGGGTTTTAAATAAAGGATCACAGACAGTATTCTTAAACGCTCATTCTGAGTGCTGGGACAGTCAGAAAAATGGGCTTTGCACTGAAAACAATATTTTGTGTAAAACCAATTGTGTGCATAATGAAAAAGTGCGGTTGGCAAAGGATCATGTTCAGTTTCCTTAAATGCTCATTCTGAGTTCCTTGGAGAGTCAGAAAAATGGGCTTTTGACTGAAAACTGCATTCTGTGTAAAACTGGCTGAAGTCATTATAAAAAAGTGAGTTTAGCAAAGGATCAGAGTTACTTTTGATAAACGCTCACTCTGAGTGCTGGGAGAGTCAGAAATATGGGCTTTTGACTGAAAACTGCATTTTGTTTAAAACTGGCATTGGGCATAATGAAAAAGTGAGTTTAACAAAGGATCAGAGCTAGTTTTCATAAACGATCATTCTGAGTGCTGGGAGTGTCAGAAATATGGGCTTTGCACTGAAAACAACATTTTGTGTAAAACCAGATGTTTGCATAATCAAAAAGCGCGTTAAATAAAGGATTACATACAGATTTCTTAAACGCTCATTCTGACTACTGGGAGAGTCAGAAAAATGGGCTTTGCACTGAAAACAATATTTTGTGTAAAACCAATTGTGTGCATAATGAAAAAGTGTGTTTAGCAAAGGATCAGAGTTACTTTTGATAAACACTCCCTCTGAGTGCTGGGAGAATCAGGAATATATTGGCTTTTGACTGAAAACTGCATTCTGTGTAAAACTGGCTGAAGTCATAATAAAAAAGTGAGTTTAGCAAAGGATCAGAGTTACTTTTCATAAACGCTCACTCTGAGTGCTGGGAGAGTCAGAAATATGGTCTTTTGACTGAAAACTGCATTCTGTGTAAAACTGACTGGGGACATAATGAATAAGTGAGTCTAGCAAAGGATCAGAGTTAGTTTCCATAAACGCTCATTCTGAGTGCTAGAGAGTCAGAAAAATGGGGCTTTTGACTGAAAACAACATTTTATGTAAAACCAATTGTGTGAATAATGAAAAAGTGTGTTTAGCAAAGGCTAAGAGTTACTTTTCATAAACAATCATTCTGAGTGCTGGGAGAGACAGAAATATGTGCTTTGCACTGAAAACTACATTTTGTGTAAAATTAGATGTGCGCATAATGAAAAAGTGCGGTTGGCAAAGGATCATGTTCAGTTTCCTTAAATGCTCATTCTGAGTTCTGGGAGAGTGAGAAACATGGGCTTTTTATTGAAAACTTTATTCTGTGCATAACTGACTCAGGACATAATGAAAAAGTGAGTTTAGCAAAGGATCAGAGTTACTTTTGATAAACGCTCACTCTGAGTGCTGGGAGAGTCAGAAAAATGGGCTTTTGACTGAAAACTTTATTCTTTGTGAAACTGGCTGAGGACATAATGAAAAAGTGAGTTTAGCAAAGGATCAGAGTTACTTTTGATAAATGCTCACTCTGAGTGCTGGGAGAGTCAGAAAATGGGCTTTTTGACTGAAAACTTTATTCTGTGTAAAACTGGCTGAGGACATAATGAAAAAGTGAGTTTAGCAAAGGATCAGAGTTACTTTTGATAAACGCTCATTCTGAGTTCTGGGAGAGTGAGAAACATGGGCTTTTTATTGAAAACTTTATTCTGTGCATAACTGACTCAGGACATAATGAAAAAGTGAGTTTAGCAAAGGATCAGAGTTACTTTGATAAACGCTCACTCTGAGTGCTGGGAGAGTCAGAAAAATGGGCTTTTGACTGAAAACTTTATTCTTTGTGAAACTGGCTGAGGACATAATGAAAATGTGAGTTTAGCAAAGGATCAGAGTTACTTTTGATAGATGCTCACTCTGATTGCTGGGAGAGTCAGAAAAATGGGCTTTGCACTGAAAACAACATTATGTGTAAAACTAGATGTGTGCATAATGATAAAGGGTTTTAAATAAAGGATCACAGACAGTTTTCTTAAACGCTCATTCTGACTACTGGGAGAGTCAACAACATTTTGTGTAAAACCTATTGTGTGCATAATGAAAAAGTTTGTTTAGCAAAGGATCAGAGTTACTTTTCATAAACGCTCACTCTGAGTGCTGGGAGAGTCAGAAATATGGGTTTTTGACTGAAAACTGCATTCTGTGTAAAACTGACTGGGGACATAATGAATAAGTGAGTCTAGCAAAGGATCAGAGTTAGTTTACATTAACTCTCATTCTGAGTGCTGGGAGAATCAGGAATATATTGGCTTTTGACTGAAAACTGCATTCTGTGTAAAACTGGCTGAAGTCATAATAAAAAAGTGAGTTTAGCAAAGGATCAGAGTTACTTTTCATAAACAATCATTCTGAGTGCTGGGAGAGACAGAAATATGTGCTTTGCACTGAAAACAACATTTTGTGTAAAACCAATTGTGTGCATAATGAAAAAGTGTGTTTAGCAAAGGATCAGAGTTACTTTTGATAAACACTCCCTCTGAGTGCTGGGAGAATCAGGAATATGTGGGCTTTGCACTGAAAGCTGCATTTTGTGTAAAAAACTGACTAGGGACATAATGAAAAAGTGAGTTTAGCAAACTATCAGATTCAGTTTTCTTAAACGCTCATTCTGACTACTGGGAGAGTCAGAAAAATGGGCTTTGCACTGAAAACAACATTTTGTGTAAAACCAATTGTGTGCATAATGAAAAAGTGTGTTTAGCAAAGGATCAGAGTTACTTTTCATAAACAATCATTCTGAGTGCTGGGAGAGACAGAAATATGTGCTTTGCACTGAAAACAACATTTTGTGTAAAACTAGATGTGCGCATAATGAAAAAGTGCGGTTGGCAAAGGATCATGTTCAGTTTCCTTAAACTCATTCTGAGTTCCTTGGAGAGTCAGAAAAATGGGCTTTTGACTGAAAACTGCATTCTGTGTAAAACTGGCTGAAGTCATTATAAAAAAGTGAGTTTAGCAAAGGATCAGAGTTACTTTTGATAAACGCTCACTCTGAGTGCTGGGAGAGTCAGAAATATGGGCTTTTGACTGAAAACTGCATTTTGTTTAAAACTGGCATTGGGCATAATGAAAAAGTGAGTTTAGCAAAGGATCAGAGCTAGTTTTCATAAACGATCATTCTGAGTGCTGGGAGTGTCAGAAATATGGGCTTTGCACTGAAAACAACATTTTGTGTAAAACCAGATGTTTGCATAATCAAAAAGCGCGTTAAAAAAAGGATTACATACAGATTTCTTAAATGCTCATTCTGAGTTCCTTGGAGAGTCAGAAAAATGGGCTTTGCACTGAAAACAACATTTTGTGTAATACCAATTGTGTGCATAATGATAAAGTGTGTTTAGCAAAGGATCAGAGTTACTTTTGATAAACGCTCACTCTGATTGCTGGGAGAGTCAGAAAAATGGGCTTTTGACTGAAAACTTTATTCTGTATAAAACTGGCTGAGGTCATAATGAAAAAGTGAGTTTAGCAAAGGATCACAGACAGTTTTCATAAACTTTCAATTCTGACTGCTGCGAGAGTCAGAAAAATGGGCTTTGCACTGAAAACAACATTATGTGTAAAACTAGATGTGTGCATAACGATAAAGGGTTTTAAATAAAGGATCACAGAAAGTTTTCTTAAACGCTCATTCTTAGTGCTGGGAGAGTCAGAAACACGAGGTTTGCACCGAAAACTGCATTTTGTTTAAAACTGGCATTGGGCATAATGAAAAAGTGAGTTTAGCAAAGGATCAGAGTTAGTTTTCATAAACGATCATTCTGAGTGCTGGGAGAGTCAAAAATATGGGCTTTGCACTAAAAACAACATTTTGTGTAAAACCAGTTGTGTGCGTAATGAAAAAGTGTGGTTTGCAAAGGATCAGTTTCCATAATCATAAACGCTCATTCTGAGTTCTGGGAGAGTGAGAAACATGGGCTTTTTATTGAAAACTTTATTCTGTGCATAACTGACTCAGGACATAATGAAAAAGTGAGTTTAGCAAAGGATCAGAGCTAGTTTTCATAAACGATCATTCTGAGTGCTGGGAGTGTCAGAAATATGGGCTTTGCACTGAAAACAACATTTTGTGTAAAACCAGATGTTTGCATAATCAAAAAGCGCGTTAAAAAAAGGATTACATACAGATTTCTTAAATGCTCATTCTGAGTTCCTTGGAGAGTCAGAAAAATGGGCTTTGCACTGAAAACAATATTTTGTGTAAAACCAATTGTGTGCATAATGATAAAGTGTGTTTAGCAAAGGATCAGAGTTACTTTTGATAAACGCTCACTCTGATTGCTGGGAGAGTCAGAAAAATGGGCTTTTGACTGAAAACTTTATTCTTTATAAAACTGGCTGAGGTCATAATGAAAAAGTGAGTTTAGCAAAGGATCACAGACAGTTTTCATAAACTTTCAATTCTGACTGCTGCGAGAGTCAGAAAAATGGGCTTTGCACTGAAAACAACATTATGTGTAAAACTAGATGTGTGCATAACGATAAAGGGTTTTAAATAAAGGATCACAGAAAGTTTTCTTAAACGCTCATTCTTAGTGCTGGGAGAGACAGAAATATGTTTTTTTCACTGAAAACAACATTTTGTGTAAAACTAGATGTGCGCATAATGAAAAAGTGCGGTTGGCAAAGGATCATGTTCAGTTTCCTTAAATGCTCATTTTGAGTTCCTTGGAGAGTCAGAAAAATGGGCTTTTGACTGAAAACTGCATTCTGTGTAAAACTGGCTGAAGTCATAATAAAAAAGTGAGTTTAGCAAAGGATCAGAGTTAGTTTTGATAAATGCTCACTCTGAGTGCTGGGAGAGTCAGAAAAATGGGCTTTTTGACTGAAAACTTTATTCTGTGTAAAACTGGCTGAGGACATAATGAAAAAGTGAGTTTAGCAAAGGATCATAGTTACTTTTGATAAACGCTCACTCTGAGTTCTGGTAGAGTGAGAAACATGGGCTTTTTATTGAAAACTTTATTCTGTGCATAACTGACTCAGGACATAATGAAAAAGTGAGTTTAGCAAAGGATCAGAGTTACTTTTGATAAACGCTCACTCTGAGTGCTGGGAGAGTCAGAAAAATGGGCTTTTGACTGAAAACTTTATTCTTTGTGAAACTGGCTGAGGACATAATGAAAATGTGAGTTTAGCAAAGGATCACAGACAGTTTTCATAAACTTTCAATTCTGACTGCTGCGAGAGTCAGAAAAATGGGCTTTGCATTGAAAACAACATTATGTGTAAAACTAGATGTGTGCATAATGATAAAGGGTTTTAAAAAAAGGATCACAGACAGTTTTCTTAAACGCTCATTCTGACTACTGGGAGAGTCAACAACATTTTGTGTAAAACCAATTGTGTGCATAATGAAAAAGTTTGTTTAGCAAAGGATCAGAGTTACTTTTCATAAACAATCATTCTGAGTGCTGGGAGAGACAGAAATATGTTTTTTTCACTGAAAACAACATTTTGTGTAAAACTAGATGTGCGCATAATGAAAAAGTGCGGTTGGCAAAGGATCATGTTCAGTTTCCTTAAATGCTCATTTTGAGTTCCTTGGAGAGTCAGAAAAATGGGCTTTTGACTGAAAACTGCATTCTGTGTAAAACTGGCTGAAGTCATAATAAAAAAGTGAGTTTAGCAAAGGATCAGAGTTACTTTTGATAAACGCTCACTCTGATTGCTGGGAGAGTCAGAAAAATGGGCTTTTGACTGAAAACTTTATTCTGTGTAAAACTGGCTGAGGTCAAAGTGAAAAAGTGAGTTTAGCAAAGGATCACAGACAGTTTTCATAAACGTTCAATTCTGACTGCTGCGAGAGTCATGAAAATGGGCTTTGCACTGAAAACAACATTATGTGTAAAACTAGATGTGTGCATAATGAAAAAGGGTTTTAAATAAAGGATCACAGACAGTATTCTTAAACGCTCATTCTGAGTGCTGGGACAGTCAGAAAAATGGGCTTTGCACTGAAAACAATATTTTGTGTAAAACCAATTGTGTGCATAATGAAAAAGTGCGGTTGGCAAAGGATCATGTTCAGTTTCCTTAAATGCTCATTCTGAGTTCCTTGGAGAGTCAGAAATATGGGCTTTTGACTGAAAACTGCATTTTGTTTAAAACTGGCATTGGGCATAATGAAAAAGTGAGTTTAGCAAAGGATCAGAGCTAGTTTTCATAAACGATCATTCTGAGTGCTGGGAGTGTCAGAAATATGGGCTTTGCACTGAAAACAACATTTTGTGTAAAACCAGATGTTTGCATAATCAAAAAGCGCGTTAAATAAAGGATAACATACAGATTTCTTAAACGCTCATTCTGACTACTGGGAGAGTCAGAAAAATGGGCTTTTTGACTGAAAACTTTATTCTGTGTAATACTGGCTGAGGACATAATGAAAAAGTGAGTTTAGCAAAGGATCAGAGTTACTTTTGATAAACGCTCATTCTGAGTTCTGGGAGAGTGAGAAACATGGGCTTTTTATTGAAAACTTTATTCTGTGCATAACTGACTCAGGACATAATGAAAAAGTGAGTTTAGCAAAGGATCAGAGTTACTTTTGATAAACGCTCATTCTGAGTTCTGGGAGAGTCAGAAAAATGGGCTTTGCATTGAAAACAACATTATGTGTAAAACTAGATGTGTGCATAATGATAAAGGGTTTTAAATAAAGGATCACAGACAGTTTTCTTAAACGCTCATTCTGACTACTGGGAGAGTCAACAACATTTTGTGTAAAACCAATTGTGTGCATAATGAAAAAGTTTGTTTAGCAAAGGATCAGAGTTACCTTTCATAAACAATCATTCTGAGTGCTGGGAGAGACAGAAATATGTGCTTTGCACTGAAAACAACATTTTGTGTAAAACTAGATGTGCGCATAATGAAAAAGTGCGGTTGGCAAAGGATCATGTTCAGTTTCCTTAAATGCTCATTTTGAGTTCCTTGGAGAGTCAGAAAAATGGGCTTTTGACTGAAAACTGCATTCTGTGTAAAACTGGCTGAAGTCATAATAAGAAAGTGAGTTTAGCAAAGGATCAGAGTTACTTTTGATAAACGCTCACTCTGTTTGCTGCGAGAGTCAGAAAAATGGGCTTTTGACTGAAAACTTTATTCTGTGTAAAACTGGCTGAGGTCATAGTGAAAAAGTGAGTTTAGCAAAGGATCACAGACAGTTTTCATAAACGTTCAATTATGACTCAACTCAACTCAACTCAACTTTATTTATATAGCGCTTTTTACAATTTTCATTGTTACAAAGCAGCTGTACATGAGACACATTTAATACAAGTATGAATTCTAAAGACTGCTGCGAGAGTCAGAAAAATGGGCTTTGCACTGAAAACAACATTATGTGTAAAACTAGATGTGTGCATAATGATAAAGGGTTTTAAATAAAGGATCACAGACAGTTTTCTTAAACACTCATTCTGAGTGCTTGGGAGAGTCAGAAACAGGAGGTTTGCACTGAAAACTGCATTTTGTTTAAAACTGGCATTGGGCATAATGAAAAAGTGAGTTTAGCAAAGGATCAGAGTTACTTTACATAAACGCTCTCTCTGAGTGCTGGGAGAGAGTCAGAAATATGGGCTTTGCACTGAAAACATTTTGTATAAATCCAGATGTTTGTATAATGAAAAAGGGCGTTAAATAAAGGATAACATACAGATTTCTTAAACGCTCATTCTGACTACTGGGAGTGTCAGAAAAATGGGCTTTGCACTGAAAACAACATTTTGTGTAATACCAATTGTGTGCATAATGATAAAGTGTGTTTAGCAAAGGATCAGAGTTACTTTTGATAAACGCTCACTCTGATTGCTGGGAGAGTCAGAAAAATGGGCTTTTGATTGAAATCTTTATTCTGTGTAAAACTGGCATTGGGCATAATGAAAAAGTGAGTTTAGCAAAGGATCACAGACACTTTTCATAAACGTTCAATTCTGACTGCTGCGAGAGTCAGAAAAATGGGCTTTGCACTAAAAACAACATTTTGTGTAAAACCAGTTGTGTGCGAAATGAAAAAGTGCGGTTTGCAAAGGATCAGATTCAATAATCATGAAGGCTCATTCTGAGTTCTGGGAGAGTGAGAAACATGGGCTTTTTATTGAAAACTTTATTCTGTGCATAACTGACTCAGGACATAATGAAAAAGTGAGTTTAGCAAAGGATCAGAGTTACTTTTGATAATTGCTCACTCTGAGTGCTGGGAGAGTCAGAAAAATGGGCTTTTTGACTGAAAACTTTATTCTGTGTAAAACTGGCTGAGGACATAATGAAAAAGTGAGTTTAGCAAAGGATCAGAGTTACTTTTCATAAACGCTCACTCTGAGTGCTGGGAGAGTCAGAAATATGGGCTTTTGACTGAAAACTGCATTCTGTGTAAAACTGACTGGGGACATAATGAATAAGTGAGTCTAGCAAAGGATCAGAGTTAGTTTACATTAACTCTCATTCTGAGTGCTAGAGAGTCAGAAAAATGGGGCTTTTGACTGAAAACAACATTTTGTATAAAACCAGATGTTTGCATAATGAAAAAGGGCGTTAAATAAAGGATAACATACAGATTTCTTAAACGCCCATTCTGACTACTGGGAGAGTCAGAAAAATGGGCTTTGCACTGAAAACAACATTTTGTGTAATACCAATTGTGAGCATAATGATAAAGTGTGTTTAGCAAAGGATCAGAGTTACTTTTGATAAACGCTCACTCTGATTGCTGGGAGAGTCAGAAAAATGGGCTTTTGATTGAAATCTTTATTCTGTGTAAAACTGGCATTGGGCATAATGAAAAAGTGAGTTTAGCAAAGGATCACAGACAGTTTTCATAAACGTTCAATTCTGACTGCTGCGAGAGTCAGAAAAATGGGCTTTTGACTGAAAACTGCATTCTCAACTCAACTCAACTCAACTTTATTTATATAGCGCTTTTTACAATTTTCATTGTTACAAAGCAGCTGTACATGAGACACATTTAATACAAGTATGAATTCTAAAGCAGCCCCCCCGGCCAGGCAGATAGTGCAAAACAATATGCAAACGGTGGTGAGGAACCCAAAACTCCCATCGAGAAAAAAAACCTCAGGGGAACCCAGGCCCAACCAGGGGATTCCAGTTCCCCTCTGGCAAAAGCTGCTGCCTCTGCACAAGCTCATCAGTGCTTGCACAACAAGGCTTAATAAAAATATAAAAATTAAAGATTATCATTAACAATCTAATAGCATTTGAAATGTTGTAGAAAAAAACAAAGTTGTCGCGTCCTTTATCCAGCTCTATCCTCTTAGCACTTGTCAGGTCACCGCTTCCCATTCTCAGCTCTGCCATCAGGTCTGGGCATGAACTGCATCCTGCGGTAATCTTGGAACAAAGAGACAAGACTGGCTGAGAGTAGAGTACTGTTCTGCACTCTTTGATGCAACAAGTACATCATTTGTTGTTGGATGTGTTCCTGGTTCCGGTTGATCTAAATAATGCAGCCTAAATCCTCTGAGGATTAATATTATGGAGGTGTAGTGTATGCAAGATTAAAAAGATGAGTCTTTAGTCTAGATTTAAACTGACAGAGTGTGTCTGCCTCCCGGACCGTGCAGGGAAGAATATTCCAAAGTTTAGGCGCTAGATAAGAAAAGGATCTACCACCTGCACTTGATTTTGAAATTCTAGGTATTACCAACTGACAGGACCCCTTAGAACGTAATGTACGTGGTGGTCTGTAATACAATAGAAGTTCATTCAAATACTGCGGCGCTAGACCATGTAGGGCTTTATAGGTAATAAGCAAGATCTTAAAGTTAATGCGATGCTTTATAGGTAACCAGTGCAAGGTTGACAGAACCGGGGTTATATGCTCATACTTTTTTGTACGTGTAAGAACTCGAGCTGCCGCGTTTTGAACCAGTTGCAGTTTTTGTAATAGGCCCGCAGGGCAACCACCTAGAAGTGCATTACAGTAATCTAGTCTTGATGTCATGAATGCATGAATTAATTTCTCTGCATCTGACAGTGACAGCATATGACGTAATTTAGATATATTCTTAAGATGGAAAAATGCAATTTTACAGGTGTTTGCGACATGGCTTTCAAATGAGAGAGTACTGTCAAATACAACGCCAAGATTCTTAGCTGATGACGAGGATTTTATGGAGCATCCGTCAATCGTTAAGCAGTATTCTTGGTTGTTACGCATAGCAGTTTTCGGTCCAGTAAGTAACACTTCTGTTTTGTCCGAGTTTAGTAGTAAAAAATTGTTACTCATCCACATTTTTAAGTCAACTATGCAATCCTTTATTCGATGAAACTGCTGGGTTTCATGAGGCATCGAGGAAATATAAAGTTGAGTATCATCAGCATAACAGTGAAAGCTAATTCCGTGTCGCTTTATTATATCTCCTAGAGGTAGCATGTATAATGCGAAGAGCAGGGGTCCCAAGACTGAGCCCTGTGGTACACCGTACTGGACTTGTGATTTGCGGGACACCTCATTGTTTATTGCTACAAATTGAAAACGGTCGGATAAATAAGACTTAAACCATTTCAATGCTATTCCGTTAATGCCGACGTAATTTTCGAGTCTATGTAGAAGTATGCTGTGGTCAATGGTGTCAAATGCAGCACTGAGGTCTAGCAGCACCAATAACGAAATACAGCCACGGTCAGACGCTAAAAGCAGATCATTTGTAACTCTGATCAAAGCAGTCTCTGTACTGTGACATGCTCGAAATCCAGACTGGAATTCATCATTAATGTCATTCCTTTGGAGGAAGGAGCATAATTGAGTTGAAACTACTTTTTCCAGAACTTTAGATATAAAAGGTAAATTCGATATAGGCCTGTAATTCCCTAGTTCTTTGGGGTCGAGTTTGGTTTTTTTTAAAAGAGGCCTTATAACAGCCACCTTAAATGCTTTAGGCACATGTCCTAATGTCAGAGATGAGTTAATAATACTAAGAAGAGGATCTATAATTTCGGGGAGCATTTCTTTCAGTAGTTTTGTAGGTATAGGGTCTAGCATGCATGTTGATGATTTAGATGATTTAATGATTTTAGACAGTTCATCGTGATCTACTGTAGAAAATAATTGCAATTTCTCCTTAGGGGTGCTGTAGTTAGTTTGTTCAGCGGATTTCACTACAGGTTGCATTGTTATAATTTTTTCTCTTATATCTTGGATTTTACTTGTGAAGTAGTTCATAAATTCATCACTGTTATGCTGATAATCAGAATCTGACGTCGATGACGACTTATTTTTTGTTAATTTAGCCACGGTGTTAAATAAGAACCTAGGGTTGTGATGGTTTTCCTCTATTAGTGTTGAAAAGTAGGCGGATCTAGACGTTTTTATTGCATTCCTGTAATTTCGAGTACTATCCTTCCATGCTATACGAAATACCTCTAAATTTGTTTTCTTAAAGTTGCGCTCCATTTTACGGGATGCTTTTTTTAGAGTCTGAGTGTGTTCATTATACCACGGTGTTGGGCTGCTATTTTTAATTTTCTTTAAACGCAGAGGAGCAACTGTGTCTAATATTTCCGAGAAAGTAGAGTTAAAATTTTCAATAGTAGTGTCAAAATCGTCAACGTTATTACTCATGCTGGATATTTTAGACAATTCAGGCAGATTATCGAGAAACGCATCTTTGGTAGTTGAAGTAATCGTTCTACCATATTTGTAACAAGGAGTTTGATTTGCAGCCGTAGGCCATTGAAGCAAACATAATATCAGATAATGATCCGAAATATCTTCACTCTGCTGAACGATTTTAACATCGTCCACATTTATACCATAAGAAAGTATTAAATCTAAAGTATGATTACGAAGGTGAGTGGGTCCTGACACATGTTGACTAACGCCCATGGAGTTAAGAGTGTCTTTGAAAGCCAGTCCCAAGGCATCTGTATCATTGTCTACATGGATATTAAAGTCACCGACGACAAGGACTCTATCTGCGGCCAGTACTAGTTCTGATAAGAACCCACCAAAATCTTTAATAAAATCTGTGTGGTGCCCTGGAGGCCTATATACAATAGCTAGAATAAATTTTAAAAATGTTTTGTCCTTAGTATTAGGTGTCGATACGTGAAGTACCATGACTTCGAAAGAACTGTACTTAAAATTAGACTTCTGAGAGGTAATAAAAGAATTCTTGTAAAGTGCAGCGACACCTCCCCCTCTACCTTTTAGACGAGGCTCGTGTTTATAGTAATAATCATGGGGAACGGATTCATTTAGAGTAATAAAATCATCTGGCTTTAGCCATGTTTCTGTCAAACAAAGCATGTCTATTTTATGATCGGTTATCAAATCGTTAACAAAAAGTGCTTTATTTGAGAGAGATCTAATATTAAGCAATCCGAGTCGTAACAGCTGATTATCTGTATTTTGTTCATGTTTGATTTGTTTAACGTTTATTAAATTACTTTCAAGAGGTTTACGCAATATCTTATGTTTGCTAATCCGGGGGACAGACACAGTCTCTATTTTATGTTGTTTGTAAGAAGGGATTATTACATGTTGTATATTTTGTGTATTCTGTAACGCGAGACGGCAAGCAGACAGTTGGTTAAGCCATTCTGTCTCCTTCCTGACCTGGGCCCTAGGTAGTCAGACTTTAGCATTATTTAGCAATTCTGTGTAAAACTGGCTGAAGTCATAATAAGAAAGTGAGTTTAGCAAAGGATCAGAGTTACTTTTGATAAACGCTCACTCTGTTTGCTGCGAGAGTCAGAAAAATGGGCTTTTGACTGAAAACTTTATTCTGTGTAAAACTGGCTGAGGTCATAGTGAAAAAGTGAGTTTAGCAAAGGATCACAGACAGTTTTCATAAACGTTCAATTATGACTGCTGCGAGAGTCAGAAAAATGGGCTTTGCACTGAAAACAACATTATGTGTAAAACTAGATGTGTGCATAATGATAAAGGGTTTTAAATGAAGGATCACAGACAGTTTTCTTAAACGCTCATTCTGAGTGCTTGGGAGAGTCAGAAACAGGAGGTTTGCACTGAAAACTGCATTTTGTTTAAAACTGGCATTGGGCATAATGAAAAAGTGAGTTTAGCAAAGGATCAGAGTTAGTTTTCATAAACGATCATTCTGAGTGCTGGGAGAGAGTCAGAAATATGGGCTTTGCACTAAAAACAACATTTTGTGTAAAACCAGTTGTGTGCGTAATGAAAAAGTGCGGTTTGCAATGGATCAGATTCCATAATCATAAACGCTCATTCTGAGTTCTGGGAGAGTGAGAAACATGGGCTTTTTATTGAAAACTTTATTCTGTGCATAACTGACTCAGGACATAATGAAAAAGTGAGTTTAGCAAAGGATCAGAGTTACTTTTCATAAACGCTCACTCTGAGTGCTGGGAGAGTCAGAAATATGGGCTTATGACTGAAAACTGCATTCTGTGTAAAACTGGCTGAGGTCATAGTGAAAAAGTGAGTTTAGCAAAGGATCACAGACAGTTTTCATAAACGTTCAATTCTGAGTGCTGCAAGAGTCAGAAAAATGGGCTTTGCACTGAAAACAACATTTTGTGTAAAACCAGATGTTTGCATAATGAAAAAGGGCGTTAAATAAAGGATTACATACAGATTTCTTAAACGCTCATTCTGAGTGCTGGGAGAGTCAGAAATATGTGCTTTGCACTGAAAACAACATTTTGTGTAAAACTAGATGTGCGCATAATGAAAAAGTGCGGTTGGCAAAGGATCATGTTCAGTTTCCTTAAATGCTCATTCGGAGTTGCTTGGAGAGTCAGAAAAATGGGCTTTGCACTGAAAACAACATTTTGTGTAATAACAATTGTGTGCATAATGATAAAGTGTGTTTAGCAAAGGATCAGAGTTACTTTTGATAAACGCTCACTCTGATTGCTGGGAGAGTCAGAAAAATGGGCTTTTGACTGAAAACTTTATTCTGTATAAAACTGGCTGAGGTCATAGTGAAAAAGTGAGTTTAGCAAAGGATCACAGACAGTTTTCATAAACTTACAATTCTGACTGCTGCGAGAGTCAGAAAAATGGGCTTTGCACTGAAAACAACATTATGTGTAAAACTAGATGTGTGCATAACGATAAAGGGTTTTAAATAAAGGATCACAGACAGTTTTCATAAACAATCATTCTGAGTGCTGGGAGAGACAGAAATATGTGCTTTGCACTGAAAACAACATTTTGCGTAAAACTAGATGTGCGCATAATGAAAAAGTGCGTTGGCAAAGGATCATGTTCAGTTTCCTTAAATGCTCATTTTGAGTTCCTTGGAGAGTCAGAAAAATGGGCTTTTGACTGAAAACTGCATTCTGTGTAAAACTGGCTGAAGTCATAATAAAAAAGTGAGTTTAGCAAAGGATCAGAGTTACTTTACATAAACGCTCACTCTGAGTGCTGGGAGAGTCAGAAATATGGGCTTTGCACTGAAAACAACATTTTGTATAAAACCAGATGTTTGCATAATGAAAAAGGGCGTTAAATAAAGGATTACATACAGATTCCTTAAACGCTCATTCTGACTACTGGGAGAATCAGGAATATATTGGCTTTGCACTGAAAGCTGCATTTTGTGTAAAACTGACTGGGGACATAATGAAAAAGTGAGTTTAGCAAACTATCAGATTCAGTTTTCTTTAACGCTCATTCTGACTACTGGGAGAGTCAGAAAAATGGGCTTTGCACTGAAAAACAACATTTTGTGTAATACCAATTGTGTGCATAATGATAAAGTGTGTTTAGCAAAGGATCAGAGTTACTTTTGATAAACGCTCACTCTGATTGCTGGGAGAGTCAGAAAAATGGGCTTTTGACTGAAAACTTTATTCTGTGTAAAACTGGCTGAGGTCATAGTGAAAAAGTGAGTTTAGCAAAGGATCAGAGTTACTTTAGATAAACACTCACTCTGAGTGCTGGGAGATTCAGAAATATGGGCTTTGCATTGAAAACAACATTTTGTATAAAACCAGATGTTTGCATAATGAAAAAGTGCGTTAAATAAAGGATAACATACAGATTTCTAAAACGCTCATTCTGACTACTGGGAGAGTCAGAAAAATGGGCTTTGCACTGAAAACAATATTTTGTGTAAAACCAATTGTGTGCATATTGAAAAAGTTTGTTTAGCAAAGGATCAGAGTTACTTTTGATAAACACTCACTGAGTGCTGGGAGAATCAGGAATATATTGGCTTTTGACTGAAAACTGCATTCTGTGTAAAACTGGCTGAAGTCATAATAAAAAAGTGAGTTTAGCAAAGGATCAGAGTTAGTTTTCATAAACGATCATTCTGAGTGCTGGGAGAGTCAGAAAAATGGGGCTTTTGACTGAAAACTGCATTCTGTGTAAAACTGGCTGTGTGCATAATAAAAAGTGCGTTTAGCAAAGGATCAGAGATACTTTTCATAAACGCTCACTTTGAGTGCTGGGTAAGTCAGAAATATGGGCTTTGCACTGAAAACAACATTTTGTGTAAAACCAATTGTGGGCATAATAAAAAGTGCGTTTAGCAAGGATCAGAGTTACTTTTTTATAAACGCTCACTCTGAGTGCTGGGAGAATCAGGAATATGTGGGCTTTGAACTGAAAGCTGCATTTTGTGTAAAACTGACTAGGGACATAATGAAAAAGTGAGTTTAGCAAACTATCAGATTCAGTTTTCTTAAACACTCATTCTGACTACTGGGAGAGTCAGAAAAATGGGCTTTGCACAACAACATTTTGTGTAAAACCAATTGTGTGCATAATGAAAAAGTTTGTTTAGCAAAGGATCAGAGTTACTTTTCATAAACAATCATTCTGAGTGCTGGGAGAGACAGAAATATGTGCTTTGCACTGAAAACAACATTTTGTGTAAAACTAGATGTGCGCATAATGAAAAAGTGCGGTTGGCAAAGGATCATGTTCAGTTTCCTTAAATGCTCATTTTGAGTTCCTTGGAGAGTGAGAAACATGGGCTTTTAATTGAAAACTTTATTCTGTGCATAACTGACTCAGGACATAATGAAAAAGTGAGTTTAGCAAAGGATCAGAGTTACTTTTCATAAACGCTCACTCTGAGTGCTGGGAGAGTCAGAAATATGGGCTTATGACTGAAAACTGCATTCTGTGTAAAAACTGGCTGAGGTCATAGTGAAAAAGTGAGTTTAGCAAAGGATCACAGACAGTTTTCATAAACGTTCAATTCTGAGTGCTGCGAGAGTCAGAAAAATGGGCTTTGCACTGAAAACAACATTTTGTGTAAAACCAGATGTTTGCATAATGAAAAAGGGCGTTAAATAAAGGATTACATACAGATTTCTTAAACGCTCATTCTGAGTGCTGGGAGAGTCAGAAAAATGGGCTTTTGACTGAAAACAATATTTTGTGTAAAACCAATTGTGTGCATAATGAAAAAGTGTGTTTAGCAAAGGATCAGAGTTACTTTTGATAAACACTCACTGAGTGCTGGGAGAATCAGGAATATATTGGCTTTTGACTGAAAACTGCATTCTGTGTAAAACTGTCTGAAGTCATAATAAAAAAGTGAGTTTAGCAAAGGATCAGAGTTAGTTTTCGTAAACGATCATTCTGAGTGCTGGGAGAGTCAGAAAAATGGGGCTTTTGACTGAAAACTGCATTCTGTGTAAAACTGGCTGTGTGCATAATAAAAAGTGCGTTTAGCAAAGGATCAGAGATACTTTTCATAAACGCTCACTTTGAGTGCTGGGTAAGTCAGAAATATGGGCTTTGCACTGAAAACAACATTTTGTGTAAAACCAATTGTGTGCATAATAAAAAGTGCGTTTAGCAAGGATCAGAGTTACTTTTTTATAAACGCTCACTCTGAGTGCTGGGAGAATCAGGAATATGTGGGCTTTGCACTGAAAGCTGCATTTTGTGTAAAACTGACTAGGGACATAATGAAAAAGTGAGTTTAGCAAACTATCAGATTCAGTTTTCTTAAACACTCATTCTGACTACTGGGAGAGTCAGAAAAATGGGCTTTGCACAACAACATTTTGTGTAAAACCAATTGTGTGCATAATGAAAAAGTTTGTTTAGCAAAGGATCAGAGTTACTTTTCATAAACAATCATTCTGAGTGCTGGGAGAGACAGAAATATGTGCTTTGCACTGAAAACAACATTTTGTGTAAAACTAGATGTGCGCATAATGAAAAAGTGCGGTTGGTAAAGGATCATGTTCAGTTTCCTTAAATGCTCATTTTGAGTTCCTTGGAGAGTGAGAAACATGGGCTTTTAATTGAAAACTTTATTCTGTGCATAACTGACTCAGGACATAATGAAAAAGTGAGTTTAGCAAAGGATCAGAGTTACTTTTCATAAACGCTCACTCTGAGTGCTGGGAGAGTCAGAAATATGGGCTTATGACTGAAAACTGCATTCTGTGTAAAAACTGGCTGAGGTCATAGTGAAAAAGTGAGTTTAGCAAAGGATCACAGACAGTTTTCATAAACGTTCAATTCTGAGTGCTGCGAGAGTCAGAAAAATGGGCTTTGCACTGAAAACAACATTTTGTGTAAAACCAGATGTTTGCATAATGAAAAAGGGCGTTAAATAAAGGATTACATACAGATTTCTTAAACGCTCATTCTGAGTGCTGGGAGAGTCAGAAAAATGGGCTTTTGACTGAAAACAATATTTTGTGTAAAACCAATTGTGTGCATAATGAAAAAGTGTGTTTAGCAAAGGATCAGAGTTACTTTTGATAAACACTCACACTGAGTGCTGGGAGAATCAGGAATATATGGGCTTTGCACTGAAAGCTGCATTTTGTGTAAAACTGACTGGGGACATAATGAAAAAGTGAGTTTAGCAAACTATCAGATTCAGTTTTCTTAAACGCTCATTCTGACAACTGGGAGATTCAGAAAAATGGGCTTTGCACTAAAAACAACATTTTGTGTAAAACCAGTTGTGTGCATAATGAAAAAGTGCGGTTTGCAAAGGATCAGATTCAGTAATCATAAACGCTCATTCTGAGTTCTGGGAGAGTGAGAAACATGGGCTTTTTATTGAAAACTTTATTCTGTGCATAACTGACTCAGGACATAATGAAAAAGTGAGTTTAGCAAAGGATCACAGTTACTTTTGATAAACGCTCACTCTGAGTGCTGGGAGAGTCAGAAAAATGGGCTTTTTGACTGAAAACTATTCTGTGTAAAACTGTCTGAGGACATCATGAAAAAGTGAGTTTAGCAAAGGATCACAGTCAGTTTTCATAAACGTTCAATTCTGACTGCTGCGAGAGTCAGAAAAATGGGCTTTGCACTGAAAACAACATTATGTGTAAAACTAGATGTGTGCATAATGAAAAAGGGTTTTAAATAAAGTATCACAGACAGTTTTCTTAAACGCTCATTCAGAATGCTGGGACAGTCAGAAACACAAGGTTTGCACTGAAAACTGCATTTTGTTTAGAACTGGCTGAAGTCATAATAAAAAAGTGAGTTTAGCAAAGGATCAGAGTTACTTTACATAAACACTCACTCTGAGTGCTGGGAGAGTCAGAAATATGGGCTTTGCATTGAAAACAACATTTTGTATAAAACCAGATGTTTGCTTAATGAAAAAGGGCGTTATATAAAGGATTACATACAGATTTCTTAAACGCTCATTCTGACTACTGGGAGAGTCAGAAAAATGGGCTTTGCACTGAAAACAATATTTTGTGTAAAACCAATTGTGTGCATATTGAAAAAGTGTGTTTAGCAAAGGATCAGAGTTACTTTTGATAAACACTCACTGAGTGCTGGGAGAATCAGGAATATATTGGCTTTTGACTGAAAACTGCATTCTGTGTAAAACTGGCTGAAGTCATAATAAAAAAGTGAGTTTAGCAAAGGATCAGAGTTACTTTACATAAACGCTCACTCTGAGTGCTGGGAGAGTCAGGAATATATTGGCTTTGCACTGAAAGCTGCATTTTGTGTAAAACTGACTGGGGACATAATGAAAAAGTGAGTTTAGCAAACTATCAGATTCAGTTTTCTTAAAAGCTCATTCTGACTACTGGGAGAGTCTGAAAAATGGGCTTTGCACTGAAAACAACATTTTGTGTAATACCAATTGTGTGCATAATGATAACGTGTGTTTAGCAAAGGATCAGAGTTACTTTTGATAAACGCTCACTCTGATTGCTGGGAGAGTCAGAAAAATGGGCTTTTGACTGAAAACTGCATTCTTTGTAAAACTGGCTGAAGTCATAATAAAAACGTGAGTTTAGCGAAGGATCAGAGTTACTTTACATAAACGCTCACTCTGAGTGCTGGGAGACTCAGAAATATGGGCTTTGCACTGAAAACAACATTTTCTATAAAACCAGATGTTTGCATAATGAAAAAGGGCGTTAAATAAAGGATTACATACAGATTTCTTAAACGCTCATTTTGACTACTGGGAGAGTCAGAAAAATGGGCTTTGCACTGAAAACAATATTTTGTGTAAAACAAATTGTGTGCATAATGAAAAAGTGTGTTTAGCAAAGGATCAGAGTTACTTTTGATAAACACTCACTCTGAGTGCTGGGAGAATCAGGAATATATTGGCTTTGCACTGAAAGCTGCATTTTGTGTAAAACTGACTGGGGACATAATGAAAAAGTGAGTTTAGCAAACTATCAGACTCAGTTTTCTTTAACGCTCATTCTGACTACTGGGAGAGTCAGAAAAATGGGCTTTGCACTGAAAACAACATTTTGTGTAATACCAATTGTGTGCATATTGAAAAAGTGTGTTTAGCAAAGGATCAGAGTTACTTTTGATAAACACTCACTGAGTGCTGGGAGAATCAGGAATATATTGGCTTTTGACTGAAAACTGCATTCTGTGTAAAACTGGCTGAAGTCATAATAAAAAAGTGAGTTTAGCAAAGGATCAGAGTTACTTTACATAAACGCTCACTCTGAGTGCTGGGAGAGTCAGGAATATATTGGCTTTGCACTGAAAGCTGCATTTTGTGTAAAACTGACTGGGGACATAATGAAAAAGTGAGTTTAGCAAACTATCAGACTCAGTTTTCTTTAACGCTCATTCTGACTACTGGGAGAGTCAGAAAAATGGGCTTTGCACTGAAAACAACATTTTGTGTAATACCAATTGTGTGCATAATGAAAAAGTGTGTTTAGCAAAGGATCAGAGTTACCTTTGATACACGCTCACTCTGATTGCTGGGAGAGTCAGAAAAATGGGCTTTTGACTGAAAACTGCATTCTGTGTAAAACTGGCTGAGGTCATAGTGAAAAAGTGAGTTTAGCAAAGGATCACAGACAGTTTTCATAAACGTTCAATTATGACTGCTGCGAGAGTCAGAAAAATGGGCTTTGCACTGAAAACAACATTATGTGTAAAACTAGATGTGTGCATAATGATAAAGGGTTTTAAATAAAGGATCACAGACAGTTTTCTTAAACGCTCATTCTGAGTGCTTGGGAGAGTCAGAAACAGGAGGTTTGCACTGAAAACTGCATTTTGTTTAAAACTGGCATTGGGCATAATGAAAAAGTGAGTTTAGCAAAGGATCAGAGTTAGTTTTCATAAACGATCATTCTGAGTGCTGGGAGAGAGTCAGAAATATGGGCTTTGCACTAAAAACAACATTTTGTGTAAAACCAGTTGTGTGCGTAATGAAAAAGTGCGGTTTGCAATGGATCAGATTCCATAATCATAAACGCTCATTCTGAGTTCTGGGAGAGTGAGAAACATGGGCTTTTTATTGAAAACTTTATTCTGTGCATAACTGACTCAGGACATAATGATAAAGTGTGTTTAGCAAAGGATCAGAGTTACTTTTGATAAACGCTCACTCTGATTGCTGGGAGAGTCAGAAAAATGGGCTTTTGACTGAAAACTTTATTCTGTATAAAACTGGCTGAGGTCATAGTGAAAAAGTGAGTTTAGCAAAGGATCACAGACAGTTTTCATAAACTTACAATTCTGACTGCTGCGAGAGTCAGAAAAATGGGCTTTGCACTGAAAACAACATTATGTGTAAAACTAGATGTGTGCATAACGATAAAGGGTTTTAAATAAAGGATCACAGACAGTTTTCATAAACAATCATTCTGAGTGCTGGGAGAGACAGAAATATGTGCTTTGCACTGAAAACAACATTTTGTGTAAAACTAGATGTGCGCATAATGAAAAAGTGCGTTGGCAAAGGATCATGTTCAGTTTCCTTAAATGCTCATTTTGAGTTCCTTGGAGAGTCAGAAAAATGGGCTTTTGACTGAAAACTGCATTCTGTGTAAAACTGGCTGAAATTCATAATAAAAAAGTGAGTTTAGCAAAGGATCAGAGTTACTTTACATAAACGCTCACTCTGAGTGCTGGGAGAGTCAGAAATATGGGCTTTGCACTGAAAACAATATTTTGTGTAAAACCAATTGTGTGCATATTGAAAAAGTGTGTTTAGCAAAGGATCAGAGTTACTTTTGATAAACACTCACTGAGTGCTGGGAGAATCAGGAATATATTGGCTTTTGACTGAAAACTGCATTCTGTGTAAAACTGGCTGAAGTCATAATAAAAAAGTGAGTTTAGCAAAGGATCAGAGTTAGTTTTCATAAACGATCATTGTGACTACTGGGAGAGTCAGAAAAATGGGCTTTGCACAACAACATTTTGTGTAAGACCAATTGTGTGCATAATGAAAAAGTTTGTTTAGCAAAGGATCAGAGTTACTTTTCATAAACAATCATTTTGAGTGCTGGGAGAGACAGAAATATGTGCTTTGCACTGAAAACAACATTTTGTGTAAAACTAGATGTGCGCATAATGAAAAAGTGCGGTTGGCAAAGGATCATGTTCAGTTTCCTTAAATGCTCATTTTGAGTTCCTTGGAGAGTGAGAAAGATGGGCTTTTAATTGAAAACTTTATTCTGTGCATAACTGACTCAGGACATAATGAAAAAGTGAGTTTAGCAAAGGATCAGAGTTACTTTTCATAAACGCTCACTCTGAGTGCTGGGAGAGTCAGAAAAATGGGCTTTTGACTGAAAACTTTATTCTGTGTAAAACTGGCTGAGGTCATAGTGAAAAAGTGAGTTTAGCAAAGGATCACAGACAGTTTTCATAAACGTTCAATTCGGACTGCTGCGAGAGTCAGAAAAATGGGCTTTGCACTGAAAACAACATTATGTGTAAAACTAGATGTGTGCATAATGATAAAGGGTTTTAAATAAAGGATCACAGACAGTTTTCTTAAACGCTCATTCTGAGTGCTGGGAGAGTCAGAAACACGAGGTTTGCACTGAAAACTGCATTTTGTTTAAAACTGGCATTGGGCATAATGAAAAAGTGAGTTTAGCAAAGGATCAGAGTTAGTTTTCATAAACGATCATTCTGAGTGCTGGGAGAGTCAGAAATATGGGCTTTGCACTAAAAACAACATTTTGTGTAAAACCAGTTGTGTGCGTAATGAAAAAGTGCGGTTTGCAAAGGATCAGATTCTATAATCATAAACGCTCATTCTGAGTTCTGGGAGAGTGAGAAACTTGGATTTTTTATTGAAAACTTCATTTTGTTTAAAACTGGCATTGGACATAATAAAAATGTGAGTTTAGCAAATGATCAGAGTTACTTTTGATAAACGCTCACTATGAGTGCTGGGAGAGTCAGAAAAATGGGCTTTTTGCCTAAAAACTTTATTCTGTGTAAAACTGTTTGAGGACATAATGAAAAAGTGAGTTTAGCAAAGGATCACAGTCAGTTTTCATAAACGTTCAATTCTGACTGCTGCCAGAGTCAGAAAAATGGGCTTTGCACTGAAAACAACATTATGTGTAAAACTAGATGTGTGCATAATGAAAAAGGGTTTTAAATAAAGGATCAGAGCTAGTTTTTATAAACGATCATTCTGAGTGCGAGGAGTGTCAGAAATATGGTCTTTGCACTGAAAACAATATTTTGTGTAATACCAATTGTGTGCATAATGAAAAAGTGTTTTGAAAAAGTGTTTAGCAAAGGATCAGAGTTACTTTTGATAAACACTCACTCTGAGTGCTGGGAGAATCAGGAATATATTGGCTTTGCACTGAAAGCTGCATTTTGGGTAAAACTGACTGGGGACATAATGAAAAAGTGAGTTTAGCAAACTATCAGACTCAGTTTTCTTTAACGCTCATTCTGACTACTGGGAGAGTCAGAAAAATGGGCTTTGCACTGAAAACAATATTTTGTGTAAAACCAATTGTGTGCATATTGAAAAAGTTTGTTTAGCAAAGGATCAGAGTTACTTTTGATAAACACTCACTGAGTGCTGGGAGAATCAGGAATATATTGGCTTTTGACTGAAAACTGCATTCTGTGTAAAACTGGCTGAAGTCATAATAAAAAAGTGAGTTTAGCAAAGGATCAGAGTTAGTTTTCATAAACGATCATTCTGAGTGCTGGGAGAGTCAGAAAAATGGGGCTTTTGACTGAAAACTGCATTCTGTGTAAAACTGGCTGTGTGCATAATAAAAAGTGCGTTTAGCAAAGGATCAGAGATACTTTTCATAAACGCTCACTTTGAGTGCTGGGTAAGTCAGAAATATGGGCTTTGCACTGAAAACAACATTTTGTGTAAAACCAATTGTGGGCATAATAAAAAGTGCGTTTAGCAAGGATCAGAGTTACTTTTTTATAAACGCTCACTCTGAGTGCTGGGAGAATCAGGAATATGTGGGCTTTGAACTGAAAGCTGCATTTTGTGTAAAACTGACTAGGGACATAATGAAAAAGTGAGTTTAGCAAACTATCAGATTCAGTTTTCTTAAACACTCATTCTGACTACTGGGAGAGTCAGAAAAATGGGCTTTGCACAACAACATTTTGTGTAAAACCAATTGTGTGCATAATGAAAAAGTTTGTTTAGCAAAGGATCAGAGTTACTTTTCATAAACAATCATTCTGAGTGCTGGGAGAGACAGAAATATGTGCTTTGCACTGAAAACAACATTTTGTGTAAAACTAGATGTGCGCATAATGAAAAAGTGCGGTTGGCAAAGGATCATGTTCAGTTTCCTTAAATGCTCATTTTGAGTTCCTTGGAGAGTGAGAAACATGGGCTTTTAATTGAAAACTTTATTCTGTGCATAACTGACTCAGGACATAATGAAAAAGTGAGTTTAGCAAAGGATCAGAGTTACTTTTCATAAACGCTCACTCTGAGTGCTGGGAGAGTCAGAAATATGGGCTTATGACTGAAAACTGCATTCTGTGTAAAAACTGGCTGAGGTCATAGTGAAAAAGTGAGTTTAGCAAAGGATCACAGACAGTTTTCATAAACGTTCAATTCTGAGTGCTGCGAGAGTCAGAAAAATGGGCTTTGCACTGAAAACAACATTTTGTGTAAAACCAGATGTTTGCATAATGAAAAAGGGCGTTAAATAAAGGATTACATACAGATTTCTTAAACGCTCATTCTGAGTGCTGGGAGAGTCAGAAAAATGGGCTTTTGACTGAAAACAATATTTTGTGTAAAACCAATTGTGTGCATAATGAAAAAGTGTGTTTAGCAAAGGATCAGAGTTACTTTTGATAAACACTCACTGAGTGCTGGGAGAATCAGGAATATATTGGCTTTTGACTGAAAACTGCATTCTGTGTAAAACTGTCTGAAGTCATAATAAAAAAGTGAGTTTAGCAAAGGATCAGAGTTAGTTTTCGTAAACGATCATTCTGAGTGCTGGGAGAGTCAGAAAAATGGGGCTTTTGACTGAAAACTGCATTCTGTGTAAAACTGGCTGTGTGCATAATAAAAAGTGCGTTTAGCAAAGGATCAGAGATACTTTTCATAAACGCTCACTTTGAGTGCTGGGTAAGTCAGAAATATGGGCTTTGCACTGAAAACAACATTTTGTGTAAAACCAATTGTGTGCATAATAAAAAGTGCGTTTAGCAAGGATCAGAGTTACTTTTTTATAAACGCTCACTCTGAGTGCTGGGAGAATCAGGAATATGTGGGCTTTGCACTGAAAGCTGCATTTTGTGTAAAACTGACTAGGGACATAATGAAAAAGTGAGTTTAGCAAACTATCAGATTCAGTTTTCTTAAACACTCATTCTGACTACTGGGAGAGTCAGAAAAATGGGCTTTGCACAACAACATTTTGTGTAAAACCAATTGTGTGCATAATGAAAAAGTTTGTTTAGCAAAGGATCAGAGTTACTTTTCATAAACAATCATTCTGAGTGCTGGGAGAGACAGAAATATGTGCTTTGCACTGAAAACAACATTTTGTGTAAAACTAGATGTGCGCATAATGAAAAAGTGCGGTTGGTAAAGGATCATGTTCAGTTTCCTTAAATGCTCATTTTGAGTTCCTTGGAGAGTGAGAAACATGGGCTTTTAATTGAAAACTTTATTCTGTGCATAACTGACTCAGGACATAATGAAAAAGTGAGTTTAGCAAAGGATCAGAGTTACTTTTCATAAACGCTCACTCTGAGTGCTGGGAGAGTCAGAAATATGGGCTTATGACTGAAAACTGCATTCTGTGTAAAAACTGGCTGAGGTCATAGTGAAAAAGTGAGTTTAGCAAAGGATCACAGACAGTTTTCATAAACGTTCAATTCTGAGTGCTGCGAGAGTCAGAAAAATGGGCTTTGCACGGAAAACAACATTTTGTGTAAAACCAGATGTTTGCATAATGAAAAAGGGCGTTAAATAAAGGATTACATACAGATTTCTTAAACGCTCATTCTGAGTGCTGGGAGAGTCAGAAAAATGGGCTTTTGACTGAAAACAATATTTTGTGTAAAACCAATTGTGTGCATAATGAAAAAGTGTGTTTAGCAAAGGATCAGAGTTACTTTTGATAAACACTCACACTGAGTGCTGGGAGAATCAGGAATATATGGGCTTTGCACTGAAAGCTGCATTTTGTGTAAAACTGACTGGGGACATAATGAAAAAGTGAGTTTAGCAAACTATCAGATTCAGTTTTCTTAAACGCTCATTCTGACAACTGGGAGATTCAGAAAAATGGGCTTTGCACTAAAAACAACATTTTGTGTAAAACCAGTTGTGTGCATAATGAAAAAGTGCGGTTTGCAAAGGATCAGATTCAGTAATCATAAACGCTCATTCTGAGTTCTGGGAGAGTGAGAAACATGGGCTTTTTATTGAAAACTTTATTCTGTGCATAACTGACTCAGGACATAATGAAAAAGTGAGTTTAGCAAAGGATCACAGTTACTTTTGATAAACGCTCACTCTGAGTGCTGGGAGAGTCAGAAAAATGGGCTTTTTGACTGAAAACTATTCTGTGTAAAACTGTCTGAGGACATCATGAAAAGTGAGTTTAGCAAAGGATCACAGTCAGTTTTCATAAACGTTCAATTCTGACTGCTGCGAGAGTCAGAAAAATGGGCTTTGCACTGAAAACAACATTATGTGTAAAACTAGATGTGTGCATAATGAAAAAGGGTTTTAAATAAAGTATCACAGACAGTTTTCTTAAACGCTCATTCAGAATGCTGGGACAGTCAGAAACACAAGGTTTGCACTGAAAACTGCATTTTGTTTAGAACTGGCTGAAGTCATAATAAAAAAGTGAGTTTAGCAAAGGATCAGAGTTACTTTACATAAACACTCACTCTGAGTGCTGGGAGAGTCAGAAATATGGGCTTTGCATTGAAAACAACATTTTGTATAAAACCAGATGTTTGCTTAATGAAAAAGGGCGTTATATAAAGGATTACATACAGATTTCTTAAACGCTCATTCTGACTACTGGGAGAGTCAGAAAAATGGGCTTTGCACTGAAAACAATATTTTGTGTAAAACCAATTGTGTGCATATTGAAAAAGTGTGTTTAGCAAAGGATCAGAGTTACTTTTGATAAACACTCACTGAGTGCTGGGAGAATCAGGAATATATTGGCTTTTGACTGAAAACTGCATTCTGTGTAAAACTGGCTGAAGTCATAATAAAAAAGTGAGTTTAGCAAAGGATCAGAGTTACTTTACATAAACGCTCACTCTGAGTGCTGGGAGAGTCAGGAATATATTGGCTTTGCACTGAAAGCTGCATTTTGTGTAAAACTGACTGGGGACATAATGAAAAAGTGAGTTTAGCAAACTATCAGATTCAGTTTTCTTAAAAGCTCATTCTGACTACTGGGAGAGTCTGAAAAATGGGCTTTGCACTGAAAACAACATTTTGTGTAATACCAATTGTGTGCATAATGATAACGTGTGTTTAGCAAAGGATCAGAGTTACTTTTGATAAACGCTCACTCTGATTGCTGGGAGAGTCAGAAAAATGGGCTTTTGACTGAAAACTGCATTCTTTGTAAAACTGGCTGAAGTCATAATAAAAACGTGAGTTTAGCAAAGGATCAGAGTTACTTTACATAAACGCTCACTCTGAGTGCTGGGAGACTCAGAAATATGGGCTTTGCACTGAAAACAACATTTTCTATAAAACCAGATGTTTGCATAATGAAAAAGGGCGTTAAATAAAGGATTACATACAGATTTCTTAAACGCTCATTTTGACTACTGGGAGAGTCAGAAAAATGGGCTTTGCACTGAAAACAATATTTTGTGTAAAACCAATTGTGTGCATAATGAAAAAGTGTGTTTAGCAAAGGATCAGAGTTACTTTTGATAAACACTCACTCTGAGTGCTGGGAGAATCAGGAATATATTGGCTTTGCACTGAAAGCTGCATTTTGTGTAAAACTGACTGGGGACATAATGAAAAAGTGAGTTTAGCAAACTATCAGACTCAGTTTTCTTTAACGCTCATTCTGGCTACTGGGAGAGTCAGAAAAATGGGCTTTGCACTGAAAACAACATTTTGTGTAATACCAATTGTGTGCATATTGAAAAAGTGTGTTTAGCAAAGGATCAGAGTTACTTTTGATAAACACTCACTGAGTGCTGGGAGAATCAGGAATATATTGGCTTTTGACTGAAAACTGCATTCTGTGTAAAACTGGCTGAAGTCATAATAAAAAAGTGAGTTTAGCAAAGGATCAGAGTTACTTTACATAAACGCTCACTCTGAGTGCTGGGAGAGTCAGGAATATATTGGCTTTGCACTGAAAGCTGCATTTTGTGTAAAACTGACTGGGGACATAATGAAAAAGTGAGTTTAGCAAACTATCAGACTCAGTTTTCTTTAACGCTCATTCTGACTACTGGGAGAGTCAGAAAAATGGGCTTTGCACTGAAAACAACATTTTGTGTAATACCAATTGTGTGCATAATGAAAAAGTGTGTTTAGCAAAGGATCAGAGTTACCTTTGATAAACGCTCACTCTGATTGCTGGGAGAGTCAGAAAAATGGGCTTTTGACTGAAAACTGCATTCTGTGTAAAACTGGCTGAGGTCATAGTGAAAAAGTGAGTTTAGCAAAGGATCACAGACAGTTTTCATAAACGTTCAATTATGACTGCTGCGAGAGTCAGAAAAATGGGCTTTGCACTGAAAACAACATTATGTGTAAAACTAGATGTGTGCATAATGATAAAGGGTTTTAAATAAAGGATCACAGACAGTTTTCTTAAACGCTCATTCTGAGTGCTTGGGAGAGTCAGAAACAGGAGGTTTGCACTGAAAACTGCATTTTGTTTAAAACTGGCATTGGGCATAATGAAAAAGTGAGTTTAGCAAAGGATCAGAGTTAGTTTTCATAAACGATCATTCTGAGTGCTGGGAGAGAGTCAGAAATATGGGCTTTGCACTAAAAACAACATTTTGTGTAAAACCAGTTGTGTGCGTAATGAAAAAGTGCGGTTTGCAATGGATCAGATTCCATAATCATAAACGCTCATTCTGAGTTCTGGGAGAGTGAGAAACATGGGCTTTTTATTGAAAACTTTATTCTGTGCATAACTGACTCAGGACATAATGAAAAAGTGAGTTTAGCAAAGGATCAGAGTTACTTTTCATAAACGCTCACTCTGAGTGCTCTGAGAGTCAGAAATATGGGCTTATGACTGAAAACTGCATTCTGTGTAAAACTGGCTGAGGTCATAGTGAAAAAGTGAGTTTAGCAAAGGATCACAGACAGTTTTCATAAACGTTCAATTCTGAGTGCTGCAAGAGTCAGAAAAATGGGCTTTGCACTGAAAACAACATTTTGTGTAAAACCAGATGTTTGCATAATGAAAAAGGGCGTTAAATAAAGGATTACATACAGATTTCTTAAATGCTCATTCGGAGTTCCTTGGAGAGTCAGAAAAATGGGCTTTGCGCTGAAAACAACATTTTGTGTAATAACAATTGTGTGCATAATGATAAAGTGTGTTTAGCAAAGGATCGAGTTACTTTTGATAAACGCTCACTCTGATTGCTGGGAGAGTCAGAAAAATGGGCTTTTGACTGAAAACTTTATTCTGTATAAAACTGGCTGAGGTCATAGTGAAAAAGTGAGTTTAGCAAAGGATCACAGACAGTTTTCATAAACTTACAATTCTGACTGCTGCGAGAGTCAGAAAAATGGGCTTTGCACTGAAAACAACATTATGTGTAAAACTAGATGTGTGCATAACGATAAAGGGTTTTAAATAAAGGATCACAGACAGTTTTCATAAACAATCATTCTGAGTGCTGGGAGAGACAGAAATATGTGCTTTGCACTGAAAACAACATTTTGTGTAAAACTAGATGTGCGCATAATGAAAAAGTGCGTTGGCAAAGGATCATGTTCAGTTTCCTTAAATGCTCATTTTGAGTTCCTTGGAGAGTCAGAAAAATGGGCTTTTGACTGAAAACTGCATTCTGTGTAAAACTGGCTGAAATTCATAATAAAAAAGTGAGTTTAGCAAAGGATCAGAGTTACTTTACATAAACGCTCACTCTGAGTGCTGGGAGAGTCAGAAATATGGGCTTTGCACTGAAAACAATATTTTGTGTAAAACCAATTGTGTGCATATTGAAAAAGTGTGTTTAGCAAAGGATCAGAGTTACTTTTGATAAACACTCACTGAGTGCTGGGAGAATCAGGAATATATTGGCTTTTGACTGAAAACTGCATTCTGTGTAAAACTGGCTGAAGTCATAATAAAAAAGTGAGTTTAGCAAAGGATCAGAGTTAGTTTTCATAAACGATCATTGTGACTACTGGGAGAGTCAGAAAAATGGGCTTTGCACAACAACATTTTGTGTAAGACCAATTGTGTGCATAATGAAAAAGTTTGTTTAGCAAAGGATCAGAGTTACTTTTCATAAACAATCATTTTGAGTGCTGGGAGAGACAGAAATATGTGCTTTGCACTGAAAACAACATTTTGTGTAAAACTAGATGTGCGCATAATGAAAAAGTGCGGTTGGCAAAGGATCATGTTCAGTTTCCTTAAATGCTCATTTTGAGTTCCTTGGAGAGTGAGAAAGATGGGCTTTTAATTGAAAACTTTATTCTGTGCATAACTGACTCAGGACATAATGAAAAAGTGAGTTTAGCAAAGGATCAGAGTTACTTTTCATAAACGCTCACTCTGAGTGCTGGGAGAGTCAGAAAAATGGGCTTTTGACTGAAAACTTTATTCTGTGTAAAACTGGCTGAGGTCATAGTGAAAAAGTGAGTTTAGCAAAGGATCACAGACAGTTTTCATAAACGTTCAATTCGGACTGCTGCGAGAGTCAGAAAAATGGGCTTTGCACTGAAAACAACATTATGTGTAAAACTAGATGTGTGCATAATGATAAAGGGTTTTAAATAAAGGATCACAGACAGTTTTCTTAAACGCTCATTCTGAGTGCTGGGAGAGTCAGAAACACGAGGTTTGCAATGAAAACTGCATTTTGTTTAAAACTGGCATTGGGCATAATGAAAAAGTGAGTTTAGCAAAGGATCAGAGTTAGTTTTCATAAACGATCATTCTGAGTGCTGGGAGAGTCAGAAATATGGGCTTTGCACTAAAAACAACATTTTGTGTAAAACCAGTTGTGTGCGTAATGAAAAAGTGCGGTTTGCAAAGGATCAGATTCTATAATCATAAACGCTCATTCTGAGTTCTGGGAGAGTGAGAAACTTGGATTTTTTATTGAAAACTTCATTTTGTTTAAAACTGGCATTGGACATAATAAAAATGTGAGTTTAGCAAATGATCAGAGTTACTTTTGATAAACGCTCACTATGAGTGCTGGGAGAGTCAGAAAAATGGGCTTTTTGCCTAAAAACTTTATTCTGTGTAAAACTGTTTGAGGACATAATGAAAAAGTGAGTTTAGCAAAGGATCACAGTCAGTTTTCATAAACGTTCAATTCTGACTGCTGCCAGAGTCAGAAAAATGGGCTTTGCACTGAAAACAACATTATGTGTAAAACTAGATGTGTGCATAATGAAAAAGGGTTTTAAATAAAGGATCAGAGCTAGTTTTTATAAACGATCATTCTGAGTGCGAGGAGTGTCAGAAATATGGTCTTTGCACTGAAAACAATATTTTGTGTAATACCAATTGTGTGCATAATGAAAAAGTGTTTTGAAAAAGTGTTTAGCAAAGGATCAGAGTTACTTTTGATAAACACTCACTCTGAGTGCTGGGAGAATCAGGAATATATTGGCTTTGCACTGAAAGCTGCATTTTGGGTAAAACTGACTGGGGACATAATGAAAAAGTGAGTTTAGCAAACTATCAGACTCAGTTTTCTTTAACGCTCATTCTGACTACTGGGAGAGTCAGAAATATGGGCTTTGCACTGAAAACAACATTTTGTGTAAAACCAGATGTTTGCATAATGAAAAAGGGCGTTAAATAAAGGATTACATACAGATTTCTTAAACGCTCATTCTGACTACTGGGAGAGTCAGAAAAATGGGCTTTGCACTGAAAACAATATTTTGTGTAAAACCAATTGTGTGCATAATGAAAAAGTGTGTTTAGCAAAGGATCAGAGTTACTTTTGATAAACACTCCCTCTGAGTGCTGGGAGAATCAGGAATATATTGGCTTTTGACTGAAAACTGCATTCTGTGTAAAACTGGCTGAAGTCATAATAAAAAAGTGAGTTTAGCAAAGGATCAGAGTTACTTTTCATAAACGCTCACTCTGAGTGCTGGGAGAGTCAGAAATATGGTCTTTTGACTGAAAACTGCATTCTGTGTAAAACTGACTGGGGACATAATGAATAAGTGAGTCTAGCAAAGGATCAGAGTTAGTTTCCATAAACGCTCATTCTGAGTGCTAGAAAGTCAGAAAAATGGGGCTTTTGACTGAAAACAACATTTTATGTTAAACCAATTGTGTGCATAATGAAAAAGTGTGTTTAGCAAAGGCTAAGAGTTACTTTTCATAAACAATCATTCTGAGTGCTGGGAGAGACAGAAATATGTGCTTTGCACTGAAAACAACATTTTGTGTAAAACTAGATATGCGCATAATGAAAAAGTGCGGTTGGCAAAGGATCATGTTCAGTTTCCTTAAATGCTCATTCTGAGTTCCTTGGAGAGTCAGAAAAATGGGCTTTTGACTGAAAACTGCATTCTGTGTAAAACTGGCTGAAGTCATAATAAAAAAGTGAGTTTAGCAAAGGATCAGAGTTACTTTACATAAACGCTCACTCTGAGTGCTGGGAGAGTCAGAAATATGGGCTTTGCACTGAAAACAACATTTTGTATAAAACCAATTGAGTGCATAATGAAAAAGGGTTTTAAATAAAGGATCACAGACAGTATTCTTAAACGCTCATTCTGAGTGCTGGGACAGTCAGAAACACGAGGTTTGCACTGAAAACTGCATTTTGTTTAAAACTGGCATTGGGCATAATGAAAAAGTGAGTTTAGCAAAGGATCAGAGCTAGTTTTCATAAACGATCATTCTGAGTGCTGGGAGTGTCAGAAATATGGGCTTTGCACTGAAAACAACATTTTGTGTAAAACCAGATGTTTGCATAATGAAAAAGGGCGTTAAATAAAGGATTACATACAGATTTCTTAAACGCTCATTCTGACTACTGGGAGAGTCAGAAAAATGGGCTTTGCACTGAAAACAATATTTTGTGTAAAACCAATTGTGTGCATAATGAAAAAGTGTGTTTAGCAAAGGATCAGAGTTACTTTTGATAAACACTCCCTCTGAGTGCTGGGAGAATCAGGAATATGTGGGCTTTGCACTGAAAGCTGCATTTTGTGTAAAACTGACTAGGGACATAATGAAAACGTGAGTTTAGCAAACTATCAGATTCAGTTTTCTTAAACGCTCATTCTGACTACTGGGAGAGTCAGAAAAATGGGCTTTGCACTGAAAACAACATTTTGTGTAAAACTAGATGTGCGCATAATGAAAAAGTGCGGTTGGCAAAGGATCATGTTCAGTTTCCTTAAATGCTCATTCTGAGTTCCTTGGAGAGTCAGAAAAATGGGCTTTTGACTTGAAAACTGCATTCTGTGTAAAACTGGCTGAAGTCATTATAAAAAAGTGAGTTTAGCAAAGGATCAGAGTTACTTTTGATAAACGCTCACTCTGAGTGCTGGGAGAGTCAGAAATATGGGCTTTTGACTGAAAACTGCATTTTGTTTAAAACTGGCATTGGGAATAATGAAAAAGTGAGTTTAGCAAAGGATCAGAGCTAGTTTTCATAAACGATCATTCTGAGTGCTGGGAGTGTCAGAAATATGGGCTTTGCACTGAAAACAACATTTTGTGTAAAACCAGATGTTTGCATAATGAAAAAGGGCGTTAAATAAAGGATTACATACAGATTTCTTATACGCTCATTCTGACTACTGGGAGAGTCAGAAAAATGGGCTTTGCACTGAAAACAATATTTTGTGTAAAACCAATTGTGTGCATAATGAAAAAGTGTGTTTAGCAAAGGATCAGAGTTACTTTTGATAAACACTCCCTCTGAGTGCTGGGAGAATCAGGAATATATTGGCTTTTGACTGAAAACTGCATTCTGTGTAAAACTGGCTGAAGTCATAATAAAAAAGTGAGTTTAGCAAAGGATCAGAGTTACTTTACATAAACGCTCACTCTGAGTGCTGGGAGAGTCAGAAATATGGGCTTTGCACTGAAAACAACATTTTGTATAAAACCAATTGTGTGCATAATGAAAAAGGGTTTTAAATAAAGGATCACAGACAGTATTCTTAAACGCTCATTCTGAGTGCTGGGACAGTCAGAAACACGAGGTTTGCACTGAAAACTGCATTTTGTTTAAAAATGGCATTGGGCATAATGAAAAAGTGAGTTTAGCAAAGGATCAGAGCTAGTTTTCATAAACGATCATTCTGAGTGCTGGGAGAGAGTCAGAAATATGGGCTTTGCACTAAAAACAACATTTTGTGTAAAACCAGTTGTGTGCGTAATGAAAAAGTGCGGTTTGCAAAGGATCAGATTCCATAATCATAAACGCTCATTCTGAGTTCTGGGAGAGTGAGAAACATGGGCTTTTTATTGAAAACTTTATTCTGTGCATAACTGACTCAGGACATAATGAAAAAGTGAGTTTAGCAAAGGATCAGAGTTACTTTTCATAAACGCTCACTCTGAGTGCTGGGAGAGTCAGAAATATGGGCTTATGACTGAAAACTGCATTCTGTGTAAAACTGGCTGAGGTCATAGTGAAAAAGTGAGTTTAGCAAAGGATCACAGACAGTTTTCATAAACGTTCAATTCTGAGTGCTGCAAGAGTCAGAAAAATGGGCTTTGCACTGAAAACAACATTTTGTGTAAAACCAGATGTTTGCATAATGAAAAAGGGCGTTAAATAAAGGATTACATACAGATTTCTTAAACGCTCATTCTGAGTGCTGGGAGAGTCAGAAAAATGGGCTTTTGACTGAAAACTGCATTCTGTGTAAAACTGACTGGGGACATAATGAATAAGTGAGTCTAGCAAAGGATCAGAGTTAGTTTTCTTAAACACTCATTCTGACAACTGGGAGAGTCAGAAAAATGGGCTTTGCACTGAAAGCAATATTTTGTGTAAAACCAATTGTGTGCATAATGAAAAAGTGTGTTTAGCAAAGGATCAGAGTTACTTTTGATAAACAATCATTCTGAGTGCTGGGAGAGACAGAAATATGTGCTTTGCACTGAAAACAACATTTTGTGTAAAACTAGATGTGCGCATAATGAAAAAGTGCGGTTGGCAAAGGATCATGTTCAGTTTCCTTAAATGCTCATTCGGAGTTCCTTGGAGAGTCAGAAAAATGGGCTTTGCACTGAAAACAACATTTTGTGTAATAACAATTGTGTGCATAATGATAAAGTGTGTTTAGCAAAGGATCAGAGTTACTTTTGATAAACGCTCAATCTGATTGCTGGGAGAGTCAGAAAAATGGGCTTTTGACTGAAAACTTTATTCTGTATAAAACTGGCTGAGGTCATAGTGAAAAAGTGAGTTTAGCAAAGGATCACAGACAGTTTTCATAAACTTACAATTCTGACTGCTGCGAGAGTCAGAAAAATGGGCTTTGCACTGAAAACAACATTATGTGTAAAACTAGATGTGTGCATAACGATAAAGGGTTTTAAATAAAGGATCACAGACAGTTTTCATAAACAATCATTCTGAGTGCTGGGAGAGACAGAAATATGTGCTTTGCACTGAAAACAACATTTTGTGTAAAACTAGATGTGCGCATAATGAAAAAGTGCGTTGGCAAAGGATCATGTTCAGTTTCCTTAAATGCTCATTTTGAGTTCCTTGGAGAGTCAGAAAAATGGGCTTTTGACTGAAAACTGCATTCTGTGTAAAACTGGCTGAAGTCATAATAAAAAAGTGAGTTTAGCAAAGGATCAGAGTTACTTTACATAAACGCTCACTCTGAGTGCTGGGAGAGTCAGAAATATGGGCTTTGCACTGAAAACAACATTTTGTATAAAACCAGATGTTTGCATAATGAAAAACGGCGTTAAATAAAGGATTACATACAGATTCCTTAAACGCTCATTCTGACTACTGGGAGAATCAGGAATATATTGGCTTTGCACTGAAAGCTGCATTTTGTGTAAAACTGACTGGGGACATAATGAAAAAGTGAGTTTAGCAAACTATCAGATTCAGTTTTGTTTAACGCTCATTCTGACTACTGGGAGAGTCAGAAAAATGGGCTTTGCACTGAAAACAACATTTTGTGTAATACCAATTGTGTGCATAATGATAAAGTGTGTTTAGCAAAGGATCAGAGTTACTTTTGATAAACGCTCACTCTGATTGCTGGGAGAGTCAGAAAAATGGGCTTTTGACTGAAAACTTTATTCTGTGTAAAACTGGCTGAGGTCATAGTGAAAAAGTGAGTTTAGCAAAGGATCAGAGTTACTTTACATAAACACTCACTCTGAGTGCTGGGAGAGTCAGAAATATGGGCTTTGCATTGAAAACAACATTTTGTATAAAACCAGATGTTTGCATAATGAAAAAGGGCGTTAAATAAAGGATAACATACAGATTTCTAAAACGCTCATTCTGACTACTGGGAGAGTCAGAAAAATGGGCTTTGCACTGAAAACAATATTTTGTGTAAAACCAATTGTGTGCATATTGAAAAAGTTTGTTTAGCAAAGGATCAGAGTTACTTTTGATAAACACTCACTGAGTGCTGGGAGAATCAGGAATATATTGGCTTTTGACTGAAAACTGCATTCTGTGTAAAACTGGCTGAAGTCATAATAAAAAAGTGAGTTTAGCAAAGGATCAGAGTTAGTTTTCATAAACGATCATTCTGAGTGCTGGGAGAATCAGAAAAATGGGGCTTTTGACTGAAAACTGCATTCTGTGTAAAACTGGCTGTGTGCATAATAAAAAGTGCGTTTAGCAAAGGATCAGAGATACTTTTCATAAACGCTCACTTTGAGTGCTGGGTAAGTCAGAAATATGGGCTTTGCACTGAAAACAACATTTTGTGTAAAACCAATTGTGTGCATAATAAAAAGTGCGTTTAGCAAGGATCAGAGTTACTTTTTTATAAACGCTCACTCTGAGTGCTGGGAGAATCAGGAATATGTGGGCTTTGCACTGAAAGCTGCATTTTGTGTAAAACTGACTAGGGACATAATGAAAAAGTGAGTTTAGCAAACTATCAGATTCAGTTTTCTTAAACACTCATTCTGACTACTGGGAGAGTCAGAAAAATGGGCTTTGCACAACAACATTTTGTGTAAAACCAATTGTGTGCATAATGAAAAAGTTTGTTTAGCAAAGGATCAGAGTTACTTTTCATAAACAATCATTCTGAGTGCTGGGAGAGACAGAAATATGTGCTTTGCACTGAAAACAACATTTTGTGTAAAACTAGATGTGCGCATAATGAAAAAGTGCGGTTGGCAAAGGATCATGTTCAGTTTCCTTAAATGCTCATTTTGAGTTCCTTGGAGAGTGAGAAACATGGGCTTTTAATTGAAAACTTTATTCTGTGCATAACTGACTCAGGACATAATGAAAAAGTGAGTTTAGCAAAGGATCAGAGTTACTTTTCATAAACGCTCACTCTGAGTGCTGGGAGAGTCAGAAATATGGGCTTATGACTGAAAACTGCATTCTGTGTAAAAACTGGCTGAGGTCATAGTGAAAAAGTGAGTTTAGCAAAGGATCACAGACAGTTTTCATAAACGTTCAATTCTGAGTGCTGCGAGAGTCAGAAAAATGGGCTTTGCACTGAAAACAACATTTTGTGTAAAACCAGATGTTTGCATAATGAAAAAGGGCGTTAAATAAAGGATTACATACAGATTTCTTGAACGCTCATTCTGAGTGCTGGGAGAGTCAGAAAAATGGGCTTTTGACAGAAAACAATATTTTGTGTAAAACCAATTGTGTGCATAATGAAAAAGTGTGTTTAGCAAAGGATCAGAGTTACTTTTGATAAACACTCACACTGAGTGCTGGGAGAATCAGGAATATATGGGCTTTGCACTGAAAGCTGCATTTTGTGTAAAACTGACTGGGGACATAATGAAAAAGTGAGTTTAGCAAACTATCAGATTCAGTTTTCTTAAACGCTCATTCTGACAACTGGGAGATTCAGAAAAATGGGCTTTGCACTAAAAACAACATTTTGTGTAAAACCAGTTGTGTGCATAATGAAAAAGTGCGGTTTGCAAAGGATCAGATTCAGTAATCATAAACGCTCATTCTGAGTTCTGGGAGAGTGAGAAACATGGGCTTTTTATTGAAAACTTTATTATGTGTAAAACTAGATGTGTGCATAATGAAAAAGGGTTTTAGATAAAGTATCACAGACAGTTTTCTTAAACGCTCATTCAGAATGCTGGGACAGTCAGAAACACAAGGTTTGCACTGAAAACTGCATTTTGTTTAGAACTGGCATTGGGCATAATGAAAAAGTGAGTTTAGCAAAGGATCAGAGCTAGTTTTCATAAACGATCATTCTGAGTTCTGGGAGTGTCAGAAATATGGGCTTTGCACTGAAAACAACATTTTGTGTAAAACTAGATGTGCGCATAATGAAAAAGGGTTTTAAATAAAGGATCACATACAGTTTTCTTAAACGCTCATTCTGAGTGCTGGGAGAGTCAGAAAAATGGGGCTTTTGACTGAAAACTGCATTCTGTGTAAAACTGGCTGAAGTCATAATAAAAAAGTGAGTTTAGCAAAGGATCAGAGTTACTTTACATAAACACTCACTCTGAGTGCTGGGAGAGTCAGAAATATGGGCTTTGCATTGAAAACAACATTTTGTATAAAACCAGATGTTTGCATAATGAAAAAGGGCGTTAAATAAAGGATTACATACAGATTTCTTAAACGCTCATTCTGACTACTGGGAGAGTCAGAAAAATGGGCTTTGCACTGAAAACAATATTTTGTGTAAAACCAATTGTGTGCATATTGAAAAAGTGTGTTTAGCAAAGGATCAGAGTTACTTTTGATAAACACTCACTGAGTGCTGGGAGAATCAGGAATATATTGGCTTTTGACTGAAAACTGCATTCTGTGTAAAACTGGCTGAAGTCATAATAAAAAAGTGAGTTTAGCAAAGGATCAGAGTTACTTTACATAAACGCTCACTCTGAGTGCTGGGAGAGTCAGGAATATATTGGCTGTGCACTGAAAGCTGCATTTTGTGTAAAACTGACTGGGGACATAATGAAAAAGTGAGTTTAGCAAACTATCAGATTCAGTTTTCTTAAAAGCTCATTCTGACTACTGGGAGAGTCTGAAAAATGGGCTTTGCACTGAAAACAACATTTTGTGTAATACCAATTGTGTGCATAATGATAACGTGTGTTTAGCAAAGGATCAGAGTTACTTTTGATAAACGCTCACTCTGATTGCTGGGAGAGTCAGAAAAATGGGCTTTTGACTGAAAACTGCATTCTTTGTAAAACTGGCTGAAGTCATAATAAAAACGTGAGTTTAGCAAAGGATCAGAGTTACTTTACATAAACGCTCACTCTGAGTGCTGGGAGACTCAGAAATATGGGCTTTGCACTGAAAACAACATTTTGTATAAAACCAGATGTTTGCATAATGAAAAAGGGCGTTAAATAAAGGATTACATACAGATTTCTTAAACGCTCATTCTGACTACTGGGAGAGTCAGAAAAATGGGCTTTGCACTGAAAACAATATTTTGTGTAAAACCAATTGTGTGCATAATGAAAAAGTGTGTTTAGCAAAGGATCAGAGTTACTTTTGATAAACACTCACTCTGAGTGCTGGGAGAATCAGGAATATATTGGCTTTGCACTGAAAGCTGCATTTTGTGTAAAACTGACTGGGGACATAATGAAAAAGTGAGTTTAGCAAACTATCAGACTCAGTTTTCTTTAACGCTCATTCTGACTACTGGGAGAGTCAGAAAAATGGGCTTTGCACTGAAAACAACATTTTGTGTAATACCAATTGTGTGCATAATGATAAAGTGTGTTTAGCAAAGGATCAGAGTTACTTTTGATAAACGCTCACTCTGATTGCTGGGAGAGTCAGAAAAATGGGCTTTTGACTGAAAACTTTATTCTGTGTAAAACTGGCTGAGGTCATAGTGAAAAAGTGAGTTTAGCAAAGGATCACAGACAGTTTTCATGAACGTTCAATTCGGACTGCTGCGAGAGTCAGAAAAATGGGCTTTGCACTGAAAACAACATTATGTGTAAAACTAGATGTGTGCATAATGATAAAGGGTTTTAAATAAAGGATCACAGACAGTTTTCTTAAACGCTCATTCTGAGTGCTGGGAGAGTCAGAAACACGAGGTTTGCACTGAAAACTGCATTTTGTTTAAAACTGGCATTGGGCATAATGAAAAAGTGAGTTTAGCAAAGGATCAGAGTTAGTTTTCATAAACGATCATTCTGAGTGCTGGGAGAGAGTCAGAAATATGGGCTTTGCACTAAAAACAACATTTTGTGTAAAACCAGTTGTGTGCGTAATGAAAAAGTGCGGTTTGCAAAGGATCAGATTCTATAATCATAAACGCTCCTTCTGAGTTCTGGGAGAGTGAGAAACTTGGATTTTTTATTGAAAACTTCATTTTGTTTAAAACTGGCATTGGACATAATGAAAATGTGAGTTTAGCAAATGATCAGAGTTACTTTTGATAAACGCTCACTATGAGTGCTGGGAGAGTCAGAAAAATGGGCTTTTTGCCTGAAAACTTTATTCTGTGTAAAACTGTCTGAGGACATAGTGAAAAAGTGAGTTTAGCAAAGGATCACAGTCAGTTTTCATAAACGTTCAATTCTGACTGCTGCGAGAGTCAGAAAAATGGGCTTTGCACTGAAAACAACATTTTGTATAAAACCAGATGTTTGCATAATGAAAAAGGGTTTTAAATAAAGGATTACATACCGATTTCTTAAACGCTCATTCTGAGTGCTGGGAGAGTCAGAAAAATGGGGCTTTTGACTGGAAACTGCATTTTGTTTAAAACTGGCATTGGGCATAATGAAGAAGTGTGTTTAGCAAAGGATCAGAGTTACTTTACATAAACGCTCACTCTGAGTGCTGGGAGAGTCAGAAATATGGGCTTTGCACTGAAAACAACATTTTGTATAAAACCAATTGTGTGCATAATGAAAAAGGGTTTTAAATAAAGGATCACAGACAGTATTCTTAAACGCTCATTCTGAGTGCTGGGAGAGTCAGAAAAATGGGCTTTTGACTGAAAACTGCATTCTGTGTAAAACTGACTGGGGACATAATGAATAAGTGCGTTTAGCAAAGGATCAGAGTTACTTTTCATAAACGCTCACTCTGAGTGCTGGGTAAGTCAGAAATATGGGCTTTGCACTGAAAACAACATTTTGTGTAAAACCAATTGTGTGCATAATGAAAAAGTGTGTTTAGCCAGGGATCATAGTTACTTTTGATAAACGCTCACTCTGAGTGCTGGGAGAGTCAGAAAAATGGGCTTTTGACTGAAAACTTTATTCTGTGTAAAACTGGCTGAAGTCATAATGAAAAAGGGCGTTAAATAAAGGATTACATACAGATTTCTTAAACGCTCATTCTGAGTGCTGGGAGAGTCAGAAAAATGGGCTTTTGACTGAAAACTGCATTCTGTGTAAAACTGGCTGAGGTCATAGTGAAAAAGTGAGTTTAGCAAAGGATCACAGACAGTTTTCATAATCGTTCAATTCTGACTGCTGCGAGAGTCAGAAAAATGGGGCTTTTGACTGAAAACTGCATTCTGTGTAAAACTGGCTGTGTGCATAATAAAAAGTGAGTTTAGCAAAGGATCAGAGTTACTTTTCATAAACGCTCACTCTGAGTGCTGGGAAAGTCAGAAATATGGGCTTTGCACTGAAAACAACATTTTGTGTAAAACCAATTGTGTGCATAATAAAAAGTGCGTTTAGCAAGGATCAGAGTTACTTTTTTTATAAACGCTCACTCTGAGTGCTGGGAGAATCAGGAATATATGGGCTTTGCACTGAAAGCTGCATTCTGTGTAAAACTGGCTGTGTGCATAATAAAAAGTGCGTTTAGCAAAGGATCAGAGTTACTTTTCATAAACGCTCACTCTGAGTGCTGGGTAAGTCAGAAATATGGGCTTTGCACTGAAAACAACATTTTGTGTAAAACCAATTGTGTGCATAATGAAAAAGTGTGTTTAGCCAGGGATCATAGTTACTTTTGATAAACGCTCACTCTGAGTGCTGGGAGAGTCAGAAAAATGGGCTTTTGACTGAAAACTTTATTCTGTGTAAAACTGGCTGAAGTCATAATGAAAAAGGGCGTTAAATAAAGGATTACATACAGATTTCTTAAACGCTCATTCTGAGTGCTGTGAGAGTCAGAAATATGGGCTTTTGACTGAAAACGTACTCGGTTACTAACGTAACCTCGGTTCCCTGAGATACGGGAACGAGTACTGCGTAGCAGGACGCTATGGGGGAAAACTCCTTTTCTCCGATGACTGAAGCTTTATAATAACGCAGCGAAAATGCTGCACGGCCATTGGTGCGTGTAAAGTAAAACTTTACGCCAATGGCAGCGAAGCTGCACGGGCCTATGGCGATGGCGCCCGCCAAAAGGGGCGGGGCTTATGGCTATATAAGCAGACACAACGCCGTAGGAACCTCAGGTTATTTCGACTGAAGCGACGACCATATGCAGCTTGTGAGCACGGCCAGGAACGCAGTACTCGTTCCCGTATCTCAGGGAACCGAGGTTACGTTAGTAACCGAGTACGTTCCCTATCGATACTTCACTCGTACTGCGTAGCAGGACGCTATGGGGAACCAGTATAATCCCGCCGTGCCACAAGTAGAACGAAAAACATCATATAATACCGGAGCCGTAGCTCGAGTATTTGTATAATGCAGGGAAGCCCTGTAGAAGACGGAAAAGCCAGGCTAATAGGTGGCTTAATCCAGTTAATCGTCCTAAGAATGTGCCAGATGCCAGTGTGGTTGAGAGCAACCACGGTCCAGCAGTCTAGTCTTAAGCAGAAAGGACCCGGGCCTGTAAGGCCGGAATGTCCAGACTGTAAAATCTGGTAAATGTGGAAGGCGAGGCCCAGCAAGCCGCCGCACAAATATCCGCTATGGAGACTCCGCTAGACCATGCCCATGAAGAGGCAACGCCTCTAGTTGAATGGGCCCTTACTCCCGTGGGGCATTGAAGGCCCAAGGAAGAATATGCCAGCGCGATAGCCTCAACTAGCCATTTAGATAGTCTCTGCTTGGTGACCGGGGACCCTTTGGTGCGGTCACCGAAGCAGACAAAAAGCTGTTCCGACTTCCTGAAGGCGGCGGAACGCTCAATGTAAATTTTTAACGCTCTGACTGGGCAGAGCAGATAAAGCTCCGGGTCCTGCTCGGAGGGGGGGAGCGCAGATAATGTCACCACCTGTGCTCTAAACGGAGTAGAAAGCACCTTAGGTACATAACCGTGTCTTGGTTTGAGGACTACCCTAGAGTCATCAGGCCCAAATTCAAGACAGGAGGGGCTCACAGAGAGCGCTTGTAGATCACCCACACGTTTTACAGATGCTAACGCTAGAAGCAGTGCAGTTTTTAGTGTTAGGGGGCGGAGGTCTACGGACTGTAGAGGCTCGAAGGAAGAACCCTTCAGAGCTCTCAAAACAGTAGGTAGGTCCCATATAGGAACGGTGAGGGGGCGAGGGGGACGTAGCCGCCTGGAACCCCTCAAGAAACGAATAATCAAGTCGTTCTTTCCCACTCCTTGGCCCGCTATAGGGGCATGGGAAGCTGCGATTGCTGCCACATATACCTTGAGTGTTGAAGGGGAGCGGCCCTTATCCAACAGCTCTTGCAGGAATGACAGAATTATTGATATATCACAGGATCCTGGGTCTGTGCCGCGAGTTACACACCAGGCGGAGAAGACAGACCACTTAAGGGTATAGAGTCGTCTCGTAGACGGCGCTCTAGCCTGTGATATTGTGTTCATGACACTCTCGGGGAGATTCGTAGGCCCCCGTCGAGTGGCCAAAGGTGCAGCGCCCAGAGCTCTGGCTGGGGGTGCCAAATGGTGTTGCCTGCCTGAGAGAGGAGGTCCCGTCTCAGGGGAATAGGCCACGGGGCTGCTACGAGCAGCTGAGACAATTCCGCAACCCAAGGCTGGTTCTTCCAGAGTGGGGCTACGAACAGCACTGTGTGCGCTTGTTCCGTGATCCTCCTGATCATCTGTGAGTTGCTCTCAGTGAGCGCAGATTGCACTGCGCCCATTCCAAGAGGCGAAGTACCAGGGAGAAAAGGCGTTTTGAGGAGAGGCCTCCTTGGTGATTTATGTAGGAGACCACTGTCATGCTGTCTGATCGGATTAAGACATGGCGGTCCCGTAAGACCGGCAGGAAGTAGCGAAGGGCCAGCCATACTGCCTGCATTTCCAGGTAGTTGATGTGCAGCCCCTTCTCCTGAATTGACCAGTGGCCGAAGGCTGGTGCACCGTCGCACAGCGCTCCCCAACCCGTGTTGGAGGCGTCTGTCGTGATCACCTTTCTTCTGCATGATGTGCCCAGGGGCACACCCTGCTCCAACCAAGGAAGATCCTTCCATGGGGCTAGAGCAGTTATGCAGATTTGGTCCACCCGGACGCGTAGGCGTCCATGACGCCAAGCGTGTGGCGGAACTCTTTGTTTCAGCCAGTACTGCAGTGGACGCATCCGAAGAACGCCTAACTGCAGCACTTGAGAAGCAGAGGCCATGAGACCCAGCATCCTCTGAAACGACTTGAGGGGGCGAGACGCTCCCAGTGTGAAAGAAGCCGCGAGCCGCCGTATAGCCAGGGCGCGGTCTGGCGCGATCCTGGCCGTCACACGACTCGAGTCGAAAACCGCCCCCAGGAACGAAATGCGTTGGCTGGGGGACAGAGAGCTCTTGGCAAAGTTGATTCTTAGTCCCAGGCATTCTAGATGGCTGAGAAGAAGGGATCTGTGGGACCTTAGCTCTTCTTCTGACTGCGCTAGAACAAGCCAGTCGTCGAGGTAGTTCAGAATGCGGATTCCCGTCTGCCTGAGAGGGGATAGAGCCGCGTCCATGCACTTCGTGAAAGTGCGAGGAGCTAGAGACAGTCCGAACGGAAGGACCCTGTATTGATATGCAACCCCCTCGTAAGCGAATCTCAAGAATCGTCTGTGGTGGGGAGCTATCTGGATGTGGAAGTATGCATCTTTCAGATCCAGGGAGAATAACCAGTCCCCTGGGCATATTTGCGAGAGGATCTGTTTCAGAGTAATCATCCTGAAGCGCCGTTTCATAAGGGCACGGTTCAGATGTCTGAGATCGAGGATGGGGCGGAGACCGCCATCCTTCTTGGGTACGAGGAAGTAACAGCTGTAGAAGCCTGACTCGGTTTGATCTGGGGGAACCAGTTCTATGGCTCCTTTGTCCAGCAAGTTCCTCAGCTCCGTGCGCAGAACGTGTGAATTCGCGTTCTGAACCTGGGTTGGGATGACCCCGCGGAACCGCGGGGGTCTGCGAGCGAATTGGAGTGAATATCCTCGAGATATTATCCCCATCACCCACGCCGATACCCCGGGTATGGCCTGCCAGGCCTTGGCCCGTATGGCAAGGGGTTGAATGCATTGGGGAGGCAAGCCGCCTTTTGGGGGCTTGACTTCCGCTGAGAGTGGAAGAGGAAGGTTGCTCTTTTTTTTTTGAAAATGCTTGTGTTTTATTTAAGTGTCCGCTATAACAGCGGTAGGTTGTGCGGGCTTTAAAACAGGCCCGGTTACCCTGAACAAACATACATTTATGCCGGCACCCGGAACAGAACGGGGTGCTTGGGCACACAATAGAGCTTTCTTGGGAGGAGGTCCAGCCGGACACGATCTCCTCCTCCTCCTCCTCCTCTTCCTTGCTTCGGTCTCAGGAGGATGCCTGAGGCGCCGGGTCCAGCGTGATCTTGGGCCGGGGTCCCTGGCGCTGAGGGAAGCGTCTCCCTGAGCGAGAGCGTTGACGCGTCTCGGCACCTGATGCCTTCTGAGCAGCGGGGGGCGTGATCCCGGCCGGCTGCTGAGTCGGCTGTGGCTTGGGGTGGGCAGACACTGGTCTGGATCCGGGTCTCTTGGGCAGGAAGTGCTTCATGGCCTGCGAGGACTTCTGCGCTGCCGTGAAGCGTTCCGCAAAACCCTCGACTGCCGGTCCAAAGAGGCCGTTGGCTGAGATGGGAGCGTCGAGGAAGGGGACCTTGTCTGCCTCCTTGATCTCCGTGAGCGTCAGCCACAGATGGCGTTCGAGAACCACGAGACTGGCCATCGATCTGCCTATTGCCTGGGCTGTGGCCTTGGTGGCGCGTAGAGCCAGATCCGTCGCACTCCTCAGCTCCTTGAAGGGCGCACTGTCAGTGCGGGACTCGTCCATCCCTTGGAGAAGTTTGGCCTGGTACACCTGCAGTAGTGCCATGGAGTGCAGAGCGGAAGCCACTTGGCCGGCGGACGAGAATGCGCGTCCAGCAAGGGCCGATGTGGTCTTACATGGCTTTGAGGGGTGAGACGCTTTTGCCTTCCACCCGATAGCTGAGGGCGGACACAGATGTGCGGCCACAGACTCTTCGAGGGGAGGCAGCTTCTCATAGCCTTTTTCCTCTGCGCCATCAATGGAGGTGAGGGCGGAGGAAGAAGGTCGTAGACGGGCCGAATAGGGGGCGCGCCATGACCTGGTGAGTTCGTCGTGAACTTCCGGGAAGAATGGTGAATTTCGCTGCCGAGGGGCCGTGCGACGCCCCGGCAGAAACCATTCATCCAGACGGCTGCGAGTAGGTTCCTCCGGAGAGGACCACTCTAAGCCCAGCTCTTCCACGGCCTTAGCGAGAACCCGAAAAAGCTCGGTATCCGCGCTAGGCGCGTGTCTGCTGTGCTCTACAGACGGAGAGGGGGCGGGGTCAAAAACTGAGCCCGATAGCTCCTCCCCGTCTGAAGCCGCTAACGACATGCTGTCGTCTTCCTCGAGTTCGCTTCCACCAAACGAGACTACGTCACCGGCGGATGCCGGCGGGCGCAGTCCCGCCCGAGAGAAACGAACCGGAGAAGTTTCTCTCTGTGGAGAAGGCGAGGCACGCCGAGGGGACGTGAGCTCGCCTTTCCCCGAGCGCTTAGTTCCTCTTCCCCGCCGCTCCGTCCCGGCAGGGTGAAGCGGGAGGGAAGGAGGGGCGGAATCGCTCTCTGAAAAGAAAGCTATCCGCGAGCGCAGAGAGGAGAGACTCATGCTCTCACAATGAGGGCATTCTGTCTCTCCGAGTGCGTCCTGAGCGTGGGAAACCCCCAAGCACGAGACGCACTCGCCGTGCCCATCAGCGGCGTGGAGGCGGACCCCGCACGAGTGACAGGGACGGCGCGGCATTTGAAACAACGCCGCAGGAAATTTGCTCGGAAAATGAGTCTTTTAGCTCTTTGCCGGATAGCGGCGCGGAAAAGGATACGACGCTGCAGGAATCAGCGGAATCGCTGAGCAGAGAGGTCTAGTCCGCTGCAAGGCTTTCTCGACGGCGAAGCTGTCAGTCCGGGTAGCGAAGAGAAGTCGTCGCTGAAGGAGAAGAAATCTGAGGTTCCTACGGCGATGTGTCTGCTTATATAGCCATAAGCCCCGCCCCTTTTGGCGGGCGCCATCGCCATAGGCCCGTGCAGCTTCGCTGCCATTGGCGTAAAGTTTTACTTTACACGCACCAATGGCCGTGCAGCATTTTCGCTGCGTTATTATAAAGCTTCAGTCATCGGAGAAAAGGAGTTTTCCCCCATAGCGTCCTGCTACGCAGTACGAGTGAAGTATCGATAGGGAACTGCATTCTGTGTAAAACTGGCTGAGGTCATAGTGAAAAAGTGAGTTTAGCAAAGGATCACAGACAGTTTTCATAATCGTTCAATTCTGACTGCTGCGAGAGTCAGAAAAATGGGGCTTTTGACTGAAAACTGCATTCTGTGTAAAACTGGCTGTGTGCATAATAAAAAGTGAGTTTAGCAAAGGATCAGAGTTACTTTTCATAAACGCTCACTCTGAGTGCTGGGAAAGTCAGAAATATGGGCTTTGCACTGAAAACTGCATTCTGTGTAAAACTGGCTGTGTGCATAATAAAAAGTGCGTTTAGCAAAGGATCAGAGTTACTTTTCATAAACGCTCACTCTGAGTGCTGGGAGAATCAGGAATATATGGGCTTTGCACTGAAAGCTGCATTTTGTGTTAAACTGACTGGGGACATAATGAAAAAGTGAGTTTAGCAAAGGATCAGAGTCAGTCCTCATAAACGCTCATTCTGAGTGCTGGGAGAGTCAGAAAAATGGGCTTTTGACTGAAAACTGCATTCTGTGTAAAACTGACTGAGGACATAATGAAAAAGTGAGTTTAGCAAAGGATCAGAGTTAGTTTTCATAAACGATCATTCTGAGTGCTGGGAGAGTCAGAAATGTGGGCTTTGCACTGAAAACAGCATTTTGTTTAAAACTGGCATTGTGCATAAAGAAAAAGTGCGGTTGGCAAAGGATCAGATTCAGTTTTCTTAAATGCTCATTCTGAGTGCTGGGAGAGTCAGAAACTTGGGCTTGCACTGAAAACTGCATTTTGTGTAAAACTGGCTGTGTGCAAAATGAAAAAGTGCGTTTAGCAAAGGATCAGATTCAGTTTTCTTAAATGCTCATTCTGAGTGCTGGGAGAGTGAGAAACATGGGCTTTGCACTGAAAACTTCATTTTGTGTTAAACTGGCTGTGTGCATAATGAAAAAGTGCGTTTAGGAACAGATTAGAACTAGTTTTCTTAAATGCTCATTCTGAGTGCTTGGAGAGTCAGAAATATGGGCTGTGCACTAAAAACTTCATTTTGTGTAAAACTAGCTGTATGCATAATGAAAAAGGGCGTTAAATAAAGGATCACAGTCAGTTTTCTTAAAAGCTCATTCTGAGTCCTGGTAAAGTGAGAAACGTCTCGGGTTACTTGGCTGTAACCCTGTTCCCTGAAAAAGCGGGAACGAGTTGCTGTTTTCAAACGCTATGGGAGAACAGTCTTTGTTCGAACGGTTGTGAAGGACGTGTGCCAAACACGGCAAAAAATATTTTGGCTTTAAATAACCTCGGCAGGTGACGTGGCTAAATACACCCGCACTTGCCGGTTATAAATACGTGTGAATGCGGAAGCGTCATCAGGTTCCAACTTTGTCTGAAAGGACGTCCGGGCACGCCTACAGTGCGCCATTGAGGCGCAGCATGTCGTTCCCGCTTTTTCAGGGAACAGGGTTACAGCCAAGTAACCCGAGACGTTTCCTATCAAAAGCTACACTCGATGCTGCGTTTCAAACGCTATGGAAACGAGACTACCAACGCCGCCGTACTGGAAGTGTCTGGACCCCCAAGGTTGTGTGACGTGTGTGCACAATCCGAGAGGGGGCCTCAAGCACGACTCTGGGATGTAGACTCCAGGACACGTGAGCCGGGAGTGGCATGGTCATCCAGACTATAAAATCTAACAAATGTGTGCGGAGAGGACCAGCCCCCCGCATCACACACTTGCTGCAAGGGGACTCCTCTTGCTAAGGCCATAGAAGAAGAAACCCCCCTTGTGTAATGAGCTCTGACTCCTAGAGGTGACGCCGCGCGCCTCATAGGCCAGAGCAATAGCATCCCTCACCCAATGTGACACTGTTTGCTTGGTAGCAGCCGCCCCTTTGTTATATAACAACGCCCCATAGCATATAAAAAGTTGCTCTGATTTACGCCACTGGCTTGTGCGGTGGACGTAAATCTGAAGAGCACGAACTGGACACAGTAGGTATAATCGTTCCTGCTCCGACGCTGTGAACGGCGGAGGGCAAAAGGCCTCAAGAATAACTGGATGCACGGTGGAGAACGGAACTTTAGGAAGATAACTCTGGTGAGGATGCAGAATAGCTTTGACCATCCAAGGGGCAAAATTTAAACAGGACGGCGAGGTCGAGAGTGCCTGCAAATCTCTGATTCTCTTAAGAGAGGTGATTGCCATTAGAAAAAACATTTTAAAGGTCAGAAGCCTGACAGGCGCTTATTCCATAGGTTCGAAGGGGGTGCTAACTAGACCCTCGAGCACCGTCGCTAAGTCCCATGGAGGGACTGTCCTTCTAGAAGGAGGCATCAGTCGCCTCGCTCCTCGAATAAAGCGGACAACTAAAGGGTGCTTTCCCACAGTAACCCCTTCAATCACTGTCCCCTGTGCCTGAGATAAAAGATCTCTCCTGACTGGGATCGCCCAAGGAGAGCCATCTAGGAGGGATACTAGGTCCGAGAACCAGATTCTGGTTGGCCAACGGGGAGCTATCAATAAGAGGCGAGACCCCTGTTGACGGACCTTCACCAGGACTCCCGGGAGCAGAGCTGTCGGAGGAAATGCGTAAAGACGCAGTCTGGGCCACGTATGGGCCATCGCGTCCAGACCCAGGGGAGCTGGATGAGTCAGAGAGAAGTAGAGGGGACATTGTGCTGTCTCCTGTGTAGAAAAGAGGTCCACCTCTGCCTCGTAAAATCTTTCCCAGATTTGTTTGACTACTTCGGGGTGGAGTTTCCATTCCCCGTTTGTCAGAGCTTGTCTGGACAGCAAGTCTGCTCCCACATTCATATGCCCGGGGATGTGAATTGCTCTGAGGGACAGAAATTTGCCCTCTGCCCAGGGCAGAATCTGCTGGGCCAATTTGTTCAGGTGGCGCGACCGCAGTCCGCCCTGGTGATTTATGTATGAGACTACTGAAGTGTTGTCCACCCGCACTAGGAAATGGTAGCCTCGCAACTGCCGGAGGAAGTATTTCAGGGCCCGAAATACAGCCATCATTTCGAGGCAATTGATGTCCCAATCAAGAAGATGAACTCTCCAGATCCCTTGGGCTGGACGGCCATTTAAGACCGCACCCCAACCCGGGCGGGATGCGTCTGTCGTTAACATCTTGCGACGACAAAACGGACCGAGAGAGGGACCTGAGGTCTGAACCACATAGAAAGGGTGCGAAGCCCCTGGCGCGTCACCCTTATATGCCTCTGGGGGTTGGCCCTTCGATGAAACCCCCTGGCTCTGAGCCACAACTGAAACGGTCTCATATGCAGGAGGCCCAGAGGTATCACTGTGGAAGCCGCCGCCATGAGACCTAGAACTCTCTGAAAGTAATGATTTGTCACTTTCTGGCCTAACCTGATGCTCCTCAGGGTGTTTTGTACGGACTTGACACGTGCCGGAGACAGTTGTGCCTGCATGTCGATAGAGTCCCATATGACCCCGAGATACGTTGTATTTTGCGTACGGGAAAGAACGCTCTTTTTGACGTTGAGTCTCAACCCTAGAGCTTTGAGATGAGCTAGGACGACATCCCGATGTCGAAGCGCTAGCTCTCGAGACTGAGCTAAAATCAGCCAGTCGTCTATGTAATTCATAATGCGGGTGCCCCGGAGTCGCAAAGGAGCCAGAGCTGCATCAATGCATTTTGTGTAGTGCGGGGTGACAAGGCTAGGCCGAATGGAAGAACCCGATACTGGTAAGCTTCGCCCCAAAAGCGAACCTCAGGAATCTTCTGTGTTGTGGCAAGATCTCTATGTGGAAGTATGCGTCTTTGAGATCGATCGTCACGAACCAGTCGTGACACTGTATTAGAGACACAATAATCTTGATTGTCAACATTTTGAATTTGACTGTCTTCAAGTAAAGTCTTCAAAAACTCCAACTGTTCTTACACGTACAAAAAAGTATGAGCATATAACCCCGGTTCGGTCAACCTTGCACTGGTTGCTTATAAAGAATGGCATTAACTTTAGGATCTTACTTACTACATATAGCCCTACATGGTCTAGCGCCATAGTTTTGAGTGAACTTCTATTGTATTACAATCCTCCACGTGCATAACGCTCTCCTGTCAGTTGGTAATACCTAGAATTTCAAAATCAAGTGCAGGTGGTAGATCCTTTTCTTATCTAGCGCATAAACTTTGGAATATTCTTTCCCTGCACTGTCCGGCAGGCAGACACACTCTGTCAGTTTAAATCTAGACTAAAGACGCATCATTTCAATCTTGCATACACTACACTAATATTAATTCTCAGAGGATTTAGGCTGCATTATTTAGATCAACCGGAACCAGGAACACATCGGAACGGTTGAGCGATGTCTTGTGACTATGCCGTCTCACGGTCACAAAGTTTCCCAGCTGCAGGGGATTTTCAATCGGAACCGAGCTGTGTGCACTAACATGCCTCGCATCCAAAGTGTTTTCTACGGTCCTAACACTCTTACTATCCTCAAATAAAGATTGGATGCGAGACTCTAATTCTTAGATCTTCTCCGTCAGCCTAACTACTACGTTATTGCTTGTTAATTTGTTAATTCCCCGCACCTGTTCCCTGTTGATTTTGACCCCTTTAAATAGTCCTCATGTTTCATTATCCTGTTCAATTCAATTCAATTCAAGTTTATTTATATAGCGCTTTTCACAATGTGTATTGTTTCAAAGCAGCTTTACAGTGGCAAACAGGAAAAACAGATAAGTTAGAACACAGCACAGTGCATGGTGTTTATACAATGAGTAAGATCATTCTAATAAATAAAGCTAATTTATAAATAAATAAATGAATGAATGCAGTCTCCCGGTGAGCAGGCCAACACTGCCCTGCTGTGGCGAGGAACCCAAACTCCAATGATTGATTAATGGAGAAAAAAACCTCGGGAGAAACCAGGCTCAACCGGGAGGGCCAGATCCCCTCTGACGTGTCATAGCTGCACTCAAACTGGTGACATGTGATTTTAGTTTAGCATTTAATACCAAATATTGTAACTTCAGCATTAATAAGACAAATAATCCGTCTTTGCTCTTGGTTGGGGATGTAGTGGTCTGAGCTGGGATGGTCTGATGGTCATATTTCTCTTGGCTGGTGGTGGAATTGCCTTAGATGGAGCTGGGATGGTCAGTCAGTCTGCAGCTGTAGCTGGCGTAATCTCAAATTGGGGATGGGCATCTGTCAGTCGTCTGGACACGGTGGAACTTCTTCTTACCTCGGGATGTGCATCCCGAGGCAGAGGCGGAAAGAGAATAAAGAGAATAATTAGCGTAGCTGCTGTTCATTAACTATGCATTAAGTGAAAGCTTGGCTGAAAAGATGTGTCTTTAATCTAGATTTAAATTGGGAGAGTGTGTCTGACCCTCGAATAGTATCAGGAAGGCTTTTAAAGGACCACCCAAAGGCCCAACGACGGAATCCAATGGTATGGTTGAAGGGATCTCGTGTTCTGCTTCTCCTCAGCGATTTCTACATGAAGTTATTCAAGAACTGTTACAATTTAGTTCAATTTAAATGACTCTGTGGTTAAGACCGATCTGACTCCAATTTCAATATAATATAAAATAACTTGTATGTCATTTCAAATGTATCTGTTGATAGGCGTTAATTTATCTATAAATCTTCATATTTTAATAATTAATATTAGAGTTATTCTTTCGATTGGGACCTGCAGTCGCTCAGAGTCTCACGCCGGCCGGGCTCATGGATCTCACGGACACAAAACGGTCAGTTCCGATCTCTAGTCAGAGGTTGCCGGGTAAACTAATATCATTAAGTTTGGCCGCGATATGCTTGCTCAGAAACATAACAATAATTATTTTAGTCACGATCATGCAACTTGCTAGGCCAGATGATAGGTGGAAATCATGTGAGCTTTAGCAATGCTCCTTTAAAAAATCTAGTATAAACTAGCCCTACCTATCCTGACACATCGATTTTGCGGTAACAGAACAGGTTCCTTTCAATCTACTTGTAATAACAAACTTTGAAGAATTGAGATAATATCAACAATAACAATTTATTAAACCAGGCAGGCACAACATTAATTAAAATCATAAAATGTGTATACAAAGAAATTCCTAATGTACTAAGCAAAGATTATTAACTTAGTATAAGAATAAAATAAAACCACAAAGTTTATCATACCTGGTAAAATTGAGACACACATTTGCAGTGTGGGAAGTTCTGTTTACAGATTCTTCCAAATCAAGACACACAGCTGTAATGTGGGAAGTTCTGGTTACAGAAGCCTTCCTCCAGTCTTTTGCCAATTCACCTTATATACCCAGATGTAACAAAGCCAATGGTCAGCGAGAAACTTGATTTGTTTGTTTTCTCTTCAGTGAAGAGAACATCAAAGGAGATCACAATCTACATATAAACAGGATTCCCTGAGAAAGTCACACCTCTTTGAGGAGTGCAGGTGATGGGTTAGAATTAAGCAGTTTTAATATACTATCTGTTAGACTTTAAAAAACTAGACCTTTTTACCCATCGCACCATGACCTTTAAAACAATACAAACATGAATCATCAAAACTTCATACTATGACAATAAATGATATACACAGAATAAAGCGTAAGCATTTTCCTAGTGATCAGGCCCTGAAGAGATGAAGGGGAGAGGTGTGATAAGAAGAGGGGGTTCAATTCTTGGGCATCAACAACCCCTTAGGGGAGGGCAGGATATCATTCCTCAGAATCTAGCAACAAATGGGGTTTGATTGTCTTGTATCCTAGCATCAAAAACAACCTTAATTCTTAGAACATTTCCAGCTGCCTTACAGTTCCTCCCCTGACCCCTTTGGGCAATCTCAGAGCAGTCCCAAAGGGGACATTTTAAGGCATTTTTGGGTCATTGTGTATCAATTATTACCGCAGAAGTCTCTGTAGAAGCGGCACTGTTCAGAGCGTGTGGATCTTTGGTGTTCTTTGACCAGCTTTGTTTCCACCTAGGTCTGATACTCTGCAATATAATTTGTTGTACCAAGTCCATCGTTTCAGTCAGAGCCCATGTGCTCTGTTTGTAGAAGGTGTCTTCCCACCAAAGAAAAACATCTGTGTGTAGTAGTATCCTCCCCAGGATATTTATCTGACCCATTTATCCTAAGTTACCTCTTGGTAGAAGGTATGGCTTGCAGGACAGCTCCATAGGTGAAGGAATTCATCTCACTAATAACACACCATTGTGTATGAGACACCTGAACGACATCGGCATAAGCATACAACAATTGAACACTGATGAGCTTAGTAACATTGGGAGAAGATGGGTTACAACAACAAATGAGATAACTAGATCTTTCATGTTACCTGGTGCGAGTGGTAAATAAGGTCTCAATTTCATCCATAGCCATTTATAATATCACATAAGGTGATCCCATTTGATTACCTGATTCTTCACTACTAAAGTGGAATTTAGAAACTCTGAGTATTTTAAAGGGAGAGTGTCAAAAGTCAATTTAACTGGCATATTCTCCAGTGTTATACATCATTTCATCATACAATACTAGTGTATAATATACCTTTCAAATATATTGCATATAAAATACAAATGTACAGAATGCATATAAATGTATTTACATGTGAATATAAAATCCAGATAATGTTATGCATAATATGGTATGGTTATATAACCTATTTTAATAATCATAATAGTAATTCAGAATACTCAAATATGAGTTAACTTTGCAGATCTATCATTACAAAGAAGTAGGTAAGAACATATTCTGAATCTCTAATTTAGCTATTGTCAACAAATTCTGTGCGGTTGATGTGTACAGTACGCTACGTCATGTTCAATGTTAAAACTCTGAGTGGGAATTGCGAGGCCGATTGCAGAAGCGCCAGCACTTCAGATCTAACCACTCTTAAAAACTTTCATTAGACATATGTTAAAAACCAGTGTGCTATCTGGTTTTGAACAATGCCAATGATTTAAATTGAAAATTGCACAAAATTTCAATTTCACATCTCTTCATCAGAAATTAAACATTTAACTATACATAAAACTGTAACCATGCAGATATCATATGTACATTGCAATGTTCCACATAAATCAACAGAATTTTAACAACAGGTTTTATCTTATATATAAATACGCATCATGGGTTTGTCCTATGTGTGAGATGCTATATAGTTGTGTGTATGCATGACAGGCTCTATATCCTTATGTATCACAATTGAAATCTAGACCAGTCATTAGAGGTGATTGGTAGTGTTTTGAGCCTGGATAACTTTTAAGGTTATGCCAGATATTCATTTTATGAGATTATAGTGGTGAAAGTGTGTGCACAATGCTATATGTTCATGTCTTGGAGATGGGTTTAAACAACAATCTGTGTTGCACAATTTGGATCCGGTGCTACACCGGGAGACCGTGTAACTACTTTTGTGATGTAGCTGTGAAGTGTGAATGACCCCTAAAAATATAATATCACCATCTCCTCCATTTCAGTTTCTAAATCACCTCTCTGGTATCTGGACTCTATAAGGAGTCATAGTGATCAACCTGAGAAGAAAGACTTTAGGATAACAGAGATAAACATTTCATTTAGCTTTTGGGCAGTTTGCATCAAGACATTTGGTGTCATCTTCTATTTCCACTGATAGTCACAAACACACAACTCTCAAAGACCGCATTCTAACAGGTTTAATGACATCCGGGTGTGAATTCTTTCTGTTAAACAGATTTGCACATAATGCAAATTTAGTGTTATAGGCCATATTCTTTTGTTCTAGGTCATATTTGACTAACTACTGTTGTCTCATTGTACTCTGAGTGTGTAGCTCCTTAAGCAATTAAACATTCACAGTCTGCTGTGTTGTGAGTAATATAAACCCAGTTATTCTGGGGAAATTTCTGAATTAATTGATGACTTGATGTCATAATTCTAATCCTAATCCTACATGTAAAATTGAATAGATTTAAATAAATTTGCTCTCAATTCAGTCAAATCTGTGGTTTAATCAATCCACATGTTGTTGTGTTGTCTGCTTAGTAATTCACATTTTATGGCACTACTCACACCTGACCATTTGAGATCTTTGAGGCCTGTAAGGACTAGGGAATGTATGTGTGATATTTAACAGATGGTTCACTATCACTTGTGCCATGGTATAATGCTAAACTATACCCCCCTTTTTGGCACTGGGTAGTGGACCAATGAAATATAAATAGAAGAATTTTACGAGTCTTTACGTGGGTTTGACCCATTAAAGTTAGAAATGCATGTGATGCTTCACTTTTCACCATATGAGGCCTGTCTGGCCGTTATAATATAATCTATATCATAATGTGATTATAATATTTATTACACTATATTAAAAATAATATAAATTAAAATAATAATTTCATTGCTGGTCTCAAGGTCTTCCAAAAGGATATTTATAAATAAGCAAAACTGAAAACACATTCCTGTGATTTTAATGCTGCATTATGTCTATTTTGTTTTAAACAACAGCACTCCGGTGCTGTAAACATCCGAAAAAACTACAAATAGATACATGACTGGGAGCAGGGCTTAAATCTGCTCAATTTGAGGTTTTTGCAATAGTAAGGAATTAAACACAGATATCTCATGTTTTTTTTTTTTTTTTTTTTTTTTTTTTTGGCTGAGTGTTCTAATGTTAATCTATTTACATATGAAAAGAAATGAATTTGGCAGATTGGTGCAGAGCACAGATGTTCTTTTAGGTTTTAAAAGCCTAAATTTTCTGTCAATGTTAACACATCCAAAAGTGCAAAAATACTTTTTGTAGCTCTCACTGAATTACTGTAAACAGGAATTCTACATTCCTACAGTGATTTCAGGACTTTACTATCGGCTCTTTTTATTGCTTTCAACAATCTCTAGACAACTGGACCAATTTGCCTCTTTGACAATTACCACAGTCTCATAAAGAAAGGACAGAGCCTAGAACTCAAAGACAGTACTTACTACACTATACTGTATGTCAAGATTTAACCTGGCTTTCAATAGGACCTTTAACTGATTCACAGGAAAAATAATATTTTATTAATTACAATTTGGCTAAACTTCTCACTTGAAACAAGTATAGATAGTACATGTTTTCTGAGTGGGGGTTAAACCCTTTGATCTCAGTGTTTTGTCTCCCTCAGTGAGATAAGGCCATACACACTCTATTGAACCATGTAACAATAGTTTTATCATTAACTTTTTATTCATCAGTTTTAGTTTTGCCCTCTTTAGTCAAATTTCAGCAATTGGGAATTCTGCATTTATTTTTAAGAGTTGTAATAACACTGCCTGGTTTCATTCTACTTCTAGGTCTATCTTATTCCATGAATCCATTTGTTAATCCTGAGTTTTCTCTTTAAGATATCCACAGGCACTCTGCATGTGCTTTAAATACCTTTTTCCCTACTTGCTGAATATCCAAACTTCTGTTCTACTTCACGTGTGTTGGTCATTTTAACTCCAACAGGGCCAACTTAAACCATTCATACACTTCCCTTTTTCCATCATTCTCCTTTTGATTACAATGCAGATCTTACTTAAACAATCATTATTAATACTGATGCTTTCAGCATTTAATTATCACAATTGCTTTATCTGTGTTTTTGATACATCTTTTCTCATATGCACTCATTGTCTTGCAATTTACATACTTTTCCAAAAGGACTTTTTCAATTTTTACATCTTGTTCAGAAGAGGCTTGTTTGCCTTAAGGGTTGCAAATTTCTGGCAACAACATAAACAATTGTAACATGAAGTTGAATTATGGATTTCATTTTAACCTTTGTTAAGAACCAGAATAAAATTTGGATGAAATTACTCCATTTCAAAAAGACTCTTTGTTGTATTGACAAACAAAGGATCTCTGATTTGCAGAGGTAGTATTTATCTCTCATCTACACTGCTGCTATCATCTTCCTGATAATGTGATTTTCTGTAATTATCAAGCCATACCGGATTTCTACGATTTCCGGTTTAATAGTGGGTATTCCGACCCATTCTATAAATGTGTCTACATTGGGTGCGTCTTAGCTTTCCCTCAAGATTTCTAAAAGGCAAAGAAAATTTACTCACCACAACAACTGAAGAGAGAGGGAAGAATGAAGTCCAAACTTCTTATTCAGTGCAATTCAGAATATTGCACCATTAAGACATAACTAGCATGTACAAAATCATCACGTCGGGCTCACCAACTGTAAAGGACCACCCAAAGGCCCAACGACGGAATCCAATGGTATGGTTGAAGGGATCTCGTGTTCTGCTTCTCCTCAGCGATTTCTACATGAAGTTATTCAAGAACTGTTACAATTTAGTTCAATTTAAATGACTCTGTGGTTAAGACCGATCTGACTCCAATTTCAATATAATATAAAATAACTTGTATGTCATTTCAAATGTATCTGTTGATAGGCGTTAATTTATCTATAAATCTTCATATTTTAATAATTAATATTAGAGTTATTCTTTCGATTGGGACCTGCAGTCGCTCAGAGTCTCACGCCGGCCGGGCTCATGGATCTCACGGACACAAAACGGTCAGTTCCGATCTCTAGTCAGAGGTTGCCGGGTAAACTAATATCATTAAGTTTGGCCGCGATATGCTTGCTCAGAAACATAACAATAATTATTTTAGTCACGATCATGCAACTTGCTAGGCCAGATGATAGGTGGAAATCATGTGAGCTTTAGCAATGCTCCTTTAAAAAATCTAGTATAAACTAGCCCTACCTATCCTGACACATCGATTTTGCGGTAACAGAACAGGTTCCTTTCAATCTACTTGTAATAACAAACTTTGAAGAATTGAGATAATATCAACAATAACAATTTATTAAACCAGGCAGGCACAACATTAATTAAAATCATAAAATGTGTATACAAAGAAATTCCTAATGTACTAAGCAAAGATTATTAACTTAGTATAAGAATAAAATAAAACCACAAAGTTTATCATACCTGGTAAAATTGAGACACACATTTGCAGTGTGGGAAGTTCTGTTTACAGATGCTTCCAAATCAAGACACACAGCTGTAATGTGGGAAGTTCTGGTTACAGAAGCCTTCCTCCAGTCTTTTGCCAATTCACCTTATATACCCAGATGTAACAAAGCCAATGGTCAGCGAGAAACTTGATTTGTTTGTTTTCTCTTCAGTGAAGAGAACATCAAAGGAGATCACAATCTACATATAAACAGGATTCCCTGAGAAAGTCACACCTCTTTGAGGAGTGCAGGTGATGGGTTAGAATTAAGCAGTTTTAATATACTATCTGTTAGACTTTAAAAAACTAGACCTTTTTACCCATCGCACCATGACCTTTAAAACAATACAACATGAATCATCAAAACTTCATACTATGACAATAAATGATATACACAGAATAAAGCGTAAGCATTTTCCTAGTGATCAGGCCCTGAAGAGATGAAGGGGAGAGGTGTGATAAGAAGAGGGGGTTCAATTCTTGGGCATCAACAACCCCTTAGGGGAGGGCAGGATATCATTCCTCAGAATCTAGCAACAAATGGGGTTTGATTGTCTTGTATCCTAGCATCAAAAACAACCTTAATTCTTAGAACATTTCCAGCTGCCTTACAGGCTATTCCAGAGTTTAGGTGCTACGTATGAGAAAGCTCGTCCCCCTTTGGTGGATTTTGTTATTCTAGGTGTTATCAAAAGTCCTAAGTTTTGAGATCTTAGAGAGCGTGATGGGTTGTAACGTGATAAAAGCTCGGTTAAGTAAGTAGGTGCTAAACCGTTCAGGGCCTTGTAAGTAATTAAAAGAATTTTAAAATCAATACGATACTTAATGGGTAGCCAGTGAAGCGATGATAAAACTGGGGTTATGTGATCGTATTTTTTTGACCTAGTAAGAACTCTGGCAGCTGCATTCTGAACTAACAACCACTAAGTAGAGCATTACAATAGTCAAGCCGTGAGGTCACAAATGCATGAATAAGCTTTTCTGCGTCTGCAACACATAAACTATTTCATAATTTGGCAACATTTCTAAGGTGGAAGAAGTCTGTTTTTGTGATATTTGAGATGTGAGTTTTAAATGAAAGGTTGCAGTCTAATATAACGCCTAGGTCTTTAACTGTATTTGTTGGAGTAACAGTGCAGCTTTCAATTTGCAGGCTGTAATCGGAGATATTCTGTTTACTTGATTTTGATGCTATAAGTAATATTTCTGTTTTGCTAGAGTTTAAAAGGAGGAAATTACTAGTCATCCAATGTTTTATGTCCTCGATGCACTCTGCCAGTTTGGATAGCTTAAAGGAATCATCTGGTCTTGATGAGATATATAGCTGAGTATCATCTGCATAACAGTGGAAGGTAATTCCATGTTTTCTAATAATGTTGCCGAGGGGCAGCATGTATATGGAGAAAAGCAAGGGTCCTAAAACTGATCCCTAGGGTAATCCGTAATTTACTTGCGTAAGATTTGATGATTTCCCATTTAAATGGACGTATTGATATCGGTCTGTTAAGTAAGATCTGAACCATTGCAGTGCCTGTCCCTGAATACCGATATAACTGTGTAAACGATCTAGTAGTATTTTATGGTCTACAGTATCGAAAGCAGCACTAAGGTCAAGCAGGACTAAGAGTGAGATGTTACCTTTATCTGAAGCAATAAGGAGGTAATTTGTAATTCTAACGAGCGCAGTTTCAGTGCTGTGATGCGGTCTAAAGCCAGACTGAAACTTTTCGTTCGTGTCATTATTTTGTAGGAAGGTACACAGTTGAGTTGACACTATTTTTTCTAGTATTTTAGACAAGTACGGTAGATTTGAAATTGGTCTATAGCTTACAAGTTCATTGGGGTCTAAGTTTGGTTTTTTGATGAGAGGCTTGATTACAGCCATCTTAAAGGCCCCTGGGACATGTCCTAGATTAATTGACGAGTTGATTATGTTACAAATGGGCTCAATTACAGCAGGTAGTAACTCTTTTAATAAAGTAGTCGGAATGGGGTCTAATAAGCATGTCGTCGGTTTGGATGTTGCAATTATTTTAATTAAATCTTCCTGATTTATAGGAGAAAAACACTCTAGCTTTTCTTTTTGGGTGACGGTTGAAACTAATTCTTCCGACACACTTGGAGGTTTGGTTTTAGCTATGTTGTCTCGTATTATTTCGATTTTCTTAGTAAAAAAACTTCATGAATTCATTGCTACCAAGGTGCGGCGGAATACCCAGGTCAGGTGGAGTCTGTTTGTTTGTTAGTTTAGCAATTGTACTAAATAAAAACCTTGGATTGTTTTTGTTATTTTCTATGAGGTTATGGAAGTGCTCGGCTTTAGCTGCTTTTAGTGCCTTTTTGTAACAGCTTGCACTCTCTTTCCATGCAATTTTAAAGACCTCTAATTGGGTTTGTTTCCATTTGCGCTCCAGTTTACGCATTTCTCTTTTTAAGGCACGAGTGGTGTTATTATACCATGGTGCTGTGATCTTTTCATTTATCCTTTTTGACTTCATAGGTGCGACCGCTTCTAATGTATTAGAGAAAATAGTGCCCATGTTGCTGGTCATGTCATCGAGCGATTCTATATTAGTTGGAAAGGTTATTAGAGGAGTCAGATCTGGCAAGTTCTTTACGAAACTATCTTTAGTAGTTGAGGTGATTGTTCTACCTTGTCGATAACGAGATATACAACTGATTTCTGCAGTGCGCAGTGTACATGTTATAAGATGGTGATCGGAAACATCGTCGCTTTGAGGTATAATATTGACATTGGTTAGATCAGCTCCGTGAGATATAATCAAGTCTAGGGTATGATTAAGGCGATGAGTAGGACTATTGATGTATTGTGTTACACCACAAGAGTCTAGTAGTTCTTTAAACGCCACAGCTAATGGATCGTTAGCAATATCTACGTGGATATTAAAATCTCCAACAATCAGTACTTTATCGACGTTAACAAATAGATCCGTTAAGAAGTCTGCGAACTCTATCAGAAAATTAGTGTAAGGCCCAGGGGGTCTATACACAGTAACCAATGTAAGAGAGACCAATGGTTTTTTACTTTTATTTGGAACAGTTATGTTCAACGCAAGCACTTCAAATGATTTAAATGTATGCATTGTTCTCCGAGTAACGGTAAGAAAGTCTCTAAAGATTGTTGCGGCACCACCTGTGATCATTTCATTTACAATAACTGCCTTTGGAATTAGTGATCTAATATTAAGTAGCCCAAACTTTAGGCGTTGGTTTTGCTCATTAACTATATTGTCTTTTATTGTGGTTTAATCATGATAAGATTTTTTCTCATACTTTTAAATAAATTATTATTTGGTTGTATTATTCGGGGGACAGACACAGTCTCTATGCATTTGAAAGCAGTTAGTGAAAGCATTTCCTGATAATGCTTCAGTCTATTTATTATTTTAAAGACATTATGATACGTGTTTGATCAAGACTTTCCCCCAAAGTTTAAGTTACAAGCCCATGACATTGATACAAATCAAGAGGGTTGCTGGTGGTGTATTCAATCTCCAACAGTCAAACACGATAGAACACATCTATAATATAAAGATGCGGCATCTCTGAAAAATTATGGCATGCCTCAACCTGAAAGTGTAAAGCTTCTGCTGTACAATCACTCATTTTCACCATTTTCATCTGGAGTTGTGATTTTTTTAATGAAATTCTACTGCAGCGCAATCAACTGGGAAAACAAATAACACTGAATGTAGTTGATCTTTGCAAATACAATGCAAGAACAAAAGTATTACAAAACCATTGTTTTGTACAATATAAGGTTAAATAAAATCACTTAAAGACATTTATTATTCATTAGCAAGACAACAATAACTTTGCTATTACAAAAAGGGCAGCTTCTGTTCAAACTGGCCTCCAACTTCCAGAAATAATATACAAAAGACAGGGTGAAGACAAAGAGCTTTTAATCAATTTGGATAAAGACGTCCATGCGTAATCTATGTGTTTGATAGGATAAATTCCACATGGACAAAAGCTGAGCCAAATTCTCAGTGATTTACATTAATCTCCCATTGTCAGCCATGTGGTAAACAGACCATAGCAGGTGTCACACTCTGTGAATAAACCTTTTAAAAGATACTGAGATTTACTGCTATCTAGTTTATCTACAGCCTGCAGACAAGCGATAGTGTCACTCTATTCCCCTCTGTATATGACTTTGTTTTTGTCTGTTTCATGCATTTTGATTTCATACAGCGTGTTTGGAGGGAGATGCTTTGCCATGCAGTCCCAAATATAGACAGCCAGGTTTTCTGTGGTGCTGTATAGAATAAATAAATATGAATATGTCATAAAAGGGTTTAAATAAACATTTCAAAATTATTTGCAGACAGATACGGTGAAAAAGATTTGTTGACAAATACCTGACAACATTAGCAAAATATGGAACATCAAGGTCCAGATTTTTATGGTCAAGCGGTTTCATGATGGTCTCCTACAAGCATATTTAAACTTCTTAAAATATATATTTTTTTAAAACTTAGAAACATTCATACTTTCGTGGATAACATGACTTGATCTGAAAAACTTGCCCAAAAACATATTTGTCATTTTTTAAACCAAGTTAACTGGACTTAAATCTGCTATAGATTATAACAATAGTGTTATTGCGTTGTAGGCGGCAGAAATGTGATCATCGGGGTATTCAGTTGTCATATTATGTGTATGCAAGACTATTTCTTTTGTATAAATATTGTATAATAAGTAATATATAGCCTCTTACCTCAATAATTTTCTTTAGATCAGTAAGGTTCATTACCATTCCAGTGTTTTTGTCGATCTATAAGAACAAACAACATGAAATATACAGTACATGCATGTGTGTGTGTGTGTGTGTGTGTGTGTATATATACTGTACAGACAGACATGAATATAAACCAGGCATGTAGAAATGATTGCAACATACCTTTCCCTTAACAGTCACTTCAACTGGAAAAAATATATTTTAAAATTATTTTTTGCATGGTTGAAATTGTTTAGGTTACAAATATGCAATATTACAGGATAATCATAGTACCAAATGCACATATAACTCACCTGTATAGTTATGTCCATGGCCATTGGGGTTGTTGCATTTTCCAAATGTTCTTTTGTTTTCTTCGTCACTTAATGATTTGCTAAATGAATGAACATAAGACAAATAAAAGTGATAATTATTACAAAAAAACTGTACACTTATTTTATTAGTTATGTGTGCAGATGGTGCAAAATGCAGCCGCACACCTTTTAAATGGAACTAGGTAAATATGAGCACATCTCTCCCGTTTTATTCTCACTTCATTGGCTGCCTGTACACTTAAGGATCAATTGTACAATTATTTTATACAATATAAGCGCTAAATGTTCTTGCCCCACTCTACATTTCTGAGCTGCAACACCATCATATGCCCACCCATTATCTCATGTCAGCTGATAAAATGTTACTGAGCACATCTCTCCCATTTTATCCTCACTTCATTGGCTGCCTGTACACTTAAGGATCAATTGTACAATTATTTTATACAATATAAGCGCTAAATGTTCTTGCCCCACTCTACATTTCTGAGCTGCAACACCATCATATGCCCACCCATTATCTCATGTCAGCTGATAAAATGTTACTTAACATGTAAATATGTTACTGTCACTAAAACGTAAACTGAGAAGAGGACTGTGCCTTTGCTGGGCCAGCTCCTAAATTGTGGAACTTTTGCACTTTCTATTAGACAGGCCTCTTCGCTTTCTTCATTCAAATGACTTTTGAAAAATCATATTTTCTCCTTATCTTTTGAAACCTGATGTTGACATTTTGATTGTTTTAGTGTATGTGATGTAATTATATCACATGTTTGTATACGTTTTATGTATTAACTTTTCTGTACAGCACTTTGGTCAACTTCGGTGGTTGTAAATTGATTTATAAATAAAGTTTGCTTGCTTCCTTGCTTTTTAAAAACTACAATTCCCATAGATCCTTTCCATCGACGCAACGCGTGTCTCTCTTCCTGAAGCCTACATGGATAATGGTTGTTAAGATCACGTGAGTGGGATTAAAGCACAAATCTACCCAAATATATTGAAAAATTTAGCTCGCCTTACACGTTTACACATAGTACAAAGCTACAAAGATAACACTGCGTTAAACGTATGTGTGGAGAGCTGTTAACAGTAAGATACTGGAATATCACAGCAAGTAAACCGATGTTCAGACCATCACATAATAACGTCATAGAAGTAGTTGTGGGGTTAAAGCAAACATGGTTTGTTAGTTTTAATGAGTCATTGCTTTGAAACGCAGAAACAGTGTTAACGTGTTTATACTACCTGTGTAATCGATGGCAAGCACAAAAACTCTGAACACGCGTGATGTAGCAGATACGTTCAGCTGTAGTCTCAACGCTAGACATCTTCTTTCAGACCTAATATGTACTGTGGTTGACGATAAAGCCTTCTGTAAGTGACAACTAAACTATAATAAAGTCACTGCAGAGTATACATCATACAATTATTTACGGCGGATTGGAGGCGTGGCTTAACAGAGCCTCATCTCAACCTCATGGCATCACATGTGTAATCGATTATTTCATGGCATCAGCACTTTCCATGCGCATGATGCTCATTGAGTGTCATATAACGATTATAATATAATATATATACATTTAAGGAAATCATATAAAACAGAAAACTAAAAAATATATATTTATATAAATACAGTACATGGAATATGCTTTATTGCAACACCTTTATAATTTTTCTTCAGTGACGCACGAAAAATACAATTAAATGTTGAAGCTGCTCTTTTTGTCATACATTCAAAGTAAATTATGATTGACACTGTCAGTTAAACACATCAAATTAGGCAAATTAGTATACAATATTGTAATTTAATCCAAATACACTAAATCAGATCAAGAGGTGTCCTGCTGTCACATAAACTCATAGCCTAAATCACTTGTAGTCCACCTCCTTGTTTGCCATTCTATATTCCAGACAAACTCTCAGTATCATTTCAAATCAAAAGAGGGTTTAGTCATCATCACAGCTTCATCCTTTGTAATCCACTGTACTATTCATGTTGAATTTAAATAGCAGACAATGTAATTATGGTCAGTTGCTCAGAATCTAAAAAGCTTTCAAGGAGAGCTCGCCCCCAAGGTTCAAAATGGGCAATGCTAAAAGTGGAGCCCTTTCCAAAGACATACTGGAAGAGCTGAAGATGAGCACCAAGTACTCTGAGGAACAGCTTTATCCTTGGTACCAGACGTTCTTGAAGGAGTGCCTTCCGGTCGCATCAGTCGAGAACAGTTCGAGAGTATATATGCAAGTTTCTTCCCTGATGCAGATCCCAAGGAATATACTCAAAATGTTTTCAGAAGCTTTGATTCCAACAGTGATGGAATGTTGGACTTTAAAGAATACATTGTTGCTTTGCATCTGACATCCTCAGGAAAGTGGGCATTAGCTTTGTATGATTTAGACAGGAATGGCACCATCACAAAAAATGAGATTCATGAAATTGTGAAGGTGAATACAAAATCATAGTGAGCTAAACTACTTTTTAAGCATTTAATAATGCATAATATACTCATTGAAAAGCCACATTCTCAAATGTTGTATTCAACTCAGTGTTTGTTGATCTCATCTGACATTTGCACTTTTTATTGTAGTCAATATTCAACATGATCTCTGAAGAAGATCAGAAAAACCTTGCGGATGATGAAAACACACCTGAAAAACGAACTGATAAAATATGGGACTTATTTGGGAAAAAAGGAAACGGTAAGCAACTATTTGTGGACATCACACATGTATTATGTATAAGGAATTAAAAGTCTCTGTAGGCATCTAGAAAACTGTGATCTAGATAGCTGTGGGTCCTTTACCAAGCTTTGAAGAATAGTTGTGTTTTAATAATGGTGCAACACAATGCCAAAGAACTATTTTTGTCTGTATGGTTCCAAAACAAACCTTTAAAATCCACAAACAACCAATCTTTTCGTCCAACAATTTTTTTTTTAAAGAATATACATTCAGAAATTGTTGTTTTAAATTGCAGTTCATCCGAAAATGAAAGTTTGTCAGCGTTTACTTACTACATCTTTCTTCTGCACAACACAAAATGAAGAAAGTTGGGAACCGAACAGCACTGGACACCATTCACTTCTATTATATGCACAGAAAACCAATGCAAGTAAAAGGGTTTAACAACCTTCTTCAAAATATTTTCTTTTGTGTTCTGTGGAAGAAAAAAGTCATACAGGTTTCAAATGACAAGAATGGTAAATGATGACCAAATTTTCATTTTTGGGTGAACTTTCACTTAAAGGTCCTTGAAGAACCAAAAATGTTTCTGCCATGGCATCGCTGTGAAGAACCCTTTAACACCTTTATTTTTAAGAGACAAAATGACAACTTCTGATTTATGTTTTGTCTTGCAGGTATAATAACAGAGGGAGAGTTTATTCAAGGAGTCATGGCCAATAAGGACATTCTCAGTCTAATTCAGTTTGATGAACCCCAAAAGGTCCAAGAAAGGCTCAAAGAGAAGAAGCAATAACATAATGTGTAACATCATCTTGTTTTAGTTCAATCTGATTCTTTTAAATGACATATGCATGAATAGTGGATCAGTACCAGCTGTTCGCGTTCAAGCTTCATCTCCGGAAGAAGTAAGTATTACACATCGTTTTTAAATTGCCTTTCTGAAATAATGTGCTTAGCATATTAGCGGCTGTTGTTTACATATTCGCTGCTAAACCTGAGACATGGTCCAAAGACAGGTGCTATGTCGTAGGGTTAGTGGTAAAACGCATAGTCGGTTCAGAAGACTTGTGACCAACATAATTACTGTAAAGCGTATGAGGTTATGCAAAAATTTCTACTCACAATGTAATAACACCTGGTTACTGATCTTTACATACCTGTCTGTCATATACAGATACTCTGGAAGCATGTTTATGCCTATATTTGTGTTTATGTCTGTTAGTAATTTGCATGCACGTGATAAATCATCAATGGCCAACATTTCATACAGCACATGGTCAGCATATGATGTTTGTTTTTTTGTCTTTACCATTAAATTCATATTTATGAACAAGGCTTTTAGTTGAATTTTATTGCAGTTAGTGTATGGTTTTGGTTGGGCAAGGCTTAAAAGACATAATTGCGCTTTCCGCTATATTGTTTGTCTTGATGTCATCCAAACCAAATGTGTAAGCGTTCTACCTCATTTTTTTGCATACGGGGAATGGAGCAGAAGCTGATTGGCATTTAAAGAAACACACAAAAAAATGACGCGTATTCCATTGCAGCCACAAATGGCCTTGTTCAACATTTTATAATGAAAGATATGTGGTGTATTTGAGCTGAAACTTAACAGAGACATTCTGGGGATACGACTGACTATTTTTACATTGCAGAAAACCCCAGGATTAGCGGCCCTTTAGAACCAAATTGAAAGAAAAAACTGACTTATTGTGCAACAGTGTTTAATGTATTTATGTACAACAGGCAATATTTTAAGACCGGCATAGGACTCAGTAAACTCATGTTATGAGTTTATGTAATATTTAGATGAACTACAAATAAGTTCAAAATCTTCAGCCATTCATACAATAACAACAAGTATAAAAAACATAAAGGAAGCAATTTACAGTGATTATAATATAGATCCAAATTACATTTTTGTACAAAAATGAATCACAAGCACTGGCCAATGACAAAATCAAGTGCAATAGATTTAAAACTCACTCTCCTCTATGACTTCCTCCACTGTTTCTCCTAATGTCATCTCCCCATCACTGCTGGAGAGACTCTTGCGTGTGTAAAATTCCACACCTGTGTTCCGTCCACAATTCACGTCCTCTGCTGATTGGACAGTCACTTGCATTAGTTGTCCCTGTGTGGGGATGTTGTTTCCTTCCGTGTATGATTCACTCTGCTCTGTGGCTTGTCTGGGGTTCTTTTGTGAACACTTCCACAGATATTTGGGATGTATGTCTGCAAAGCAGTTGTCAACCTCAAAGCGGTTGGAAAAAAGAAACACCTGCCACCTCTTTTTTAGCTCAGCCTGGACCTGTAAGATGAGTTCTGAATTTAGTTTTTGTAAAAAAAGTATGCTTACTTTAGCACCAAATAACACTTAATTTATTGGGAAAAGTTGAGGTGCGTGAATCTTTTCTTTCATTTGTAATTCTTCTATTCATACTAATACACTCTTGGTTAATTTCCTAAAAAGTGTGAACACTACGAGGCTGTCAAAACATTGTTTGGTTTGTTTAAGGCAGTCTAGGAAACTTGTTTGAAAACATGATATTTGCTGAACCATTTGGTGATGAATTGTACACTTGATCTTTAAACCATGAAGAAGTAATTAATTATATTAAAGCAAATTTTCCAGAGCTCAAGAATCTTACCTCTCCATTAGCAAAGCAGTACAGAACCGCAACAACAAGACCCTGTGATACAATTATGCTCAGCGTTAAAATCTTTTTGTGCAAAACAAAAACTCATGTATTTTTCATTTCAATGCTCCCCCTTGTCCACAACAATATTTGAAGGCATCACCACAGTTCTAACCAATAATTATTCTAGAACTTGGCATTACTGGTATAAAACACAAAGTAATAGTTGAGAACCCTTGCTGTGGGACTAAAACAGTGTTTAGTGATTCAGACTACCAGAAAACAAAGGAAATAAGTCGTTTTTTTCTTACCTGGAAGGAGCTCAGGGTTAGATTGATGAAGTTCCGAACATAGCGGTTGCTACCCTCAACTGATTCATCGATAATTATGGTAAAGACAATCTCATGGACTCCAAGTAGAGGAACCAGCACAAGCGTTGCTCTGGCTAAACTGTGACACAGGGGAAAGTGTTATGAAATGTTTCATTATTATTATTATTATTATTAATATGTGTAGGCCTATTTACTTTGTTTAGTCATTTGTGTGAAACACACATAACTTTTAGGTTAACAGTGACTAACCTGTATCTGTAGTCAGTGAATTTCACTTGATCTGCTTTTAACTTTGACAGCAGAAGTTTAATGATTTTGAGAAAAATGCAAAAAATAACCTGAAAAAGTCAGAGTGCATTATCATATATCAACTCCGTCCTCAAATGTTCAATGTATGAAATTTTGCAGCAACCAACAGCTTTCTCCACCCCTCCCTTTTGAAGTGCTATAGTGGCTGACAAACGACTTTCCCGAAGGAGATGACGTATTTACAAATGTGCTCTGTTGAGCACTTTGTCTTTTTAGTGCTATCGTAGAAACAACATGACGAATTCCATCTAAGGGGACCCGCGGTGAATGTAGATAGAAATAGCTCATTCTACGATAATAAAACATAACGCCTCATTGTGTAAGCTCTTCATACACCTCTGAAGACATAGTTAGGTATGTTATATTGCATGACTGTCAATAGATCCTCTTAAAATGTACACAGTGGACCACTACATCATCTGTGGGTACTTTTATCCAAAGCAACTTGTATTCAAGAAATATAGATTGTATGTAACCCATGACCTAGCACAATGCTTTACCTTTTCTTTTAATTTGTGTGTAACTGTGAGAGACTTAAGTGATTCAATACATCGGACCACATCTCTTTTATCTATCACTCTCATGACTGCTTGTGACCATCATGAGATGTGTAGCGGAAATTGCTGTGAAATTACCATGAAACCCTTACAGCAGAATAGATGTTATTAAAAATTGTAGTAATTCAAGTAGCCACCCTCTTCTCTTCTCATACTGAAAATGTGTTTCCAATAGAAAACTGTTGCAAAAAAAGTGAGTAAAATTTCAGGTTATATAAAATTGATAGAGCCTCGTACTCACAATCACAGACAATGTTATTGGTCCTCTGATTATCCACCAGATCCACCTGATGTCATTGGACCAACAGCTTTAACAACAAGTTTTGTAGGTAATTATGCATGCCACATTTAACATAAATAAATGGTGACTTTGCATGAAGCATACAAAATTCATAACAATAATATAATTATACACCCTATAACCACTATCATACTACTCTTACACTATTTAATTATAGTTACAGTGTCACTTTTTTAATATGTATAATACATTGAAATACACAACCATTTGTTATTTTACATTGTCAATGTGTTATACTCTACAATTAATGCAATATATTAAAAATACTTACTATAATATGTATAATTTCTCTTACAATCTGTTTGTAATGCATAATCCACACTTAGTCATGTCATTATAAAATACTGTCTAAAACAAATTACATGCAATGTTGTCATATGAAAGTTACAATCTACAGTAAAAATACTTACTCTTTATTTTCATATAAAGTTTTGGCTACACTCCAGGGTATCACAAATAATAATGGGGTGCCTGAATGATAGGAATGAAGAAGAAAAATAATAATACATTTAAACAAAAAATATATGGGTAGTTGACAAATAAATATGTCCTATTGTATAACAGCAAAAATGTTGAAGATATCTAACAAAGAAGATGATTTTTCTCATATTTTATATTATAGACGAAATAAGATTATATTAAATTTGTTTTTAATATGACACATAGGTAGGTATAATTGTCAACTAGCAATGTGTTTTGGGGTTTTAATCCAATCCTACCCCATCCTATAACCATGTATGTCTTGAGAAGTCTTTTCCTGGCCAGCACTTCAGTGAACAGCAGTGTATGAAGAAATACTGCCTCCACCAGGAGCCAGAAGTAATTGCACCCCACAAAATATTCCATGGACACCTTTGAGGCCTTGCAGATCAAATACATCTGAAAGGTTATAACAAGAAAATATTATATTTTATAATCTATATTTATGCTATAAACCTATTATACTATATTATACTATTTATACTATAAACCTATTATATTAAAATACAAATGGAATTAATCTATCTGTACCGCAGAATTTGTGTAGCTGTTCCATCCAATTTCATCATTGGGCAGACTGGAATACATAACTTGAAATATAACCTCTTTGGTAATTACTGCCGTTGCTCTAAGTATGAATGATACAAAGAGGTTCATGTGGATGTAATTCCTTGTACAGTGTAACTTCCTGAAAACAACAGGTAAAATTAATTTATTGCTTGCTAAGGGACAAAAAAATTGATTTACAGAATAAATGACCTGATAATAAAGAAGTGAATGTGTTTTATCAGTTTAAAGAATGGAATAAAAGCATGTTGATTGCCATGATTAACTATTAACTAAATCATTTAATGATTGCCAACTTTATAAATAGATAAATCAACTTTATTTTAGCACTGTTGTTAAGGACCAAAACATGATTCACTCACCTCAGGCGACTCATTATCACAACAGCCAATGAAAGGGAAGAAAAAGACAGAGCATATCCTACGATGGATAAGACTCTCAGCACAGACTGCCGAAATACTTTTTCTTCCTGTGTATGCAGGATACCATTGTAAATAATGCCATAATGGAGACCGTACTTAAATGTATGGGTACCGAATTCACCTCAGACTTGAAAAAATGAGGGTTTTCACACTCTGACTGATTTCTCCATACAATGCTTGAATTCTCCTCAGTCTTCCAGGTCCCATTGACCGTACATTCCTTGTACACATTTCCAGTAGCAACTGAAATGACAAGACTAATGAAATATTCTTAAATTCGTTTAATTAGACAGTTTATTACTACTTGACCCTGTCAGTGAAATCATGTGAAAGTCATACAGTTGAAAGAAAAAGTATGTGAACCCTTTGGGCTTACTCGGATTTCTTCATAAATTGGTCATAAAATGTGTTCTGATCTTCATCTAAGTCACAACAATAGAGAAACACAGTCTGCTTAAACTAATACTGCACAAACATTATACGTTTTCATGTTTTTGTTGCAGAACATTCATAGTGCAGGGTGGAAAAAGTATGTGAACCTTTGGGTTTAATAACTGGTTGACCCTCCTTTGGCAGCAATAACCTCTACCAAAAGTTTCCTATAGTTGCAGATCAGACCTGCACAGTGGTCAGGAGAAATTTTGGACCATTCCTCTTTACAAAAATGTTTCAGTTCAGCAGTATTCTTAGGATGTCTGGTGTGAATCGATTTATGAAGAAATCCAAGTAAGCCCAAAGGGTTCACATACTTTTTCTTTCAACTGTACTCTTGCCATGATATAAGGAGCATCAAAATGTTTTTTTTCCCCCAAATGAAAGATTATGATGGATTTAAGATAATGTTCTAATTGATTTCATTTACTTTTCAGTGATGTTATTGACACTACATTTTAATATTTCGCAAAAACATAACATAAACGTAAAAAAATCTTAGTCCATATTTAATATATAGAAGTAAAGATTATGCAATATTTTCAGACAGTATCAAAATAGTAAATTATTCATTAAATATAAATTCACAGAAAATCATTCACATAATGCAAGGCACATTCTATTATATAATCTTGATATATTTAATTTTGACTATGACTCCATGTCAAATCATTTTCAAAAGCCAACTGTTATTTAATTTGCATAATTATTGTAACTATATAACTTTCTAAAACAAGCACAATATTACAACAATATTCTGCATTTGGAGTTGACCTACACAATAATCATTCATATAGCAAGAAGAAGCATCATTAGTTGCTTTGTTAAATGGTGTTCTCAATGCATAAAAGGTAACAAAACAATCAGTTAAAAAGATAATAAGATAACATAACAAATATGAAAAAAATAGACAATAAAACAAATAACTCACCTTCTATGATCCATGGTAAATAGGAAGGACAGGATACCGATATTATCCCAGGAGATGAATGTGGCCAACAGGCAAACTTGTCAAATGTACCATTGCAAAACAATCCTACAGGATTAATTTGAACCAGAAATAAGCACAATACCTTCAAGCGTCCTTGTTTATTTAACCTCTTAATGTAAATTTTCACCCACCAGTTCCAGTAGGGAAAGTAGCTGTCAGGGATCTGGTACAGTTCTCATGATACTCAGCACGTTTCTGGATCAAATCGTCCAGGCTGGAGCCCATGACCTTTACAAAACCAAAAAAAACAACATTTACTGCTGTTTATGTGTGGATTGTTAATCAACAGAGAGCATTCTACAATGTTGTTGTACAAATTACAAACTGTCATCATAGGAATAGTTTTATTGGACTGATGTTTTTTTTATTTCTTAAGCATTTTACAAACACAAGATGGCAGTATTTATGCAAGAGCTGCATAAAAGAAACACTCTATGATGTGTTTTCTCCCTTTTCAGCAATAAAGTCCCATTGTAAAGGTTTGCTAAACCTCCTGATGTTTATGTTAGCTTTTTTATTATGAAAGAATTACAAATATAGAAGAGTGTCCTGTGGTAGGTAATATTGAACACATTTGTGTTTCTGCTTCAATGAACAGATAAATATTTACACTCTGCCCTGTTTAAAAATCTCAGTTCCTCAATGTTTTTTTTCAGTTTAGAGCAAGATAATTGTTTGTAAAGAAAATTATTAACAGAATTTATGTTAAAATTGCAAATTAAGTAACAGTACACATCTGCTGTACATACTCTCTTTACCATACATTTGATATATATGCTTATGAGTTACTTTTTAAAATCTAAATTACAATGGATTAGAAGCAATAAAACATTTGGTATATTTTTAATATCACAAAACTATCATTTTAATTAAATATAAAATACAGACTAGTGGCTTTTACAGAAACCATGCAGTCTGGCGGATAATTGTTATTATGTTCTTTGTACAAATACTGTTTAACTATATGTGCAAAAAACAATTCATATTTTAGTCATATTTAGCATAATAGATATTTAAATTATTTCAAATTACAGCTTTTTATGATCTTTTTCCAAACTGTTATATTTTGTGTTATATCTTTCCTAATACAGTGGAGTTTTTATATTTAGATAATGTGCATCATATATGTTATGGTCACATCATAAATTCTTGCAGGACCTCAGGATGACTTGCTCAAATAAAAAACAAATTTTCATGTTCGGAAAATATACTGCCATCTACTTTCCATGCAATATTTTAAAAAGATCAATTTACGTTTTGTAAAAATTCAGGGTATGTGGAATTAGAATAGTAGTTAAACAGCAACACATGGACAGAAAATTGTCTTTTTATAAAAAATTGTCCTTACCTCAATTTTTTTTCTTTGCTACTATTAACTTAATTGATATATTTACCTTGTTGGCTTGTTAGTTAAACACATGTTCCATCTAGAATAACATAAAGTGATGCTTGTTTGATTGATTTTGTTTGATTCTTATTATATATTACGTATGATGTAAACAAAACTTGTTTCAAACTTTGTTTTCTTTTTAAAAATGTTACCCAGCTATTTATGGCTTATCTTTTAAAATGTTTTGGTAAAGTTAAAGTAAAAACTAACTTCTTTAAAAAAACATCCAGGTAGACTCTGTTTAGTGCGGCGGTCAAACAATCTTACCTGTGTAGTGTAGACAACCATAAACAGACCACAACGCAGAATATCCCTGTCCACCAGCCTTCTCTCAGAATAGGGTACCATCACCATGAACATGGCTCAATATTCACCTGCCCGCGAGGTGAAAAAACTCCACGACTTCATGCCACATCCCCAAGCCCACCTACCCGCTTTCGCTCAGCAAGATTTCTGACATCATGTTTAATTTCCTATATCATTCAATGTGAAGGGTCTTGACGTGAATGACCTTCAGCAGAACTGCAGAGCCCCCTGAGAACGATCAATGGGAGTTCCCAGACTCTGGTTACCTAACCTTGCAAATGAGAAAGTCTGTGTTGATTCACTCACTCCTGCTGCACTTCTGTCCCTCCTAGCTAATCAAGATAAGGCAAAAGACTATTTTCAAATGAAACTTGCTTGTTGTAGCCACTGACACGCTTACAAAACAAAGACTTTCAAAAGAAATTGCTGATTCCTAATTCCTGTCTTTTCTACTAAAACACATTTTTTACATTATTTTTTTTTATTTACTGTTATTTCCTGTTGGCATTATCCATTCATATGTATATTATGGCTGTCAAAAGATGAATCGTGATTAGGATCATCTGCTCCAAAACTCATTTTAACTTGTCTTAAAACAGAAAACAACCCGTCACATCACAGTTCAACAAGACAGGCAAGGGTTAAACGTTTAAGTGCAAGATAAACATTTGGAAATCTGTAAATTTCTCTCAATTAGACAAGACAAAAAGGAAATGCTAAATAATCTGGCAAAATACACAAATTTAATCCTAAATAATGGGGAAGATCATGTTTAAATTTGAAATGCTTGATTTCATTTGGCAAACACATCTTACACTGGCATTTTTCTGCACTTTGAATGTGCAAACTGTCTGTGGTACAGGGGCTGCTGGCAGACTCGACGAGCGGTTCAGATGGCGCTGAGACTCGAGACACATCACCGCTTCCCTCAACAGTCGCACTCGCAGCAGAATCCGGCCGTTGGTTGAAGATGCTCTCGGGGCTGTGAAGATTAGCTAGCGCCGGCAGTGAAGAAATGTCCTCGATAGCGGAGCTGTTCTTGTTGACGGATGCTGCCTTAGCTGAACAGTTGCTAACGTTTACTAGTGTGAAGAGATTTTCTTTTTCAGTATATATTTGAATTACTTTCTGCGTTCCTAATATCCTTCTGCTTTTGTAATTTCCGTTTAACGATCCCATTTAGCTTCTCCATGTTTGCATTTTTTGAGTTGTGTTTTGTAGCGGCGCTTGCTGTCAAACGACCGGCTCTGTGCACGTTGATTGACGTCATCGCCCTGGGCCCATTAGAGGTCGTGGGCCCCTGGGCAATTGCCCAGTTGCCCATATGGTTAATCCTGCCTCGTGTGTACTGTGGCATGCGTATGTAATCGGTGGCATGACGGAGCAGGATGTTTGTCACTGTGAACGAACAACCACACCGAGGTCTTTCTCAGCCCATATTCATCCCCAAACAATTCCAGATCACTTCCCACAGCATAAAAACAAAGAGCCGCCATGCAGCAGCTAATTTTCGGGGCTGAAGGAGTAGCTCCGTCGAGTTTGTCTCGACAAAGTTTTGCCAACAAGATGCAAGAGCCGCAGAATTTGCTCCCGTGGCATGCTTATTTTGTGTAGAATTTTCTCTTCTGACATGGTAGCCAGGGGACTAAAATGTAATGTAATGAAATTGTGCAAATACACTAATTAACTGGCTCCGCGGACGGCGCCATTTTTGATTTAAGACAACTATTCGCTGTCTCGCGGCCATAATTTGATCAAACTCCACTTACGTAAGATTCATTCCCTTTGACTATGCCTTTTCTGTCGAATGGTTTGCCAGCTGATGTACCTTGCGATAATAGGCTGTACTTAAAAACGCTAAAAACCTTCAGTGTATGTTAATTTTATTCATGAAAACATTTCAATAGCCTACACTGAGTGTATTAAACCCGAGTATTTTATAAGTAAAATTAAAACTAAGTTCAAGTAAAAATGTAAATTTAATACAAAATATAATTTTATATTAAATTATTATATAAAATTTTATATGTGAAATTAAACTGCGATGTAGAAAAGCTTATTGCATAGCGGTATGAACGATCAAAGTCGATAAGGTACTTTGGTATGAGCAGTCCAGACCAACCATACAAAAGTATGACTTACAGAAGGTATACTATAAACAATAAGAAGGTTTCGGGAAACACGTATCAACGATAAGGTACATCTTAAGGTATAACTTAAGTACGACGTAGTGTTAAGTAAGTTTCGGGAAACGCAGCCCAGGATATTAAAAATACACTTACCTAAAGGATTATTAGGAACACCATACTAATACTGTGTTTGACCCCCTTTCGCCTTCAGAACTGCCTTAATTCTATGTGGCATTGATTCATCAAGGTGCTGAAAGCATTCTTTAGAAATGTTGGCCCATATTGATAGGATAGCATCTTGCAGTTGATGGAGATTTGTGGGATGCACGAAGCTCCCGTTCCACCACATCCCAAAGATGCTCTATTGGGCCATTTTATTACAGTGAACTCATTGTCATGTTCAAGAAACCAATTTGAAATGATTCAAGCGTTGTGACATGGTGTATTATCCTGCTGGAAGTAGCCATTAAGCGGATGGGTACATGGTGGTCATAAAGGGATGCACATGGTCAGAAACAATGCTCAGGTAGGCCGTGGTATTTAAACGATGCCCAATTGGCACTAAGGGGCCTAAAGTGTGCCAAGAAAACATCCCCCACACCATTACACCACCAACATAATTGCGTTAATGAGAAATTGAAGAAGTGTTCCTAATAATCCTTTAGGTGAGTGTATAATGGCATGCATTTTATAGAGATTAAATTATCATCAGAAGGAAGAAAGCATTTCATAGTGGCTTCGCAGTGGAGTTATCAAAACAATTCATACCAATGGATTACAGATAAAGCAAACTTGTAGAAAACTTAGATGTAAGAGGATCAAATGAAAGAATCATTCTGCATAAATAGGTTTTGGTCTTACAGGCAAAGATTCTTCTTCGACGCAAAAGGCATTTGATTTATAGCATTAGATTAAATTATTTTGAATCTAAGAAGATTTTGCTCCAAGAAAGTTACTAATATTTATAGGTACAAGAAGGTATGGCCATTACCCAATCAACTTTCTTTCTCTTATTTGGAACTAAGTGTCCTGGACATGTAAACAAAATGGACTACGAACTTGTGCAGCCAGGCAGTCTAAAACTTAATGGGTTCTCATTATCTCTCTTACAGGGTCAATATGAGAGGCAGATATACAAAACTTAACAAATGATAAACAAATGCGCTTAAACTTGCAGCACAGTGTTACACAATCAATGTCCGCAATAACCTTGCTTAGTTAAAAATGTTTACTTAATGTTAGTTAAAAGTATTTCTTTGTTTTAATAAAAATTCCTCAGTTTTTATATAAAAAAGAAATTCCAAGGTAACCTACAAGGGATGAGTTGACACTCAGTATAGAGAAGAGGATTTACAGCACACACAACGGCACATACGGTAATTGATCCACCTTTTGTTTTGTTCTTCCAATGAACTGGATAATATTGAGAGAAATTAAGAGAAATGCTTCAGGCCTACCTTTTTAAAGCCAGCTGCACATGGTGTGGTTGCGTGTATATTTCCGCCACATGCTCAAGGCTCATCTCCACAACATTACAAAGATAAATGAGCGCATAAGCACTTATGGTGTCTGTGACTCTTTGTGTACACAGTGAGCTAACAGCGTGCTAAATGTTGATGCTGACACTTTGTTGCTACATTTGTACTTCAGAGAGCCCCCAATTAAATGTGTATACATTTCACTGATGTACAACCCAAGCATCAGTGAATGTAAAATTATATAAGTGAACCTCTTATGTTTTGTAAAACCCACCAAACTGGGGAAGACCAAAACGTTTGGAATTTAGCCGTATTAGGCTAATGCTTGCCAAAATGCTAAATATGTAGATTTATGATTCTGCTGGTGGGTGCTAATCCTCTATATCACCCCAGCACACAAGGAGAAAGAATTGCCTGATGTCAGTTGGCAGCGACACAGAATATTATTTTTAAGTAAGGTGACTCCCACGTGAAAAATAAATAAATGAAAAATAAGGTATGTAAACAATTGTGGAAAAATTCCTAGATTACACAGTATTTTTAAACCTTAAATTAATATTATTAAGTATTAAGTATACTACAGAATTAAGTACAGTACAAATTGAAGTTAATAATACTAAATACTACAATGTACTATAGTTACTTTAGTTCAGTTTACATTTTTAAATACAATACTAGTACAACAGGTACTAATAGGTTCACAATAGCACAGAACGGATCATATGCAAACATCCACAGAGAAAACAACACAGTTCTGACCCATTTTGAATGCCATTCATTGCACACACATGGGTTTTATTAACATAGTTGTACATCAGCCAATACACGGGAAACTAGTGCCTCATCATGTACAATGCCACCTATCATCCTGTATGTTCACATGAGCAAAAAAAAGAAAATAAGTGAAAGTGGAAAAATGTGCTCAAATCTTGTTTCGCTTCAGTCGGTCTCTCGAAGTTGTGTTGAGAGAAAGACTGGGGTTTGATCTTGAGAACCTATCATCTCTGAGATGCATTTAAAACGCCAATGTGCTTGGCGAATGGCCCTTCGGCTCGCGGATCCCCCATGCCCCGGCACGCTCACCTTGCTCGTGGGCAGACTCGACAACGTGCTCTGTCATTACATCTGACAGCTACCTCCTGTCATCGGATGCGAAGCCCCTTGGAGCTCCCGCCCCTCTGGGCGGTCAAGCCCAAGAGGAGGCAATGCAGAGATGACGGCCGTGTCAGCTGACCTGGAGGTCATTAAGACGTGGAGTATGCCGTTTGCGGCATGCTCCTGTCTGAAGGGCTCAGGGAGCTGTTACTTCCCTGGACGGTGAAGCAGCTAAGGGATCCGTCAAATTCTTTTGTAGAACCGAATTGGCTGACAAAGGTAAAACGAACTTAACCGAAGCAAATTGCCGGAAAAAGCTGTCTCCAAGGCAAGAGACAGGTCTCGATGACGTGCCGGTCAGGAGCGCGAGGACACGAGATGAGTGCCATTTGCTCCGTCCACGGATGTTTTAAGCCTGGGGGCTTCACACCCCTCCAAGTTGGGCGATCCAATGCGATGAGATGATCTTAGGCACAAAATCAAGTTTCTTTGTTCTGCACATTAGCTTATTTGCATTTATGGTCACCTCTACTTTGGGGCTGTAATACTCTTAGAATATGATAAAATGAGTATGGTATAAAACACATTACTGTGCTATACACCAGATGGTTTTAAGGAATGATGAGAGAAACATTTAGATATAAAACATGTCAGGATTATAATTACATTGACCTGAAGTTTGTAAAAGAATGAAAATAAAAGCAGAATATACAACTAAACACACATGCTTTTGAGGTTATAGGCAAGGGCGAATAACATGGGAACAAATATACAATGTGGAGATATAGGTGTATATGCTTTTAGACCATTCTTTTGTGGTTAAGGAGAAAGAAAGAAGTTTCAAGAGGAATGAAACCATTTGTCAAATTCCCTCTCGAAACATCTAGTGTCCTTGTTGGGGGGGAGCACTCCATCCTCCTCGTTGGGACTCCTTTGAAGTCCAGGAGAGTGTGTTGGAATCTATCCTGATCAAATGATGAATGCTTTAAGAGAGGGCAGTTGGATCACACTTGCTGGCGCAGGTTAGACTCCTGCTCAGAGGTCATGGTGTTTTACCTTTGGTACGGCCAGATCCTACACACTTGTGTCAAGGACTTATGATGCTGTGGGTTAAGCTGCTTCCGCCCTCCACGGTATGGCGGTTAATCGGGTCCAAAATGCTATGGCGACCCATTGGGTAACATACCAGCGCATTTGGATCTGGTTGATGGGAAGGACAACCCGGCTGCACGCTGCCACAGGCCTCGCGCCCCGGGCGACAGAGGTCATGGCGAGTGCCCTGGGTCGGACGATGTCCATGATAGGGGTCCAAGGAAACATCTGTGGCTCAATCTTGCGTGATGACGCTCAGAAGATCCGCCTTCTATGTCATCTCGCAAACAGGGCTGTATGGTGACACCGTGGAGATTCTCTGTGGTGAAGAAGCAGACTGCTCTGCTGTGACCTGTGACCCACCTATTGGTTGCTGAGGTCCCGAGCACATATGCCCCTGCGGGGTGGGGTGCAGTGTACAACGGGCATGCAGTATTGCGCCTCTTCTCGTCCTGGTGCTCTTCCCACGGGAGAACTTACGGAGTTGCTTGGTCCGGTACAGCCTTTCGAGCCGCTCTGAGACGCCTCTCTTCCTCATCTGCGATGAAGACCGCTCCTAATGGCGCTTGCCATGTGTAAGGGACCTCCAGCATTCTTCATGTCCCATGGGTGCCTAGAATTTGGGCGGTAACTCTCACATCATCCTGAGACACCGACCCGGTTTACGTGCCCAAGGTTCCCACCACTCCCTTTCGGGACCTGTTGGTGAGTACAGTTCGCTTATTTATCTCGGAGATGATAGGTTCTCAAGATCAAACCCCAGTCTGTCTCTCAACACAAGGTCTCGTTCCCTCCATCAGGGAACGAAGGTTACAGACTTAACCGAGATGCTTTTATGCCCTAAGAGTTTCACAAACATAAAGATTGAAGCTGCCATAATTTATTCATGAAGGAGTTAAATCTAATTGAGAACAGTTTTAGTCCATCACAAGCAATCAAGTTGATTCAACTATAGGTTGTTATAAAATATTTATTATATGTCTCACACTTTTTTCAGTTGAAATGACTACATAACGATGTCCATTCCAAGGCACTTTAATGGGCCTTTGTGATTCTTACATTACCGCAAGTTTTCTTTTTGGCCTTTTCACAGATTTATTTAGACAGATGGCAGAATGTAGAGAGGAAATAGTGGTGATAGTCTATAGTGTGGGAGCGAAGAGTGAAATTTGTATTGTATTAATACTGTGAGAGTCGATATTCACCAGAAACATTAATTAAATCTCACAACCTACCGGCCTGACAATATAACAATAAAGTCATAATCTATAAAATATGGTTTTTGGACTCCAGAACATGGTTAATCCTTTTTAAAGGTTACTTTTAGAGCTCTATCATCATTATGCAAGTGTGTGATGCTGTTTCGCACGTTTAGTAAACAAATCACTTTTTTGGGAGGGACTCTTTTCAGCTCTCGCTTTAAACTGTTTATGGCCAGCTGTAAATGGGTCAAAGTGTGTTTGGTGCTTTGGACATGTGGTATCTGGAAAATGTAAACATGTTGGATGCATAAATTGTTTGGCCCACACAGTCATTAAAATGCAGTCTGTGTGAGTTTTGATCTGAACTTTTTTAATTTTAACAGCACGAATCAATGTAGCATTCTAACAGAGCAAATTGTACTGTTTGAAATAAACTGTTAGGACTTTAGATATGTTTCAATGATAATGACGTAATTAAACTTATAGCATCCTATCAGCCAGAACAATGTCTCAGTTGTTTTGCCTTTAAAATGTAGAATTATTATCAATACAGTATCTCTGTACACGGATGCACAGAATGGTGAGGACTGTGTGCTAAGTTTCAGTCATCTGTTTACATTCTCCAAGCAGAAGACAGCCTCAGTGGGCCTCCGGCAGACAAACCACCGTACACGTCCATTCGAAGTTGGAAAAACAAACAAGCCAATGGACATCCTGTCCAGCCTCAGTCAACATCTTACTCCAGATCACCTGGGGGCACAGGTTCTTCCCTCTACCTTGTCGCGTCCTGTAGAAGCTACATTTTGTGCAACACATTTAGATTTGGTGTGTGCCTTGTGCCATGTCGTTCAAAAGAGGCTATTTTGATAAATGTACTAGTGGTTTGTGTCCATACAATGGAAACCAATGGGGTTCGTGTTGTTTGGTTATCAACGGTCTTCAGAGTATATTCGTTTGTGTTCAGCAAAAAGACACAATTCACACAGGTTTGGATTTTTTTTAAGTTCATTTTTTTATTTTTTGGGTGAATGTATTTATTTAATTTATTGAATATATTTAAGGGTATTTTCAGCTGTCTTACAATTAAATAAGTTAAAAACAAAAAAATATTTGAATATAAGTTTAGCTTTGATGCTAATCTTAAAGGTACAGTATGCAATTTTTTTGGACTATCTATTGACAGAAATGCAATATAATATACCAAACTTTGTAATTTACATAATTAAGCGTTATGTTTCTATTACCTAAGAATAAGCTATTTCTAACACCGTAGGTCCCATTACATGGAAATTTGTCATGTTGTTTCTACAGAAGCCGTTAACGGACAAACTGCTAGATCGTGTTTCGTAAATACGTTATCTCTTTCGGCAAAGAAGCAAAAACACGACGACCTCTTTGTCCTGTGAGAGCCACCTTAGTGCTTTGAAAAGAGGGGTGAAGTGAGCTATTGGTTGCAATTCGCAACATTACCACTAGATGCTGCTGATGATGACCACATTGCTCCTTTAAAATTCAATACAGCAACTGCTTTAAAATGACTGGATGAATTTGAAACTGGCATTTTGTCAAATGGGCACAGTTTGTCACGTTGTAGGGATTTCGTTTGTGACTTTATTTTGTATGATGTGTTTTACTTACAGAGAGTTTTTTCCACACAACAGCCTTTAGTGAAAACACAAGTTTGTTTGAGGTCACTGTTTGGTTCATTTGTTTGGTATTTCATAACAACAGTTATAAAATCAATAGATTAACTGGGTGTCATTAAGGTACATCCCGTTGTGACAAAATAAAATATTAATTGCAGCACATTTTTCTACTTCCTGTATACTGTATTACGTAAATAAATGGGCGTGATTACCTAATCCCATCTCGTTCAACGTACCTGCGCCAGACAAACCTAAATTCCATTCTGTGCCTGCCAAATTTTATAATAAATCCGAAGAGACAAATGTTTGAATAACAATGAGTCAATTGTAAACAGTAGTCACTGGTGCTCACGTCATTGAAGCAAATATACAGCGGTTCGAGACCAACAGTATAAAAAAGAGACATAGTAGTAAGTAGTGGGAGGATGAAATCAGGATTAGATCAAGCAGACAAAAGTGAAAACAGCCTGATTCGGGCCAAATTCCTTGAATGAAGGGAAAGATTAATGCGGCCACACAGACCATTAAAGCTTTATAGGAGTCCTGAGGTGCTATGATTAGCGGTCTATGTCAGAAAAAGATGAAGTGAGCTAATCACAAGGAATTATCCGGCAGTGACACACCGCTCACCTCTCAATAATCCTGTTAGAAGGACATGCCCTCAAGTCCTTGAGGACGGTACGCTCTTCAAGGTCTCTGAGTTTCAATAGCTTTTCACAGCAAATGATATTCCACACACAACATTATCTGATAGACTTCGACTGAGATGTATTTCTTGCTGGATATATTGCCAGTATATTATTTGCTCAATGGCATATTACTGTGAATTTGGTCTCTCTGTGTATGACGGCAGGAGAGAGTGGCCTATACTGATGGTTTGGAAACGATAAATTAATGAAGAAATGAATTCTTGGATGGTGCGTTCATTGTAACTGAAATGTGGTATGTCTTAGGCAAGCTAGCTGATGGATATTATATTTAGACTGTCTCACACTTGTACTAAGCTCATCTAAACAATGTGCATGGAAAAGTCAGCATCATTAATTTCCAGCCAAGAAGACGGCTCCATGCTAAAGCCATACTGTAAAGGAGGTGTTTTCAGATAGAGAGATACTAACCTTGCCAAGACGGACCTTACGGGTGGATACAGGCTCATGCAGATGGCTTGCAATGGTTGTTTATAAAATCATGCTTATCTGAGTTTCAAAGACAGCTCCAAAAATTCTTGTAAGTTGAATTGGCCGCATCCATAAATCAGAGTTGTTTAGTCGTTGACGTCAAGGCATTTCTTACAAACTCCTTTTAGAAGTAATTTTATGACACAACATTTATCTTGGACAAATATGGAATTACTCCATAATAGTTTTTTTTTAAGAGTTTGAGACAAGACGTTTAACCCAAGATGCTATTAGGTCATCGTTGTAATTTCTCAAACAAGAGAGTTTGTGTGTCTTAAAAAGAACACAGATGTAGGAACTATTGCAAAGTTTAAAGAAACACGTTTCTGTTTTGCATCAATGCATATATTACTTCAAAATTATAACTGCCACAAAATCCTTTGAGTCTTGTACATTGCCAGAACCTTTTAACTACATTTTACACTGTAGCCACATAATAAAAAAATGTAAGTTGTGGCTGCTGTGTTTGATGGAATCTGTAGTGTAATTGCTTATAAGGCAATTGTTTTTGCTGCATGTGTCTTTGTAAAGCTTCTCCTTGACCCCAAGTGCATACTGAGACAAAACAGAAACTCTCATCCACACAGGATAAAACACAGTCCTAACTTTGTTCATACATATACAAAATTCTTTGTAGCTCGATGTCTGATGAAAAGGTATAGAAGAAAATTTCATGGCACAGAGCCTTCTACTGTATCTATTTTATCTAAGGCTGAAATTAAAGCATGACAAATGTTTGACAAGGTGTCCACAAGATGACTTCTGTGATTTGTAAAGAGTTATGATGTCTCAAGGAACCTGTGGTAATAAAACACAGTTTTGAACTTATTAGATGGGAAAATATCTTATACATTGGATGTTTCAACTTCTGGACTATTAAATGAAAATGATTTAAAATCATTACTGTATACCTTCCTTTCTTCTGCAGAAAAAAGTATAAGGAATGTTAATTTCAAATAACACTTGACCCCATTGACTTCCATTGTAAGGACACAAAACCATTTATCTAAATATGTTCTTCTGGGTTTCACAAAAGAAATAAAGGGATATAAAGGTTTTAAAAAATATATTTTTATATATAAATAATTTTTATTTAGATGAACTATCAATTGGATATTTATTTTATTTTACATTCATGGATTTATTTCTCTTCAATTTTTAATTCTCCTGCGTTTCTCAAGTGTGATTGATATTGCGCTCGAAGAGGACAAAAAGATCAAAATCAACACATCCCACATCTTGCCAAGAAATGCATTCCATGTATTTTACTATATAAACACTATAAATTCTGAGTGTCAACCTTGGGCTGACTCCAAAACACATAGCTTCTGTAGAGTTTATCTCGTAGCATGACCCGATTTGGCGATGTGTGTCTTTTACTTGCTGAAAATTAAAATCATGTTATGACAAAAGCAGTAGAAATGAAATGTGCAAAAGTCTTTGCTCTACTGAATCTAATGGTGCTGCAGCATGGAAATATGGGACAGTGGGAAGTAATCAAAGACAGAAAATTCATCAAGTACACAGAGAGTGAGGGACTTACTCTCATTACATGATGTCAAAATAGGTCTTTTGAGCAGTATTTTGTCTTTACCAGTAGAAATATCTATGGGTAGTGTGATTACCAAATGACAAAATAGAAAATACAGACCCGAATGAACTGGAAGTTGATTAAATTACTGTGACGAATCTGAACTGAACGAGATAAATAGAGAGTATGTTTTTTCCCTCTGTGAAATCATTGGGTCTAGAATGTTTAATTCAGCAGACTGAATCTTATTGGTTGATTAAAATGTTATCCAAGGCACAATAAGGATGTTGACCTTCTCTTTGCAAAATCAGAAATGCCGAAAGATTTCAACTCCAGTGTGGAAGTAAGTTTACTGATTTCTTGGATAAATAGTGGTGACAACGTCAATGTCATTATTTCTAATTCCATGTAGACAATCTGAAGTGTCTGACAGTCTGTAAGTGCCTATTTGTGCTAAATTGCTCTTAAACTTTGATCCATTATTATAGTTATATGTGCATCTGCTATCAGATTTAGTAGTTTAGAAAAAATACAATTAAACTGTGTACATTGATCATTTTTAAAACTGTGATATTTATATACTTGTGTGGATGTTATCAAATTAAATTGATTTTTCTGCAGGTTTGTTCAAGTCTTTGCTAACACACATCTTAACATGAATTCTCTTTAACACAGGAGATTTGTGTGAACAGCGCCACTCTTCTCCTTAGGGCCCTATAAAACTCCCGGCGCAACGGAGCACAAGTAGTTTTGCAAGTTTCAGCCCACACATTTTTCATTTGCCTTTCCTGCGCTGCGTTGTTACAAGACAAGCTTTGTAGCTTTATACACAATAATACTCTTCTACATTGTAATCCAATTATTTTTAATATTTGGTCATGTTTTTCAGCTGCTGTGTCTCCCTCTGTGTAAAAAGCAGAATGTACGAGCGATCTGCACCCGCCTATAGGCTGATATACTAACGCGCTCTTTAAATAACCGCCATTGACTTTCGACCATGTTTGAATTGGTCTTTGCCAAAGTCTTTTTTCAGTTCCTCGAAATAGGAAAACACGCAAACAATGCGCCTAAACTAACCTATTTTTTATACCAAAAACGCCCTTCATTCAAAATGCATTTGCTATTTAAACATTGCGGCGCAGGACGGTAAAATTAGAACTGCGTCGGAAACAGTTGCGCTGCGCCTTGCGCCGGTTGTACGATTTCGCCCTTTACCTTTAACATCTGTGGTCATCAACTCACCTTAAGGTACAGTGTGTAGCATTTTCAAGGATTTATTTACCAAAATGTAATACATAATACTAAACTATTTTTTGAGTGGCGAAGAAATACCTTACAAAATGAACCAAAATGTTTATATTACCTTACAATGAGCCATTTTATGTATATGCACCGCGGGCACAACCTTACATGTAATTTATCAAATTGCACAGCCATGTTTCTATAGTAGAACTACACGAACAAACTGAGCGCGTTTGGTAAAAGGAAGGATGCATGGGACTATGTTCTTCTTCTTCGGCTTTGTTTTGGAGACAGCTTGCTAAGCCACTACATCAGTGGTTCTCAACTCTGGCCCGCGAGATCCACTTTCCTGCCGAGTTTAGCACCAACTCTGATAAAACTCCTGAAGAGGCGAATCAGTGACTTCAGGAACAGACGCGTTCAACTTAATATTGGGCTGCACAGAATGTTTGGCATATCGCATTAAAGTACCGCGAGAGCGATTCAAATGCTTACCGCGCAATCTGCAATTGAATCTCTTTTGCGGTACTTAAATGTCATACGATGATAGATTTGCGCAGCACTGCATTAAGATTTGCACAGCACCGCATTAAGTTGAACGCATCTATTCTAAAGACGCTGATTAGATTGTTCAGGTGTTTTTTTATCAGAGTTGGGGATAAACTCTGCAGGAAAATTGATCTTGCGGGCCAGAGTTGAGGACCACTGCACTACATGGAAGGATTAGCAGAAGAAGAGGAAGAACAATAACAAAATTTACTTGTTGTGTTTTTTATTAGAAATAGAAACGGTTCTTTGTGGCAGTAAGAAGTGAAATTTGCGCTAATGGCGGACCCCACATACTCTGCACACGAGCCGACAGTGCAATTATCAACACCACCGATAATGGCCGCTATCATTTACGGAACCCTTTAGTCCTGTGACGGCAACCGTAGCTTCACTAATGGGAGGGAGAGGGGGGTAGCGGAGCTGTAGGTTGCAATTTCCTACATCGCCAATAGTGGCCTCTGAAACTTACACATAGAACCTTTAAGAGTAATTTTCAGGTGTTAGCCCACCTGAAGAACCTCACTGAACCTCCTTCAGTTTAGTTATTGTGCATGGGTAAACAGATCAATGAACGATTATGTTAACATTAACTGGATTCCATCCTACGACACACTGACAAACCAAGAACTTAAATTTACAAACCATGCTAAACAATTTTGACACTTTTTTCTGATTAGCTAAAATAATGACAACCCATCCCTAATCCTATCCGATAACCAAATTATTACTACCTAAATGATGGTTCAGATGAAAACTCAACAATTAATCAATTTCACCGGTCATTTTAACAACCTCTGCTGCCCTCTACAGTCTAAAAGCTTTCCTGTAGCTCAGTGGTAAGAGCATTGCGTTAACACCGCAAGGTTGTGGGTTCGATCCCAGGGGATTTCAAATACCTATGTAAAATGTATAGGATAAAGCAATGTAAGTCGCTTTCGATAAAAGCGTCTGCCAAATGCCTAAATGTAATGTAATGTAAATGTAAATGTAAAGGAAAAAATATGTTTTTTAAGGATCCGTTGTGCATTTCTTCCCTACAGTAGGGCAAACCTAACTTCTCTGAATGAAGGGTGATCTCAAACTTCTTTTTGAGGTGTATGAACCAATATACCGGAGTTATTTAGTTACATCAACAGCACACACTGAGCTGAACTGCTGTGTGAAGAGAGAACTTATGAGAACGCGCAGCTCTCGTTCTTGAGTCGAGAGTCCACAACAGTTTTCGAATCATTTGTTTTCGGATCACAAGAATATTGATATATCAATGTTTTGTTTTAAAGGAGAACATAAAACATATATTGCTAGACTCGGACGAGACCAAATAGAACATTTGTCGAGACCAATGACCAAGTCCGAGACAAATCCTAGTGCAAATACCAACGAGTCCAAGACAAGTCCGAGACCATAAAAAAAATCTTGAGTCTGAGAATGATGTCAAATTGATGGTGACTTATGTAGGCTATAACACTCTTGCATGACTTTTAATATTTTTTTTGTCATTTGATGCAAATGTAATATAATACGAAGTATATTGTTATACATAAATTAAAATAAGTGAAAATATATAAAAAAACCTTTACAATGAGGATTTACAATGCTGATGAGTTTTACGTATGGAGCGAGTAATTTGTGATAGAATGATATAATGAAATGGAGTGCAAGAACTAGTAAATTAGACTTTAATCAGTGTATATAGCCTATCCAGTTCTATAATCCACTAAAATGAGTAAATCAAAGTTATATATCTGAATTTATACCTATAAAAGACAGTTTTCAATAACAAATTTTAGAACAACTTTTAGAACGTTTTTCGGGGCAAGGACACCTTTGATGAGAGATGCATGGAGCAGGGATCCCCTTATTCAATTCAAGTTTATTTATATAGCGCTTTTCAAAATGTGTATTGTTTCAAAGCAGCTTTACAGGGGCAAACAGGAAAAACAGAAAAGTTAAAACACAGCACAGTGCATGGTATTTATACAACGAGTAAGTTCATTCTAATAAATAACATCTAATTTCTAAATAAATAAATAAATGAATGAATGCAGTCTCCCGGTGAGCAGGCCAACACTGCCCTGCTGTGGCGAGGAACCCAAACTCCAATGATTGATTAATGGAGAAAAAAACCTCGGGAGAAACCAGGCTCAACCGGGAGGGCCAGATCCCCTCTGACGTGTCATAGCTGCACTCAGACTGCTGACGTGTGGTTTAGGTGGCTTATAAGGCACACTAAATGTGTAAACAGAGCTATTTAAATGGAAACAACCCTTATTGTCACAGAAATATTATCTTAAGCATTACATTAGCACGTTTTTGCACACTGTAAAAAAATGCTGTTAAAAACCGGGCAATTTCCAACAGTAAAATACTGTTATTTCAATAGACAGTTTAATCCTATAGGTTAACAGAGCAATGCCCATAGATCAATCCCTTTCTGTAAATTTGCAGCATTGAACTGTACAGCCGTTGGCGCCTGAAAAAAACAGTCATAAACTGTGAAAAGCAACATGTGGGGTTGAGGATTTTTATCCCACTTTTTTTCCAAAACAGCGCCGTAATCAAGATCACGTCATAGTCGTTCTGGCATTTTTTTATGTTTTTTTCACAATCTTTTTGTGAAACAAAATTAGGGTCGTTTTTGTCTGGTCAGCCAGAACTACATCCTGGTTTGAGTTAGGCTTGTCACAAAAAGGACGTAGTTCAGTTAAGATTTTGGTCTGTTTTGGTTAGCAGTTAAAAGCATAAAACTGCCAAATAATAATATCTAATAATATGATACAATTATTACTATCATGAAAACCCTTACCAGGCACATCAAAAGTTTATATCAAATGAGGAATACAACAGCTCATTTTAAGAAGGGAAATATTTATACGATTTTATATTATATAGACATATATAATTCAAAACGATTTCATATTTTTTTATATTATTTGTTTTGGTGATTTTTGTGACTGAATGGTTTAGTTTGAGCATTGAGAGCCGACTGCTTCCCCTGCTTTTTAATCACGGATCCAGTAGTCGCAGTGCTCCATGAATTCGAGCAAGCCTTATGGCTTTGCAGATACGAAGATGTAGTTTGCCATGCATCCTGGTAGTTGTAGTCGATTTGCGAATACAACGTTAAATGCGTCCTAGGAAAAGGACTTCATTTCCCAGAATGCTTCCTCTCTACAGAAGAACCAGAAGTCCGTAATTCAAATTCTACCGCAATAGCGCAAGATCTGCAAAACAGTTCGGTAAGTTGACACTTTTATTTAAATCTTAACTAACAGGTTTTGCTACATACTCGTTAGGCTTTTTTGTTCATAAGTAATTTTTTTTTTCAGTTTATTACAGATTTAGTTGTTTGTAGAAAACATTCTCAGATTTGTTGGCACTAATTAAGTGGATGTTGTGCTTGCAGTCTGGGTAAAGAGTGATGTTTGTTTAATACATTTAATTTAAAAGCTATGTGTGTTACAAGTTATTGTTATTCAAATGAATATCACATTAATCGGTTAATCTGCAACATTTATATTTCAAAGTGACAACAACAGTCACAAATCCATAAAATAAAATGTCACAATCAACTGCTGAATCATTATTTAGTAAAAATAACTTATGTTTCTCTGCCATTCATTCTGTTTAGCACTAGCGCTGTCACTCTCTCTGCATGACTGTGTGTTCATCTATTACCTCCACAGTATGTTTTCAATTAATGATAAAAATACTGAAGAGTCTGAAAAACGACATAGAGCTTCTGTACACTTTTATTTCCTCAGAACAATGAATAACATTGTCGCACCGGGCTGAACTACAGTAACTCTGCCCGTCCTCTTTCCGGAGATGTCAAAACTACCGTCGACTCTCTATAACTATAGCACATCATCATTAATGACACTTTCTGTGCGCTACAATATCATCTTGATCGTGGAAGTATGACGTCATTGGTGTTTAGTTCTTTCATTTGCCTTGAGGTAACGTTAACAAATAGTTAACGAGGGGTGAACGCACATAAAACTTTTAAACAGTGAATGGGAAAGGGTCTTGTATCGCTTCCACATCATATTAAGATGCATTTATAACAGAGAATGGCAAAAATGCAGATGTCATGTTAATGAACACACCTTATAACGTTACTGCTAATGACGTTAACTCCAATGTGCTACTGTGTGAACTGAAGAATGCGCTAAATAACGCAGCCTAACGCCGTTTTCATAATAAGAGTTTTAAAGGGGGCTATAAAGCGATCTCGAATTCTTGTACAGATTACATTACACACAATATTTTAGGGGGGGCTGAGCTAGAACTTTATTTAAAAAGGGCCTAACTAGGCCACTGGTCTGAGCCATTAATTAAAAAGAGAAGGTGTGGGTACAAGAAAGACTGGGAAAATAAAATAGCTAAAGTAAATCGTAAGTGGAAGTGCATTTGTCAATTCATTGAATGTTCAAAATATTGTGAATCTTTATGTAAAAAAATATACATTGGGTGGCCTATTCATGAGCATACATCAGCAATTACACATGTTTAGGGGAATAGAGCATTATTAATATACCATGTACGGTGGTATGTGCTAGAAATGGGTAAACCACTATCTGTGAGTCTGTCCGGGGGGTGGGGGCACTGCCGCGCCAGGCAGTGTCCCACATTGTCCCTCAGAAACATACCCCTTGTCCCCCCTTTGGCTTATTAGCAGGTGGTCACCCTAGATTAAACAGTAATTTGCGGACTCCTTGCAGTTCCACCCCCAGTTGAAGACTTAAACTACAATATTTATTCAATTAAAAAAAACGTATCATAATCTATATGCACACATCATGACTGTAAATTTAAAGCATCTCTCAGCAGAACATGAAGGAAAACCCCAGAGCAAGCAAATTTGTTTGTGTTCAGCAGATGGCAGTACAATGCAAAAAACTACACTTACACCATTAGGCTACTTGAAATTTTCTAAAGGAACTGTGAGTTGTATTTGCACTGGTGCTGATGTTATGCAGTTGCTAAGGTGATATGGCATGTTGCAGTGTTGGTGCTATTGTTCTGTGCCTCTGAATGCACCAAAAACACAGTAATAGCATGAAACACTTATGTGTGTTTTTATATCCACATTTGTATTCGTCACATTTAAAACATGTTAATGTTGTTTACCTTAGATGATGATTACTCATGGTAGGACTAGTAGTATAGAATATTATTATTGTCCTGGAAATCTATAAAAACAACTCAAACCAAGCATATTGTCATCCAAAACAAGTCATATGTCATCATAGAGAGTACATGTGTAATTAATGAACACACATTTCAACTGGCTTCAATTAACACCAATGCCTTGTGATGTAATTGAATAGCCCTGACTGCAGAAGGGTAAAATGTAGGGATGAATTATGGTGCTGAGAGTGGAAAGCATGGGTGAGAGCTTTATTAGTCTTTCAGAAATTAGTATTTCAGATCTCTATTCTTTGTATGTACTATCCTTGATGTTTCTTAAATGGATTGTTCACCCATGAATAATACAATTCTGTCATCATTTATTAACCCTCAAATCATTCGTCACATGTATATGACTCTTTCGTCTGTGGAACACAAAATAGGATATTTGGAGAAATGACCATGGTTTAATGTCCTTGCGGTATAAGTGAATGGGGCATTCTTCACAACATCTTCTTTTGTGTTCTGCAGAAGATGGAAAGTCATACAGATTTAGAATAAGGGTTAATTGAACAAAAATGCATTTTCTTTTAAGTGGTAAAATACTATATTACTAATATTCCTCTCAGTTACAATGGACATTCTACCCTTAATTGTAATTTTGAACCAACAACCTAGAAATAAGATATACATTCAGATTAGAAAAAAGCAGACAACACAGATATTCAGTATTGTTAAATAATTCTCTCAGAGAAAGGCAGTGAGAGAAATGTGAGCGTAAGCCAAATGACTAAATGTAAACTGTGATTTGTGATTAAAGATGTTTACTGTGTTTCGCATGACCACAATTCTGCGACGACTCAGAGATTTCACACTTTCCACCAGATTCCAAGTTCAATTTGATGAGTAGTCCCCTCGAGACTGATTGCTTTAGTATCCTTGGACTTTATCCTAGTGACAGCCCCTGATTCCTTCAGATGGGATGAAAGAAACATGAGTGGGATGAGATGGGCTTAGAGTGAATTGTGTGAGCGACTCAACAGGACAAGCAGCAGAGACAGCCACCTTTACCAACACGTTTTACAAACTTGAATCAGAATGGTTATTTTCATAAAAGAGCAATGGCTAGACACTAATGTGTTTTAAATACTAAAACAATATTTGGTCGATTTGACGGGATAGTACATTCAAAAAGAAAAATTCTGTCATCATTTACTCATCTTTGAGTTCCAAATCTGTATACATTTCTTTGTTCCGATGAACACAGAAAGATATTTCGAAGAATGCTTTAACCAAACCAGTTCTTGGACCTCATTGACTACCAAAGAAGGAAAAATTACTTTATAATGTTTTGTTCTGTTGAAAACAAAAAGAAATATTTTGTAGAATGTGGGACGGCAAAGAGTTCTGGGGCACTTTTGACTACCTGACACAGAACCACTAGATTCCGTAACACTACTATTGTAATTTTTCCTATACTATGGTAGTCAATGCTGACCAAGAACTGTTCAGTTACAAGCATTCGTCCAAATATCTTTCTATGTGTTCAAACAATCAAAGAAATGTAGAAAGGTTTGGAACAACTAGAGTGAGTCATTTATGACAGAATTTTTATTTTTGGGTTGAACTATGCCTTTAAGACTTGTTTTAAGAATTTAAATGTGTAATTATAGTTCCATGCATATAAAAGAACATATAGTCCTAAAATGTAATCACAGTTTTGAATACACATGACACACTCATGAATAGAGGATGAATTTTGAGACTGAGGTTATACATTTTGCATTTCTGCTTCAAAAGTATGGCACCTCGTATCGCATTCACTCTGTAGAGAGAGAGTGAAATCTGTTCATTCGTGACACGAATGGGACCGTAAATGGTGCCAATGGTGATCAATTCAATTCAAGTTTATTTATATAGCGCTTTTCACATAGTGTATTGTTTCAAAGCAGCTTTACAGGGGCAAACAGGAAAAACAGAAAACTTAAAACACAGCACAGTGCATGGTATTTATACAACGAGTAAGATCATTCTAATAAATAATATCTAATTTCTAATTAAATAAATAAATGAATGAATGCAGTCTCCCGGTGAGCAGGCCAACACTGCCCTGCTGTGGCGAGGAACCCAAACTCCAATGATTGATTAATGGAGAAAAAAACCTCGGGAGAAACCAGGCTCAACCGGGAGGGCCAGATCCCCTGTGACGTGTCATAGCTGCACTCAAACTGGTGACATGTGATTTTAGTTTAGCATTTAATACCAAATATTGTAACTTCAGCATTAATAAGACAAATAGTCCGTCTTTTGCTCTTGGTTGGGGATGTAGTGGTCTGAGCTGGGATGGTCCGATGGTCATATTTTTCTTGGCTGGTGGTGGAATTGCCTTAGATGGAGCTGGGATGGTTAGTCAGTCTGCAGCTGTAGCTGGCGTAATCTCAAATTGGGGATAGGCATGTGTCGGTCGTCTGGACATGGTGGAACTTCTTCCTACCTCGGGATGGGCATCCCGAGGCAGAGGCGGAAAGAGAATAAAGAGAATAATTAGCGTAGCTGCTGTTCATTAACTATGCATTAAGTGAAAGCTTGGCTGAAAAGATGTGTCTTTAATCTAGATTTAAATTGGGAGAGTGTGTCTGACCCTCGAATAGTATCAGGAAGGCTATTCCAGAGTTTAGGTGCTACGTATGAGAAAGCTCGTCCCCCTTTGGTGGATTTTTTTATTCTAGGTGTAGTCAAAAGTCCTAAGTTTTGAGATCTTAGAGAGTGTGATGGGTTGTAACGTGATAAAAGCTCAGTTAAGTAAGTAGGTGCTAAACCGTTCAGGGCCTTGTAAGTAATTAAAAGAATTTTAAAATCAATACGATACTTAATGGGTAGCCAGTGAAGCGATGATAAAACTGGGGTTATGTGATCGTATTTTCTTGACCTAGTAAGAACTCTGGCAGCTGCATTCTGAACTAACTGTAGTTTGTTTATCGATGATACAGGACAACCACTAAGTAGAGCATTACAATAGTCAAGCCGTGAGGTCACAAATGCATGAATAAGCTTTTCTGCGTCTGCAACACACAAACTATTTCGTAATCCTGACGCACATAGGAAAAGAAGCAGCATCTTTCAAATATTTATGTTAATAAGCATATCAGTGCCATCAGAATAACAAGTCTCTGTTTATTTGTTCACAAATGAAAGATCTTATTGGATCTGAGTATCTTTTTATTTTTTGGGCTTGGAACTGAGTATCTGAAAAGAAACCTGTGTGTCTATTATCAAGATACAAATACTGTACAATCTCCAAATATAATGAAATATCCTTTATTGTATTATTATTTTCTAATATTATGTCAGCTTTTTGCTTGTCAAGCAGATAAATGTATTGCTCAGAGTTTTGATAGTTATTATATTAGTTTTATTGATGTTTTAAATTGGCTTTTATATTTCTCTAAATTTTAGTTCGTTTTAGCAATTTTGGTAGACTATATGCTTTTGTCACTTTATAATTTATTGCTTTATTTTTATACTACCATAAAATATGAATAATTTTTTATTTTTATTACATTTTTTGTTAATTATTACATTTTTCGTGGTTTAAACTTATTTCAGTTTATTTTTGATGCAATATTAAAAATTACTTTCCTTAAGTATTTCTAATGATTTTTAATTCAATAATATATTTTATTTCAATGAACAGAAACTTTATCAAAGTTTTAACTTTAGTAAGGTAAAATAATCTTGATTTTGGTAACTCTTTTCATATTCGTTTTCATCAAACTCTTAGAAGTTTTCCTAGTGAACATCCAATCAGCTTCCACATGCAAAACACCATCTGAAGGACAATGACAATTAACTTTCCCTCCAAAGTTGCCATCTCCTGATTGGGTCAGTCAAGTCTGTAGGATGTGACATCCTTACAGTTTAAAAGAGAACACTAGAAGAGTCTCTTGGTTGTTCTTTTTGGGGGGTTTTGGTTCGCAGGGGTTTGTTCTTTGTCTCCTCTCTTGCGTTTTGCATCTCTAAATGATGGACTAGGAGAAGACTTCACCTTTGAAGTTTGTGCCAGGCTGCGGCCTCGTCTTTCCAGATACAGATCCTCTGCATAAAACTGGTTCTCTCTGATCACTTCCTGCCAAGATCCGCTGGAGCCTAAACAAACTGCATCAGGACACTTTCTTTCTTTTAATAGGCAAGAGGTAAGAATCAGACTTAGTTTTATTAATGAATGCATAGAGCATCATTAAAATACCTATGTAAAATGTATAGTATAAAGCAATGTTACTAGCTTTGGATAAAGGGGTCTGCCAAATGCCTAAATGTAAATGTTAATCATTTTAACAAAGGTGCTTTACAAGAAGAAACTGATGTTTTGTTCACAAATGAAAGATCTTATTGGATCTGAGTATCTTTTTATTTTTTGGGCTTGGAACTGAGTATCTGAAAATAAACCTGTGTGTCTATTATCAAGATACAAATACTGTACAATCTCCAAATATAATGAAATATCCTTTATTGTATTATTATTTTCTAATATTATGTCAGCTTTTTGCTTGTCAAGCAGATTAGATATACCAGACAGAAAACCATTGTTAGATATACATCCAGAGTCACTAAAGACACGGATTTATCATAGTGATTGGGGAAGCATTAATACATTTAAAGGTTAATATTACATTTACTCACATGTTGTTAGATCCTTCTGAAAAAAAGACTACTCTAAAAGCACCTTTATCAAACCTTTATTTTTTAACAAATATAAAAATACAGTAGCTATAATGCCCAACTAATATTTGTTATGCTACTGCATATCATGAACTCAGTGCAGTGGCTGCTGCAATAAATTATGACAGCAATTTTTTACTCGCAATCCACATGATGAAATATACCTGCCTAAAGCAGATACGATATTGATTGCCATAAGTCACAGTTATGGTCTCTCAGTACCATTACCCTGGTGGCTATTGGTCGGAACACTATGTTCTTGGTCACACAGTTATCCACAATTTAAGCTGCTGATGATGTTCTTTCAATCAAACCCAGTTCTGAGTTTTATTACAGCAGAAAAATTAATGCGAAAATTGCAATAGATTTTTCTGTCCATTGCAAATAAAGCGCAGCAAAGAAAAATGTATTGATAACACTTTACAATAAGATTGTATTTGTTAACAATTAGTCATTACACGGCTAGTTGGAATGCTTGATTTTCATTGGCCAGTCACGACATGTGCAGGATCATTATTCCCCAAGAAGGATAACAACCTTTCTAACAACACACTGTCACCCTGATGCAGTAAATCATTTTGACAGTTTTTTGACAAATTAAATATAAATATGTATTTGAATAACATATATGACATTATATTTACAAATTATCATACCAAATTGCCTGTTCGTGACATTTGAACGTCGTTTCTTACGTTAAAGTTATTATATTAGTTTTATTGATGTTTTAAATTGGCTTTTATATTTCTCTAAATTTTAGTTCGTTTTAGCAATTTTGGTAGACTATATGCTTTTGTCACTTTATAATTTATTGCTTTATTTTTATACTACCATAAAATATGAATAATTTTTTATTTTTATTACATTTTTTGTTAATTATTACATTTTTCGTGGTTTAAACTTATTTCAGTTTATTTTTGATGCAATATTAAAAATTACTTTCCTTAAGTATTTCTAATGATTTTTAATTCAATAATATATTTTATTTCAATGAACAGAAACTTTATCAAAGTTTTAACTTTAGTAAGGTAAAATAATCTTGATTTTGGTAACTCTTTTCATATTCGTTTTCATCAAACTCTTAGAAGTTTTCTTAGTGAACATCCAATCAGCTTCCACATGCAAAACACCATCTGAAGGACAATGACAATTAACTTTCCCTCCAAAGTTGCCATCTCCTGATTGGGTCAGTCAAGTCTGTAGGATGTGACATCCTTACAGTTTAAAAGAGAACACTAGAAGAGTCTCTTGGTTGTTCTTTTTGGGGGGTTTTGGTTCGCAGGGGTTTGTTCTTTGTCTCCTCTCTTGCGTTTTGCATCTCTAAATGATGGACTAGGAGAAGACTTCACCTTTGAAGTTTGTGCCAGGCTGCGGCCTCAGCTTTCCAGATACAGATCCTCTGCATAAAACTGGTTCTCTCTGATCACTTCCTGCCAAGATCCGCTGGAGCCTAAACAAACTGCATCAGGACACTTTCTTTCTTTTAATAGGCAAGAGGTAAGAATCAGACTTAGTTTTATTAATGAATGCATAGAGCATCATTAAAATACCTATGTAAAATGTATAGTATAAAGCAATGTTACTAGCTTTGGATAAAGGGGTCTGCCAAATGCCTAAATGTAAATGTTAATCATTTTAACAAAGGTGCTTTACAAGAAGAAACTTATGTTTTGTTCAGGCAATTGATCTTCTGAATGTCATACATGTATACTGCCATAAATCCAAGAGGTCGCCACCCTGTTGGCAAAGGCGATTGAGCCCCTCCCTCTAGCCGAGATGTTCCCCAAATAAGGCGGGGGGTTGCGCCTAGATCTGCGTACCCTGAACAGGCAGCTGCAAAAGCTGCCTTTCAGCATGCTCACGCAGAAGCGCATCCTGGTGCTACCAGATATCACGATTGGTTCATGGCAATCGACCTGAAGGACGCTTCCTGTCATGTCTCGATTCTACCCCGTCATCGCCCGTTCCTACTGTTCGCTTTCGAGGGTCAGAAATATCAGTATAGAGTCCTCCCTTTCAGTCTGTCCCTGTCCCCACGAGTCTTTTTGAAGATCGTGGACACCGCTCTCACTCCCCTCAGGGACAGAGGCGTGCGGGCACTAAACTATCTCAACGACTGGCTAATCTTGGCGCACTCTTGAGATCTATTATGTACACACAGGGACTTTGTCCCTAGATCGATTGGGACTACAGGTCAACCAAGAAAAGAGCATACTTTCCCCCGTGCAAAGCATACTCTTTCTCGGTATGGAGCTAAACTCTGTCTCCATTACAGCGCGCCTGAGCACAGCACGCGCTCAGCCAGTGTCGAACTGCCTGAAACATGATACCCCTTGGGTTGATGCACATGAGACCGCTCCAACACTGGCGAGTCGAGTTCTCTGGATAGTGTGGCACACCGGCAGAAAGTGTATGGTCATTACGCCTGTCTGCCGACGCACCCTGAGCCCCTGGTCTTCAATGACCTTCTTACAAGGGGCGTCGTAGTGAAGACCGACGCCTACCTGCAGGGTTGGGGTGCAGTGTACAACGGGCACGCAGTGTCTGGGCGGTGGAGGGGCCCCTGCCTGCACTGGCATATCAATTGCCTAGAGTTGTTGGCTGTGCTACTTGCACTAAAGAGCCTGCAACCTCTCATGCAGGCCAAGCACGTGCTGGTCCGGTCGGACAGCACAGCTGCCGTAGCGTACATCAATCATCTGGGTGGAATACGCTCACGGCAGCTAACACGACTCGCCAGACGCCACCTCCTGTGGAGTCAACAGGTGATCCCTCCCTGAGAGCCACATACATCCCAGGCGACCCATTGCCCGCTATGGTATCCCCTGTCCGAGGCCCCCATCGGCACTGATGCTCTAACGCACAGCTGGCCGCGGGACAAGTGGAAGTACGCCTTCCCCCCCAGTGAGCCTCATCGCACAGACTATGTGCAAGGTTTGGGGAGAGGAGCATCAAGTGCTACTAGTTGCGCCACATTGGCCCAGCTAGACTTGGCTCTCAGAGCTAATGCTTCTGACGACAACTCCCCCCTGACCGATTCCCCTGACGAAGGACCTGCTTTCTCAGGGGAAAGACACTTTGTGGCATGCCAGGCCAGACCTCTGAAACCTCCATGTCTGGCTCCTGGACGGGACGAGGAGATCCGGAGTGCCCTACCCCAAACACGGTGGTACAGACCATTGATACGCCTATAGGTGGCGCCTCTTCTCATCCTGCTGCTCTTCTCGCAGAGAAGACCCACGAAGTTGCTCGATCGGGAACGTGTTCCCATTCTACAAGAGAGACTCAAGACTAACCTCTCCCCTTCCACGCTGAAAGTGTGTGTATTTCATTGGCCTGTTTCAAAAGCAGTCGAAGTGATAGGTTCCCTATCGAGAACGAAAGATGGGGTTCACCCTTGAGAACCAATCAACTCTGACTACTATAGAAAAGGCAGATGAAATTTGGTGAATGAAATTTGCATGCCAGTCTCCGCCCCTGGATGTGCGGTATAAAACGAAGCCGGCCTGCAGCATTCATTTACCTTTTGTTCTCCAGAGCCTTCGCTCATGACTACGAACAAAATGAATTCCACGAATTCTTCTACAACATTGCCGTATCAACGACGAGGAGCAGCGTATCGTCCCTACCTGCAGCAACCTTCCCCTGGGCGTCTCGGCGGTTCCGGAGGTGTTAGAGATTTTTTCAACAAAAAAACCTTTTCAGGATTGAGCATTCTCCAGCGCGGCATGCCCCGCTGTTCTCTTGGGTGCGGTACTCTCTTTGAGGAGGGGGATGGACATGATAGCTGCGTCGAGTGTCTGGGTGTCCAGCACAGTGAGGCAGTTTTCATTGACACATCTTGCCCGCACTGCGGTCATACAGAAGCTGCGGTCACGGGTGGCTGTTTTCCTACGGGAACCAGCCACCATTTCGTTGCTACCTGGGCGGTGACGTCAGTGGCTAAGGCCCCGATTCCCGCCAGTGTTAGCAGCGTTAGGGATGTGGGGACCTCTGCGAACGTAAACCTGCCAGCCAAGTGCTCAAGGGGTCGATTGCACCCCGTTTCGCTCTTGTGAGCGTTCCCCAACCGGCGGTGACATACCGTCCGGATCCTCAGGCATGCACTCGGAAACGATGCGAGATGTAGACGAGATGTCGCTCACAGCATCGGAGGGAGACTGGCATCCGACTCTGATGAATCCGAGCTCCCCCCAGGGGGGTCGTGCTCTGGAGGAAGCAGAAGTGATGTCAGCCATGCTAACCCGGGGATACGTGGTTCCTGGGGTAGGAGCGCGGTGCAAACCGCGCCCACCCCGGGTGCCATTTTTTTCACAGAGGTGCATGAGGAGCTGTGAAAAACTTGGAGCGCTGCACTCACGGCCCGCTCCAGTCAAACCAGCTCCGGCTCCCTCACTTCCCTCGATGGTTGGGCAGCCAAGGCTACGTCGAGATCCCCCGGGTGGAACGTGCTGCTGCAGTGCACCCATGCCCGCAGATGGCTGCCACCTGGGGGAATTGGCCACGCCTACCGTACAAGGCGTGTAGGACTTCGGCATCACTGGTTTTGAAGGCTTGCGCTGCCACAGGCCAGGCTGCCTCCACTCTCTATGCCATGGCCATCCTGCAGGTCCGCCAGGCCAAGGCGTTGAGAGAAGAAGCAGAAAGTGGCAATTAGCCACATTTTACCGCACCGCGACTCGGCCGCCTAGAGGCCTCCGAGATCCCGCACGTCTGCTTTCCGGCAGCCCAGGACCCCTTCAACATCAGCTCCGGTTCCTGTGCCCCCACAGGTGGCACCCCAGAAGCAGAGGTCGAGGGGGAAACCTCCACCCCGTTAGCAACCTTCTCGCAAGAAGTGATACTGACGGGAAGACTCTAATGAGAACAACATCAGGCCCGACCTTCACAGCCACGGCTCTCATCGGTCGGTACGGGACGGCTCCTGCCTCGTCACCAAAGCCGGACCCTTTTCAGGGCCTTGCACCCACTGAGTTTTTCCGTTCTCCCCGGGTGTACTTGCAGCCGATCGCTCACTCCACTGGACTGTGCCCGGCCCCCCGACCTCACACCCTGGCGAGGCGTAGGGTCGTACACACACAACAGCTGCCACCACTCTCAAACCAACAGTGCGTAAAGCTGTCCCGCCAGGCAGGTAAAAAGGCGGAGCCAACCTTCCCTCCAGGGACCCCCACGACATATGGTTAGCACCGCCAGTCATCGAATCACCCTCCGTGGGAATGATGAAGCAGACTGCCCCCTTGGTCCCCCTGTCACAGTCCCTGGGAGCTCGAGAGCTGCCCACACTGTCTCGGGGGCTAATGAGGATGGTCCGTCTTGGTTACTCAATCCAGTTCGCCAAAGACTCTCCCAAGTTTCGGGGCATCAACTCTCCCTCTGTCAGAGGCAGGGACGCCTCCGTACTTCGGGTAGAGGTCACCACCCTTCTGGCGAAACCGGCATCGAGTTCGTCCCTCAAAACCAAGATGTTCAGTGGGTTACAGTCCGCACTTCATCGTTCCCAAGAAAGACGGCGGGTTGTGCCCCATAGGTCTGCATACCCTGAACAATGCACCTTCACAAGCTGCCGTTCAGGATTCTCAAGCAGAGGCACATCCTGACATCCATCAGGTGTCAGGATTGGTTTCGTGGCAATCGACCTGTTCTCCCTTTCGGTCTGTCCCTATCCCCACGGTCTTCACGAAGATCGTGGAAGCCGCCCGAATTTCCCTGACGGGAGGAATGTGTGCGGGTACTAATCTATCTCAACGACTGGCTTATCTGTACTTTTGTCAACTGCTAATGAACATGCAATGAATGTCCGGGCTTCTTCAGCCAGTTGTGTTTTCAGATTTCTTGCTAATTCCCTGGTTCGGTCTGCAATGGTGTTTCTTGACAAGCTAACATTTTTAAACAACTGTTTCTTGTCAGGGCACACCTGCTCACATATCTTCAACATACACTGCTTTAAAAATGCACCTTCTGAAAAACACTTTGAAGCTGGGCGATTTCTTCAGCCACAATAAAGCTGGCTTTCACTATCATTTTGTGCAGAAGCGTTATCAAACAAATTCTGCTGAAAATGATTTTTTTTTTGTACTCTTGTACCTTTTGTTGCTTTTCTTGGTTGCTAAGGTTAGCATACTTTGATCCCTGTTTGGTTTTGAAGTGCCGGAGCAAATTGTATTCTTTAAGCACAGCCACTGCCTCCTGGCAAAGAAGACACACCGGCTGTTTCCATTAAGCACAAACATGTATTCACTTTCCAATCTCTCTTGAAATAGCCTCCCCTCTGCATTTTCTTTTCTTTGACATGACGGGTCTAATTAATTATTTAGGCTATATAGCTCTCACTAAATAAAGGGAAATTTCAGACACTGACACCTACTGGCTCGATGTTGTAATCGCGCAGGTAATACATTCGAGTCACATTCTCATGTTGTGGACATAAAATGTATAATAAAAAAACAAGCTCTCGCGGGCCACATAAAATGAAGGGGCGGGCCGGATTTGGCCCGCTGGCCTTGAGTTTGACACCTGTGCGATAAAGGGAATACAGTACATGTCGCTGTTAATGAGATTTCAATATTTCAACTTTTTATCAGGCGACTGAGACATGTACAGTATATGATTTGATAAAGTTTTTTTCTTCAGGTGTAAAACTTTTGTAATGAGTCAACATTTTGAAAAGGTCTGATGCTGCCAGAAAATGTACATAAATCCTCAAGGCGAGAACAATTGATTAGGTGATCTATTCTCTTTCTAAACCTGATGCTACAAGAAAAATCAAACATGAAAGACTGTTGGAGAAGCATGAAGCCATCAATAAAAGCAGGAATAAGAGAAATCATGTTTGTCAAACTGACCTTTAGCCTAATGTACTTAAAAATGAGCAAATGTAACCATTATATTTATATTAAATATATTGATAACTACTTGGACTGGTCGATACAAAAAATAATCATCACAAAGATGAAACATGCTTTCCCTTTTAAAGTACTGCTTATGGTCTTTAATGCAAGCTGTGCCATCTCCTGATGTGATGCAATGGCTACAAGGACAAGATATAATGATTCAAAGTGATGCATATGGTTCAGGGGACACAATTTAAAAGATCTGCCATTGTCTGCTGGGGTGGCATGGATCCAAAGGTTCAAACCAACCTTTACATGTAGCTCAGTGTTACGTGTTGCCCAGCTTTCCTGTAGCTCAGTGGTAAGAGCATTGCATTAACAACGCAAGGTTGTGGGTTTGATCCCAGGGGATTGCAAATACCTATGTAAAATGTATAGGATAAAGCAATGTAAGTCGCTTTGGATAAAAGTGTCTGACAAATGCCTAAATGTAAATGTACATAACAACATACTGTATCAAGGCATGGAAAAACACAACAATTCAATAATGTCTATAAATGACTCATCAAATAAATCCAAAAAAGTCCAATATGGTTTATGTCTAAGAAGTCCGGTATCAACGTTAAAGTGTGTTTTTATCACTAATTGATGTCTGTTCCTGAAACATTATTTAGCAAATCTAAACACAGTAGGTGATGGAGGTCACAGCATTGCATGTCATTTGATGATATGTTATATCATATTTTCATCACAATGGATTAATTTTATATTATAGTTTTTTATTATTAGAAAGAAAGAAAGAAAGAAAGAAAGAAAGAAAGAAAGACGTAAAACAATCAGGAAAGTAACACTGATGTTTTGCATTCGGTATTAATTTGCATACATTCTAGTACATTTTTAATGGATGCATGAAAGATGAGCAGCAGAACACAAAAGCATGTGTGACTTCTCTCTCAAATCTTTAGAAACGTGCTCAAGTTGAAAGAGAATGCCCTATTATAGCACGCAGAAGGTTTGCTTGCACAATGACAAAGGTGTCAGTCTATATTGACTGCTGTACTCCATTGCTTTTATAATCAATTACATTTTTCCTAAAGTCGAATGTCTTCGTAGGCTATAATAGAGAAGTCACTTCAGAAGGAGCTATCTGTTGCATATCTAAGCAGGCCTATCTATTTTTGTCCTGTGCATGTGCTCTTCATCACTGAACTTTTAACATTCATTGTTGTAATGCTAAGACACACAGTTGAATCAAATGTGCTTCAATTAGTCTAGTCCAATTAAAAAACTAATAAAAGAATACTGCTATTTTCTAACAAACTTAATTTAAATTTGTGTACATTGAATAAAAATAAACTTTGAGACTACATTAAATGCGTATTTTATTCAATTTCACTTGTGATTTCCAAACATTATGTGTTTAAAGCTCAAACAAGTTTTGAGTCAAAAGTCTAATTACACATATGTTTGGATTCAAAACTATCTATAAACATATAAATATATGTATTATATAAATATTAATGCCTATAGCATAAATTATGGTAAGAATCAACAATGAAAGTAGATTTTAAACAAACAGTTGCTCTCTTTATTCCAAACAACAGTCAGTTTCCAGAATGAAATGAGAAGCTGTCTGCTATAACATCAGTCAAATAAAGAAAATTGAGTTTCTAAATATATGCCAATTTATACACTATATGCACTGTTTACTTTAAAAAAAATATGATCATGATTGTTGACAGACCATACCAATATGTTGTAGAAGCATTCTGGCAAGACAAAGTAGAAAATCATATATCTACAAAAGTGTTCCAAGGGCTTGTTAGAGGAAAGAAATAAGGAAAACATTTATGTTCAAATCTGCTCTGTTTAACTTTTTGCACCTATTATACCGCATATCATTGTTAAAAAGTCAACTAAAATATATATTAAAACTTAAAAAACACAAAGCAGAAGACACACATAACTGTATACATACCGTGTGTATACTGTTTGTGGTACAGTTTGTAAATCCACTCCAAAAAATTGAATTTATAGTATTTTTTTAATATTTAAGGATCACTGACTTTCCAATATGCTCCTGATTGATCTATTTCTTTCCCTTACAAATGTTTCTACATTTCTCTACTTCTCAATATATCTGACTGGTTCCAAAATAATGTTGCCACTGTGGAATATTTAACAAAAGGTTATCAATGTTGCATGAGGTCATTTTAACCTCGTTAATAACTTTCTTTACGCCTGGATACTGGAACGTGCGAGGCTTCTAAAAACAGGAAATAGAAAGCTTTTCTCATCTTTGCATTTCCTGATACCTTTAGAATTGCTTGTCTCCCAGGAGTGTTAACTGTGCCTCTCAAAAACATTGTGAAGACCGTTGATTTATTGGAACCAGGCTGACAAATTGAATTATTAATGCTCTTTAGTTAGTGCGTTATGGTAAACTAGTAAAGGAGGTTTGGGGTCCTGCTGTCTCTACAAGTAACAAATAAGGTGACCTGAAGCTATGGGGAACGTAAGCATTCCATCAACACACGAAAGCATTAGGGCAAATCCACTGCCTGCATCAGTAGATTTTTCTCCTATTTTTACCTGTATGAAAATGGATATCCATGCGCAACTGATGATGAAAATGGAGCTTGTAAAAAACTGTGAATGTTTTCCTGGGCCTTGAGTTGAGAGGAGACCTCTCTTTTTTATATACTATACATGTTTCACGAGTTCACCTATGCAGACAATAAAGGTTAGCAGAAGTGTAAAAGGTATGCGTGTTTGGTGTGCTGTCCGGGGAGCGGGCTCCGAGCTCGCCTGCTCCTTCTGAACCCGGAACACTCCCCCCGCTAGGGTGAGTGTCCCGAGCTCGGAAACGGCCGGAACCCAGAGCAAACCCCCCGGATTCTGCTAACAGAGGAGTTCGGGGAGCTGGGGAGGTGGGGTGGGTGTTTGAAACAGAAGAGATGTCGCAGGTAAGAAGTCTTGCTTATTTATGGGCTGGCTCGCTTAGCCAGTAGGGTGGAAACCATGATTACTGATTGCGAACCAGCCGGGTTTGATTATATGCTCCAGCTCCTCCCGAACTTTGTTTATAAAACATCATTTCACGAGTGGTGTTCTGTTATTGGACTTCTGTGCTAGTTACAGTTTGGCCATAACGAACACCATGTTCAAGCATAAGGGTGTCCATCAGTGCACATGGCACCAGGACACCCTATCGGGCCTGGTTGGCTTGTGGGACTCCCGAGGCAAATGACAGGTACCGACAGGCCAAGCGGACTGTAGCCCGGGTGGTTGGGGAGGCAAAAACTCGGGCCTGGGAGGAGTTCGGTGAGGCCATGGAGAAAGACTATCGGTCAGCCTCGAAGAGATTCTGGCATACCGTCCGGCGCCTCAGGAGGGGGAAGCAGTGCCCTATCAACACTGTTTACAGTGGAGGGGGGCAGCTGTTGACCTCGACCGGGGATATCATCGGGCGGTGGAAGGAATACTTTGAGGATCTCCTCAATCCCGCCGTCACGTCTTCCTTTGAGGAAGCAGAGGCAGAGGGCTCAGAGGCGGACTCGCCCATCACCCGGGCTGAAGTCACCGAGGTAGTCAAGAAACTCCTCGGTGGCAAGGCACCGGGGGTGGATGAGATCCGCCCTGAGTACCTCAAGTCTCTGGATGTTGTGGGGCTGTCTTGGCTGACACGCCTCTGCAGCATCGCGTGGCGGTCGGGGACAGTGCCCTTGGACTGGCAGACCGGGGTGGTGGTCCCTCTTTTTAAGAAGGGGGACCGGAGGGTGTGCTCCAACTATCGGGGATCACACTTATCAGCCTCCCCGGGAAAGTCTATGCCAGGGTACTGGAGAGGAGAATCCGGCCGATAGTAGAACCTCAGATTCAGGAGGAACAGTGTGGTTTCCGTCCCGGTCGTGGAACACTGGACCAGCTCTATACCCTCTCCAGGGTGCTGGAGGGTTCATGGGAGTTTGCCCAACCAATCCACATGTGTTTTGTGGATTTGGAGAAGGCATTCGACTGTGTCCCTCGCGGCATCTTGTGGAGGGTGCTCCGGGAGTATGGGATTCGGGACCCTTTGCTAAGGGCCATCCGGTCCCTGTACGACCGGAGTAGGAGCTTGGTTCGCATTGCCGGCAGTAAGTCAGGCTTGTTCCCGGTGCATGTTGGACTCCGGCAGGGCTGCCCTTTGTCGCCGGTTCTGTTCATAATTTTTATGGACAGAATTTCTAGGCGCAGCCAGGGGCCGGAGGGAGTCGGGTTTGGGGACCACACGATTTCATCTCTGCTCTTTGTGGATGATGTCATCGTGCTGGCCCCATCAGACCAGGACCTTCAGCATGCACTGGGACGGTTTGCAGCCGAGTGTGAAGCGGCTGGGATGAGAATCAGCACCTCCAAATCTGAGGCCATGGTTCTCAGTCGGAAAAGGGTGGCTTGTTCACTTCAGGTAGGTAGAGAGTTCCTGCCTCAAGTGGAGGAGTTCAAGTATCTGGGGGTCTTGTTCACGAGTGAGGGAAGGATGGAACGGGAGATTGACAGACGGATCGGGGCAGCTTCTGCAGTAATGCAGACGCTGTACCGGTCTGTCGTGGTGAAGAAGGAGCTGAGCCGCAAGGCGAAGCTCTCGATTTACCGGTCAATCTACGTTCCTACTCTCACCTATGGTCATGAGCTGTGGGTCATGACCGAAAGGACAAGATCGCGGATACAAGCGGCCGAAATGAGCTTTCTCCGCAGGGTGGCCGGGCGATCCCTTAGAGATAGGGTGAGAAGCTCGTCACTCGGGAGGAGCTCAGAGTAGATCCGCTGCTCCTCCACATCGAGAGGGGCCAGCTGAGGTGGCTTGGGCATCTTTTCCGGATGCCCCCTGGACGCCTTCCCGGGAAGGTGTTCCGGGCATGTCCCACCGGGAGAAGACCCCGGGGAAGACCTAGGACACGCTGGAGGGACTATGTCTCCCGGCTGGCCTGGGAACGCCTCGGTGTCCCCCCGGAAGAGCTGGAGGAAGTGTCTAGGGAGAGGGAAGTCTGGGCATCCCTGCTTAGACTGCTGCCCCCGCGACCCGGCCCCGGATAAGCGGAAGAAGATGGATGGATGGATGGACATCATTTCACAAGTTCACCTGGCTTCGGGAAGGAATTGGATAGTGGTTGTGACTGCTGCGGCAGAGCACAGGAAGAAGCACGGGCCCCTGCGGGGGCGGTCGCTGCGGCGATGCTGGCTTCGGGAAGGTGACTGGGAGGAATTGGATAGTGGTTGTGACTGCTGCGGTAGAGCACAGGAGGAAGCACGGGCCCCTGCTGGGGCGGTCGCTGCGGCGATACTGGCTTCTGAGGGAGTTTGTGACTGCTGCGGCAGAGCACGCGTTGGAAGCACGGGCCCCTGCGGGAGCGGTCGCTGCGGCGATACTGGCTTCTGTAGAATTGATGTCTGCTGCGGCAGAGCATGAGTTAGTAGCATGGTTCCCTGCGGCTTCTGATGAAATGCATTTGCAGCGTTGGATCGTTGGGGGAAAACAGGGCTCTGGCCGAACTGAGGGTGGCTGGGGATTTCTTAGCAGATGTTTAAACGAGTTGGGCGATGAGTGTCCGGTGGGCTTCTATGATGAGGGCACGGTCAGACCTGACGTAAGTCTTGAATGCTTCAGATGACCAGCGTCCGAGCGCTTGAATCTGACGTTGTGAAAGGACCTTTTGTGCAGCTGTAGTTGCTGTGCAAATGCGGAATGATGACTGGAGAAATGATCTGCTGGGATGCCGGAGTGGAGCAAAACTGACTTCAGGTGTTTTTGGAACCAGAAGCGTGTGACGGGTAGGCTTGAATCGTCGGTTCGGATGGTGATTTGACTTGAGATCTTCTAAAACAGAGGTAGGCTACGAGGGTTTGGTATGGCTGGTGTAGAGTTTGAAGATTGAAGATGTAGATAAAATGTCCTTTTCTGGCTTGATCTGGCTTGCTTTGCTTGATGAAAAAGGAGATTGTTTCTGAGTCGAGCACTGATAAATCTGAAAAGTTGGGATGAATTGCGGGATCGTAGTTTGCCGTGGTGGAGATTTCAGAACATCTGAGAAATCCAAAGAAAGCCAGAATGAACATGGCATCTAGCGTGGTATGTTTGGAGTGGTATCCTCTGCGGAGGGTTGTAATACATTTGCTAAAAATTTCTAGAGTGATGGGTTGTCTGGCATCTGGGAAGGCGGGTCGGGTTCTCTGGATGCCTTTTATGAGCATGGAAGTTTGAGAGCTGGCTATGACTGGTGAAGGGGCATTAAGAATTAATTTATGGAAAAATTGGATTCCGCTCAAGCATCCTTTGATTGAGCTTGCTTGGAGATTTTTTATGGTACTTAGGAAGGAGATAAATGACGTGATGGAGAGGAGAGAGAAATCTGGGAAGGGGAGGTTATAGATGTGGTGAAATGCTTTGAAGTTCCTCCAGGCTGTGAGATAATACAGAATGTTCCTGGGGGAGACAGCTTGAATGATGGCGTCGAGTGAAACGTCCAAAAGGGCTTTCAAAGGGTGATTTAATTGAAGATCAATTCCAAATAAGGATGTACGAGTGTTGGATAGAGGTCCGCATCCGGCGCCAGCTGCCTGAATTTCTGAAATGAAAAGCGGGACAGTGCTTCAGCAATCTGTTTTTTGGACCCAGGGATATGCTTGGCTGTTAGAATGAATTGATCGCATGCCGAAATCCATGTCAGGCGTCTGAGAAGGGGCATTAAGGCGGTTGAGTGGGAACGTCCTTTATGAATCTACGTTGCTTCGTTATCGCAATGGACCATTATGCTGGAGGCGGACCATTGTTTCCCCAATAACTGAGCTGCTACTACTTATGGATATAGCTTGAAGAGGGCCGATGACGCGAGATGTTGCGGTAATGTTGCGAGTTGGGGCGGCCAGGTGGATGCGAACCACCGTCCTTGGTAAAATCCCCCGAAACTGACGGATGGAGCTGCATCGGTAAAGAGGCGGATGTCGACGGGAAGAGACAACATGTCGTTGTAGAAAAAAGATATGCCGTTCCATTGGTTGAGGAATTTGATCCACAAATTTAGCTCGTCGCTGCATGAGCTGGTTATCTGGATTAAATCCTCTAGAGCGTGGGCGGAAGAAGCGAGGGAGAGGAGATGCGCTACGAACGGGCGACCTTGCGGAATGATGCGCATCGCGAAATTCAAGTGACCGAGTATTGAAAGAAGCTCGAGTTTTAAGCATTGCGGGGTATCTATTAATGATTGGGCGATCAGAATGGTCCTGTCGATTTTTTCCTTGGGTAAGGAGGCTTGGAATTCGAGCGAGTCTATCTTGATGCCTAGGAATTCGATTGAAGTGCTGGGTCCCGCCGATTTTTCTGTTGCTAGAGGGACGCAGATTTTTCTGGTGCTAGAGGGACCCCGAGTTTTGCGAAGACATATTGAACTTTAGAGAGATGCGCGGCTGGGACGGAGTCGGGAGGCGAGATGATTAGAAAATCGTCTAAAAGGTGGATGAGAAAAGGGATGCCCTAATTGTTGGATAGGATCCAGCAAATCGCTTCTGACAACATGTAAAAAAATTTTGGGCTACTTCTGCATCCGAAGGTGAGGCGGACGGATAAATAATATTTTTCGCGCCAACGAATGCAGAATAGATGCCAAAAGTCTGGGTGAATCGGCATGACTTTGGACGCGGATTGATGTCGACTTTAGCCAGCCAAGCTCTGTGACCGGCTTTTTTAATCAGGGTGATGGCTTGCTCAATGTCATGGTAGTGTAGCAAATATTCTTCGAGCGGGATAAGACTATTGATGCTTGGGAAGGGAGCTCCGTGAGGGGATGAAAGATTGAATATAAGACGCATTTTACCCGAGAATTTCCGCGTGGCTATGCCTATGGGGCTGACGCGGAAAACTGTGAACGGTGGTGCGGAAAAGGGGCCAATCAAAAACCTTTCGTCGATCTCTTTTTTGACGAGGAGATCGACAGTCTCGGGCTCAGGTAGCGTGGACTGAAGGTTAGGGCAGACGAGACTGTGGAAAATGGAACTCGCAATGCCAGGATTGAACCCTGATGAGAAACCGGACACAAGGTATTCTGTAAAGGAAGGGTCAGGGTGGTGTAATAGTTCAGCAGACAAATGTAAAACATTGACAGGAGTCGAGAAACAATTTTTTGATTTTTTATTTGCAGCTTTGAACACGGGACAAACGAGGCAGGCATGGGCGCACCGCAATGATTGCAGATGTATAAGTACCGACACCTCTGCCTGGTGCACCGTCCTGTATTGAAGCTGATGCATAGGTCGTGTGAACGGGTGTTGGAAGCTGCTGAGGTATTTAGATCTAGCAGGCACGGAATGTGACCGGTTGAAACGGGATGAGACGAGACTGGCCGTGGGGGAATGGAAGGAGTGACCAAGGGGCAGGCGGTGGTGCTGTGTGCCACCGATCGGCACACCCCGCATGAAATGTTTTGGCAACCCAAAAACACCCTATTGTGAAGCTCAGTGTCCAGTGCTCCCCAATAAGGGCACTGGTTCCTCTGAGCAACCCTATTGCGCATTTCGCCGAAAATAACTTGTGGTAAGTGTAGAAATGGGCCCCCCCACAAGAGAGTGCGAGCTCCGCGACTATGGCAAGATAATCGTTAAGCTCTCATCTCCTGTGAGTGAGCACCGTGCATATGACATCGGCAAAACGAGAAAAGGCGACTGTAAATTCTGGGAAAGACAATGTGCGGGAGTGACTATGGGAAGTGTTTTTGAATGTGAATTCTAGATCGCCGTATGTGATCTGGCGATCCGTTGGCGGAGGTGAAAGTGGAGATAAAAGGTGAAATAAATCCACATCCGCACCTGCTAGAATCTGTGTCCTGATGTTGCTGGACACTGGGGGCGGTTCCAGGACCAGGGCATTGATGGGCACCGGCATTTGAGCTGCTGAGGCCAATGAAAATTGAGGGCGGGCCTGAGGCAGAGCGAGGAGGGAGCGAATTGCGGCCGCTGGAGCAGCTGACGGTGGCAGCCACACGTTAGCGGCGGCATCCTGGGCAGGGGCTTGAGGGAGGGAGGGAAGGCCGAAGCCCTGGGGGAGGTAAGGAAAACTTTGAGCCGGGGCCTGTGTCGCTAACGGAGGCAGCCTCACGTTAGTGGTCGACATTGGCGCCGCTGGCCAAGAGCTTGCTGATGTGACGGGGAATGATTGGAAGCGATCTAGAACCGACAGGGGGAGGCAGGCTCGTTGAATGTTGGTCGTTGAAGATGGTGGGGGCGGGCCGAGTTTACTGGGAAGCCACGGGGAGAGAAGTGTGTAGCGGTTCGTGCTGTTCGTCCGGGGCGCGGCCCAGACTAGCCGAAATCCTTGTGCGATGGGTTGGGGGTGTCCTGTCTTGCCCTGCTGATGCGGCAGAAGGCCCTGCCCAGGCTGAAGGAGGTCTGAAAACCTGAGCCGGCTCATTAGCGACTTCCTGTTGCGGGGAAGATTTGGCTAGTGGGTTTTCTGACTGCAGCGCGGCGTAGATGTCGTACAGCTCGGCTTTGCTCAACCGGCTGGTCAGGTTCACGTCCTGATTGGACAGAGCGGGTCGAAGTCCTGCGACTGTCCACTTCCCAATGGCTGGGATTGTCCAGTGCGCTGAAGCGTATGATGACGCCGGTGAGGAGGAAGGGTGCCTGACCTGGCTCTGTACGGAAGAGCGGTTCCGTTTGGAGGTGCGGAGAGTCGGTCGGCTTTGCTGGCGGCCTCGTTCTTGATCCGCGCGTTGGGATGTTGCCTACGCTGACGAGCGCTCAAAGGGGCCGGAGTATCTTTCTGGATTGGGTCTCAGACATGTTTGAAACAGAAGAGATGTCACAGGTAAGAAGTCTTGCTTATTTTTGGGCTGGCTCGCTCGCTTATCCAGTAGGGTGGAAACCATGATTACTGATTGCGATCCAGCCGGGTTTGATTATATGCTCAAGCTCCTCCCGCACATTATTATAAAACATCATTTCATGTAGCAAACAGCAAAACATTGAAAAAACAGTAATAAACACATCTGTGGTATTGACTCTTGGTAGAATGTGTTAATAGGGAGTGCAGACATGCCAGCCACTCCTTAATTATTTTGCCGTCACTGCTTCAGAATCGGTCGACCACTGACGTTTATGTTCTCTGTGTGCTGCTGCTAGCCTGCTACGACTCCTGACCCCGACCCTGGGGTACTATGAGGAGCTGTTAGCTGCCTCAATTGTGCTTGAGGGATCACCACAGTGATCCAATGCCATTGTCTATGACTGATCTGGGGATTTTTATGTACTGAAAAAAAAATGGACAGCAAAACTACCATATAAAGGAAGCAAACACAGCAAATCGTAAAGAGCATGTCTATGTAATTAGGTGTGTGGACTGAGGCAAAGAGCGAATTAATGGTATCATACTGCATGACACAGTAATGCAATGGTGTATACATGGTTTGAGGTTCCAAAACGCTGTATTTTCCAAATCCCGTGCATGTTTGTATCTTCTCTTTGCCCTGCCTCTCTGAAACACGCAAATTTTTTACAAAGCTCTTCGCTCTAAAAAGTGAGGTGTGCAATAATTGGTCGAATACTGCAAGCATGTGACGGAAATGTAATGCCTCCCGCCGCGACCGAGGCGAGAGAGGAGTGACGGTGGTGGAAGGCCTCAATGAAGGAACGGTCCAGAATGTCCCGGGCCGGGACCCAACATCTCTCCTCCGGACCATAACCCTCCAAGTCAACCAGGTACTGGAATCCCCGACCACGTCGCCGAGAGTCAAGCACCTTCCTGACCCTGAAGGCGGGAGCGCCGTCATTAATCAGGGGAGGAGAGGGAGGGAACATGAGGAGAGCGACAGACAGGCTTGACATTGGAGACGTGGAAGACTGGATGCACCCGACAAAGGGACCCCGGCAACCGAACCCGCACCGCCACCGGACTTATGACTTTAACAATCGGGTATGGCCCAATAAAACGAGGATGCTAGTTTACGAGCCAGAACCCGCAAAGGAAGGTCCTTCGTAGAGAGCCACACCCATTGTCCACAGATGTACCTGGGAGCCTTCTTCCGGTAACGGTCAGCAGCACGCTTGGTACGGTCCCTGGCCGTAGCAGCGCCTCCCTGGCCCTTCTCCAGGAAAGGCGGCAATGGCGAATAAACGCTTTGACCGAGGGAACCGCGGCTTCGGGAGCCTGGGAAGAAAACAAAGGAGGTTGGTAACCGAGGCAACACATAAAAGGAGACATTCCAGTAGACGATACCCGCAACGAGTTGTGAGCATACTCAGCCCACGTAACCTGCTGGCTCCAAGAAGAAAGGTTATAAGAAGCCAAGCAGCAAAGCATTCGACCCAGTTCTTGATTGGCGCGCTCAGACTGGCCATTAGATTGAGGATGAAACCCAGACGACAGACTAGACGTAGCACCAATCTGTCGGCAGAATTTGCGCCAAAAGCAAGAAATGAACTGGGGCCCCCTATCGGAAACCACGTCCTCGGAAGCCGAAAGATGTGATCCACGACGGTCCGGGCTGTCTCCTTCGCCGAGGGGAGTTTAGGGAGAGCCAGTAAGTGAACCGCTTTGGAAAAATGGTCCACTACCGTAAAGACTACCGTATTGCCACTGGAATTAGGGAGACCAACCACAAAATCCAGGGCAATATGGGACCATGGACGGGAGAGGACAGGAAGCGTTTGGAGCAGCCCGGAAGGAGTGCGTTCAGTGAATTGCTTTGGCCACAGACTGAGCACGCATTCACAAACCGGTCGACGTCCTCCGCCATGTCTGGCCACCAGAATCGCTGACGTTCGGCAGCCAGCGGCCTCTTGATACCCGTATGGCAAGTGAGTCTGGATGAGTGACACCAACGGAGAACGGCAGCACGGAATGATAAATGAACAAAAAAGAGATTCGCTAGATACTCTCTGGGAACCTCGACTCCATTCAGAATTTATTATTTAAGGACTAATACTTATAAGCTTGCATCAGGAGGCGTCATATAAAACCACCAAAACAGTGGAAAATCACCAGACTTTCTGTTTAGTCTTTCCTCCTGAACAATCAGATACAGATCAGATTACATATTTAATATTACAATAACAAAACAATTGTCCCTAGGCATCATTAGGAACCTTGATATGGAGAACAACAGATACTTATATCAACATAAGACAGCATAAGACATGATACATATTTAACGAGGTTAAACAACAAGAAAGTAAGGAGCAAATATTATGAATAGAAGTGAATAATAAGATAAAGGAATGAATACATATGATGAATATTGGAATAAACACAGATGCAGTATTTGTGGAAGACAGGACGAAATCCAGATTCTCACAACTTGCCATCCAGCGAGTGAGCGAGTACAGGTGGACGGAGAGGAAGAAGAGACAGCCCTCTGTCAAAAGCCCAAGACTCATCAACGAAGTTGCCTTCCACCCCCGAATCAATGAGACCAGACTCACGGAAGCTGACATCATTAAAGGTGATCACAACAGGTAGAAGGGTGCAGGTTTCTAGGCCAGGAGAGATTGAAGTGCCGCTCGCCAGGACTCCCCTGGTTACTGACGAACGTTGGCTTTTAGCGGACAATTAGCAGCTTGATGGCCTTGCCCGTACAATACAGGCACAAACCATCATTGATGCGGCGCATCTTTTCTTTGGCAGAGAGAAGCAGTCTTTCTAGCTGCATGGGTTCAGACTGACCCACGGGAATCAGAAGATTGCTGGGAGGAGACCAAGGATCCATTTGAGCATTTGCAGACTTAGCACGTTGGCCAAATCAACCAGTTCATCATAATCACCCAGGGACTAGCGAGCGCAAATTTCATCCTTGATGTCACTGACCAGACCCTCTAGGAACTGCGACATAAGAGCCTCGGAATTCCAGGAGCAGGTGACTGCTAGGGTACGAAACTCGATGGAATAGTCCGTGACTGACCTTCTGCCCTGCCGTAGGGACGCAAGGCGACCAGAAGCCTGTCTGCCTAAAACTGGGCGGTCGAAGACCTTGATCATCTCGGTCTTGAAGTCCTGGAAGTCAAGCCGATAACAAGCCTGTGCCTCCCACATGGCCGTTCCCCAATCGCGAGCCTGTCCCGTGAGCAGAGATACCACGAATGCCACCTTGGATTTATCTGAAGCATAAGTGCGGGGCTGAAGAGAAAACACAACCTCACATTGCGTGATGAATGCTCTGCAGAGAGTTGGCTCACCATCGTACAGTGGTGAATTATTCACCCGGGGTTCGGAGGGAAGGCTCTGTGAAGTCGCACCGTATAGGCGAGTCTGTTCCAGCCGGGACGATAAATCCTGTACCAGACTGGACAAAGCATCCATAGTCTGCCGTGTAGCTGTCAGACCTTCCTCATGACGACCCAATAGCACTCCCTGCTGTTCCACGGCCGTGAGCAGGATGGATGCATCCGCTGGGTCCATACTGGCCACTGTGTTCTGTCACGAAAAGAGGACAGACCCAAAAGCAGATGCGTTTGAATAGTCTTTAAACAAATATAAACACTGCCTTAAAAGGCCATAGATAAACAGGAGTGAGCCAGATTCAAAGTAAAACGGGCGAAGGTCAATAGAGGTGCCAACCGGATCCGTGGGAGAGAAGTCGGTGTCAGACAGGCAGGGTCAAGCGAGGCGCGAACGTCATCCAAGGGGAAATAGCAAAGCCGTAATAGAGCTGACAAAAAGGAGATTCCAACACGGGTAACTGTCGGGGAAGACCTGCGAGACGACCAGTCTGCGAACGAGCCACCACCAGCAGAACGACTGGAGAGAAAAAGGTTAGTAACACGACAAGACTAGGGGACTAGTGGTAACCATGAGAGAATTAACACACTGGCAACGGAAAGGACAGCAGAGGCTGACTATAAGGTGTAGGAAGATGATGAGAAAAAAATGAACAGGTGTGCGAGAGTGTGAGTGAAAACAGCTGCGCGGAGATCGCCAGGAAAAAGAGAGGAATGTTAAACCTGAGACATGACACATACCATATTTGGAACATCAGATTCCAAAGCAATTGTACTTACAGGTACGTCCCCCTTACTTGTGTCTACATTTGGGCAGCCTTATACAAATCATGCGACGAACAGACAGAGATTTGTGGGGAGTGGTTACATGAGGCGTTTCAGGCAGGGCTGGGTGAGCATTCGCATTTAGCTACATTGCATCTTTTATTCCGACACTTATATTTTTTAAATTTACCGTTTCTAATACTTGCATGTGCAACTTATAACACTCCAAAGACACAGAAAAACATGTATTCGCACCATATGACCTCTTCAACAAAAAAATAATGGTTGGATTAATCATTTACTAAAATTTACTGTAAGGAAATAATGTTTTATCTGGACTTGCAAGACTAAATTAGGGTCCTGGAATAAAATTATCATCTAATGACAATAATCATCACCCAATGTACTGTTTAAGTTGACTGAGGTAACTTTACAGATTTATGTTTAAATACAACACATTTTGCTGAAGGCATGAATTTTTGTTGGGTGATTGGCATACAAGAGAAATAACAGTTTGATCATGCATTGCTAGTGTTGATCAGCTAGGCCTTTGTTCATTCTTGTTTATCCATGATTTGAAATAAGAATACTCTAATGGCTTTTTAGTGCAAACCAGTAGCCCAGTTTACACAAAGTAACTACTTGACTATTAGTTAAAGCTCAAATCATGCAAAATAACAAACTGAGTTGAAATAATTTACTGACAGCTTGGTCCCTCCCAGTTTAAAAATCCCATCTGCATCCCTGAGTATAGTTACTAAACTTTCAGATCTACTAATGTGATTGAACTGGGATAACAAAATGGAAGCAACTAATTGTTTTAAGGATGTAATTATGTCACTCGCCTGAGGTCTGAATCTGATCCACATAGAAGAGTATATATCTTTATCAAAATAGGGACAAGTGCTTTACCTTGTTTAAATTTTTATTTCTAAACTTTAAACTCTATTTGATTGAACCTAAAATTAAGGGATCAAAATAAATTTCAATGTGGCACCATATTTTAAATACTTATTTACCTTATACTGATTTCTTGAAACTATTTTAAATAAAATGTTAGTCTATATTTTTAGTAATTTTGTTATTGTCATTTAATTACTTATTTGATCACTTTTATATTGCTAATTTACATTTCTTTTTATTTCCATTTTTTTATTTTTTATTTAGTTTTTGTTCACTCGTTTACCTTAAAATGAAAATTTTGTCATTATTAACCCTCTTGTCATTTCAAACCTGTATGACTTTATTATTTTCGCAGATCACAAAAGAAGATATTTTGAAGAATGTTTGTAACTGAACAGCACTGGCCCCCATTCACTTCAATTGTATGGACACAACCAATGCAAGTGAATGGGAGAAAGTTAACAACAACATTCTTAAAAATGTCCTCTGCAGAAGAAAGAAAAATTGAGAAATTGCAATTATTTTCTACCGTAGATCACGATGAACTGTCTAAAATCATTAGACCATCTAATTCAACAACATGCATGCTAGACCCTATACCTACAAAACTACTGAAAGAAATGCTCCAAGAAATTATAGATCCTCTTCTCAGTATTATTAACTCATCTCTGACATTAGGACATGTGCCTAAAGCATTTAAGGTGGCTGTTATAAGGCCTCTTTTTAAAAAACCCAAACTAGACCCTAGAGAACTAGGGAATAACAGGCCTATATTCAAATTTACCTTTTATATCTAACGTTCTGTAAAAAGTAGTTTCAACTCAATTATGCTCCTTCCTCCAAAGTAATGACATTAATGAAGAATTCCAGTCTGGATTTTTAGCATGTCACAGTACAGAGACTGCTTTGATCAGAGTTACAAATTATCTGCTTTTTGCGTCTGAAATGGTATTTCGTTATTGGTACTGCTAGACCTTAGTACAGCATTTGAGACCATTGACCACAGCATTCTCCTACATAGACTCAAAAATTATGTCGGCATTAATGGAATAGCATTGAAATGGTTTAAGTCTTTATTTATCCGACCCTTTTCAATTTGTAGCAATAAACAATGAGGTTTCCCACTAATCGCAAGATTAGGGCCTCTGCTCTTCGCATTATACATGCTACCTCTAGGAGATGTAATAAAGCGACATGGAATTAGCTTTCACTGTTATGCTGATGAAACTCAACTTTATATTTACTTGAAGCCTCATGAAACACAGCAGTTCCATCAAATAATGGAATGTATAGCCGAATTAAAATACCAGATGAGTAACAATTTTTTACTACTAAACTCGGACAAAACTGAAGTGTTACTTACTGGACCGAAAACCGCAATACATAACAACCAAGAATACTGCTTAACTATTGACGGATGCTCCATAAAATCCTCGTCGTCAGCTAAGAATCTTGGCATTGTATTCGATAGTAATCTGTCATTTGAGAGCCATGTCGCCAACACCTGTAAAATTGCATTTTTCTATTTTAAGAATATCTAAACTACGTCATATGCTGTCATTGTCAGATGCAGAGAGATTAATTAATGCATTCATGACATCAAGACAAGATTACTGTAATGCACTTTTAGCTGGTTGCCCTGCATGCCTATTACAAAAACTCCAACTGGTTCAAAACGTGGCAGCTCGAGTTCTTACGCGTACAAAAAAGTATGAGCATATAACCCCGGTTTTGTCAACCTTGCACTGGGTACCTATAAAGCATCGCATTAACTTTAAGATCTTGCTTATTACCTATAAAGCCCTACATGGTCTAGCCCCGCCGCAGTATTTCAGTTAACTTCTATTGTATTAACGTCCTCCACGTGCATTACGCTCTCAGGCGTTCTGTCAGTTGGTAATACCTAGAATTTCAAAATCAAGTGCAGGTGGTAGATCCGTTTCTTATCTAGCACCTAAACTTTGGAATATTCTTCCCTGCACTGTCTGGGAGGCAGACACAATATGTCAGTTTAAATCTAGACTAAAGACGCATCTTTTCAATCTTGCATACACTACACTTCCATAATATTAATCCTCATAGGATTTAGGCTGCGTTACTGAGATCAACCGGAACCAGGAACACATCCACCAACAACTGATGTACTTGTTGCATCAAAGAGTGCAGAACAGTACTCTACTCTTAGCCAGTCTTGTTTCTTTGTTCCAAGGTTACCGCAGGATGCAGTTCATGCCCAGACCTGATGGCAGAACTGAGAATGGGAAGCGGTGACCTGACAAGAGATGAGATGATAGAGCTGGATAAAGAATGCTGCAACTTGACACGATTTCACTACAAAATTTCAAATGCTATTAGATTGTTAACGATAATCTTTAATCAGTAATTTACCTTATTAGTAAGTTTATTTATTTTTTATTTAGCCTTGTTGTGCAAGCACTGTTGAGCTTGTGCAGAAGCAGCAGCTTTTGCCAGAGGTGAACTGGAATCCCCTGGTTGGGCCTGGGTTCTCCTGAGGTTTTTTTTCTCGATTGGAGTTTTGGGTTCCTCGCCACCGTTTGCATTCTGTTTTGCACTATTTGCCTGCTTTAGAATTCAGAAGTTTTGCATAATTAATATTGGATATAGGAATTTATAGTCCGTTTAATATTTGACCGGTGGTTCTCTCTCCTTTATCTTAAATGTGTGCTTTCACTGTGCGTGTGTGCGAGTGTGTTTGTGCGTCTATGTCAATGTGTGTAAGTATGAATGCATATTGTGTGTGTGGAGCATTTGAATGTCTATCTTTTATGCTTTCACCATTTTCTTGTTTTTACAGGTATATGACTTTAGTTGTTTTACTTGTAGTCAATATGTCTCATGTACAGCTGCTTTGTAACAATGAAAATTTTAAAAAGCGCTATATAAATAAAGTTGAGTTGAGAAAGAAAGTCACACACATTTAAAATGACAAAAGGGTAAGTATGATGACAGAATCTTTTTATTTTTTTGGGAGAGCTATCATTTTAATAATTTCGGTAGTTTTTCAAATCATCTATAAAGATTTTTTTTTATTTATTGAACAGAAATGTTTTAGTAATTTAAATTAAAGTTCTAGTAAACTATATATTATCCTTGCACCAAAAAGTAATGGTTCCAAGATTAGGTACTCACAATTGTATCTTACACCCTATCTACAATAGTTTGTTCATGTCTCCAAGACATAATACAAAAGCTGAAAGAAAGAAAACTGAACTCCACACTGAGATTGTGTTAATGATGATTAACACCCGCAGCAATTTTGAGGCTTGTCCTCCCTCCAGCCCCTCAGAAATGGCAACATATTAATTTCCTGTTTTGGAATGTCTGTGGCACTGTACCCTTTCAATTCAACTCAACTTCATTTAAATAGCACTTTTTAAAATTTTCAATGACACAAAGCAGCTGTAGATGAGACATATGCACCCTAAGCAAATCAATTAAAGTTAAATACCTGTAAACACAAGAGAAAGGTGAAAACACAAAAGACAGACATACCCACATACATATGCTCCACACACACAATATGCACACATACTAACACACATAAACATAAACACACACACACTGATGGACACACAGACATGCACGCGGGTGCACACACAAAGACACGCACACACAGTGATAGCACATATTTAAGCACACCCTGTCATTATCCCCAGTTTAAATCAGGCCCAGTCACGACAAACAAAGCAGTTGATCGTCCTTGAGGAACAATAGTAGTAAAAACTTAGAAGGATGACCGCAGCCTGCCTTACAAACGTGTCTTGCTGCTTACTTTTGACTTTCAGGAAGATGTATATCTCAGCTATGGTCAGAAAAAACATCATAGGGCTCTGGAGCCTCTATGTATGATTAGCTCAGAGATTGGTTAACTCACATCCATTTGGTAAGAGATCAAGACGGCAGAGTCCCTCATTAGCAGAGAAGCTGTGATGCGGCACATGGCCAGAGAAGGACCTCTCTAGTCCTGATGTGACTATGGGTTAATGTTGATACTCAGAGCTTAGAGCTGTTTTGTTCCATTATCATGTGGGAGTTCATCATGAGCCAGGCCTGCTTTGTCTCCATTTATAGTTCAAACAACATGGGTGAATGGGTTAATGTGCACACGTGATCAAACATTATGTGTATTTTTTGTAATAAAAACAAAACTAGAATAAAATCTTCTGTTCTTGAAAATGTTTAGTTTGTAATTGTATTCAATCTTTGCTTAAGAACTCAACAATATCCCTGTTTTGATGTACTTCCATAGTTATGTGAAACTGATTCGTCATTTTTCACAGTATTCATTGTTTCACTCTGGGTTGCTTGATTCTGATTGGTCAGTATTGACATTCCAAAGTATTTTATTACCAGATAACAACCTCCTATAGCCAATAACAAGGGAATTCAGGTACTGTGAGACAACTTGACCTTACCAATTATTTACTTACAATTTAAATTTAAGATAAATATCAGTGATATTGTCAGGGCACCAGGCTACACCCAACTTCCACGCTCCCAATCACCCGAATACTAACCAGCGCACTCCCAGTGACTCTCTGTGATCCCCATACTACCTGGACTCCGCCTCTTTGTGCCCTTCTCCACTGGCTTCTCACCACCTATCCACCAACTCCTGGTTACACTATATTCTCATTGATTCATCCGTATACCTGCCCAACAAACTATCATTATTCATATGTTCTGTGATTTTCATTATTGTTAATAATATACCTGTCTGGCTCATCCTTCTCTATCTATATCCAGTTACAGATATATGTGAAATTATATTTACATGATCAAACTAATTGTGACATATCGCTTTATTATTTTAATTTCAAAATTTTTGTTAGTCAGTTGCAGAAATCCGTCTTCTGCACAGTGCCACTGTCAGCATGCCATAGGCGCACATGAGAGCACTGGCCCCGTATAGGGGGGAAAAGTTAGGACAATTCCAAGGGCCCATGACTGACAGGGGCCCCAAAAATAAGTAAACACTAATATAAAATGATTAAACCATCATCATTCAGAAATAAAAAATCCCAATTGACCAAAAAGTAAACATCCATATTGACCGACCAGCCAGTATCTGCATAAAATGGTTTGGTCCTACCTTAGCGCAAGTCGCTTGAAATCTCTGTGTATTCAAGTGACGGCGAGCTGCTTGAACAGGTTAGATTCGCCGTGTTTGGATGCCGATGTAGGTTCGCAAAGCCATCATCAATAGCAACGCAGCCTTCATTGTTAATTCCGTAGTGCCGGTATGTTTGTGTTTGGCGCTTTCACACCAAGAGTTGCTAGGGAAAATGAGACGTATTCGGTGACGTAACACCTGGCTCTGTGTTAGCTCTCAAGCCTGTGGAAAAGCAACCAGTTCTCAAAGGGCTCGCCGGTTGAAACCAACTAAGAAATGGCAATAGCACTGGCTCTGAACTAGCACCTGGTTCCTGCTGGTAGGAAGGGGTTATCAGTGACGGTGTTTAGTTGCAGTCAGTTAATGCGCCAGAACTACAGTGACCACAATGTTGCCTAGTAACATTAAATCAAAACCTGGTTTTCGATAATAATTAATTAATAATTATAATAATAATTTTGTTAAGAGAATTTTCCATTTTATCAAATCTTACAATAAAAATACATTGAGACTGTAAAAGATAGCCATTAGCACATTTTTTATGGTTGCTTTTAACCTTGCATCAAATAGTAAACTGCATACTAGACTTGCATGCATGTACAAATCACCAGCAGTAAATATTGTGCTAGTACTAGTATTAAACAACAAGAAGCAAGTCAGTTGCATGCCTATAATTAGAGTTATGTAAAGCATTTGATGGGACAGTTGGGCCATTATGATTTTTTGTCATGGGGCCCAAAATTCCTGGCAGTGCCCCTGCATAAGAGCATGGAACTGTCAGGGATGGTTACCGAAACCCGGTATTACACGGGCACCGGGGCAAAACACATAGCACAGGCTGCCACAGAATTCGGTAATTACCAGAGTCAAATAGGCCTATATATTCTGTTTTGAAGTTATTTTGTACGTTCTGTTTTTTTGCGATTGCTAAGCATTGGTTTATACTCTGTTTTTATTAAGGTCCTATTTTTTTTAAATGATTATTAAGCTTGCTGTGAAATTTTGACTTAATAAACACGTAAAAAATTTGGTCTAATTTAAATGAATATTCGAATATTCTTAGACACCGTTGAGGACATCGCTCACCAGTTCTCGACGGTAGCTCTCACCAGTTCTCCCAGCAGCCCAGGACCCCTTCGACATCAGCTCCGGTTCCTGTGTCCCCAGCCCAGGCTGCACCCCGGAAGAGGAAGTCGAAGTGGAAACCTCCACCCCGTCAGCATCCTTCTCGTATGAAGCGACCCTGACGGGAAGGTTCGTGGCAATCGACCTGAAGGACGCTTACTTTCATGTCTCGATCCTCCCTCGACACTGGACGTTCCTACGGTTCGCGTCCGAGGGGCGGGCATATCAGTACAGAGTCCTCCCTTTCGGTTTGTCCCTGTCTCCACGGGTCTTCAAGAAGATTGTAGAAGCCGCCATTTTTCCCCTGTGGGAGAAGGTGTGCGGGTACTAAACTATCTCGATGACTGGCTTATCTTGGCAACCTCGCGAGATCTGTTGTGTACACAAAGGGACCTTGTGTTCCGGGACCTAGATCGATTGGGAGTACAGGTCAATAGAGATGGTGAAAAGAGCAAGCTCTCCCTCGTGCAGAGCATCCTCTTTCTCGGTATGGAACTAAACTCTGCCACCATGTTAGTGCAACTGTCCGCAGTACGCGCCCAGTCGTTGTTGAACTGCCTGAAACACTTCAGGCAGCCAGCGGTCCCCCTGACACATGCCGTCCTCGGCGGGGGTAATACCCCTCGGGTTGAAGCACATGAGACCGCTCCAACACTGGCTACAGAGTGGAGTTCCGAGCACAGCGTGGCACACCGGCAGCAGGCACATGGTGATAACGCCCCTCTGCCGACGCAGCCTAACCCCTTGGTCTTCCATGGCCTTTCTGCGGACTGGGGTCCCTCTTGGGCAGGTTACCAGGCACGTCGTGGTGACGACGGACGCCTCCCTGCAGGGTTGGGGTGCAGTGTGCAACGGGCACGCAGTACGTTGGATGGGCCCCCTCCTGCGCTGGCATGTCAATTGCCTAGAGCAGCGGTTCTCAATCCTGGTCCTCGCGACCCACCGCTCTGCATATTTTGTGTATCTCTCTTGTTTAACACACCTGATTTAAATCTCTAGCTCATTAGAAGAGAGCTTAATGAATGAACCGCGTTCCGATTGACGTGTTCCCTGAACTGTGTTCATTGCTCTCTACTCCCTGCACACATGAAATCGGCTGACGTTAATTTAAGAACACGAAGAACAAAACTTACTACGGAAGATTGAAGGGTAATTTAACCGTAATTTTGAGATTTGCGCAACATTATCCACATTTCGAACGGGATTTATGGCAGAATATCTAGTGATGTTTACTTCGCAGGGCTCTTATGGGCGTATTAAACAAACCTCCGAAGCGGTAGGAGAAGCATACAAAATATGCAGAGCAGGGGGTCGCGAGGACCAGGATTGGGAACCACTGGCCTAGAGTTGTGGGCTGTGCTACTTGCACTGAGGAGGCTAGGGCAGCACTTCAGCGTAGCGTACATCGATCGTCAGGGTGGCATACGCTCATGACGGCTAACACGACTTGCTCTATGCCTCCTCCTGTGGAATCAACAGGTGATCCGCTCCCTGCGGGCCACGCACATCCCAGGCGAACTGAACCAGACAGCTGACGCACTCTCTCGTCAGTATATGCCTCACGGAGAGTGGTGACTCCACCCCCGCACAGCCCAGTTCATTTGGATGCTGTTTGGGCAGGCCCAGGTAGACCTGTTCGTCTCCCTCGACACCACCCATTGCCCACTTTGGTACTCCCTGTCCGAGGCCCCCCTCGGCACAGATGCCCTTGCGCAAAGCAGGCCGCTGGCTCCTCACCTTACGTGTAAGACGGCCCTCCTGATGGCGCTCGCTTCCTTCGAGAGGGTAGGGGACCTTTAAGCATTCTCTGTGTCTCCGGACTGCATTGAATTCGGCCCTGGCAACTCTCACGTTATCTTGGACCCAGGGCCTGATACATGCCCAAAGTTCCCACGACTCCCTTCTGGGACCAAGTGGTGAACTTGCAGGCGCTCCACATCGGGGAGGAAGACCCAACCCCATCCGTGTTGTGTCCAGTACGTGCACTGCGCCTCTACTTGGACCACACGCAAAGTTCAGGAGCTCTGACCAGCTCTTTGTCTGTTTTGGAGGACAGCAGAAAGGGAAGGCTGTCTCCAAACAGAGACTGGCACACTGGATCGTGGATGCCGTCACGCCGGTATACCGATCACAGGATCTCCCATGCCCATTGGCAGTGCGGGCTCACTCCACACGTGGTATAGCCACCTCCAAGCCACTGGCCAGATGCGCCTCTCTGGCAGACATTTGTAGAGCTGTGGGTTGGGCTACGCCTAACACCTTCGCAAGGTTTTACAACCTTTGCGTAAACCCGGTGTCCCAGCTATATTGATCAAACCCATTTCTTTTAATGCTGCTGGTCCAAGGCTCCAAGCTATAGACAATTTGTTTTTCATTAAAGAAAATAAAGCAGTGTAAGTTTTATTCTTATTGTCTTTGTTTTGGTTTCCTTATTTGCATAAAAATATGAAAAAGAACTGTTAAGTACACCGATAAGCAGCATTTGTAATACCATTAAAATCTATGATACCCATCCCTAGTTTTGCAGCAGGTCTTTTCAAAATCCTAATAAAAGCATCATGTAAAAGACATTGTATTTTAGGATTATGTCCCATCTTGTCATGTTTCTCTTGATCTAGTGGAAGGATCATGACAGAACGTCATGTTTTATGAGGAGAGAGGCATTTTCGTCCCAGTTGGCATTCCACATGCTCTTTCCAGGTCTCTGTTCCCGCCCTTTCGTCTCATTATTGTTAATTATTTCATGCCCTGCACCTGTCCCCCTCTTGATTTATCTCCTTATATATTAACCTTGTGTCCCTTCTCTTTTGCGGGTTCATTGTACTGTTGTGTTTGTGTATGGCTTTCGTGTGGTGAGTTCATGTACCAAGTCTTGTTAAGTTTATTGTAGTTCTGTCAGATGTTAACTCTAGTCTCGTTTAAGTGTAGTTAGTCTCAGTGCTGTCTTGTTATTCTAGTCCCCTGTTTTGTTCCCCCTCATGGGATTTTGTTTCGTCATTTTGTATTAAAGTCTGTTAATTTTATTCCTCCAAATAATGTTCTTGAATTAAAATTCTTCCAGGTTCCTGTGGTGCAAACACAATAAAGAGCGGGTATTTCCGGCAACTGGTTCCGAAAATACAAAATTGTTTCTGCGGTGGGAATGAAACAAGATGAGAATGCAAACAATGAAACTGTGTGTGAGGAGGACTTAGATGCTGAGATGTATTATTTGATGTATTCTCCAGAGAGGTGCACAAAAGGTGCCTGTCCATCAAGAATGAAAAGAGAAAGCATTAGCTATAAATTATTGAGCATGTTGGGAGTTGCCTCTAAGGTAAACTCATTTACATTTTAGACATTTGGGAGACACTTTTATCCAAAGCGACTTACATTACTTTATCCTATACATTTTACATAGGTATTTGCAATCCCTTGGGATCGAACCCACAACCTTGCGTTGTTAACACAACGCTCTTACCACTGAGCTACAGGAAACTCATAATCTGAAAACCATTTCCAATACAACTGTTTATTGCCTAAAACAAATTGTAGCATTATAAAAATCTAATAGCATGAATCTGCTTCAACAGATTTTAGTAAATCACTAAACCAAATAGAGTTGAGCAATATTTCCGAACAAAAGCTAAACAAATTATCTTGAAGTCCCTAATGGAGAATTTTAATAAGGTTGTAAACAAGTCCATACAGAACGTCGGCAAGATAACACAACTGTGCCTGTTTATTAGACTGGCTGAACATGCCTCAGAAATTAAAAGCATGATTCATGTTCTTAAGACCATTTGCTTTAATCTTTCTCAGGGAGATGCTTTGGATATGGATCAGCACACCATTAGCACAGAGAGGGGAAACTTATGTGGGCCGGTTTGTTTGTGGGCTGATGCAAGTTAATTGCTGGAATTTGAGAGTCTTGTTTTAATTGAGCTGAATGCTGAAGCCCTCACAGGGTGTGATCCACATAAAACACTGTCTGTGATGCAAATGGATCACACATTAAAACTCTGCCCAGCACACGGTAACAAGCAAGAACTCACAGAAGAATCTTGCATTCTGTTTTGTAAAAAATCAAGCTAAATTACTTAAGCAGAGCATCATTTAATAGCCAGTTTGATGATTTATTGCCATTGTTTAAATATGTGAAATTGCTACAAATGTTTTAGTTTAATTCAGAAGTCTTTTCCTGCTTTGAAAAAACAAAACATCACTCTCAGGTTATAATTTGTGTTACAATAATAATGTAGGGAACACAATGTGATGTCTTTGCTCCGGTGTAATGCACAGGCAAAAGCAATATTGAATTATTTCTTTTGTGCACTATAGCCCAGCAATTCAGTCACTGTATGGCTTATCCACATTGATAACTGACACTTTACCTCATGATTGCATGAATGATATTAAGCGCTCCACTGTCGCCAGGGTCGATCTGAAAGATACGCCCCTGGATGGTGGGGGAGCATTTATATATAGATGACTCATGTTCAAGACCATCTGATGGAGTGTATCTGTGTGCATTTGCCATTGTGACAAAGGAGGGTGAGAGGGTGGAGGCATACCGCCTGAACCATAACTCAGCACAGGCTGCAGAAATAATTGCACTATCAATAGCCTGCGAGTTAACAAAAGGCAAAAGAGCTACCATTTATACGGATAGCAAATATGCGTATGGGGTCGTTCAAGACTTTGCCCAGACTTGGGCTAGACAAAATTTTCAGACATCTGAGGGCAAACCAATATCACATGCAGAGTTGGTGGGAGATTTATTACAAGCTGTAATGTTGCCATCTAAACTAGCTGTAGTGAAGGTCAAGGGACTTGTTTCAGGAGATGAACTAGATGCCGTTGGCAACAGAAATGCTGTTGAAATGGCCAAATGGGCCGCGGAACATGCAATATTTTCCCCATATCAGAGAGTGCAGAGTAGGGACGTAGAAACAATGATTTTTGCACATGTATCATGCGTTCCTGACATAGATTTGAAAATTTTGCAAAGTCAACCCACACAGGGAGATGTGAAGCATTGGGCATAAAATGGATGCGCACCAGAAGCTAACGGTTTGATAAGAGATAAAAATGGTAGAATCGCATTACCAAAGCTTTCCTTGGTAATATTGATAGTACATTTCCATGGTATTTCGCACAACAGCGCGTCCAAAGTTACACAGATGATGAATCGCCTGTATTGTAAACAGGATACAGCGAAAATGGTCAAAGTAATTGTATACTCGTGTTTGATATGCACCAAAACAAACCCTCACAGAAAAAAACGCCACATGATGCATTACAGTTTCCAGAAGCGCCTTTTCAGTGCCTTCAAATAGATTTTTCTCATATGCCAGCGGTAGGAAATCTAAAATATATATATATATTACTTATTGTCAATAGGTTTTCAAAATGGCCTGAAGTATTTGCGTGTGCGATGGAAGATGCTAAAACGGTTGTAAAAATACTATCGAAAGAAGTTCTTCCTCGTTATGGAATTCCAATGACTATAGAAAGTAACAATGGGAGCCCATTCACATCGAAAGTGACCAAACTATTGGCTAAAGCGTTAGCCATAGATTGGCACTATATATACCCTACCACCCACAGTCGTCGGGAGTGGTACAACGAACGCAACGACCAATCAAAGATAAGATCACGAAATCCTGTATGGAAACAAGCAGGAAATGGCCAGATGTGCTACCAGCCGTATTGGCAGAAATGAGAATGACCCCATCCTCAACGACAAAATACTCACCATTTGAAATTTTGATGGGTAGACCTTTCCCGACCCCTTGGGTCAAAGGTCGCGCAGGCGTTTCTTCCCTAGGAGACATGGAGGTGATCCTGGATGACTACGTGATTTCCCTTATTGATAAACTGAATTCTGTGTGTGCTGATTTTTCTCTTTCTCTCCCTATTCCATCAGATAAGCTCACCCATAGATTGGTTCCAGGCCAACATGTGCTGATTTGGAGTCTGAAACCAGTCGCCGTGGGGGAACAAAGATATCTGGGGCCAGCTGTAGTTATCCCGGTAACGAGAACTGGACTGCTAACGGCTCATCAACCGCAGTGGATTCACACATCCAGGCTGAAGCATCTGCCAACATCCGCACTACCAATTGATACTGTAGGGCCTAAGAAGCCTGCCTAAAGTGTGTGACAGGGCACTGGTGAGAGGGCTTGCGCCAGACAGAAGTTGCTTGCTCTAGTGAAGGCAAGGGGGACACCTGTCGGCTGAACATAGAGGGCCTGGGCAAATTTTGACCCATTTATAGCTTCCCGATCACCTCTGAATGTTCCCCTGTTACAAATTTGGGATTAAATTGTCCAATATGTCAGTCATATTTCTATTGATCCTGGCCGGTGCACAAGCAATTAAATTAATAGAAGAAGATGATTCATGGTTAGACCATGACGTTCCACCACATTCATATGCCACAAACATGTGGTGGAGATTGGCTAATTATACTGTAAAGACAAGTGACATGAAAGGTAATTGTTATGTATGTACTTTATTACCACATAGTTCCCACTCTGCTAGACTGGATGTAAAGGTGCCAAAGTTGGAATACTATGTAGATTGTGTATGTCTGCAGTTGGACGTACAGAAGTGGCGCTCTCCAGTACATTGTTTCAATCCTGATAATAGTACAGATAAGATAATCATGAGTATGGATACTGTTCCGCAAGTTGTATCTCCTATGGGGACAGTAATAGCCGTGCCAAAGGGACTATGGTGTGTAGAGAGAAAGACTGAGGGAGAACATGAATTAGGACAGATCCCATTGTCACACTGTAAGGAAGTGTGCAATACCTCAACGGCTGGAGGACGCGGTTTAAAATGTCTATTGGCATACATGGATGGATATCCACAGATGAATAAAATTCAGTGTAAAACCAAAGAAGGGTTAGGATTGGGTATGATGGATACACAGCTAGCTTGGAGACAAGCTAATTCCACAGCAAAAATGATTGCTTGGAATATTGTGGGCCAAATATTCACAGCCATCCGCTCGTAACTTCAGACAAAGGCACAAGAATATCAGCCGATTGGTGGTGGTTGTGTGGACAAAGAGTGTACACAGCATTGCCAAGAAATTGGACAGGAAGGTGTGCTTAGGTAGAACCAGCAAACAAAATAATAATAGTTGGAACTCAACCAAAATTGAGCAGAATGAAAAGAGAGTTGGCTGATAGAGGTAAAACAGCAGCCATTGCTAGATCAAACGCAGTGCCTAAAGAGCATAGACTGTGGACTGGATGGGAAACATTTTTGGAATAGATTTTTCCAGGTCTTGGGGTATCTGGTTTACAAATTGAGGTTGAAATTACCAGATATGAATTGATTAAATTTATGAATGACACCACTAGAATATTTGATCAGATAAAAGAAGAAATGAGAGGTTTGAGATTAATGACATTGCAAAATAGGCTGGTACTAGACCAGCTAACAGCCTCTCAAGGTGGTGTATGTGTTATTGTTGGTGATAGTTGTTGTACTTATGTTCCAGATAATGATGCGGATGGACATTTGATCGACCAAGGAATTAAGAACATCACAAGAGCAGTTGCTGAGATGACCAGCTGAGAGAGAAATGGAGTTGAATGGGACTGGTGTTTGAGTTTTTCCAGCCTTTTCAGTAAAATCGAGCATTGGCTGATTTTAATTGTTATAATAATTTCATGCATTATGGTTTTGCTTTGCTTATGGCCCTGTGTAATGGCTATGATTCGCCGTGCATTGAAATCATCAATAAGTGTGATTATGAAAGGTTACTATGTTGCTCAGGCAAGACAAGGGGATAAGATGACCACGAATCCGGATGTAATGTAAGGACAGAGATCCGACCGGAAGTGATCCTTATTAGATCATGAATTTTCTTTATTATTTAGCATTTTAATTTTTACTGTTTATCATGGATGCGGAAAATGTATTGGTAAGTCATAAATGACTTAAAGATATTATTTTCCCCATAGATAGATAAGCCCACATAAATGAATGAATAATTAAGTGTAGCCTATGTGTGGTTTTAAGGCTCACAGAGTGGATAGCTGCTAGCTGAGCGGACAGCCGGCTTTAGCTCCTGTGGAGGTAGAGGATTTATTTAAAGCTAAAAAAAATTTGTCTGACATGCTATGTTTTCTATACCTTATTTGGTATAACGAGTGTCTTATGGCACACTAAATAAAGATGCTTCTTCCATATAGTTTCTATACCTTACTTGGTATAACAGGTGTCTTGTTGTGCACTATATAAGTATTTGTCTTCCATGGAATAAATGAGTTCAAAAGCTGGATGCCTTGGTGTCTAGTTCTTGTGCTCCCAGATCTGCAGAAGAATTCTCTTACAACATCCAACCTATTTCTGATTTGATTTAAGGGTAATCCAAAACAAAGATAGAAACTTAGTGTTCGAAAGGAATCCCCGTGTCTGCCTGCAATTAGGTTCTCTCACTTTTCGTACCTTGACAGCGGCCATTCCCCGCGTTCGCATTTTTCAAACTTTAGTTAGTGTCTAATAATGCTGTTATAGCATAAATAATACCTGCAAAATGATAAGGCTCAAAGTAAAATGCCAAGCAAGATATTGTCATTAACAGAATTCACTTTTCAAGGAGTAAAGGGAACGGCTGGAATTGACTACAAGCCCTCTACCTCCCAGGTACATGTCAGAATTCAGAGTGCTTTAAAAGGAGCGAGGTCTTCCTCCGAGAAGAGGAAGAGCTGCTGGAGTAGTGTTTGGTTATCAGAGATTGTAAACATTTGACTGAGCTACGCGCTAAATTACTTTCACTTTCATCACATTCATACAGCTGGTAATAAGAGTTCAGCTACATACATTCTAAGATGACTTTGCTGTGAAAATGACAAATCATAACTGCTTGAGGCGCAGAACTCGCTGGGATAGTATTGGTGGGACATCTTCACACACATTCTAAGAGGGTAACCAATCACGACAGACCTGTTCAGCTTTACCAATCGGAGCGATTCGGAAGGCGGGACTTTGAAGAAACCAGATGAAATCCAGTACTTTCGTGAGAAGAGACACGATAGACTTAAAATATGTGAAATATAAAGTTTTTTGTTTAAACTAGAAACATGAACATCGATTGTTAAACACCCCAAAAATACAATCAGAGCTTCGAAAACAGGGAAAACGGGACCTTAAATACAGATGAGGTCCCCAGGTAATACTAATCTTGTGTGAATAGTGCTCAGGGCACATCAAGTGAACTCAAGTGAAAAGAAATAGTAATGCATAGTACAAAAATGTTTCACTCACATAAGATGGCTGCGCCAATCCTAATGGATCCAATATTGACGGCACAGCGGTAGTGTATTTCGGGGAAAACTATGAATTTGATCACAGTCAAATACGGATCATTAATGATGATTAACTATACCTATTTTATACACTTTAATCGGATTCAACAGACCTAATAAATAGCGACAAACTAAATGCACGCGTCCAGCGAGTGATCAGCAGATCGTATATCAAATCTAAGAAATATTACTTTCCTGGCCTTGGAAACATAACACTCTTACTGTAGTACAGTACCGCTCCAGAAATTATAACGAAATCAACCAGTTTAAGTGACGTTAATATGTGATAAAGAAACACAGCAACAATTCGAGCTTGCAGACAAATGCAGGTTTATTAACCACACTAAAGGGAAAACAAACCGACTAACTAAGAAATAACAAATGCAAACAAACATGAAACGTAAAAGCAGTAAAGAAATGGAAGAAATAGACAAAGCAAAGAGTGGCAGTATTACAAAAGCAACTATTCACATCTGCATGAACCATCGAGGACAGTCTCCTTAGTTAAAAGGGGTTACAGCTTAAACGCACCCATTAAGGATATAGTTGGATACTTGCATTGGTTTCCTTTTGAGTGTGCTTGGACAAGGTTTTGTGCCAATGGAAAAGTGATCTCAGAGTCCTGATGGTTTCAAAGCAAGCAGGTGAGTCCCTTTACTTCTTTCTTAGAGCCGAGATTGGCTGACGAAGTTAGCCAAAGTAATTTTGCCGAAAGGAAAAACTGTCTCCGAAGAGAGAGACAGGTCTCAGGAGGTGTTCTTGAACTGGAACGCGCGAACACACTGAAGAGCGTCGATTGCTCCGTTCACGGATGTTTTAAGCCTGGGGGTTTCAACTCAAGGCATGTGTGGTAAGGCTGATACGTCTTTCATGGCGCCGATTGGTGGATCTGATTATTAGTTGTCCTATCAGTTGATATGGGGGTGTATATATATCCTATGTTAAAGGGGTTTTGATTCTACTAGTCCCGCCCTTTCTTTTGCTTCGGTGTTACATCCGGTCGTCCAACAGGTATGTAGGGATGTTGACTATGTTATTGGTAGCATGTGGTAGCTAATGTTAGCGGTTCTTTGCAGAACAGCGTGTTAAGAGAAACCTTGTGACTGACATTTGGTTGGCATCGGCCCTCAACAGGTAAATGTACTGGCTGTGGTGGTGTGATGTAAGATTGTGCTAGGGGTGACACCAGACAGGCTTTGTGTTTACAGGCGAAAGCTTGAGTGAGCTGGTGTCGAGCTTGGGTGTCCGTTACAAATATTTGGGGGTTGGCTGTGTGTGTACCCGACAAACTGAACAAGTTGTCCTTCGCACATTCATCTGTTGTTGCTTATCGGGGGTGGGGAGATTCTTCATGGTATGTACTGGGACGGTTTATCAGGATTGTAATTTGGTTTAATCGATCTAACTGTTTATTGCATTACCGACAGATTGGCCGTGCCTCTACCAACGAGTAGTTTTCACGCTTTGGAGCTACATGAGAGTTATCCGGAGGTGCTGTTGCTTTACCCTATGTTATTGTTAGTTTTCTTCAGTTTAATTTGTTTTTCTTGTTGTGGTTGCTGTTTTTATTTTATTCTTTTTTTCTTATTTTTAATTTGCCTGGTTGGCATTACTGTTTTCATGTTTTTGCTTTCGTTTGGTTAATTGCTGTAGTTCTGGTGGTGTTGCTGTAGCGGCATATTTAATTTAATTTGATTCTATCATATTGTTTCCCTGATACTTGTTGTTTTTGTATTTTGTGAAGCTGCATTGTTGTGGGCAAGTAGAGCGCCTATTTGCAATATTTCACTGTAGTGCCCCGTACCTGCAGAGTGCCTGCACCCTTGAAGTTTGGGCCAAACCTGTCCCTATCTATTTTCTTCATAGGAGCTGAGTTCTGAAGGCGGGCAGAGTTTGGTGCGGTGGTGTTCCCCCCGAGTGCTGTGGTGTGTGCGCGTGAGTGTGTCTACCCCGGTGTAACCAGTGTGATTTGTGGCCTAGTGTGTCCCTAGACCCCGCGGTCGTGCCTCAGCTCCTGTTCTATTTTGTTTGGCCAATTTGGAGGGGTTTGTTGTCTCAGGCTGCTTACGGTGGTATTCTCCCATCCTAGTATTTTCTTTGTTTATATTTTATATTTCTTTATTTCAAGTGATTGTGTGTCAGAATCTTTTAAATAAAAGTATATATATTTCTAAGCTCACGTCTCCTGCCGCCTCCTGAAGTGAACTTGTGTGCTTTAAGTTATAAGAATCTCTATTTTTGTCCCTGGCAAGTATCCAGGGTGGCATAGTCGCTACATTTCGTGGTCGGTTGGCATCAGGTCACACATGCAATGACGACGATCGCGATGGACTCCTGGCAGCGAGAGGTCCACGAGAACAATCAACGTGCGCTATTCATTCATATTGAGGGAAGTGGGAATTCTTATCGTTCACGAAAGAGTGGGCACTGACGCGTGTTTATTTGGGACTGATTGCCCTTCTTTTGTCTGACAATTTGGAATTACAGTTCCGGTTTCCTCCGCTGATCGCCGTGTCCTGGAAATCGCCGGAGCCGGGACTTGTGTGTGGGTGTCGCTGTTATCACTTCGCCTTGGGCGCCTCCCCTTTGCACTACGAGCGCCAAGTGGACTGGGTCGCGAGTGACGAGACTGTTGACACTGTTCGACGAAACTCTGCTTTTAAGCCTAATATAATCGTGATGTTTTGCTTGTGTAAACTTATCTCGGGCTAGTGAGATCTTGGCTGCTCGCCTAGATTATATTTTCCAACTGTTTTATATGCAAGTCGTTTTTAAGGCTACTATACTGATCAAACTAATTTAGTTTTATCATTACTCCTAATGTGTGGGGTTGATGTTAAAGTGTTTACAGCAGTGCATCCTTAAACTTGCTATTTGCCCTTGCTGTGTAAATCTCACGTGTGATTGGGTGTTGTTGCATATTACTTTATTGGTGTGTTGGCCCTTTCTTGATCGCTGTCTACCCAGGGGGCGCCAGATTGTTACATTTCTGTAGGATCTTGCCCAGATCAAAGGTGACCATTTGGGGCATCGTAAAATACCCCGACCTCTCAATAGGGGTCTAACCAGTGATCAGCAGATATGGCTAGAATAAAGGTGACCATTTGGGGCATCGTAAAATACCCTGACCTCTCAAGTTTCCTTATAGGTAGCACTTCCCTTAGCACACCTGGGTACCGGAGTGATGGCTCTCCTCAGTGGTACCTGGTGAGTGGATCCGGCTCTCTTGGCTTGCCTGGCACTGGTGGTGGATTGCTCAGATACCTCTGTCCCCGACTCTAGGTGACGGCACGCAGGGAGACTTTCAGCCACTGGCACTCCTATGTTTAGTGGGGGACCAACAGTGTTGGCTGGTGCACAGCAGCAAATTTTGGGGTATATAACGCCGGGAAGTGCCATTTAGCAGGAAGCAAAGCCTACCAGCTACGTCTGTTGCGAGTGTCACCCCCGGGTAAAACCCCAATTTTTCTCTGTGCCCACTAATCGGTCACCCACTCGGTACGGCCATGTTGTGCTGAGAGTTGTAACTGTTTGAGTGGTCGCACCTGAGTGGCACGTAGGGCGAGGGGTCTGGGTTGTTTGCCGCTGTGTGTCCAGAAAGGCTGGAGAGTTGGATTTGTTTACCTGGGACCCATCTGAAAGCCCTCACCTCACGCCAGGTCTATGCAAATAAGGTACAGCCCCTATGGATTTTCTATAGGCAGAGATAGAAGTAAGAATGCTCCCTTCCCCCGCTTTTAAACTGTGTAGGTTTTCCCTGTTGTTTTGAGCTTAGCTGGCTCCCTAGGCTATATGACACCCTAGCGCCCCCTACCTGCAGGCCCCGTCATAACCCTAGGGTTCCCAACCAGCGGAGCCAAGTTTAGCAACCCTCTCTTGCCCCTTTTCTATCTTTATTTTATTTTTGTTTTGTATTGATTTAATTTTGTGTTACTTTTGTTTTCTGGAAGACTGAATCTGCATGAGCCATCAGGGAATTCTCAGTAATATGTTGATGAAGTAAACTCCCCGGTCATTAGAATGACACCCTAAGTTTAAACCCATCGAAACATTTACTCCAACAATTTCCACGGGCACTTAAACTGCTTGATTTCGTTATAATTTCTGGAGCGGTACTGTACTACAGTAAGAGAGTTATTAATTCATGTCTCCTTTAAGGTGGGATTTATTGTTGTCAGTTTTTCTCGTGTTGTGTGTTTTGCCCTTTACATTGTGGACTTTTAGTTCGTAAGCCTTAGTTCCTGTTTTCGGTCTAGTGTTGTAGTTTGTTGTAGTTCTTTTGTTCATTGGTCATTATAAGTTTCAGGTGTGTCTTGTAAGCCTTTCGTTACCATGTGTACATATATATATATATATCTAGTGTTTCAGTTGTCACTTGTTAGTCGTTGTTTCAGAGTGTCCTGTGTTTTGGTTTTTCTTTGTTACTTTGTTACTGTTCTTGATTTCATAAAATATACTGTACGTTTATCCGCTTCTTGTTATTTCTGTCTGTAAGGTCTGTAAGGTCATCTGAACATGGTAATTTCAGAGGTTACAGGTGAACCCTTGGCCAAACTGAGGAAAATGAATTTCTGACTTTGCTTCATTTTTTATTTGTAATGAACCTCTGAGTGGATTCACTCATTTCCATCACATACCACCTGTTTTATGTTTGTATGATTGCCGGCGTATCTGTGTACCTGACTGTAAATAAATCCCATATCTATTAGGGTTGCATGGTGTACAAGTCCAGTGCTACGGTAGCATTACAATGCTAAAGCTTCAAAATACTGAGCATGCCACTCTCTTTTGTTTCCATTTTGAGTCAGTGACCTTTCTGTTATGCCGTTTAAGGATGCAAACTTTTAATTGCAAGAGTGAATGACAGTTCAATAAACAAAAAGTTGGTTATAATCAAAACAAAATTGCTGTGTTTTTCTGAACAACACAGCTGTGTTTAGTTTCTAATGGAATCCATGGTTTGAACGATTCTAACGAGTCAATGATTCATTGAGTCATTTATAAAAACCTTGTGTTCTCATGAGAACGGCGGTGCATTCCAAATGGAATATATCCCCCTCCAAAAGGCCCTTCAGGAAAGGGAAACCATACAAAACGTCACTATAAATAAAGAGAAAATGACATTTGTAGTATTTGGGATAATTCAAATGGTCGAAATCATTGAAAGAAGCGCTATAAAACCCCTCACTCCCTTTTGTCCTGGTTTCTTTATACCATCATCAAAAGACTATAGCAACACCTGGCTCCAGGGGTCTGGTTTTAGGTTTTGCTATCTCTCTGAGAGTTTGGATAACCCTTTGGTTTCTCTGTGGGATATTTACGACTCCTAAGCTTCAAAGCAGAGGTGAGAAGTCTATCTGTCACACCTCTAACTTAACATCTAAGGCAAACCAGATAAACTTTTCTGAAAAATAGGAACTTTTCTTAAAATGTATCTAAATGTCTAGGTTGTGTGTTGGCCCTCATGCCATTCTAAATAGTCTGTAACTGTTAGATATACAAGTTAAACTCAAGCTTTGTTTGTATTCATACATCCGAATGAATTATTATTTCATTCTTATTTAACATGCAGCTAAAACCGCTACCCAATGTTTCTATTACTCCTTTTGGAAATTGAAATTTTATTGAATTTTCTTTACAATTGCGTTTTTTGTTTCAGATCTTACACATCGAGAGCTTTACTGAAGTAGGGCATAGGGTTGATCACTTCAAAATGGAATGCAGGTCGGTATTGCGAGGCAACCTAAAACAACTTTGCTTCATTTATTAATGAATCAGTCGTTTGAATCAGTTGGTTGACTCACATCACAAAATATTGACGCTTCCTACTAAAAATATGTCATGAAATATGTCACACTTCGGACGAGTTCTTACATGAATGTTGTATGTTGTAAATGTTGTTTTTAAATAAGTGGAGTCATACTGTGACACATTATAGTATACTACAGTTTACTATAGTAAATACATAAGTATACTTCAGTATTTTTTAATGTGTGTTGCTTCATTCCATTTGTATGAGTGGTCTCGAGTTGATACGTTCTCATTTATATAGTATTTTAAATTGGGACTGTTTTCACTCTTGTGTATTAAGGACATTTTGGTTTATTTTGTAGACATGTGATACAGCTTTCCTGAAGCTCATTAGCAAGCACATGGCGTCAGCAACTCCAAGGTCATGGGTATGATCCAAGGGATTGCACATTCTTAGAAACAAATGTATAGTATAATGCATTGTAAGTCGCTTTGGATAAAGCGTCTGCCAAAGGCATACATCTAATGTAAATGAAACTACTTGGTGTTGTGATACTTCGGCTGGTGTAGTTTTACAAGATAATGTCTATGTATGTAGATTGGTCCACTCGTCTGTCCATCAATCTGTCCATCTATCCTGTATGGCATAAATGTTCCATATATTCTAGAAGTTAAATCATAATAGGGGGATTTATTACACAAAACATATTCATTTCAGGAAGTGTGAGATTAAAAGACAGAATCACTACACTTAGAATAACTAGCCAATTAATACTCCAAAAACTAGCCTTGAATATTTGATTTATTGTCAACAGTATGGTCATTCTTTCAATTGTTTGCTCTCAGATAGAAGTGATTCTGCCTTCATTAAAAGAGTTATTCCACTGTTGTGAACAAAAAAGAGGAATTGATCCTGAATGGATGCCACAGTCGGGTGATTTTGTGCTTAACATGGAATTACAGAACACTGCTTTGTAACCGATCACTGTATAGAGCTGTCTTACATAATCCTCACAAACTGGATTCAGAGCTACATATTTAATAGATATTTTGCTACCTCTGTCCTGTAAAGCCCTCTCCATGTGACAGTTTTATATTTTTGCATAAGTGGAATGCATGGGACCATTTGTGTCATCTGGGTTTCAAGCAAATCTTTATTATTCATTACTAACTGTAGAACCCAGAATCATTATTTATTTAGAATTATAATATTGTCTTACATAGGCTAATCACTGTAGTGCCCGGGGAGCAAGTAGGGGGCCGCCGGCCCTGAGAATCTAACCGGCAACCTTCTGTTGATGAGTCCGACTCTCTAAGCATTAGGCCACGTCTGCCCATATAACACTATAAAATAAAACATACCAGTTACAAACACTATAACTGGACAAGTAGGTGGTTATGCAAAGGTCTGCTCCATACAGGACTACCATGTGTCCATATACAGTACATCTCAATTTGGTTTTGTATGTTGTAACTTCTTGTAACTTGCACACAATTGTTGCAACTGTTCTCTTGTGTCTGGGTTTAAATTCTTAAAGCAGATATTTCAGAGCTGTTACAGTAATGGCCAGAAAACGCAGTTGTAAATTTTAAATCAAACGATGACAGCATACTGTTTAATACATTGTCCAGCCTGCTCTTATATGCCATTCCTTTTACAGTATCCATGTGTCATTAAGTCTCACTTGGATATGTGGCTAAATTAATTTCTGTCTCTAGATGGTTGTCTGTTTTGATAAATCAGGTAAACTGATTGAAAATAACAATAAACATTTCAGTAATGTTTTGTGTGTCATCTCTATGCATAACTGTGGCGGTTATGATAACATGAATCTCAAACAAAATGTTACCGTTCGTCAGGGAAAAAAAGAGAGAATTTAATTGAAAGGATTTGGTGAAGCTAACTAAACTCAAATAAGAGTTAATTTTTATGTAAATTTAAGTGTATTTGTTGTTGATGTTATTGCACAAGTTTAATCTCATTTGTATTTTGAACCTAATGCACTTGCAGACGTTTCCGACTCATTTAATTAATCTATACATTTTCATTACATTTGAATTGACAATAACTCACAAATTCAATTCACACGCAACACCCTTCAACTGAAACATTTACAATAGAGTGCAGCTCTGAATATAGTTAAATATATGAAACAGTTTACAAATAACATATAACTGGGTTTTGTGATTGAATTTGTGAATATACAAAAACAGATGAATAAGGGAATCTGAACGTTTACATATATATAAAAGAAAAAATTCTGTCAAGAATGCAACATTATGACACGTTTTTGTATTTTTTTTTAGGCTAATGAGTTATGGCTGAATATTTGGCATGAATATAAATAGGTTGTGCTGGTTATCTTTATCGTTGTGAGCTTGGTTTGTTTGTTTGATTGACTGATTCAATGAGAGAATTTTAAGCATCTCCAACTATGTCCAGAGTTAATCGTTCTTTATATTTGAAAATTATTTACTGAGTGGATAGATACATACACTTCAGCATTCTTTTGTTTATATTTATTAGAATAATAAATAAATCATCCCTCATCTCCCTCCACTGGGTACCGGTTGAAGTCCGTATCAGATTCAAGACACTAATGCTTGCCTACAGGACTATCACTGGATCTGCAGTGGCATACTTTTACACCCTCTTTCACTCCATCAAGAACCCTGCATTCAGCAAACCAGTGCTGTCTTGTATTGCCTTCTGATTAGGGCGGTAAATCGCGTTTCTGCTCATTCTCCTTCACAACTTCTTCCTGGTGGAACATTCTTCCTAACTCGGTCAGGTCAACCACATCTCTCACACCTTTCAAAAAACTACTTAAAACCCATCTCTTCAATGAATTCTTGACAGACAATTGAAAAGAAAAAACTAACTCCCTCTCTCTTTCCCTCAACAGGTAGTGGTCTAGCTTTTGTTGAAACTACTTTTGTTGAAACTACTACTAACTTGTGTATTAGCACCTATTGTATTATTGCTCTTGTATGACGTATCGCTTAATGCTTCCTCTCTGTAAGACGCTTTGGATAAAAGCGACTGCTAAATGACTGAATGTAAATGTAAACCAGGGTTCCCGCGGGTCCTTAAAAAGTCTTAAATTTAAATCCGGGTAACTAAGGTCTTAAAATTGTCTTAAATTTACCTACAAAACGACAAAAAGCAAACAAACGGACCTTCATTTGCGATTCTGGACTACTGATGATGAGACTGGTACACACCACGTCATCTCCTGCTACTATGGGTCGGAGTTCATGGGTCACTCCAGAGCTGAGGACATGTTTGGTCATTTCAATGCAAGTAACGTTACGATTGTGTTTGAAATCCCTTACTACTGTTTATTTTAAGTATGTGTAAAATTGAGTAACGTTAGTGCGGTTTAAAGCTCATATGCTAAAGGTGTAAACACCAATATTTCCCCGGTGCTCAGAGCGCCCACTCTGGGCAGAGTCTGCAGAGGACTGGTTATGTGCTCCAGTCAAGTCACAGGCCTATGGTCACTTTAACAATCTAACAGGTAACAACACATAAGCAAGAAATTGTATGACATTTTTGGGTCTTAAATTATATTTGTTGAGGTCTTAAAAAGGTCTTAAAAAGCATTAAATTTTACTTTTAAAATGGTGCAAGAACCCTGTAAACACAAATACGTCACACACTGCCTTGGAAACAAAAGAGACATGAGCTATAACGTCTCTGCAGGGATTCTATTAACACAATTAGACAACCATTCCTTAATTTCAGACCCGGGAACAGTTTATAATCGTGCCGTGTCAACAGTGTTCGGTGTAACTAGTTACAAAGTAATTAGTTACTGTAATTCAATTACTTTTCCCTTGAAAAAGGAAAGTAAGGGATTACTCATATGTTTTCTGTAATTTAATTACAGTTACTTTTGATGTACTTAAACTAAATACTTTGTGAAATATATTCGTGTGCAATAGTGTAATTGACATCAAAATTCAAAGTCTTATTTTAAAATCTGTGCTTTAATGTATAATTCTCACATTTGTGATACTTTCGTTAATAATATTATTTATTTGAATGAATTAAATAATCAGTTTCATGTCTATCCTCGAATCACTTAACTAATCAAGGTTGATGTAGGATATAGAAAGTAATAAGTAATGAGTAACAAAACTTTTTGGACAGAGTAATTTGGACAGTAATCTAATTACACTATTGAATATGTAATGAGTAACTAGTAATTAATTACTTTTTCAGAGTAATTTACCCAACACTGCGTGTTAAACCAGGCTCACTTGAAAACAAAACTGTAACCTTTTCCAGACCATGCATATGGCTGGCGATATGGTGGAAAAGTGTCATGTCATCATCTTGGTTCCCTTTCTGTCGGTCTCTCGATGTTGTGTCGAGAACGACAGATGGGGTTCGCCCTTGAGAACCAATCAACTCTGACTACTATAGAAAAGGCCATTGAAATTTGGCGAATGAAATTTGCATGCCGGTCTCCGCCCCCGGATGTCCAGTATAAAAGGAAGCCGGCGTGCAGCATTCCTTTACCTTTTGTTCTTCAGAGCCTTCGCTCATGACTACGAACAAAACAAATTCAACAAATTCCTCTTCTACATTGCAGGATCTACGACATAGAGCAGCGGATCGTCCCCTGGGCGTCTCAGCGGTTCCGGAGGTGTTAGAGATTTTTTTTAAAAGTCCTTTCAGGACTGAGCATTCTCCAGCGCGGCATGTCCCGCTGTTCTCTTGGGTGCGGTACTCTCATTGAGGAGGGTTGAGTGTCTGGGCGTCCAGCACACTGAGGCAGCTTTTTGTTGACACATCTTGCCCGCACTGTGAGCAGATGGTCATACAGAAGTTGTTGCTACCCGGGCAGTGACGTCGGTGGCTAAGGCCCTGATGCCCGCCAGTGTTAGCAGCGTTAGTGATGTGGGGACCTCTGCGAACGTAAACCTGCCAGCCAAGTGCTCACGGGCCGATCGCACCCTGATTGCTCTTTTGAGCGTTCCCCAACCTGCGGTGGCATACCGTCCGGATCCTCAGGCGCGCACATGGAAACGATGCGTGGCGTAGATGAGATGTCGCTCGCAGCATCGGAGGGAGACTTGTTGGCTTCCGACTCTGACGAATCCGAGTTCCCCCCAGGGGAGTCGAGCTCAGGAGGAAGCAGAAGTGATGTCACCTATGCATACCCGGGGATAAGTGGTACCTGGGGTCGGAGTGCGGTGCAATGCGGACAGCGCTCTACGGGCGACCAAGGTGGGGGCACGGGCCCTGGGTCGGACGATGTCCACGGTAGTGGTCCAGGAGAGACACCTCCGGCTTAACCTTGCACCCAGTCGGTGTTGAACTGCCTGGAACACTTCAGGCAGCCAGCGGTCCCCCCGAAACAATTCAGAGGCTCCTGGGACACAAAGCCTTATCGCGGGGGTAATACCCCTCGGGTTGATGCACATGATACCGCTCCAACACTGGCTTCAGAGTCGAGTTCCGAGGAGAGCGTGGCACACCGGCAGCAGGCGCATGGTGATAACGCCCTGCTGCCGACGCACCATAACCACCTGGTCTTCCATGACCTTTCGACGGACTGAGGTCCCTCTGAGCAGGTTACAAGTCAAGTTGTTGTGATGACAGACGCCTCCCTGCAGGCATCACAATAACTTTTAGATCTTGCTTATTACCTGTAAAGCCCTACATGGTCTAGCGCCGCAGTATTTGTGTGAATATCTATTGTATTACATTAGTGTATTACTCTTTTATGGCTGAAATACACGCGAGCCCTCCACAGCTTTCAAGCGAAACATAACCAGCTGCGTTAACTCTGAGGGCGGGACTAAGTTAGGACTGTCAATTGGTCAAACCCAACCAATCAGAATGAACTTACAGAGCCTTATCAACACTCCTTTATCTCAAATGTGTGCTTTCACTGTGCGTGTGTGCGAGTGTGTTTGCATGTGTGCGTCTATGTCAATGTGTGTTCGTACGTATGCATGTATGGGGTGTGGTTTGTGCATCTGCATTGCAAACTAAGCAATCAGTCGTGTCGATCGTCGCACACTTTGCCGTGTCCAAAAGCTGTGACCAATGACGTGTGATAAGGAGCGTTTGACTATCGTCGCCTCGCCTAACGCATGAGAAGTAACGCGATGTCTGCGCTTTGTGGTCTGAAGTTACTTTCTGCCTGTTACCACAAAAAAATAACCAATAATAATGCTTATATAGTAGGACTCGAATACTGGAATGCAGAAACACAGTTATATTACTCAACGCAGATTGTTAGGAAAATGTAAAATAAATCTTGCAGCAAGCAGATGTTTGTGTACAGAAATTGTGTAATACAATCAGTTAGTAAACGCAGTTAAATGTATGGCATTTCTATTTACACTCAACACAAATAGCCCGCTTTGTTGGAAAAACAAAGACAGTCAGAACCATGCTGTGTGAAGCAGTTACTCGAGTGGTGTAAGACATTAAGTCTTGGTTGCGGCGCGTGGGACACCGGAGTTCCAGGCTGCCTCCTGCTGAAAAAGCACCAATATTTTTGTACTACTTTAAAGATCATAATGGCATTTCTTTTCATTTGATTTAAGACTTAAAATATGGCAAAACAAAGCTGAGGTACAAATAATAACTTTATACTTTAATGCTAAGCACTGGGATGTGTAAAAATGACAAGAGGGTGAGTAAATGATGGCAGAATTTTCATGCAAAATCATACACAAACATTTGACACATACACTACACCTTCAGAAGGCCAACACACTCAGCCATAGAGAGTGTTTTAACAAACTGCCTTAAGATGTTGTGTGGTGGGTGCTCAGGAGCTGACAAAAAAAGGCTATACAGAGGGTTATAAACACTCCACAGAACATCACTGGACGCCCTCGCCCCTCACTAAAGGACATTGCAAACACTCTGTACCTTCATGTGATGAGATTGGATGTGTTGATTAAAGCTGGCCTGTCCAATAAAAAAACACACACCAGTTTTGAGTTTGCTGTTCTGAAGAAGCGTTGTCTGATGTGAACCATGCCTCGCACAAAAGAGCTCCCAGAAGACCTACGATCAAGAATTGTTCACTTACATAAAGCTGGAATTGTTGACTTACATAAAGCTGGAATGGGCAACAAAAGTATATCTAAAAGCCTTGATGTCCATGTGTCCACGGTAAGACAGATTGTCTACAAATGGAGAAAGTTCAGCACTGTTGCTACACTCCATAGGCGTGGTCGTCCTGTAAAGTTGATTGCAAGAGCACAGCGCAGAATGCTCAATGAGTTGAAGAAGAATCCTAGAGTGTCAGCTAAACACTTACAGAAATCTCTGGCACATGCTAACATTTTTGTTGACAAATCTACAATAAGGAAAACATTAAACAAGAATGGACTTCATGGGAGGACACCACGGAGGAACCACTGCTGTTCAAAAAAAACATTGCAGCACGTTTGAAGTTTGCAAAAGAGCACCTGGATGTTCCACAGCACTACTGGCAAAACATTCTGTGGACAGATGAAACCAAAATTGAGTTGTTTGGAAAGAACACACAACGCTATGTGTGGAGAACAAAAGGCACAGCACACCAACATCAAAACCTCATCCCAACTGTGAAATATGGTGGAGTGGGCATCATGGTTTGGGGCTGCTTTGCTGCCTCAGGCCCTGGACGGATTACTGTCATCGATGGAAAAATGAATTCCAAAGTTTATCAAGACATTTTGCAGGAAAACTTAAGACCATCTGTCCGCCAACTGAAGCTTAACAGATGATGGACGATGCAACAGGACAACGACCCAAAGCATAGAAGTAAATCAACAACAGAATGGCTTCAACAGAAGAAAATACGCCTTCTGGAGTGGCCCAGTCAGAGTCCTGACCTCAACCCGATTGAGATGCTGTGGCATGACCTCAAGAGAGCGATTCACACCAGACATCCCAAGAATATTGCTGAACTGAAACACTTTTGTAAAGAGGAATGGTCCAAAATTTCTCCTCACCGTTGTGCAGGTCTGATCTGCAACTATAGGAAACGTTTGGTTGAGGTTATTGCTGCCAAAGGAGGGTCAACCAGTTATTAAACCCAAAGGTTCACATACTTTTTCTACCCTGCACTATGAATGTTTACATGTTGTGTTAAATAAAAACATGAAAACGCATAATGTTTGTGCAGTATTAGTTTAAGCAGACTGTGTTTCTCTATTGTTGTGACTTAGATGAAAATCAGAACACATTTTATGACCAATTTATGAAGAAATCCAAGTAAGCCCAAAGGGTTCACATACTTTTTCTTTCAACTGTATACAGAACTTTTCAAATAGTATTTCGTTTTGCATAAATGATTTAAAAACAAACCTGCTTTTTTTATTACCACATTTGTCCACACGTACGTTTATCCAGACGTTCATCCACACGTACATTTGTTCAGACGTTTGTCCACACGTATGTTTGTTAAGACGTTTGTCCACACGTACGTTTTTCCAGACGTTTGTCACATGCATTAAAGAAAAAACGTTTCAAAGCTACGTCCACCTCGCGATTTCGAACGCAGCACTGACACGTGACCGTTACGTCTGTCGTCTCATATCTTATGTCTGATGCCTGAATACAATGGGATTTGTAGCCGGACGGCATGCGAGCGTATACACGTTTGTTCTCACGTCAGTTTGCTTAGCGAGTAGCCAAATTTGCACATATCACACCTCATAATGCATATTGTGTGTGTGGAGCATTTGTATGTCTGTCTTTTGTTGTTTTCACCTTTTTCTTATTTTTACAGGTATATGCCTTTAGTTGTTTTTCTTGTATTCAATGTGTCTCATGTACAGCTGCTTTGTAACAATGAAAATTTTAAAAAGCGCTATATAAATAAAGTTGAGTTGAGTCCTGTGACTTCTGACTTTAAACCCTTGGTATACCAACAACAACTGCAAAAAACATTTACTCTGTAATAAACAAGTACAAATGAAACACAAGAAATTGCTACCGGTAAAAATGTGTTACAAAGATTTTGCTAACAATCCCATTAAGTTATGATAACATTCTTTCCACAGGAATTTGTACGTAATTTGTATGAATTTGTACAATGTGAATTATTATTGAATTATTATATAGGAAACACAACTGTAAATGACCTAGTAATCTGCAAATGACAAACCTACACTTAATTCAACAAAAATATTTTTATTTCCAGAAGAACTTTTAAAGTTAATTAATAATTACCTAAATTTGTCTCTGAAGTTTGGAGCAAAAGCAGGATTTTAAGTCTTGTGTCCCTTGACTTCAACGAGATAAGTGCTTCAAAGCTCTTTGACTTCAGGTAATGCTTAATGATATCTGCTGAACTCATTAAATGACTCAACTTTGATGTTAAACAACTTTTTAGTCCTCAGTAAGCCAGCAAAGCAGAAATTAGCAGTAATTATACCGGTTCAACCTAAAAATCACAATTAAATGGAACGAAGTGGTGGATCATTCAGTCCATGACGTTAACGTTGAATCCCTGCAGCATGGCTGGAGGTTGAAAAGCGGCAAATTAAAGGTCTCAGGCAATCAGCCTCTCTCCACACACAGACAGCGCCCCTCAGGAAACCATTCCAATACAGATAGTGAAGTGTGATGAAGTGGCTTCCATCAGGCCAACTGTGACTGCTCTTGCTTCAGGGGCGAGGGTTCACGCCGCTCCGTGCCCTCAAGTGTTGCAGCGAGAGTTTGCATTTGACAATTTTAATATATCATGAGTCGTGACAGGTTTAGCTGCCAGCTCCTGTAAGATCAATGTGAGCAGTGTCCCTGGTGTGCTTTTGACATTCATGTGTCTCTTCTTTATCTGTCTGAATGTGTTCAGTCTAGTTTACGCTTGTTCTTGACCCATATAAAAGTTTTAGATGAATTTCTTATAAAAAGTAAATTTAATCTGTAAAATAAAGCAAGGTATTATAAGTACTTAACATGTAGCGATCTCATGCTTAACATCGTCAACTTGTCAAGAAAACAAGTGAATGTTATATAAACGGTGGATATAACACTGGATTTGGAGATCCTTTGAAAATGATATTTCACGAGTTCACCTTAGCAAATAATTACGAAGGGGGGCAGCGTAGTTACGCTGATAATTTAGAATGCATATTTGGCATGCTGTCCGGGGAGAGAAGCTCCCCCTTGTTCGGGGCGAGGGCTCTGGTCTCTGTGTTTGCCCGTGCCCCGAGCGCTTTCCCCCCTTTTCGTGTAGAAAAGCATTTTAATGGTAAGGGGACGGGAAGGAGGTGGGATGCTGCGAAATCTATGAGTGAAGGAGGTAAGGCGGTTTCACTATTTATAGAACTCGCTCTGGTTTGGTAGGATGGGTGGTGTGATTGCTAAATCCGGGCAGCTGTGTAATTTCTAATGCCGTGCAGCTGCGTGATCGCTGGATCCGTGCAGCCACGTAATTATTTGCACGTGCTCCTCCCGAACTTTGTTAATAAAACATCATTTCATGAGTTCACCTTAGCAAATAATTACGAAGGGGGGCAGCGTAGTTACGCTGAGAATTTAGAATGCATATTTGGCATGCTGTCCGGGGAGAGAGCTCCGGGGTTGGCATTCTCTCCCGACCCCGGAGCGCTCCCCCTTGTTCGGGGCGAGGGCTCTGGTCTCTGTGTTTGCCCGTGCCCCGAGCGCTTTCCCCCAAAAATATGCGACTAGTGCAAGACAGCAGCCAAAGCTGGGCATTTTTGGTTCCCTCAAAAACTAGCAAGGTTTACAGCGGTGAGTTGCTGGCCTTTGTTTGGGTAGGGACCTGGCTGGGGCCTCTGCGGGGTTGATTTCTGTGGGCTTCTGTGCGGTACGGATACTGGTGTTGTCATGGGAAATGTGGATGGAGGCCCCTGTATGGGAGGTGCTGCTGCTGCGGTTTTGGGCAACGTGTATGGGAACCCCTACTGGGATGACGCTACGTCTGAGGCGGTAGAAAGCTTCTGCTGGGGCGGCATTGCTGCGGCGGATTTAGATATAGATAAAAGGGGCCCGGCTGGGGTAGTGCTGCTGCGATAGTGTGAACAACGGATAAAGGCCCCTGCTGGGGTGGCGTTGCTATTGCGGTGTTAAATATAGATAAGAGACCCCTGCTGGGGAAGCACTGCTGCTGCAGTGTGAAATATAGATAAAGACCCCTGCTGGGGAGGTACTGCTGTTGCAGTGTAAAATATAGATAGAGGCCCCTGCTGGGGCGGTATTGCTGCTGCAGTGTGAAATAAAAGCCCCTGCTGGGGCGTCACTGCTGGTGCAGTGGGAAATACAGGTGAAGGCCCCTGCTGGGGAAGCACTGCTGCTGCAGTGTGAAATGTAGATAAAGACCCCTGCTGGGGTGGTACTGCTGCTGCAGTGTGAAATATAGAAAAAGACCCCTGCTGGGGTGGTACTGCTGCTGCAGTGTGAAATATAGGTAGAGGCCCCTGCTGGGGCAGCAGCTGCTGCTGCGGTGTGAAATAAAAGCCCCTGCTGGGGCGTCACTGCTGGTGCAGTGGGAAATACAGGTGAAGGCCCCTGCTGGGGAAGCACTGCTGCTGCAGTGTGAAATATAGGTAAAGACCCCTGCTGGGGTGGTACTGCAGTGTGAATGTAGATAGAAGCCCCTGCTGGGGCGGCAGCTGCTGCTGCGGTGTGAAATAAAAGCCCCTGCTGGGGCGTCACTGCTGGTGCAGTGGGAAATACAGGTGAAGGCCCCTGCTGGGGAAGCACTGCTGCTGCAGTGTGAAATATAGATAAAGACCCCTGCTGGGGTGGTACTGCTGCTGCAGTGTGAAATATAGGTAGAGGCCCCTGCTGGGGCAGCAGCTGCTGCTGCGGTGTGAAATATAGGTAAAGACCCCTGCTGGGGTGGTACTGCAGTGTGAATGTAGATAGAAGCCCCTGCTGGGGCGGTATTGCTGCTGCAGTGTGAAATAAAAGCCCCTGCTGGGGCGTCACTGCTGGTGCAGTGGGAAATACAGGTGAAGGCCCCTGCTGGGGAAGCACTGCTGCTGCAGTGTGAAATGTAGATAAAGACCCCTGCTGGGGTGGTACTGCTGCTGCAGTGTGAAATATAGAAAAAGACCCCTGCTGGGGTGGTACTGCTGCTGCAGTGTGAAATAAAAGCCCCTGCTGGGGCGTCACTGCTGGTGCAGTGGGAAATACAGGTGAAGGCCCCTGCTGGGGAAGCACTGCTGCTGCAGTGTGAAATATAGATAAAGACCCCTGCTGGGGTGGTACTGCTGCTGCAGTGTGAAATATAGGTAGAGGCCCCTGCTGGGGCAGCAGCTGCTGCTGCGGTGTGAAATAAAAGCCCCTGCTGGGGCGTCACTGCTGGTGCAGTGGGAAATACAGGTGAAGGCCCCTGCTGGGGAAGCACTGCTGCTGCAGTGTGAAATATAGGTAAAGACCCCTGCTGGGGTGGTACTGCAGTGTGAATGTAGATAGAAGCCCCTGCTGGGGCGGCAGCTGCTGCTGCGGTGTGAAATAAAAGCCCCTGCTGGGGCGTCACTGCTGGTGCAGTGGGAAATACAGGTGAAGGCCCCTGCTGGGGAAGCACTGCTGCTGCAGTGTGAAATAAAGATAAAGACCCCTGCTGGGGTGGCACTGCTGCTGCAGTTGGAAGCACAGTTGGAAAACCCCTGCTGGGGAGCACTGCTGCTGCAGTGTGAAATATAGATAAAGACCCCTGCTGGGGTAGCGCTGCTGCTGCAGTGGGAAAAACAGGTAAAGACCCCTCCTGGGGTTTCACTGCTGCTGCAGTCTGAAATATAGGTAAAAGCCCCTGCTGGGGCGTCACTGCTGCTGCAGTGGGAAATATAGGTGAAGGCCCCTGCTGGGGAAGCACTACTGCTGCAGTGTGAAATATAGATAAAGACCCCTGCTGGGGTAGCGCTGCTGCTGCAGTGGGAAAAACAGGTAAAGACCCCTCCTGGGGTTTCACTGCTGCTGCAGTGTGAAATATAGGTAAAAGCCCCTGCTGGGGCGTCACTGCTGCTGCAGTGGGAAATATAGGTGAAGGCCCCTGCTGGGGAAGCACTACTGCTGCAGTGTGAAATATAGATAAAGACCCCTGCTGGGGTGGCACTGCTGCTGCAGTGTGAAATGTAGATAAAGACCCCTGCTGGGGTGGTACTGCTGCTGCAGTGTGAAATATAGAAAAAGACCCCTGCTGGGGTGGTACTGCTGCTGCAGTGTGAAATAAAAGCCCCTGCTGGGGCGTCACTGCTGGTGCAGTGGGAAATACAGGTGAAGGCCCCTGCTGGGGAAGCACTGCTGCTGCAGTGTGAAATATAGATAAAGACCCCTGCTGGGGCGGTACTGCTGCTGCAGTGTGAAATATAGGTAGAGGCCCCTGCTGGGGCAGCAGCTGCTGCTGCGGTGTGAAATAAAAGCCCCTGCTGGGGCGTCACTGCTGGTGCAGTGGGAAATACAGGTGAAGGCCCCTGCTGGGGAAGCACTGCTGCTGCAGTGTGAAATATAGGTAAAGACCCCTGCTGGGGTGGTACTGCAGTGTGAATGTAGATAGAAGCCCCTGCTGGGGCGGCAGCTGCTGCTGCGGTGTGAAATAAAAGCCCCTGCTGGGGCGTCACTGCTGGTGCAGTGGGAAATACAGGTGAAGGCCCCTGCTGGGGAAGCACTGCTGCTGCAGTGTGAAATAAAGATAAAGACCCCTGCTGGGGTGGCACTGCTGCTGCAGTTGGAAGCACAGTTGGAAAACCCCTGCTGGGGAGCACTGCTACTGCAGTGTGAAATATAGATAAAGACCCCTGCTGGGGTAGCGCTGCTGCTGCAGTGGGAAAAACAGGTAAAGACCCCTCCTGGGGTGGCACTGCTGCTGCAGTGTGAAATATAGGTAAAAGCCCCTGCTGGGGCGTCACTGCTGCTGCAGTGGGAAATATAGGTGAAGGCCCCTGCTGGGGAAGCACTACTGCTGCAGTGTGAAATATAGATAAAGACCCCTGCTGGGGTGGCACTGCTGCTGCGGTGCGAAATACAGGTAAAGGCCCCTGCTGGGGTGGCACTGCTGCTGCAGTGTGAAATAGAGATAAAGGCCCCTGCTGGGGGGTCACTGCTGTTGCGGTGGGAAATGCAGGTGAAAGCCCCCCTGCTGGGGAAGCACTGCTGCTGCAGTGTGAAATATAGGTAAGGACCCCTGCTGGGGTAGCACTGCTGCTGCAGTGTGAGATATGGATAGAGACCCCTGCTGGGGTGGCACTGCTGCGGCAGTGTGGAAAAATAGGAAAAGGCTTCTGGTGGGTTGGTGCTGTGGTTGTGAGCTGCTGATGTGTGTGTGGGATTGGCGGCGGACTGGGATGAGTGAAGGAGTGGGAATGTGGGAATGTGGGAACGATCGGAACGGATGTAGCTTTTGAAGGCTTCTGAAGACCATCGGCCAAGTGTTTGGATTTGGTGCTGGGAGAGTCCTTTTTGGGCCGCTGTTGTGGCTGCTCCGATTCTGAAGGAGTGGCTGGAAAAGTTGTCGGCTGGGATGCCTGATTGGATCAGGACTGACTTGAGGTGTTTCTGGAACCAGAAACGCGTGGTGGGGCGGTTGGAATCGTCTACGAAGTGAGGGTCTGAGGGGATTAGGGTTTGTGTGCTTCTGAGTTGGAGGTAGGCTTGGAGGGTTTGGTATGGTTGGAGAGCTGATGGTAGATTACAAAATGTATATTAGATGGCCTCTCTTTGTTTGGTCTGTCTTACTCTGTTTAATGAAGTAAGATATTGTGTCGTCATCCAGTACGGAGAGATCTTAAATGGTGGGATGGATGTCTGGGTTGAATTTGGACGTGATGGTTAGTTCTGAACATCTGAGAAAACCGAAAAAAGCTAATATGAACATGGCGTCCAGTGTGCAGGCAGTGTGCGTGGAGTGGTAGCTTTGGCGGTTAGTGTTTATGCACTTAGTTAGTATTTCTAGTGTTATGGGTTTTCTGGGGTCAGGGTGGGAGGGGTGGGCTCTTTGGATGCCTTTCATTAGCATGGAGGTCTGTGAGCTGGCTATTTGGGGTGAAGGTGATCCGAATAGGAGTTTGTGAAAAAATTGTAATCCTCTTAAATACCATTTAATGGAACTGGCTTGGAGGTTTTTTGAGGTGTTTAGGTGGGAGATGAATGAGGTGATGGCTAGCATTGAGAAGTCTGGGATTGTTAGGATGAATCTAGCGTGGAACGATTTGAAGCATTTCCAAGCTGTGAGATAAGATTGTAAGGTCTTGGGGGAGACTGAGAGGATGATGTGGCTGAGAGAGACGTCGAGGAGGGGCTTCAGTGGGTGGTCTAGGGGAATATTAGTTCCGAATAGGGAGGTACTAGGGTGGGGTGTTTGTCTGTTTCTGGGGCTAGCTGCCTGAACCTCTGCTAATATCTGTTCCATAATGTTGCTGGCTACGGAGGAGGTTCCCAGGCTGGAGCGTTCAGGGGGATGGCCATTGGTGTTGCGGAGTGGAAGGTGAATGCGGTAAGGGAGCTGGATGGGGTGTGTGAGAAAAAAGGGGCAGCTGCTGGAGCCGCGTACGGATGCAGCATCACGCTTTGGGCGGCTCCACAGCCTGAGGCAATAGGAAATGGAGAGGAAGCTTGAACCTGCGCCTGTGCCTGTAACGGAGGCAGCCTCGCGCTATCAGTTGGCAGTAGGGCTGCAGGCCAGTAGCTGGAGGGGAAAGTTGATAGTCAGAGGATAGGGTAGGGAGAGTAGCCGCTGACGGGCGCGTGCTCGCGCTGCCATGGCGGTGATGGACCGGCGTGGAGTCGCCCGAGGTACTGGACTCAGGTGATCCTGCAGTCAGCTGGTTGCTGGTGTCCGCGTGATCCGGGGCACGGCCTAGGCTGGCCGAGGGCCGTCTTCTCTGGCTTGGTGAGCGACGCCTCTTCCTCGCCGTGGTTGGGGTGGTTGTTTCCTTGTGTTGAGGGATTGTGGTGCTGCGGGTCTTATCAGTGGCTTTTGGTTTTGAGGTGGGAGCGGTTGAAAGAACTCCGGGCAGGCTGGAGGTATACAAGTTATACAGCTCCGCTTTAGTTGCCTTCCTGGAGAAAGGGATGTCGGCGTTTTCTAAAGCCAGCCTTAGGGATGCGACGGTCCATTTCCTCATCTCTAGAATCGAGCGCTGGGCTGAGGTGTAGGAAGAAGCGGACGAAGCTGCCGAAGCCCTGGATGGCGGAGTAGATGGCGCCGTGTTGCTTCGTCGTTGTGGGGTGCGACGGACGGTGCGGGAGGGCTGGCGGCCTCTTGGTATCTCTGTCGTCTTACCCGTAGCGGCTTCTTGTCCTGTGCTGGTGCTTTGGTGAGCGGTCGGGTTTTCTGGGGGACCCTGATCGGCAAGAAAGTCGTCGTTTTCCATTTCAGAATTGTCGATCTTAGACATGCTGCGAAATCTATGAGTGAAGGAGGTAAGGCGGTTTCACTATTTATAGAGCTCGCTCTGGTTTGGTAGGATGGGTGGTGTGATTGCTAAATCCGTGCAGCTGTGTAATTTCTAATGCCGTGCAGCTGCGTGATCGCTGGATCCGTGCAGCCACGTAATTATTTACACGTGCTCCTCCCGAACTTTGTTAATAAAACATCATATGGAGCCGTCCCAGCACTTAAAGATGACTTGAACCACATGTGGTGATTGAAACTGATGTCTGTGTTCTGTTGACAATGGGTACGCAGGTGCTTTGGTTCAGCCTACCCCTCCCTCCCACACGCGCCATATGTTTTCAGAAACAATCGTAAAGCTGTCTCTATCTTTTTTAAATGTGATCAAACTAAGTGCTCTTCGAAGATACTAAGTATGCATACTACTCTAGGTACTCAAGATTAATATGAGATTGGCAGAAACCTTGTGCGTTACGCCGGATTTAAAGCAACAATATGGAACATTTGCTCACAGGTTCCCCCATGTGGTTGGTAAGCGCAATTGTTTGTTACTAGTGTTGTAAATCATTTCGCTGAATAAGCTTCTCCATGGGCACCACAATTAACGTGAATTTGATGACTAAGCTGATGGAACAGAAGCGATTGAACGAATAAGCTGATGGAACAGAAACTATGGAACGGAACAGCTGATTGAACAGAAAAGATGGGAAGAATACAGAAACGTCCTTTGGAACTCTTCCGCAGTCAGGGGTGGGCGTGGCGCTGTGTACTGACCCAAACACATAATTTAAAGAGTGTGGTTCTAGCCACTATGAGGCTGCTTAGGCAGAGGCAGTAAAATCTGTCCGCTTATGAGTTGTTCTACCACTGAAATAATTTTAGAGATACAATTTAAAGGTCAAAAAACTACAAAGTCTTGCTTTAAAATATTGACGTAATCTAAAACAAATCATGTACATAAAAATGGCTAGGCAGGATTTAATTGTATTTATAATGGACAGGTTTTAGTTATTTAATGACATTGCATTAATTTAAAGTAAACATATTTACTCACTTTGTACATTAATATGGTATCATTCTGTTGTTTGTGACTGTGGACTTATCACACACACACACACACACAAACACAAATGAATTAAAATGAAACACATTTTTCTATTTACATTACAATATATACTGTCTAATGTCTTTGTAACATCTTCTGTACTTTTTACTTATTAATATTCTATACACGAAGGTCACTATAAACTGTCATTGTAATGGAAAATGTCTCTTTTGTCACAGATAAGAAATAACATCATACATAAATATTGGCAGAATTTTCATTTCTGTCTGGATTTTATATTTAATAGTAATGTTTTTCTTCATCACAGCGACTGCAGACATGCCTATCTGGCGATCAGTCTTCAGGCGGGTGACCACCCGTCCCGCGTAGCGCGTGCGCGCACAGCGTTTGAAGCCCAATTCATGCGTCCCGCAAATTGAGACCGTGTCACGCATAATCAATACTTGCTCAAAAAAAAGTTGGTCGCTCTATATCCTCGAGCCCCAGACAACCAAACGAACATTACTTGACAGTTCAGCACGCTACTGTTGCCACACCCACCCCTCAGTTGAACTGCTGACTAGGTTGTTCCGTTGTTGTCGTCATGACAGCGCGCACACGTGCACACAGTTAGAAGGAACTTTTAGATGCGCGCTCCAATTTGAAAAATGGAGAAAGACACTGAGTCTGAGCCAGGGCCGATTCTACGTTTTCAACATTAGGGGGGGGGGCTCAGCCTCCAATGAGGATGGATATATATATAGGGAGAGAGAGCCACACTCTAATCACCACATATTGTATACGTTACTAAAATAAAGAATTAAGAAAGAATATGCAGAAAAGCATAAATACAAGTTATTGTTATTCAAATGAATATCACATTAATCGGTTAATCTGCAACATTTATATTTCAAAGTGACAACAACAGTCACAAATCCATAAAATAAAATGTCACAATCAACTGCTGAATCATTATTTAGTAAAAATAACTTATGTTTCTCTGCCATTCATTCTGTTTAGCACTAGCGCTGTCACTCTCTCTGCATGACTGTGTGTTCATCTATTACCTCCACAATATGTTTTCAATTAATGATAAAAATACTGAAGAGTCTGAAAAACGACATAGAGCTTCTGTACACTTTTATTTCCTCAGAACTCAGAACAATGAATAACACTGCCGCACCAGCTGAACTACAGTAACTCTGCCCGTCCTCTTTACAGAGCTGTCAAAACTACCGTCAACTCTCTATAACTATAGCACATCATCATTAATGACACTTTCTGTGCGCTACAATATCATCTTGATCGTGGAAGTATGCCATCATTGGTGTTTGGTGCTATCATTTGGCTTGAGGTAAAGTTAGCAAATAGTTAACGAGGGGTGAACGCACATAAAACTTTTAAACAGTGAATGGGAAAGGGTCTTGTATCGCTTCCACATCATATTAAGATGCATTTATAACAGAGAATGGCAAAAATGCAGATGTCATGATAATGAACACACCTTATAACGTTACTGCTAATGACGTTAACTCCAATGTGCTACTGTGTGAACTGAAGAATGCGCTAAATAACGCAGCCTAACGCCGTTTTCATAATAAGAGTTTTAAAGGGGGCTATAAAGCGATCTCGAATTCTTGTACAGATTACATTACACACAATATTTTAGGGGGGGCTGAGCTAGAACTTTAGGGGGGCTTTAGCTCCCCTAAAAAGGGCCTAACAAGGCCACTGGTCTGAGCCATTAATTAAAAAGAGAAGGTGTGGGTACAAGAAAGACTTGTAAAATAAAATAGCTAAAGTAAATCGTAAGTGGAAGTGCATTTGTCAATTCATTGAATGTTCAAAATATTGTGAATCTTTATGTAAAAAAATATTTATTGGGTGGCCTATTCATGAGCATACATCAGCAATTACACATGTTTAGGGGAATAGAGCATTATTAATATACCATGTACGGTGGTATGTGCTAGAAATGGGTAAACCACTATCTGTGAGTCTGTCTGGGGAGTGGGGGCACCGCCGCGCCAGGCAGTGTCCCACATTGTCCCTCAGAAACATACCCCTTGTCCCCCCTTTGGCTTATTAGCAGGTGGTCACCCTAGGCATCTCTCATTCTGCCACCTCATTGACCACTTGATTCAAATTTCATGAATTCTTTTCTCATTTAAACACAACAATTGCCAAAACTCTGTGTACATTCAGACTAATTTGCACACATCTACATAGCCTACTCTTTAAGTTGTTAAACTTGAGTTCAAAGCAATAACATAATACAAAACTTAATAAGACAGCCATTTTCTGTATTTCTACAATGATATTTGATTGAAATTTGACAGCTGCTTTGTAACAATGAACATTATAAAAAGCGCTATATGAATAAAGTTGACTTGACTTGACAAATTTACCCAAAGACATGTTTTCGATGTAATGTATATATATGAAAAATATGAGTTGTTAGCGGGGGGGGGGGGGCACGGTGGCTTAGTGGTTAGCACGTTCGCCTCACACCTCCAGGGTTGGGGGTTCGATTCCCACTTCCGACTTTTGTGTGTGGAGTTTGCATGTTCTCCCCGTGCCTCGGATCTCTGGAAAAATTGTCCGTAGGGTGTGAGTGAATGAGTGAGTGTGTGTGCCCTGCGATGGGTTGGCACCCCATCCAGGGTGTATCCTGCCTTGATGCCCGATGACTCCTGCGATAGGCGCAGGCTCCCCGTGACCCGAGGTAGTTCGGATAAGCGGTAGAAAATGGAATGGAATAAGTTGTCAGCAGGATTTTATCGATCAAAATCAACAAAGAATTCTTCATGTTATTAGAATAAGCCACTTGTGCGTGCATTTGTCAGTATGTAGGTATTTAAGCCATGGGATTCACAAAGAGATGGACAACATTGCGTGAGAAGAATGGAGTCTTTCAAGCTATTTATCCGATTTCTCATGCCCCAGAGTAACAAAAATAAGTTGTCTCTTACTAAACAACTTTAATATTAAACAATTTAAAACAAAATGTAGCATATTATTCCAACAATTTACTTTTAATTTATGTCATTTATTTTCTTTATTTATTTATGTCAATTTAGGATGAATAATGTGATGAATAATGTTATGAACAACGTAAGTTGTTCATGACGGTTCTGTAATAGTGCTTTGGAGTGTTATGCCAGCACATGAAAATTGATGCATAATAATGTTTCTAATGCTAATCAATAATGTCTGGTGATGCTGCTGGTGATGTCCCTCCATAGGTTTTAGAGTTCTTTTCTCAATTTTGTAGAACAATAGTTATACAAACAACTAAATAGAACCACAGCAGTACAACATTCATTTATCTTAATTGAATCTCTAATTATTGTTTGTCAATAACAATCTGTTGTCATTTTCAGGTCAGTCTCTAAGCAACCAGCTGTGTTAAAGGAATAGTTCAGTAGAGAATTAATTTAAAACCATATTTATCCTCATGCCAGCCTAGGTGTATAGTCTAAGACTTTCTTTCTTCAGCTGGACACAATTTTGAGTGATTTTGAAAGATGTTCTGGCTCTGGTAATGTCACTGTAGTAACCCATTTTGTGAAACTAAACAAATGCATATTTCCATTACAAAAATTAATCCATACAACTCTTTGGGGTTAATAAATGTCTTCTGAAGCAAAACATCTTTGTGATTAATGGAAGTAGACGGCGAAGAGGAGACCACCTCTTCTCAGCCGCAGCGGAAGCAGAAGCGGCCCTCCTCATGGGAAGACCCCAGGGAGATCAAGAATAGTTTCGGGCCCAACCCCAGCCATCCCATCGCTGGTTGCTCGATCCGGGACGGGTCCTGCCCCATCCCAACAGCCCACTTCAAGGAGTTTCCAATCTCTCTGGGTGTTTATCACAGCTGCTCTCACCCTCAGCTGCTCTCACCCTCAAGTTGCGTCACGGCAAGACACAATGTCCAATATAATCAGCAGCACTCAGCACTCACAGTTGATGGTGCATTGTGCTACGTCATCACCAGGCAGGTAAGTCAGCAGAGCCGAAACTCCTCCCGGGGGATTCCCCACGGCGAGAGATTCTCATTACCAGCTTTCGAACCACCCCTTGGGAGGTCGATTAAATAGTTTGTACCCCTAGCCACCCTGTCTCAGTTCCTCGGAGCCTGGCAAGACCTTCCCAAACCCAAATGGGACACGATCCGTCTCGGCTACGTGATCCAACTCGCCAGATGCCCGCCCAAAGTACAGGGCATCCTTTCAACATAAGTTGAGATCAGTCAGTTGTGAGATCAGTCAGAGGCAAGGATGCTCACGTGCTTCCGGCCGAGGTCGCCAACCCTCTGGCGAAGGAAGCGATCATGATCGTCCCTCTAGCCGAGACGTTCAATGGATTTTACAGCCCGTACTTCATCCTCTTTCTTGGTATGGAACTCAACTCTGTCTCCATGACAGCACGACTGACTACAGTGCACGCTCAGTCAGTGTTGATCTGCCTGGAACAATTTAGGCAGTCAGCATTCCCCCTCAAAAAAATTCAGAGGCTCCTGGGAAACATGGCATGCTCTGCGGGGGTGATATCCCTCAGGTTGATGCACATGAGACCGCTCCAACATTGGCTACAGAGTCGAGTTCCCTGGAGAGCGTGGCACGATGGCAGCAGGCGTATGGTCATTATGCCTCTCTTCCGACTCACCTTAACCCCTTGGCCTTCAATTACCTTTCTACGGACTGGGGTCCCTCTGGGGCACGTCGTGGTGATGACAAATGCCTCCCTGCTGGGGGTGAAGTGTGCAAAAGGGACTGAGTGTCGGGGCGATGGAGGGCCCCTACAGCAGGTGATCCGCTCACTGCAAGCCACACCTATCCCGGGCGACCCGAACCAGACAGTCGACGCGCTCTCTCGTCAGTCGACGCCTCGCGGAGAGTGCCGACTCCACCCCCACGCAGTCCAGCTCATTGGGTGCTGTTCGGGCAGGCTCAGGTATACCTGTTTGCCTCCCTGAACACCACCTATTTCCGGTACAACCGGTATCAGCCCGCGTCTTGCATGGCAACATGTAGGACCGGCAGCCGGTAGTGCATATGCCTACGAAAGCACCCTTCACATAGGTGGATCAGTGTGCTACTTTAGCCTCCTTTCTTCCACCACTAGGTGAAGAACAGGCATTCCATCCATCATTAAGCAAGCACCTCCTGCAGGCGGGCTGGGCAGAGCAGCCCTGTCCCTTTGGCTGGGTACCAACTTTATTATCCACATACAGCTCTTACCGGACCCAGTACTACCGGACGATGTACCTCCCCAGAATCGGGCGGTTCCGTCTGATGTATCCTCATGATTGGTTCCCACCTTGGTAACCCAGGACCTTCTCTAGGTGTACCTTGTAGTGTATTTCGGGGAAACTATGGGTTTAACCACAGTAACATACATATAATCAATGGTGATTAACCACACCTATTTTATACTCTTTACTAGAGTTGAGCCGGATACTCGGCTGAAACGAGTATCCGGTACGGATAAAGCACTTTTGCCGAGTACGAGTATTATACGAGTAATACGAGTCAATATCTGTGCTCGGATTGAATAAAAATCCTCATTGGGTAGCAGACTGTGTCTGCGTTCTGTGATAGTCACAGCGCCCCTCCCCTACACATATACAGATGTATTGTGTTGCTGACTGTGTTCGCAGCTCTCTCTCTACGTCTCTCCCTCGCTCAGGTTCGCGGGTCTTTTCCGTTAACGTTTAGGGTTTCTTCAGCTTCAGGTTTGTTTTTTATTTCGGTTTGTAGTACTTACTTATTAACCAGTAGAGTTTGGTAAACGTGGGGTTTGTTCAGACGTGGTGCTTGGTAGAATGCGACTCGCGTTGCGTCTCTGCCTGTCTTTTTTAAACCGTCAGCTGGCTCTAACCAGTTTTTAATTAAAAGTTAAAAAAATAAAGTTATGTTGAGATGAAAACTCTTGTTCATTACATTTTACTTCATAATTGCAACCGCATGTGTTGTATTCATTGTTGCAAAATTTATTCTGTATATAGTTCGTTTGTCATCGTGATCAAATCCATTGATCTGAAGCTCAATGCTGATGCTGTCATGTAAATATTTTTCTAATCAGCATTAAATATAACAATTTCTGATCAACCCATATCAATTGCATGCTTAAAATAACATACCGGTTAAAGCCCCGCCCATCTCAATACAACCCGACCCAATTTCCGGGTTAAATCCCGCCCACTTCCTGGTTAGGCCCCGCCCAGTCCGAGTACAGATACGGATACAGATAATTCATATGGTTAACAGATACAGATACAGATAATGCTGTATTAGCTCATCCCTACTCTTTACTTAATGCAGCAGAATTAATAATATTGACAAACTAAATGCACTCGTCCAGCGACTGATAGGCAGAGCGTATATAAACTCCAAGAAATATTACTTTCCTGGCCTTGGAAACCAAATAATCTACCGTAGTAAAGTACTGCTTCAGAAATCAGAACGAAATCAAGCAGTTTAAATGATATTGATATGTGATAAGTAAACAGAAACAATTCAAGCGTGGATACAAATTCGGGTTTATTGACCACACTAAAGGGATTACAAACCAAATAACAAACGCTGTACAAACAACACATGAAACGTAAAAGCAGTAAAGAAATGAAAGAAATAGACACAGCAAAGATTGGTAGTACTACATCAGCTTTTCACATCTGGATAAACCATCAAGGAAAATCTCCTTATTTAAAAGAGGTAAAAGCTTAAAACGCATCCATTTAGGAAATAGCTGAGATACTTGCATTGGCTTCTTGGGTGTGCTGGGACAAGTTCTCAGTGCGCATGAAAAAGGTTTCAGAGTCCTGATGGTTTCAAAGCAAGTGGGTGAGTCCTTCGGATTCTATCAGAGAACCGGATTGGCTGACGAAGATAGAATGCACTTAGCCGAAGCAAACTGCTGGAAAAAGCTGTCTCCAAGGAGAGAGACAGGTCTCAAGAGGTGACCGAGCACGAGCGCGAACACGAGATGAGCGTGGTTTTCTCCATGCACATATGTTTTAAGCCTGATCGCCCACCCTCCAAAACATGTTTCTTTGTCCTGCTCACTAGCTCATTTGAATTTATGGTCGTTGGGAAGTTTGGAGCTGTAATATCCTTGGAATAAAATAGTATAAAATGAGTATGGTATAAAATACACTACTGTGCTTTACACCATCTGTGCGGGGGTCAACGAAGACGGAGCTGATGTTACACCTATGTGTATATAACTTACTTTACACCGAGATATTCGGTATAAACACAAATTCAATAACTGCACAAACAAGTTGCAAAAATTCCTCATACCTCTTGCAAAATGAGGCATTACATAAAGAATATTCCATTCCATTCCATTTTCTACCGCTTATCCGAACTACCTCGGGTCACGGGGAGCCTGCGCCTATCTCAGGAGTCATCGGTCATCAAGGCAGGATACACCCTGGATGGAGTGCCAACCCATCACAGGGTACACACAGGGCACACAAACTCACACCCTACGGACAATTTTTTCCAGAGATGCCAATCAACCAACCATGCATGTTAATGGACCAGGGGAGGAAACCAGAGTACCCGGAGGAAACCCCCGAGGCACGGGGAGGCACGGGGAGAACATGCAAACTCCACACACACAAGTCGGAAGCGGGAATCGAACCCCCAACCCTGGAGGTGTGAGGCGAACTTGCTAACCACTAAGCCACCGTGCCCCCCTTGCATAAAGAATATCACAAACACATTTCAAAAGCAAACATTTGTTATCACCTTTACCATAATGTCAATTTTTTGGGTATATCATATAAACACAGTTATTCAAAACCTAAAGCTCTTCTTTCATGAGTTCCTTAATGCATGTCTGTAGAAGATGTTGAATATTCACGGCAAAAACAAAAGCAAGATAAAAACAAAACGTTTTATTTATTCTATTATTAGTTTTCTTTTTTTGCTCTAAGCATTTTTTGGTCGTGAATACAGTATTACTGTACAAAGTATGAAAATAAAAAAAACACATCAAGCATGTGTAGTGTTGTGACAGAAACCAAACATAATTTTGAAAAAATGGATTGTTCCAAAGGAATTGTGTGTGCATGCGGCGATGGTTGGGTGAATCTAGGCTCCATCTCTCCTCCTGGCTGGGTAAGGCCACAATACTTCAACCACGTCACATGTTCTCTCTTGCCAGACACCGTGAATAGAACCTCCTTGTATGGTGTATCCAACCTTGGATAGAGGCAGCGTCAATGTCTCCACTTGCCTCCTCCATTGCCTGGAGAAATGTCATAGGTTGTGAGAGAAATGAGAAATGTGTTGACATAGGGACGATGATAATACACTTTCCAGCGCCATGTAGAGAAAAAATCCTCAATGGGGTTTAGAAATCGTGAATAAGGGGGCGGGTAGAAAACAGAAAAATGGGGATGAGAAATAAACCAGTTTTGGACCTGATGAGCACGAATGAAAGCTGACATTATCCCAGATGATGACATATCTTGCCTGGTCTGTATTCTGCATACCCTGAACAAGCATATAATGAATAGAATCCAGGAAATGAACGATGCGATCAATGTAATTGGGGCCAAGTGTTGCATGATGGTGCATGACACAATATTGTGTAATTGCAGCACATATTGTAATGTTTCCCCAACACTGTCCAGGGACATTGACAATGGCCCTTTGTCCAATGACGTTCCTCCCCCTTCTTCTGGTTTTGCTGAGATTGAGGCTCACCTCATCCACATAAATGTATTCATGGACGATGGGATGGCAATCAATTTCCAAAATACTCTGTTACATAAAGACAAAAGAAAATGTAGATCAGTATATGCACAATCCAATAGCCTGACTTGGTAGGTGAAAGTCTGATATATTGGAAAAATACATTCACAAAGTCAAGTCGAAGCTTCTTGACTCTGTCACAGTTCCTTTCAAATGGGACCCCGTACAGCTGTTTTTTTTCTAACTTGATTTTTCTGGAGAAGATGGTGTATTGTTGAGGAACTCACAGCATTAATGTTTGCAAAAATTGTTTTATAATTAAGGATATGGATGCATATTTCACAAATTCTTTTAGCATTGTTGGACAAAACAAAATTCATAATAGCCGTCTCTTGCTTTTTAGTGAACATGTGACCTCGCCCACAATGAAACCTTTGCCTTTCCACTCTGTAGAAGATTCAGGAACAGTGTGAGTGTGTCCCATAAACTGTAACATAATATACTTTTTTTTACGTTTACAGTATTATCAGAATGTCTTACAGTCGGCAGTACTTTTGAACAGTTTGATACCTCGCCAGACTGTGACCAATGGGAACTTAAATATGTGTTATAGCCTAGTGTTTGTTATGCTGAAATAGCTATTTCTGTATGTGTAAATTAGAACATGTGTTCATACTGTAACAGTAGATTTTTACATACCAGTTCTCATTTCTAAAGTTTTGAATTATACCCGCCACTGTAAATCTACTTTGGTCTATCACATGATCACTTAGTGTAGCCCTAATCTCATTCGATACTATTCTTCTTGTTCCCTGTCCTTTTCCAACTCGTCCTCTTCCTCCCCTGGCTCCTCTTCCAACTCCTCTAATTCGAACACTGCCTCGTCCTCTGGCTCCCCTTTACATTGTTCGCATCCATTGTTCAAAACCTATACCTTGACCTTTAGCCAATTTATAGACTCTTATTAAGTCATGATTACAGTGTTACGGTGTTACAGTGTTAAGTAAGTGTTTCCACATGTGAGGAGTTAGTGTGAGGCACTGATGAATTAATGTAGTATTTCGATTGGTTCTGTTTGAAAAGGGAAATAAATATACTTCCTGAAATATATTTGTGTTTTACATAGAATTGTGCGTTGTGTTTTGCAAAAAGTGTTTTATGAAACTGAAAACTGAGTCAAAGGTCGAGAATTAGTGTATGGTTTTGCCGATTTGGTGTATGGTTCTGGTGTTTGAGTGTCAGGATTCAGAAAATGTGTGCCAAGTTAACATTTTGTGTGTAAGCAGTTGAAAAAAACTATATTACAAAGACTTATCTGCACTAGAAAATAGTTCATTTTTATTGTATATAGCTAAAACCTAATACATTAAAACAACTAAAACCTTAAAAAAGAGATGAAAATGTGAATCTGTGTATCACCAGCACTCTGTGTTACAGTCTGAAGACACTAACAAAGAGCCTGACACAATCTCACCACCATTAAGAATGGAGAAAAATGAGCTCTTAAAGAAGACAGAATGGTGGCTACCATATTCAATTTAAACCAGATATGTCAATCTGAAATGAGTGAGTGTGTGTGCCCTGCGATGGGTTGGCACTCCATCCAGGGTGTATCCTGCCTTGATGACCGATGACTCCTGAGATAGGCGCAGGCTCCCCGTGACCCGAGGTAGTTCGGATAAGCGGTAGAAAATGGAATGGAATGGAATGTCAATCTGACTTATTTTCTTTGGTATCAATGGTCTCCATATAAAATGTGTTCCTGACATAAATAAACGGAAATCTTTCTGTATAGCCCACTTAAACAAGACATGTATAAATCATGTCTAAGTGTGATCATGGTACAATGTCCAAATGTAACATTTATTGCATTACCTCATATATCTCATTTGATTGGGTATTTTATTTTGTTTTTCTGGTGCTTTGTCGCACACACACACATTTATCTACGTTTCCCTGAGATTTTATTTCATTCACCCCTTCATAGTACCCTGAGATAGAGAATACTTTTCATTCCCGTTGGGATAATATCTGTGAAGTGATTGGGGAGACTGTTCAGCCACCTGTGGCCCCCTGTAATATAACTTTACGTTTCTATCTTCAGCTCCCTTTGAAAGAAGCTCCATTCAGAGAGAGATGCTTTAACAAAAATAAAACAACCATAATTATTTTCATGAGTATCTGAGTCAAAAATCATCAGTCACCTTAAGCCATTGAACCTCAGTGATGGCACAATAATAGTGTTTCATATTCAGTTCAGTTTTAAAAGAACTCTCCAATGCCTGCTGGCAATTGTTACTCGCCAGTTCTAAAAGATTGATGAATGACATTCTATTATAATAAGGTTGCATAATAGCGGACATAATAATGAGTTCCGCAGCTTGCTGTGAAGGAAACGCAACTAGGAGCCCGAAATGTTTTTATTTAATAATTGTCAACGTTAACGATTAAATAATGCACTACTGCCGTTAAGGGACCCAGATGATCAGAGCGGCAAAAGATGATATTGCAGCAGAAGCAATTACACTATACAGACCTTAGATGAAAATGTACTGCAAAAGCAATTCTCTTTCTTTCCAGCCAGTGATCTGATTACCTTATTCTGTTGATATATACCAAATCTTTCCCATGAGGTTAGAAAAAACCTCCCCTCCCTTCTTTGTTATAACCTTGAGCTAAATTGTAAGACATTTTGCTCAGGATAATAAGTATTTCAGGTGTATCATTAGGAACAGGCTGTAATCATCTCCAGAGACTCGAGTGAAGGAAGAGGGATGGACGTGCAGCACTAACAGATTTGAGATTGTATGACCCTAACAAAATCCACCCCCTATCTCTTGACAGAAAAATGTTTTTGTGCTGCCAGCAGTCCAGATGAAACACTTAATGGTATAAATGGGGTGGCCATATTTGTCCATTACGATGCCTAAAAGTTTTGTAATTTTACAAATGTGCAATGATATACTTATTTTCTGCTTTACCAGGTGCTGACACTGAAAATGCATATTATTGTTGCATGTCAATCATTTACAACATGAAAGTTTCTAAATAGTTGTTATTTATGCTCATCAATTCTGTGAAATATGTGTAAAAAAGTATCGGATTATTCGTTTTCCATTAAAAAAAAAAAAACGATTTATCCGAAGGTAACGTAGAGTACATGGACCCTTAATACTAAGACACACACGTTAGTTAGTTACTTTTATCAAATAATGGGTTATATCTACGTGCTTCAACAAACACTTTAATATCCCTATATGCTATTTCAGTGTCATCGTCATGTAGTCATTACTTGATTACACCTTTTTAGGTTTAGGTCAATTAAATTAACACTTCATAATGCTGTAACTGCTATTTCTTTGTTGTGGTAGCAAACATTTGTTAAAGTTATACAGAATAATATTTTTTATGGTTAAGGCCTTGAAAAATTTAGATAATTGTAGCATATACATTCTTTAAAGGAGATGGGGTCGCTGTGGCTGGGAGACAAGATTATTTTATTCCTCAAAAATAAACGTAGCTCCACTGCGCTTCTCAGCATGCAATAACTCAGAATAAATGATTAAAAAAAAAAATCTTTGAACTGTGTCCGTAAGATTCGTTCTTCTCCACTGGTGAAGCGGTCAGACGTCTCCCAGCCGGTCTCTCTCAGCCTTGTCTGCTTTCTGCTGGCATTTTGTCTCCTCACCAATCACTGTAATTGAGACGCAGGTGATCTTAATCTGCACTTCTCAACTCAACTTTATTTATATAGCGCTTTTTACAATTTTCATTGTTACAAAGCAGCTGTACATGAGACACATTGAATACAAGTATGAATTCTAAAGCAGCCCCCCCGGCCAGGCAGATGCAAAACAATATGCAAACGGTGGTGAGGAACCCAAAACTCCAATTGAGAAAAAAAACCTCAGGGGAACCCAGGCCCAACCAGGGGATTCCAGTTCCCCTCTGGCAAAAGCTGCTGCCTCTGCACAAGCTCAACAGTGCTTGCACAACAAGGCTAAATAAAAATATAAAAATTAAGGATTTAAGATTATCATTAACAATCTAATAGCATTTGAAATGTTGTAGGAAAAACAAAGTTGTCGCGTCCTTTATCCAGCTCTATCCTCTTAACTCTTGTCAGGTCACCGCTTCCCATTCTCAGCTCTGCCATCAGGTCTGGGCATGAACTGCATCCTGCGGTAACCTTGGAACAAAGAGACAAGACTGGCTGAGAGTAGAGTACTGTTCTGCACTCTTTGATGCAACAAGTACATCATTTGTTGTTGGATGTGTTCCTGGTTCCGGTTGATCTAAATAATGCAGCCTAAATCCTTTGAGGATTAATATTATGGAGGTGTAGTGTATGCAAGATTAAAAAGATGAGTCTTTAGTCTAGATTTAAACTGACAGAGTGTGTCTGCCTCCCGGACAGTGCAGGGAAGAATATTCCAAAGTTTAGGCGCTAGATAAGAAAAGGATCTACCACCTGCCCTTGATTTTGAAATTCTAGGTATTACCAACTGACAGGACGCCTGAGAGCGTAATGTACGTGGAGGTCTGTAATACAATAGAAGTTCATTCAAATACTGTGGCGCTAGACCATGTAGGGCTTTATAGGTAATAAGCAAGATCTTAAAGTTAATGCGATGCTTTATAGGTAACCAGTGCAAGGTTGACAGAACCGGGGTTATATGCTCATACTTTTTTGTACGTGTAAGAACTCGAGCTGCCGCGTTTTGAACCAGTTGCAGTTTATGTAATAGGCCCGCAGGGCAACCACCTAGAAGTGCATTACAGTAATCTAGTCTTAATGTCATGAATGCATGAATTAATTTCTCTGCATCTGACAGTGACAGCATATGACGTAATTTGGATATATTCTTAAAATGGAAAAATGCAATTTTACAGGTGTTGGCGACATGGCTTTCAAATGATAGAGTACTGTCGAATACAACGCCAAGATTCTTAGCTGATGACGAGGATTTTATGGGGCATCCGTCAATCGTTAAGCAGTATTCTTGGTTGTTACGCATAGCAGTTTTCGCTCCAGTAAGTAACACTTCTGTTTTGTCCGAGTTTAGTAGTAAAAAATTGTTACTCGTCCACATTTTTAAGTCAACTATGCAATCCTTTATTCGATGGAACTGCTGGGTTTTTTGAGGCTTCGAGGAAATATAAAGTTGAGTATCTTGAGCATAACAGTGAAAGCTAATTCCGTGTCGCTTTATTATATCTCCTAGAGGTAGCATGTATAATGCGAAGAGCAGAGGCCCCAAGACTGAGCCCTGTGGTACACCATACTGGACTTGTGATTTGCGGGACACCTCATTGTTTATTGCTACATATTGAAAACGGTCGGATAAATAAGACTTAATCCATTTCAATGCTATTCCGTTAATGCCGACGTAATTTTCGAGTCTATGTAGAAGTATGCTGTGGTCAATGGTGTCAAATGCAGCACTGAGGTCTAGCAGCACCAATAATGAAATACAGCCACGGTCAGATGCTAAAAGCAGATCATTTGTAACTCTGATCAAAGCAGTCTCTTTACTGTGACATGCTCGAAATCCAGACTGGAATTCATCATTAATGTCATTCCTTTGGAGGAAGGAGCATAATTGAGTTGAAACTACTTTTTCCAGAACTTTAGATACAAAAGGTAAATTCGATATAGGCCTGTAATTCCCTAGTTCTTTAGGGTCGAGTTTGGTTTTTTTTAAAAGAGGCCTTATAACAGCTACCTTAAATGCTTTAGGCACATGTCCTAATGTCAGAGATGAGTTAATAATACTGAGAAAAGCATCTATAATTTCTGGGAGCATTCCTTTCAGTAGTTTTGTAGGTATAGGGTCTAGCAAGCATGTACTTGACCTACTTACTCACCCTCTCCTCTTCCCTTCGGTGCAGACCTCGCTAAACCACACCCCCTTGCAACATAACCCCACCGCCCGACTCAGGCTGAGGGCCCATCCTGCCTGCATCCACTCGTCCTCCTGGAGAGGAAGTTGGCTACAACCATCTGAGACCCTGATCTGTGGATCACCCTTGGAATTTGAAGGGTTGTAAAGCGAGATACCAACGGGTGAGGGAGGGGAGCATGGTCAGAATAGAGCATGAACTCGCGCCCCAAGAGATAATAGGGGAGGGAGAGGATGGTCCACCTGATCACCAGGAACTCCTTTTAAATGGTGCTTTACATCGTCTCTCTACTGGAGAGTTTACGACTGATGTACAAATGGAGAAAGTTCAGCACTGTTGCTACACTCCCTAGGCGTGGTCGTCCTGTAAAGATGATTGCAAGAGCACAGCGCAGAATGCTCAATGAGTTGAAGAAGAATCCTAGAGTGTCAGCTAAACACTTACAGAAATCTCTGGCACATGCTAACATTTTTGTTGACAAATCTACAATAAGGAAAACATTAAACAAGAATGGACTTCATGGGAGGAAGCCACTGCTGTCCAAAATAAACATTGCAGCACATTTGAAGTTTGCAAAAGAGCACCTGGATGTTCCACAGCACTACTGGCAAAACATTCTGTGGACAGATGAAACCAAAATTGAGTTGTTTGGAAAGAACACACAACGCTATGTGTGGAGAACAAAAGCCACAGCACACCAACATCAAAACCTCATCCCAACTGTGAAATATGGTGGAGGGGGCATCATGGTTTGGGGCTGCTTTGCTGCCTCAGGCCCTGGATGGATTACTGTCATCGATGGAAAAATGAATTCCAAAGTTTATCAAGACATTTTGCAGGAAAACTTAAGACCATCTGTCCGCCAACTGAAGCTTAACAGATGATGGACGATGCAACAGGACAACGACCCAAAGCATAGAAGTAAATCAACAACAGAATGGCTTCAACAGAAGAAAATACGCCTTCTGGAGTGGCCCAGTCAGAGTCCTGACCTCAACCCGATTGAGATGCTGTGGCATGACCTCAAGAGAGCGATTCACACCAGACATCCCAAGAATATTGCTGAACTGAAACACTTTTGTAAAGAGGAATGGTCCAAAATTTCTCCTGACCGTTCTGCAGGTCTGATCTGCAACTATAGGAAACGTTTGGTTGAGGTTATTGCTGCCAAAGGAGGGTCAACCAGTTATTAAACCCAAAGGTTCACATACTTTTTCCACCCTGCACTATGAATGTTTACATGTTGTGTTCAATAAAAACATGAAAACGTATAATGTCTGTGCGGTATTAGTTTAAGCAGACTGTGTTTCTCTATTGTTGTGACTTAGATGAAGATCAGAACATATTTTATGACCAATTTATGAAGAAATCCAAGTAAGCCCAAAGGGTTCACATACTTTTTCTTTCAACTGTACAGGTGGTTATGAACAGATAACAATATAGACTATACAATAGTGCAAGTGACTTGAGTGTGCATTAGTTACAGACATTGGCTATTAAAGTTACAGTGCAGTAGATGAGTTGATGCGGTTATTAAAGGTACAGTGCAGTACATGAGTTAATGTAGTTATTGAAGTTATAGTGCAATACATGAGTAGATGCAGTTATACATTTACAGTGCAGTAGATGAGTTAGTGCAGTTATTGAAGTTACAGTGCAGCAGATGAGTTAATGCAGTTATTGAAGTTACAGTGCAGTAGATGCGTTAATGCGGTTATTAAGGTCACAGTGCAGTAGATGAGTTAATGCAGTTATTGAAGTTATAGTGCAATAGATGAGTAGATGCAGTTAGTTATGCAATAGATGCAGTAATGCAATAGATGAGTTACAGTGCAGTAGAGAAGTTGGTGCAGTTAATGAAGTTACAGTGCAGTAGATGAGGTAATGCAGTTATGAAAGTTACAGTGCAGTACATGAGGTAATGCAGTTATAAGAGTAGTCCATTAGTGCAAATGAGCATTCAATGTAATATTCCTGGTGTGCAAGTGAGCAGTATAGAGTGCAAATGATGCTATGTGTGTGTAAACAGTCCGATAGAGCAGATACATGAAGTACTGGTGTGTACAGTTCAGTCATGCATGGCAGCCCTGTAGTGCAATGTCCCCAGGAACTTAAAACTGGAAACACGTTCAACAGCCATCCCGTTAATGTGGATGGGGTTGTGTGTGCCTCCTTTCGCCTTCCTGAAGTCCACAATGATCTCCTTTGTCTTGGAGGTGTTAAGGAGCAGGTTGTTGTTTGAGCACCATGTGGCCAGGTGCCGGACTTCCTCCCTGTAAGCAGTCTCATCGTTGTTGCTGATGAGACCAATCACTGTTGTATCGTCTGCGAACTTGATGAAGGAGTTAGGTCCATTCACAGGTCTGTAGTCGAGTGTGAAAAGGGAGTAGAGAAAGGGGCTCAGTACGCAGCCCTGTGGTACACCAGTGTTGATGGAGATGGTGGTGGAGCAGATGTGGCCTAACCTAACAAGCTGAGGCCTGTTCGTCAGGAAGTCCATAATCCAGTTGCAGGTTGAATTGTTAATGCCTAGGTTTCCAAGTTTGATGATTAGCTTGGAAGGGATGACGGTATTGAATGCAGAGCTGAAGTCTACAAACAGCATGCGTGCATAAGTGTCCTTATTATCCAGATGTGTGAGCACCGAGTGCAGCGCCATGGACACCGCATCATCTGTGCTCCTATTGCTATGGTAGGCAAATTGGTATGGGTCCAGTGTGGATGGTAAAGAGTCTTTTAGTTGTGACAGGACCAGCCGCTCAAAGCACTTCATAACAATGGGTGTGAGTGCTACAGGGCGGTAGTCATTCAGGCATGTCGGGCTGGAATGTTTTGGAATGGGCACAATGGAGGTGGATTTGAAACAAGCTGGAACCCCTGCTTGGGCGAGGGACATGTTGAAGATATCCGTGAAGACCCCAGCGAGCTGCTCCGCACATGCCCTGAGTACGCGACCAGGTATGCCATCAGGACCAGCAGCCTTGCGTGCGTTTATCCGGCTTAGTGCAGTGTAAACATCTGTGGAGTTTAGTGTGATGATTGGGTGGTCAATAGAAGGTGTGAGCCTGGTGGCGGGTTCCTTATTGTCTCTCTCAAAGCGTGCATAAAAGTCATTAAGCTCTTTCAGAAAGGCAGCATCTGTGCCTATGGGGATGGAGTGGCTGGGTTTGTAGTAACTAATGGCCTGAATGCCCTGCCACATGCGTTGAGGGTCAGAATTGGTAAAATGCTCCTCTAACTTCATCTTGTAGCAGTGTTTGGCCTTTTTGATGCCCCTCTTCAGATTTGCCCTGGAAGTACTATAGGCCTGTGCATCACCTGATCTGAAGGCGGTGTTGCGTGTTTTCAACAGGAGGCGCACTTCCTTGTTCATCCATGGCTTCTGATTCGGGTATATGGTGATCTGCTTTTGATCTGTGACACTATCAATGGTGGTATTGATGTAGTCCAATACAGAGGAGGTGTAGCTGTCTATGTCCGTGTGAGAGCCACTGGTGGCCTGAGAAGCAAACATACTCCAGTCTGTGTGTAGAAACCTTTCCTGGAGTGTTAAGTCTGCCCCCGCAGGCCACACCTTGATGGTCTTCACTGATGGCTTCACACGATTGATGAGAGGTGAATACTTGGGGGTGAGGAACAAAGAAAGGTGATCAGATTGACCCAGGTGGGGGAGGGGGGTCGCAGTGTAAGCTTCAGCCATGTTTGTATAGACATGATCCAAAGTTTTGTTTCCTCTTGTGTGGCAGGAAACATGATGGTGAAATTTAGGGAGCACTGTCTTTAAGTTAGAGTGATTCAAATCTCGCGAAACAATAAATGCAGCCTCCGGGTGAGCAGTCTGTTGTTTACTGATGGCTGCATGAAGTTCTTTCATAGCAAGCTTGGCATCAGCATCCGGTGGAATATAAGCTGCCGTTATAATGGTGGAAGTGAATTCCCGTGGCAGATAAAACGGTCTACAGCAGTGTCTCCCGACAATAACAGAGTTCGTGCACCAAGCTTTATTGACATAAATGCACAATCCACCTCCTCTTGTCTTACCGGATTCCTCTGCCGTTCTATCCGCCCGGTGTGTGTTGTAGCCCGCTAACTCAATAGCGTTCTCCGGTATGCCGCTGTGTAGCCATGTTTCCGTGAAGATTATGACATTGCAGTTCAAAAGTATTTTATTGTTGATGATGCGAAGTCGAATCTCATCCATTTTGTTCACTAATGATCGTACATTAGCAAGGAAAATGCTGGGTAAAGAGAGCCGGTGTGGTGTTAGCTTTAACCTAGCTCTTAGCCCTCCGCGTTTTCCCCGCCTTTGTTTACGATCTCGACGCCGCCGGCGAGCACTTCCGCCCGGCCGTGTGGGGTGCATAGCATCGGGTGTTTTGGCGATCTCAGGAACGAGTTGAATGTTGCTGATATAACTTCCGGGAATGCGCAAACCGATATCCAAAAGCTCATGCCGGGTGTACGATGTGAATGCACAACTGTTCTGAATGAACAGGCCCGAGATGAGCAAGAAAAACACTATATAGGTACAGACCTTCTATAGTATCCCGCCAGCCCCAGGAACTGTTTCACCTCCTTTTTGGTCTTGGTGAGTTTGCAACCGCTGCAGCCTTTTCAATTTGGGGACGCACCTGACCGTGACAAAAGTGGAAGCCCAGATATCTTATGCCACACGCCCATTTGCACATTTCTTCGGGTTAGCCGTCAACCCGTTTCCTCTCAGCGAACTCAGAACCGCCCTTAAGTGCTGCATGTGTCGCTCCCGGTAGATGCTTTAGAAGATGATTTTATCTAAATACGCGCGGCATACACGGTCGAAGAAGGCGGTCCATGAGAGGGCGAAAGGTGGCCGTAGCTACGAATAAGCCGAATGGAAGTGTGACAAATTGGTGTAACCCGAAAGCCGTGGTGAAGGCGTTTTTTTCTTTGGATATAGGAGATCTGCCAATATCCTTTAGTTAGATCCAGTGTTGAATAAAAACAAGCCGTGCCTAGCGGATCCAGCAACTATGCGTTGAATTTCGACACAGCATTCACCTTTCAGTCCATGCAGAATCAAACAGAGCCGGCAGTTTTAGGGATCAAAACTATGGGGCTTGCACAATCCCTACTGGACTTTTCTATTACCCCCATCTCTAACATCGCTCATGAACCACCTTTTTTTAGTCCTCAGGTAACCTATATGGCCAGCTGCGAACTACCACGTCTGGGTTGGTCTCAATGTGGTGCTCGATGAGATTACTGCGGCCGTGCAGGGGCGAGAACACATCTGCAGAATCCGCTTGCAGCCTGGCAACATTGATGAGCTGGGAGGGTGAGAGGTGAGAGGAAGAGATTGGATTTTGCTCACTTCTGCTCACTACCGCTGCCAGAATCACCGGGTTCGTCATACTCCATTTTTTTAGGAGGTTGAGGTGATAAATTTGATGTGCCCCCATCCTGCCCGATCGTACCCCCTCATAATTGAGATTGCTTATTCGCCATGTGACCTCAAAGGGCCTTTGCCACTTGGCGAGTAACTTGGAGCTTGAGGTGGGGAGCAATACAAGAACTTTATCTCCCGGTGCAAATTTGCGCAATCTGGCACCCCTGTTATTTGTTTCGGCTTTGTCTGTCCTTAAGGGCCTGTAGCAAATTCTCCATTTAGAGCATGTTGAGTTTTGCTCTCAGGTCCAGGACATACTGAATTAGATTTTTGCTATCTGACGGTCTGTCCTCCCAAGCTTCCCTTAGGACGTCCAACACGCCACGGGGCTGACGTCCATAGAGCAGCTCGAAGGGGGGAAACCCTGTGTAGGGGTTGGGCGTCTTCGTGTACGAAATTTCAACGTGCAATTAAAACGTTGGACCAGCCCGTCCGTTTGTGGACGAATCGCTTTAATGCCCAACAACCCATATAGTTTGCGGAAGGCCCGTGACATGACCGCGGGGATTCCCACACGGGAGATGATTCAAAACAGGGCGTCCGCTAAGCTTTCCACGGAAATAGTCCAAAAGATTGGTGAGGAGAGGCTGGAGGAACGGGAGGGCCCTCAGCCCCGTTGTAGCATCCCGGTCCCAGGAAAAGGTTCTCAGGTCCCGGGTCCGGGGAGCTGGCTTGGGAACGAGGCCCGTCTGGGTTCTGGGAAAGGGAACAGGTTTGGGGGGATAGGGAGAAGACATAGAGGGAGAGAAAGAGAGAGATGGTTGGGGTAAGCCGACCCCGGGGCACGCCACCATCTGGTCCTCAGCAACGCCGGCCGGTGACACTGGACCCACTGGGCAGTCTTGGGCGGGAGTCGAGCCACGAACTGCTTCGTCCGGCAGTTTGCTTCGGCTAAGCTCGTTCTACCTTCGTCAGCCAATCCGGCTCACCCGCTTGCTTTGAAACCATCAGGACTCTGAAAACCCTTTTCAACACACACAAGAACTTGTCCCAGCACAGTCAGGAAGCCAGTGCAAGTATATCAAATATATTCTAATTTGCTGCGTTTAAGCTGTTACCCCTTTAACTAAGGAGACTGTCTTCAATGGTTTATGCAGATGTGAATAGCTGTTTGTAATATTGCCACTCTTTATTTTGTCTATTTCTTTCATTTCTTTACTGCTTTTACGTTTCAGGAGTTGTTTGTTAGCATTTGTTATTTGTTAGTTAGTTGGTTTGTTTTCCCTTTAATGTGGTCAATAAACCGTCTTGGTTACGTCTGTAACCTCAGTTACCTGATGGAGGGAACGAGACTTCCCTTTCTGTCGGTCTCTCGACGTTGTGTCGAGAACGACAGATGGGGTTCGCCCTTGAGAACCAATCAACTCTGACTACTATAGAAAAGGCCAATGAAATTTGGCGAATGAAATTTGCATGCCGGGCTCCGCCCCCGGATATCCGGTATAAAAGGAAGCCGGCGTGCAGCATTCATTTACCTTTTGTTCTTCAGAGCCTTCGCTCATGACTACGAACTGAACGAATTCAATGAATTCTTCGTCTTCTTTTACTGCCGGATCTACGACGTGTAGCAGCGGATCGTCCCTACCTGCAGCGACATTCCCCTGGGCGTCTCGGCAGTTCCGAGGGTGTGAGATTTATCTAAAAGTCCATTTCAGGACTGACTGAGCATTCTCCAGCGCGGCTGTTCTCTTTGGTGCGGAAAGGAATGGGTACGATCGCTGCATTAGGTGTGTGAGCGTCCAGCACACTGAAGCAGCGTTCGTTGACACATCTGCCCGCACTGCGGGTAGATTGTCATTCAGAAATTGCGGTCACGGGTGGCTGTCTTCCTACGGGAACCAGCCACCATTTCGTTTGCTACCAGGGCTGTGACATCTGTGGCTACAGCCCTGATGACCACCCACGTTAGCCAGTGAAAACCAGCTCCACCTCCCTTACTGCCCTCGATGGTGGGGCAGCCAAGGACTGCGTCGAGATCCCCCGAGTGGAACGTCTGCCCACGGTGCACCTGTGCCGCGGGCGGCTACCACCTGGGGGGAATCGGCCACGCCTACGGTCCAAAGCACGTAAGACTTCCGCATCACTGGTGTCGAGGGCTTGCGATGCCGCGGACAAGGCTGCCTCCTCTCTCTTCGCCATGGCCATCCTGCAGGTCCGCCAGGCCAAGGCGTTGAGAGAGCCCCACGAGGGTAAGGCCGACCTGGGTATAATGCAGGATCTCCGTGCCGCCGCTGACAGCGCTCTACGGGTGACTAAGGCGGCGGCACGGGCCCTGGGTCGGATGATGTCCACGGTAGTGGTCCAGGAGAGACACCCCCGGCTATACCTTGTGCAGAAGAGTGATACCAAGGAAGTCCGCTTTCTTGATGCACTCATCTCGCAGGGTGGGTTGTTGGTAAAGACCGTCGAGGACTGCGCTCAGCAGTTTTTGACGGTGAAGCAGACAGTGGCAATTAACCACATTTTTCTCACCGCGACTCGGCCGCCTGAAGGCCTCCGAGATCCCGCGTGACTTCTGCTTCCCTGCAACCCAGGACCCCTTCGACATCGATTCCGGTTCCTGTGCCCCCACAGGCGGCACCCCGGAAGCAGAGGTCGAGGGGGAAACCTCCACCCCGTCAGCAAACTTCTCACGAGAAGGGACACTGACGGGAAGACTCCAGGGAGAACAACATCGGGCCCGAACCATCACAGCCACGGCTCTGATCGGTCGGCACGTGACGACTCCTGCCTCGTCACCAAAGCCGGGCCCTTTTCAGGGCCTGGCGCCCACTTACTCACAGAGTTTTTCGGTCTCCCCGGGTGTAGTTGCAGCCGATCCCACACTCCACTGGACTGTGCTCGGCGATCCGACCTCACGCCCTGGCGAGAGTTGTCACCACTCTCAAACCGACAGTGCGTGCCATTGTCCCGCCAGGCAGGTAAAAAGGCGGAGCCATCCTTCCCTCCGGGGACCCCCCTGCGACAGATGGTTAGCTCCGCCAGCCGACGAACCACCCCCCGTGGAAATGATGAAGCAGACTGCCCCCTTGGTCACCCTGTACAGTCCCTGGGAGCTCAAGAGCTGCCCACACTGTCTCGCTGGCTAATGCGGGTGGTCCGTCTTGGTTACTCGATTCAGTTTCCCAGAGACTTCTGGCAAAACAGGCATCGAGTTCGTCCAAAATCAAGACGTTCAGTGGGTCACAACCTGCACTTCATCATTCCCTAGAAAGACGGCGGGTTGCCATAGGCCTGCGTACCCTGAACAAGCACCTTCACGAGTTGCCGTTCAGATGCTCACGCAGAGGCGCATCCTGACATCTATCAGGTGTCAGGATTGGTTTGTGGCAATCGACCTGAAGGACGCTTACTCTAATGTCTCGATCCCCTCGACACTGCCCCGTTCCCATGGTTCGAGTTCGAGGGGTGGGCATATCAGTACAGAGTCCTCCCTTTCGGTCTGTCCCTGAACTATCTCGACGACTGGCAAACACTCGTGAGATCTGTTCTGTACACAGAGGGACCTGGTGCTCCGGCATCTAGATCGATTGGGATTTCAGGTCAACCGAGAAAAGAGCAAACTCTCCCCAGTGCAGAGCATCCTCTTTCTCGGTATGGAACCAAACTCTGTCACCATGACGGCACAGCTGTCCGCAGCACGTGCCCAGTCAGTGTTGGAACTGGAGGCTCCTGGGACACATGGCATCCTCCGCGGGGGTAAGACCCCTCGGGCTGATGCACATGAGACCGCTTCAACACTGGCCACAGAGTCAAGTTCCGAGGACAGCGTGGCACACCGGCAGCAGGCGCATGGTGATGACGCCCTGCTGCCGACGCACCCTAACCCCTTGGTCTTCCATGACCTTCCTCCGGGCGGGGATTCCCCTCGGGCAGGTTACGAGGCACGTCGTGGTGACGACGGACGCCTCGCTGCAGGGGTGGGGTGCAGTGTGCAACGGGCACGCAGACGCGGGGCGCTGGACGGGCCCCCGTCTGCGCTGTGCAATTGCCTAGAGTGGTGTACGCTCACGGTAACTAACACAACTTGCCCGACGCCTCCTCCTGTGGAGTTAGCAGGTGATCCGCTCCCTGCGGGCCACACACATCCCAGGCAGACTGAACCAGACAGCCGACACGCTCTCTCGTCAGTATACGCCTTGCGGAGAGTGGCGACTCCACCCCCGGTCCAGCTCATTTTGGGTGTTGTTCGGACAGGCACAGATAGACCTCTTTGCCTCCCATGACACCACCCATTGTCTGCTTTGGTACTCCCTGATCGAGGCCCCCCTCGGCACGGATGCCCTGGCGCACAGCTGACCACGGGACGGGCGGAAGCACACCTTCCCCCCCCAGGAGCCTCCTTGCACAAACACTGTGCAAGGTCAGGGAAGAGGAGCACCAAGTGTATTGGTTACACCACACTTGTCTAACCGCACTTGGCTTCAGAGTTGATGCTCTGAACAGCGACTCCCCCTGAACCATTCCCCTGACAGAGGACCTGCTCTCTCAGGGCAAGGACACGTTCTGGCATCCCAGATCAGACCTCTGGAACACCCATGTCTGGTCTCTAGACAGGACGAGAAAATCCTGAGATGGCTACTCCGCCTCTATGGCTGAGACCATCACCCAGGCTAGGGCCCCATCTACTAGGCGGTCACACGCCTCTAGACGGCGCCTCTTCTCGTCCTGGTGTCTCTCTCTCTCAACGAGAAAAGACCCACTGAGGTGCTTGATCAGGATTGTGTTCCCCTTCTCACGAGACTGGAGACTAACATCTCCCCTCCAAACTGAAGTGTATGTAGTCGCTATCGCCACTCATCACGACTCAGTTGATGGAAAGTTTCTAGGGCAACTCGACCTGATCACCAGGTTCCTAACGGGCGCGAGAGGGCGGAATCCGCCTCATCTCCGCTCCATACCCTCTTGAGAGCCCCTCAGAGGTTCCGATCTTCCTCACCTAAGTAAGACAGCCCTCCTGTTGGTGCTCGCTTCCGTCAAGAGGGTAGGGGACCTCCAAGCATTCTCTGTGTCCCCAGATTGCCTTAAATTCGGCCCTGGTATTCTCACGTTATCTTGAGACCCAGGCCCGGATACGTGCCCAAAGTTCCCACTTCTCCCTTCGAGGACCAAGTGGTGGACTTGCAGGCGCTCCCCACTGGGGAGGAAGACCCAACCCCATCCGTGTTGTGTCCTGGACCGCACGCAGAGCTTCAGTAGCTCTGACCAGCTCCTAGTTTGTGTTGGAGGACAGCAGAAGGGGAAGGCTGTCTCCAAGCAGAGTCTGGCGCACTGGGTCGTGAATGCCTTTACGACGGCATTTCGATCTCAGAATCTCCCATGCCCATTGGCAGTGAGGGCTCACTCCACCGGAGTTTAGCCACCTCCTGGGCACTGGCAGAAGCACCTCTCTAGCAGACATCTGTAGAGCTACGGGTTGGGCTACGCCCAAACACCTTCGCAAGGGTTAACAACCTTCGCGTAAACCCGGTGTCAGCCCACGTCCTGCGTGGCGACATGTAGGACTGGCATCCGGGGGGGCGTATGCCTGCGAAAGCACCTTCCCACCCTCCAAGAGGTTGGGTCAGTGTGCTATCTACCCTTTTCTTCTTACCCAAACACATGGCTAAGAAAATTGGTACCTCACCAACCTTCCTTCTTACCCAGACACTGGTTAAGAACAGGCATTCCATCCATCACTAA